>NC_066618.1:7947544-8555639 GCF_025201925.1 Gopherus flavomarginatus | reverse complement strand
AAATAAGTGATGGTCGCATTAACACCACCCTATACCGAAAACCTACTGACCGTTATGCCTACCTTCATGCCTCCAGCTTCCATCCTGGGCACACCACACTATCCATTGTCTACAGCCAATCACTGAGGTACAACCGCATCTGCTCTAACCCCTCAGACAGAGACCAACACCTACGAAATCTCCACCAAGCATTCTCAAAACTACAATACCCGCACGAGGAAATAAGGAAACAGATCAACAGAGCCAGACGTGTACCCAGAAGCCTCCTACTGCAAGACAAACCCAAGAAAGAAACCAACAGGACTCCACTGGCCATCACATACAGTCCCCAGCTAAAACCCCTCCAACGCATCATCAGGGATCTACAATCCATCCTGGACAATGATCCCACACTTTCACAGGCTTTGGGTGGCAGGCCAGTACTCGCCCACAGACAAGTTGCCAACCTGAAGCATATTCTCACCAGTAACTGCACACTGCATCATAGTAACTCTAGGTCAGGAACCAATCCATGCAACAAACCTCGATGCCAACTCTGTCCACATATTTACACCAGTGACACCATCACAGGACCTAACCAGATCAGCCACACCATCACCGGTTCATTCACCTGCACATCCACCAATATAATATATGCCATCAATGCCCCTCTGCTGTGTATATCGGCCAAACTGGACAGTCTCTACGGAAAAGGATAAATGGACACAAATCAGATATTAGGAATGGCAAAATACACAAACCTGTAGGAGACCACTTCAACCTCCCTGGCCACACAATAGCAGATCTTAAGGTGGACATCCTGCAGCAAAAAAACTTCAGGACCAGACTTCAAGGAGAAACTGCTGAGCTTCAGTTCATCTGCAAATTTGACACCATCAGCTCAGGATTAAATAAAGACTGTGAATGGCTTGCCAACTACAAAACCAGCTTCTCCTCCTTTGGTTTTCACAACTCAGCTGCTAGAAGAGGGCCTCATCCTCCCTGATTGAACTAACCTCGTTCTCTCTAGCCTGCTTCTTGCTTGTTTATATATACCTGCCCCTGGAAATTTCCACTACATGCATCCGATAAAGTGGGTATTCACCCACGAAAGCTCTTGCTCCAAAATGTCTGTTAGTCTGTAAGGTGCCACAAGACTCTTTGCTGCTTTTACAGATCCAGACTAACACGGCTACCCCTCTGATACTTGACAGGGTTGGAAGGGACCTCAGGAGGTCATCTAGTCCAACCCCCTGCTCAAAGCAGGACCAATCCCCAAACAGATTTTTGCCCCCAATCCCTAACCGGCCCCCTCAAGGATTGAGCTCACAACCCTGGGTTTAGCAGGCCAATGCTCAAACCATTGACCTAGCTTCTCCCCAACCCCCATCAGTGGAATGCGAGTGCCTACTGTAATACCATGGTCAAAAGGACTAATGTGATCCTTGGATGTGTCAATGGGAATCATGACAAGGAGTAGTGAGGTTATATTACCTCAATATTTGGCACTTGTGCGCCTGCCATGTGCAGGTGTCAACAACTCAAAAAAGATGTTGATACATTGGAGAGGGTTCAGAGAAGAGCCACCAAAATAATTAAAAGATTGGAAAAAATGTTGTACAATGATAGACGCCAGGAACTTAGTCTGTTTAGTTGAACAAAGAGCAGATTAAGGAGTGACTTACAGTCTACAAGTGCCTACATGGGGAACAGAAATTTGATCATGGGCAATCTAGTCGACAAAGGTGTAACAGGAGCCAAAGGCTGGAAGTTGAACCTGGACAAATTTAGACTGGAATTAGGGCTCCTAAGAGCTACAGTAATACACAGTAAATAATGAATAAGGTGCAGTTTTTTTCACAGTAAGGCTAATAAGCCATTGGAACAACTTACCAAGGGCTGTGGTTGATTCTCCATCAGTAGCAATATTTAAATCACAATTGGATTTTTTTTTTCTCTAAAATGTAAGCTCTAGTTCAAACAGGAATTAATTCAAGGAAGTCATAAGACTTGTATTATACAGGCAGTAAGACTAGTGATCACAATGGTTCTGTCTGGCCTTACAATCTATGAATTCTTGGTCAGAGCATGAGTTCAGGGCACAATGCTGGAAACGCTCAAGTGTGATCTACACTAGTGCTTATATCGGTGCAGATGCACTATTGCTGAACAATGGCATCACACTTGTTAGTGTAGATGCTGCCAAAGTTTGTTATTAAAAACAGAAATTATCTATTGCCTCCTGGACTGCAAACCGTACATAGAAAATAACATGCTAATTCGGCATCAAGTTTCCATATATAGTGTAGAGTGTTTGGTATGGTGTGCGATTGTGACAAGTCAACCAACCTCTTCAGCTTCTAACATAAGAACTGCCACACTGGGTCAGACCATGGTCCATTGTGCCCAGTATACTGCCTTCGACATTGGCCCATACCAGAGCTTCAAGGGCAATGTACAGAACAGGGCAATTATGGAGTGATCTACTCTTGTCTTCCACTCTTGGCTTCTGGTAGTCAGAGATATAGGGTCACCCTGAGCATGGGGTTGCATCCTTGACCATCTTGGCTAATCAAGGGATGGATCACTTGATGATTATCTGTTCTGTTCATTTCCTTTGAAGCACCTGGCATTGGCCACTGTTGGAAGACAGGATACTGACTAGACAGACCTTTGGTTTGACCCAGTATGGCGGTTCTTAGATCCATCAATGGCTATTATAAGAACATATATTTCATTAACTTATCCAGTTCTTTTTCTGAACCTCACTGTGCTTTTGGCCATCACATCATCCTTTGGAAATTAGTTCCACAGGTTGGTTGTGTGAAAAAGTACTTCCTCTTATTCCTTACTTCCTGCTGCTTATTAATTTAATTGGGTGACCCCCTGGTTTATGTTTTGTGGGTAAATAACACTTCTCTATCCACTTTTTCCATTCATGAATTTATAAGATCTCTATCATACCACCCCCCCCCACTCGTTATTTCTTTTCTAAGACGAACACTTCAATCTTTTTAGTCACTCCTCATATGGAAGCTGTTCCGTATACCCTTGATCATGTTTTTGCCCTTAACTTAACCTTTTCCAGTTCCACAATATTCTTTTTGAGTTGGGACAACTAGAACTGGACAGTATTCAGGATGTAGGCACACTGTGGATTTATACATTGGCATTAAGATATTTTCTGTCCCAGCCCTAGTAGTTCCTACCATTGTTGCCTTTTTGACCGCTGCTGTGCATTGGGCATATGTTTTCAGACAACTATCCATATAACTCCAACACCCCTCCACCCCATCAAGGGGTAACAGCTAATTTAGAACCCATCATTATATATGTATAATTGGGAGACCCGTTTGAATCCTTTCACCCCTTTTGGAAGAGAGGGGGAACTGAACCAGGCTCTCCTACACCCTAGGTCGGTGCTCCAACTACAGGGCTAAAAAAATATAAGATGGGTGGTAGCAGCAGCCCCTCCCCCTGCCTTTTGTGCAGAGAGAGGAAGGCAGCGAATTCATTCACATCAGAAACGACTTAGCCAACTAAACTACCTGACTCCAGAGAATGGGTTCCTGTTTATGGATCACAGCATTAGGCACCTCTCTCCCCAACAGGAGTGGAACTTAGCACCCATCTCTCTGGTCCGCATCGGCCCATGGCTAGCTTACAGGGCTCCCAGCTTAGGACGCTGGCTTTTGTAGATTGCATTTTAAGGTGCCTCCCCCCCGCATTGCAGAGGGAGCCTAGGTGCCTAACTCAGCTTCCTAGATCACAGCAGGTTGCTGTGATTTTCCAGTCACTTAACCATCAGCTGCCAGGACACTCAGCATTGGAATGCCTGAGACCCTACAGGGAGCTGGGGCCTGGGCACCTAGGCAGCTACCACTCATTGATTTCCCATTGCAATGAAAAGAGTTAGGTAGAGGGTCTGGCCTCATGAGAGTTCAGAGTGTGCTTGAGGGAAAAAGGGAATGGCATCAGATCAGACTCAGCAGAGCTGGGACAGACCTATTAGATCATTAGTCCGTCCCCACCTACCAAGTCCAGGATGATGCTCTACAGGATACATCATTGGAATAAAGAGCACGCTCAAATGAAAAATAAATATTGCAAGGGAGGGAGGGAGGAATTTCTTACCTGTCTTATTACTACTGTTGACTATTAAAAGGGGCAGATGGGGAAAAGGGAGAAGAAAGTTAATTTTTCATCTTTAGTGTTGTTTGTTGACCCTCTTCGGTTCCAGTAGTCGGCACACAAATTAGTTTCCTTTCCCTGCTCTCCTGCCTGAGGCCATAATGGCTTAGGCTGGGTTGCAGGGAAACATCTACACCCTGCTCTTTTCACTCAGCTTTCTTCTTTAAGCGACCAGCTTTGTACGTCACTCATTATTTCTGCAGTTCTCTTTTGGCTGGAACATACCAGAACCCTTGACCATATCTCAAGGGACCTGTTCAGGGAAACAGTGGAATTTCTGCTTATCAATGAGGGGGATTTGTATAGTGGGATTAGTGCACAGTTTAGAGTTACCTGAACTGCTTACGGTCATGAGGGCTTCCTGCTATGCTGATATAGGTCAGGCAGAGATTAAACTCCCATCAGGCAATCTTTGCAATAGAGGAAAAGTTTGTGCGATCTCAGCACAGACAGCGTGGCCTGAAACACGGGATGGCCTCATGGGAAATATCACTGGTGGAACTGTTGGTCCCTATATCATGGCTGTAATATCTCCCCTAGGACCTTGTAGCACTGGTTCCCAGAACCATCTTATGCTCAGATCTCCCAGGGCACTTTCAAGGGAGAAGGAACACCAACCACAGAATAATACACACAGTCAAAGAGAAAGTCAGGCTGCACAAGCAAAAAAATAAAAGTAAAAAACCAAAACCTTTAATTCACCACTCATAGGAGCATTAGGGTAGTCAGGGCTCATGTGTTTTTACTACCACCTCACTATCCCGAACCCTCCATGCTGCATTATTTCATAAGTGAGAAATTCCCCTCCTAAAACACACACAGTTCTTCTGGAATACAGAGATCACTCAGTTAAGACGCAGAGCTCTTCTGACTGCAGATTCAGGGCAATGACAGGAAAGCAGGATTCAGTCCTCACTGTTCCTCTTAACAATTTGAGTTGTTAGGGCCCAGCACAGATGATATTGCTAATTATTTTGGTGCCACGTGCCATTTAAAATTCCACCCCAATCCATGTTGGGATGAGCCTGAGAGGGAAAACTTTGGAATTAATGAACAACCTCCCAGAAACGAGACTGAGCCAAGCTTCAGCTTTGAACATTGCTGTCAGATCACATGCAATTTTGGTGAGGAAATGGACATTAAAAGAACGTTACTATTCTACCATTCACGGTATGGGTCTAGGCGGTAGTGGAGAAGGGGGATAATCTGGGGAATGGTAGGTGCAACCACGACTCTTCCTTTTGGAAAACCATCAAGGAGAAAAGGTGTAAAATGGTTTGGCTCTTTCAGAATTAAGCTGGTTCTAGGATGTTCAATTTGAAGGGAAACCCTGAAGTTTCAAAGGCAGAGAGGTCTCAGAAACTGTTCTGACATTAAAAGGGGGCACTTTACTTTTCTTCCAGGAATAAAAGTGCTGCACAACCTGGAAAGAAATTCCCCAAAGAGCTGAACTTGAGAATACCCAAACCTTTCCACCGCTGCATTTATTCCGAACAAGATATATGACCATACCCCACAGTCTTTCAGGGCAGGCAAGCGCAGAACAATTGCTCCCCTAGGAACTCCTTTGAGCCAGAAGAAGTCAGGACATGATTTTATTTCTTGGTAGATTAAGCAGGTCTCCAATTTTTTCAAGCAACCCCAGCAGTTCACCTGACCAGGTCCTGGGCACGAGGACTGAGGTTTGGAGCAACCCAAGCCCTGCTGAAAGGAGCCCTAGTCAGCAGCAGCATCGAGATCAAGCAGAGAGACTCGCTGAGAATGTCAATCAACCACTTAAAGGAGCAGTGGCTCCAGCCACTGGCCTAATGGGAAAACAAAAGGGAAAGAGTGGGAGCTTTCAATGCTTAGTGGAACATTGGGGGTTGGGGGGTTACCAGCATTAGCACCGTCCTCTCTCTGAGTTTGTTTTCAGCCCATCTCTTCTCTCAGTTGATCACTTCAGGCCAGCTGACGCCACTGCACACTTTAACCCATTTGTCTGTAGGAGGAAGGTCAAGTCAGGTCATACTAAGCAGTTTCCCTTTGCAGGTGGCATCTGGTGCAGGCAACCCAGGGATGGGAAGGGAGTATCCACCAAAAATGCTATGGAGGAGACTACTGCTTACAGTTTCACGCGCTACATGCACTGATTGTGTCAGCATGAGCTGTATGTATGATCAAGCTATACAAATGAATTCAGAATAATTCTGCTCAGGAAATACAGTACAGGGACTTTCAGATTACCTGCCTGAAATCTCCATGCAATCCTAGAAGAGCCCTGGACGCTTTGGCATGCGCACATAAAGTGGCAGAAGCCCCAGCTAATATAAATATAAAGTTGTTTTTGCTTTTTGTTTTTTTTACTATAAATGTCGTAGTAACTCAGAAAGGGATCAGGCTAAAGGGAATGTCTCTCTTGGAACAGAATGCTGTGAAGCACGTTAGGAATGGCGGCCAAGCAGACTGAACTCAGGACTTCTTGGTTTCTTGGACCTTCTGGATTTCCTGCAAGAAGATGAAGAAAATGATTGATCATATATTGCTCTCTGTAAGTAATTCATAGTTTCATAGATTGTAAGGCCAAAAAGGATCATTACGATCATCTAGTCTGACCTCTGGCATAGAATAGGCCATAGAATTTCATCAAGTGACCCTTGCATCAAGCCCATATTTTATGGCTGAAATGGACTATACCATTTAGAAATACATCCAGTCTGGATTTAAAGAGACTTCACAAGATCCAACACATCTCTTGGTAAATTGTTCTAATGGTTGTCTCACTATCAGGGTTAAAAACGCGTGCTTTGCTCCCTATCTGCATTTCATAGAATATCAGGGTTGGAAGTGACCTCAGGAGATCATCTAGTCCATCCCCCTGCTCAAAGCAGGACTAATCCCCAGACAGATTTTTACTCCAGTTCCCTGAATGGCCCCCTTAAGGATTGAATTTGTCTAGCTTCAGCTCCCAGCCATCAGATCTTGTTCTGCCTTTGTCTGGTTTGTCTTGTTCTGCTTTCTCCCATGTACTTATAGACCACGATCAAAGCACCTCTTCACATTCTCTTTGTTAAAATAAATACATTAACAATCTTAATTCTCTCACTGTAAGGCAGATTTTTCTGACCTTGCATCATTCTTGTAACTCTATTCCGAACCTTTTCAAATTTTTCAACATCCTCTCTGAAACGGTGACCACAGAACTGGATACAGAACTCCACAAGCAGAGGTAGCCCCACTGCCCTGCTCCTACTTGAAACTTCTGCTTATACATTCAAGGATCCCATTAGCCCTCTTAGCCACCGCACCACACTGGGAGCTTGTGTTGAGTGGGTTATCCACCAGGACCCCATGTCCTTTTCAGAGGCCCTGCTTTCCAAGATACAGTTCTCCCAGCCTAACTGCCAAGCTTAAAGTTCTGCTCTTTGTTACATCACCCATGTTCAATCTTCAGAAGTAACTGCTTGGACAGCAGTGACCTTTAGGGCTCATGAAGGCAACAACTTGGTCCTGGCTTTGGGTGCATGAAGGTCACTGCATTTACTGATTACATTCTGACCAACGTCACTGTGCTTGGCCTAGTCCAACACTACAGAAGACACGGCCCCTGCCCTGGCTAAACTTTTCCAAATAATGGTCCTGGACCAGGAAAAAACCTCTGCATACCAGAGTTCCCTCTTTAAGGCCCTGAGTCAGCAAGGTACTCCAGCAAATGCCTAACGTCAAGCATGGGAGTAGCACCCCATGGAAGGCGATGGGACTACTCATACTTAAAAAGTTCGGTATGTGCTTGGACATCTCACTGAGTCAGGGCTATATCCCTAGCTACCACTTCGCCTTCTCTCGGAAACGGAACATTTGTCAAGCATTTCCTTCTGATGCTCTCAGCTGACTCTCCATATACAATGGCTTCAACCGTGCCCCCAGCAGAGAAGCCCTAAATGACTTACCTCTGCAAGAATCTCCTTCAGTTCAGAATAGGCTTTTTGTAGATCATTATTGATGATGATCAGGTCAAAAAGGCCAGGTTCATTACCTAGCGAATCAAACCAGGAGTTAAAACACAGAAAAGGAACGTTGGCTCCTTTCAGCCATTGCTAATAATCTCCTCTGTCAAGCCATCCTTGTGAAGTAGTTTTTATAGGAGAGCATGCTGTGTTCTACTTAGATCAAGTCTAGTCTTAAGATTGCATCAGGCTAAGAGCTGAAAACTACACAGGAGTCTCCCAGGTAAGAGGAGTGGATGTGGAAGATGGGATAGAACAAGGAAAGCATCAGCAATGTAAAGGCAGAAGTATAGTTTGATGAGACAACTCTAGGATTTTCCCTTTAAATAACTCTATGCACTAAAGGGGATGAGGTCAAGTGGGTAGAACACTAGCCTATGACTTGGGAGAACAGGGTTTAAGTCCCAGTTCCACCTCAGACTACCTGTGTGAATGTATTTACCTAGGAGCCCTAGTCATGGACTGGGACCCCCATCGTGCTAAGTGCTGTACAAACAGAACAAAAACAAAAAACCAGACTGTCAACTTGGGCAAGTCATTCACCTCTCTATGCCTCAGTTCTCCCATCTGTCACATGGGGATAGCATCTCTTCCCTACCTCACAGGGGTGTTGAGAAGATAAATACAATACAGATTGTGAGGCACTCGGACACTACCCTGATGGGGGCCACGTAAGGACCTAAGATAGAAATAAGGGAAGCTGTTAAAAAGTGAAATTCACTTTACTTCATAATAAATAAATCTTGAAACTTAACCTAGTGCTCCCAGCCACCTGGAGTGCGTTAATAGCTGTCAAAGTATTTTTATGGTGTGGTTGGTACTGTTAAAAACAAAACAAAAAACAAAAAACCACAACAAGCCCCACTCACTCTACACAAACCATGAAGCACTAAGAACAGTGTAATGCTGAACAGTACATCAGTGGCCCCAGTATCTCCTAGCAGCTTTGAGACTGAACTGCCCCATTCCCCTCGTGCCTGGGACTAGGGGCAGGGAGGATGTAACAGGAGTGGAGGCCAGGGATGGGAAGAACTGGTCTGGAGGAGTGAGGGGAGGTGGGAAGGGGCTAGGAGGTCCTTCCTGCTTGTCAGGGGGAGGGGATCTTTCCCATGGTGCTGTGCCAAGGGGTGAGGGAAGGGAGTCAGGGCTCCTGATCTTTCAGAAGGAGGGGGAAGGGACTGGAGAGGAGGATTTTCGCTGTTAGTGCCTAAGGTTTTACACGGACAATGGAAGGCTGAGGTGTTCCCAGTGCCTGTGAGATCTTTACAGCTGCAATTTCCATGCTAGTTTAAGTGGTGACATGGCCCCGCCCCTCCTTGGCAATCCAGGACAGTGAATCCCCTCTTCCCCTTGCAGTTAGCTCCCAGCTGCCAAATAGTCGTGGTCAGTTCATCTGGTCGGACCTTCCATAAACCCGAGACAGGGAGCTAGACATCTGTGTATGACAAGGCGCCAAAAACTCTGACGTGCTCTCCTCCTGCCTGCCCGCGGCCCCCAGTCCCCACTGGGGTTGTGCCTCTGCGAGCTTCCTGTACTTACTAAGTTCCATGTCTATGCGAGCTGTGTTCAGCCGCTTCTGTAGACTCTCTTCGGACTCGGTCCGTCTGTCACGCAGTCTCTTTTCCTATAGCCCATAGACAACAAGTGTAAATGCACATTCCAAGCACCGTTTGGAGGAGAACAGTCAGCCCTGGCCCCCAAGCTCCATTACTGCCATCACAACCACCTTCAAAAAGCTCCAAGTCACAGTCATCATGTTTATGGCCAGAAACAACCATTGAATTGTCTAGCCTGATGTCCTGTAGATCACAGGCCCCCAACGCTACCCAGCACCCACACACTAAACCCAACAGCTGGAAGGAGACCAAAGTGTTACAGCCCACAGGAGACCAGACTGGCATGTGCCACAGGAAATCATTTCAAACACCCCCTCCCCGGCACATAGCTGTTTCTGGTGCCGGGTGACACGGTGCTGCCCGTTGGCCAGAGAGACTAGATCAAGAGGCCGGCTGCGGGTACTGGCCTTGATCAATAAAGCCGCACGCCTACCATGGAATGTAAGGAAGTATATCCTCACTTCAGCAAACAGTTAAGTGACTTGCCCTGGGCCATAATGCAAGTCTCTGTCCAAACTGGGATTTGACCTCAGGAACTCCCGGCTTCCAGCCCCGGGCTCAGGCCGCTGGACTATGCCGCTTCCTGCAATGCTGCTGCCAAGTGAACAGCCATGGAGGGATAAATGGCAGCTGTGAGGCGACACTTTGGAGCTGGTTTTGTGGCAGCAGCTCACGGCCTGGCCTTTCTTCATCTTAAGGAGGAACACCACTCACATCATGGACTTCGGGTAACAAAATAGAAGAAACAAAGTGGGGGAAGGATGGTCCTGTCGGAGTCGCTGGACTGGGACTCAGGAGATCTGGGTTCAATCTCTGACTCTGCCATAGACTCCCTGGATGACCTTGGGCAAGTCACTTTTATTCCTCTGTCTCAGTTCCCATCTATAAAGTTGGGGTGACAACTCTTCTCAACCCCACGGGGAAGCTGTGGGGATACATCATTAATATGTGGGGCCACATGAGACCACAGATAAGAGTTCCATGGTCTTACCCCATGATATCAGCCTCACTAGGATTTACTGTAATAGATGGATATTGACATACCCATAATACTAGAGAGCATCATAAACACACAAAAAGCTTTCCTAAACATGGACTGAGGCAGGCCATGCCCTACGGACAGGGGTGGGCAAACTTTTTGGCCCAAAGACCACATCGGGGTTTCAAACTGTATGGAGGGCTGGTTAGGGAAGGCTGTGCCTCCCCAAACAGCCTGGCCCCTGCCCCCTATCCCCCCCTGTTCCGCCCCCCTCAGAACCCTCAACTCATCCAAACCCCCCTGCTCCTTGTCCCCTGACCGCCCCCTCCTGGGACTCCCCACCTCTAACCGTCCCCCTGGGACCCCACCCCCTATCCAACCCTGACTCCTTGACTGCCCTGCCCCCTATCCACACCCTCGCCCACTGGGACTCCCACACTTATCCAACCTCGCTCCCCCGTTCTCCATCTCCTGACTGCCCCCCCCAGAACCTCCGCTCCATCCAACCGCCCTCTGCTCCCTGGGACCTCCCACTCCCCGCTTCCTTATCATGCTGGAGCTAGTCATGCCACGGCGCTGCACGGCAGTAGCAGTGGACCGCAGCGCGGCGAGGTAAGGCTGTGGGGGAAGGGGGACAGCAAGAGAGGGACCAGGGGCTAGCATCCCAGCCGGGAGCTCAGGGGCTGAGTAGAATGGTCCCGCAAGCCACCAGGAGCTCAGGGACCAGGCAGGACGGTCTCGAGGGCCACATGTGGCCCACGGGCCGTAGTTTGCCCACCTTTGCCTAAGGAGCTTGCAAACTAACATCAACACAGCTTCAAGCACAAGCAGGCGCTGAGACACACGACAGATGGGAAGATCAGACAATGAAGAGGATCTGAGAGAAGCAAAGGAAGGAGCATGGGAGATGGAGCCTTTTAAAGAGAAGGCTGAGCGTGCACAAAGCCAACACAAGGAGCAGGGAGGAGAGAGGATAGGCAGAGGTTTGATCAAAATCCATTACCTGTTTTGTGGGTTATACAGTAAATTGATCAATGGAGGGGAGGCAGGAAATTTTCATCACTTCACGGAATTCATCCATTAATTGGATCACTCACCAAGACTTCTATGGATGGAGCCTGGACGGAGATGTAGATCGGCTTCAGGTCAGTTTTCTTAATGTTCTTGACGCCCTGCAAGTCGATATCCAGGATGCAGATCTGGTTCTGTGCCTGCACGGCCTGCACTGCAGCTTTACTGGGGGGAAGGGAGAGAAGAAGTTGGTTACTGGACACTGGGGTGGGGATGCCATGCAGGGAGACCCAGGGAACCTTAGCTGTCTACTCCTTGTGCATTAAGAACCGTTCACAATCTATGCTGCACCACTGACGTTCTCTTTTGCACTGATATTTCCCAGCCCCTGTCCCTAGAGGTGTCTCCCACATGGTCACAAGAGGGAGGTGAGTGAACTAGAAGTGGAGATTTCAGAAATGGAGGCAGTGTAGCCTAGTGGATAGGGCATAATACGGGGGACGCAGGAGACCCTGGTCTAATTCCTAGCTTACCCTGCTGGGAGAGCTTGGACAAGTCACTTCTCTCTTTGCCTCAGCTTCCCCAGCTGTAAAATTGGGATAATGATACTGACCACCTTTGGAAAGCATTTTGAGAGCTACAGATAGAAGTGCTATAACACAGCCAGGCATCATGATTTGTCCCTATCTCCCCCTGGGAAACTGCAGCAGTTCTGGTCTGCTAAGGGACTTGATCACAGCTCCTTGGATTCAATAGGAGGGGGTGGCTAGCAGGACTCACTGACTGGTCCTCAACTCCAGATTTCCTCCACCCTTTTCCAAGAGGGACAGCCTATGTTGGCCTACAGGGCAAGCTGGAAGGCCTAGCTATTTTCCCAGGCTTGCCCTGAACATAACATAAGAACATAAGAACGGCCGTACTGGGTCAGACCAAAGGTCCATCTAGCCCAGTATCTGTCTACCAACAGTGGCCAATGCCAGGTGCCCCAGAGGGAGTGAATCTAACAGGCAATGATAAAGTGATCTCTCTCCTGCCATCCACCTCCATTCTCTGATGAACAGAGGCTAGGGACACCATTCCTTACCCTTCCTGGCTAATAGCCATTTATGGACTTAGCCACCATGAATTTATCCAGTTCCCTTTTAAACATTGTTATAGTTCTAGCCTTCACAACTTCCTCAGGTAAGGAGTTCCACAGGTTGACTGTGCGCTGTGTGAAGAACTTCCTTTTATTTGTTTTAAACCTGCTATTTATTAATTTCATTTGGTGACCCCTAGTTCTTGTATTATGGGAACAAGTAAATAACTTTTCCTTATCCACTTTCTCCACATCACTCATGATTTTATATACCTCTATCATATCCCCCCTTAGTCTCCTCTTTTCCAAGCTGAAGAGGCCTACCCTCTGTAATCTTTCCTCATATGGGACCCTCTCCAACCCCCTAATCATTTTAGTTGCCCTTTTCTGAACCTTTTCTAGTGCTAGAATATCTTTTTTGAGGTGAGGAGACCACATCTGTACACAATATTCGAGATGTGGGCGTACCATGAATTTATATAAGGGCAATAATATATTCTCAGTCTTATTCTCTATCCCCTTTTTAATGATTCCTAACATCCTGTTTGCTTTTTTGACCGCCTCTGTGCACTGTGTGGACATCTTCAGAGAACGATCCACGATGACGCCAAGATCTTTTTCCCGACTCGATGTAGCTAAATTAGCCCCCATCATATTGTATGTATAGTTGGGGTATAGGGGGGTCGGGGGGAGGGAATAAATTGTTCACAAGGGGCTGGCAAAGCGGGAGCAGTTTTATGGTGGGCACTGGAGAATTAGATTTTGTGGGCTGAGACCACAGAATCTGACATATTCTTACAAAACCATATAGGTGCCTAGAGCTTCACACAAGTGCATATTGCTACATCAAGATAAATTAAGTGTGTGGAAATGGCTTACAAGATGGCATTGCAATCCACTGAGGTAAATACAGAGCATCTTAGTTACAGGCTAGCAATGACATCATTCCTTTGAAGAGGCTCAAAATCCAAAGCCCCTACAAATCCCTAAGGACTACAAGGGTGGCAACATCAGAAATAAGGTATAACACAATCCAATGGCTGGAAGTTGAAACTATACAAACTCAGACAGTAAATAAGGCACAGATTTTTAACAGTGAAAGTAATTAACTGGCGGAACCATTTACCAAGGGTTGTTATGATTGTTCATCACTGACAATTTTTAAATCATGACAATGTTTTTTCTAATAGATTTACTATGGGAATTATTTTTGGGGGAAGTTCTGGCCTGTGTTACACAGGCCGTCAGACTAGATGATCACAGTGGCCTTCTCCTGGCCCAGGAATCTATGACTTTGGACTAAGGAGGAAAAGCCACTGAACAAGGTTACTTCTCTACAAGAGGTCACAAGTTTCCATACTAATAAATTCTCTTGAAGAGTGCAGTATCCTTCATAGCATTTGCCAATCTTGGAAGATACCAAGTTAAGAAGATGAGCATAAAAATATTTTTCCTTTGGACTGGCAAAGATAATCATATGCTTTCCCCACTGTGGGCTGAATCTGATATGCCTTGCCCTTCCCTCCGAATGCTTTCTATGATCCTCTTAGAACAAACTAACATCTAAAGAGCAGTGACTCCAATTATCTGAATGCTGTAATAAATGAGTGTTAGCTCCCTGGGGCAGGGACCATCTTCTTCTTCTGGGTTTGTACAGCTCCTAGCAAAATGGGGTTCTGGTCTGTAGCTGGGGCTCCTGGGCACTCATGTACTACAAAGGATAAAGAATAAGAAGAGAAAACCTGAGAAAATGTTTTGAGGTTTAATTAGTTAAACTAAGTGGCCACATGGTGGCAACAGAGGATAAGAGAAAGAGTAGTCCTTTAGAGAAGGCTTTCCATACTCTCAGGTAGAGGTTAAGCTGTAACTCCTCTTGCAAACCTTCCAGGGTGACCAGACTGCAAGTGTGAAAAATCGGGATGGGGGTGGGGGGTAATAGGACCCCATATTTAAAAAAGCCCCAAATATCAGGACTGTCCCTATCAAATCGGGACATCTGGTCACCCTAGAACCTTCGTCCCCACCCAACAGTGATCACAGGCCCTCCCCACAGGTGCTCATAGAATCCTAGAAATGTAGGGCTGGAAGGGACCTCAAGAGGTCTGCTAGTCCAGTGCGCTATCTGATTACAAGCTGAGCGTGGACAGACATATACTCTGCTAGTATGACAGCAGTTGCTATAGTGTGTGTGTGTGACCAAGCATTCCTTTTGTCAGTATCTGTCTGTGCAGCAGACCCTTTTTATGTAAAAGTGACCCATGGTGATAAAATTCAGATAGGTGCCAAAATGCAGCCTATATTCTCCTGAATTGTTATAGTAAGAATAATTCTCCCAGTTCTAATCAGTAACATGCTTACTGCCTATGAACTTCATGACTTAAATGGAACCTGACCAAAAAAAAAAACCAAACAGCTGACCTTTCAGTAGACGGGCTAATGTTCTGTCCATATTTTGATTTTTAGTTACATGGCAAAACTGTCAGGACAGCACTACAGAGACAAGATGAGACTAAACAACCTCTAAGGGACGGGTGTGGCTGTTTGCTTTTGTCCCCGCATTGTCTATGTGCTGTAACCTCCTCTTCCTGGGTGTACGGTTTGGATGCGAACCATCATACTCTCCCTTACCTGGGCTACTGCTACCATGGATTGCCTGCCCATCTGTACACTTCTCCTACCACTGTGTCTTTGCCTCCTTCCCTGCTGCCTCTTACACATGGGACATCTCCCTGAACGGATCTGCTCAGTCCCTACCCCCTCCTCCTCTCCCAAACCCTCCTCCAAGACCCTCTTCTGCCACAACACTGAAGGATAACATCCAATTAGGACAGTGAAGCCGCGGCTGCCCACAGCAGCATCGAGGAGATGAGCTCACTCCAGACAGATGTGGGGCATGATTCCTAGGGAATACTGTTTCTCGAGCTGTGGTGTCCCCTAGGCCAAGGATATCGTGGTGGAAGCAAGGTCTCCCTAACAGAGCTCTGATTCCACCGGGAGCAGTGAAATCCATTAGCACTGTGGTTCCCAACTTGCTCTGAGTGGAAGACCTCACCTCTAACCCATCTGCACCTGGGATTCTCCACCACGGTGTTCCCTAATTGTCAGCGTGCTTGCTATGGCAAGAGCACTGGAGTGGGACTCAGAAGTCCTGGGTTTTACACGGAGCTCTGGGTGACCTTCAGGAAGACATTTCTTCTCTCTACGCCTCAGCTTCCCCATCATTAAAATGAGGATAATGATTCCAATCTTCTTGGGAATGCTTTTTGAGACCTATGGATGGAAGAGTGCTATATAAGAGCACTTTTTTAAAATCATCATCTGTTTCCTGTCTGTTTTCCCCTTTCTCTCCCCCCAACTTTTTCCACCTCCTCCTCCTGTCTCTCATTTTACTTGGGTATTATTTTTCCATTCTTATCCTTGTCCTTTGCCCTGCTCATTTCTCCCACTAACTCCCACCCAATTCTCTCCCCCTCTTCTTCTTTCGGCTCCCTTTCCCCCATCCACCAGCATTTTCCATGCCACAGAGATGGAGGGAGCAGCACTGTATAGCTCAGGGGTAGGCAACCTATGGCAAGTGTGACGAAGGCGGCATGCAAGCTGCTTTTCAGTGGTACTCACACTGACCAGGTACCGGCCACCGGTCCGCGGGGCTCTGCATTTTAATTTAATTTTAAATGAAACTTCTAAATATTTTGAAACCTTATTTACTTTACATACAACAATAGTTTAGTTATATATTATAGACTTCTAGAAAGAGACCTTCTAAAAAGGTTTAAATGTATGACTGGCATGCAAAACCTTCACTTGGAGTGAATAAGTGAAGACTCGGCACAGCACTTCTGAAAGGTGGCCGACCGCTGGTATAGCTCCACCTAAGTTTAAGCCTGGAGGACAAACCTCATCTCAGGTTGAAGGAACCCTGCGGTGTTGTCCCAGCTGGGGAATGGAGGAAAAGAGGAGAGAGTTAGTTCTGTTTCTTTTTTAGCAGGTTTGCAGAGATTACTGCCATGATTTCAGAATGACAGACCTCACATCCAGAAGTCTCACCTCAAGCCACACGTACTTATCACAGACACATACAGGCAAGGCAAGCTGCTACTCCATAAATGGAGAGGAAGGATGGCCCAGCGGTGAGGGTGGTAGCTTGGGACTTGCAAGACTTGGGTTCAACTCCCTGCTGCAACACACACTTCTTGTGTGACCTCGGGCAAGCCATCTGGCCTCTCTGAGCCTCAGTTCCCTACCCACAAAACAGTGATAATAGCCCTTCCCTTCCTCCCAGGGATGCAGTGAGGATACATACATTAAAGATGGTGAGGTGCTCTGATGCTATGGTGATGGTGGCCCTACGAATACCTAAGATAGATGGAAAAAGGGGGACACTTTCCTCTCCCCAGAATTGTTTTAACAAGATGGAGCAGGAAGCTGGAGTTAGGAACAGATTTAACAAGACCCCTCCTGCTGCAGCAGGTAACACAAGTCCTGGCTTTCAAAGTTATTCTTGGGATTTCCACATTAATCCTGTCCTAAAGCCTTTAAACCCACCTTATCATCATCGCTGCAAACACTATACAAACACGGAGATCTACGAGCTTTGTGCCTTGCACATCGATCTCACTGACTGTGCTGGATTGCAGTTCTCCTTTCTTCCCCCCCAAACTGCAGAAGATGTTAGCGACTAGAGCTATGGCTTCGACTGGTTTCTGTCACAAATCCACAAAAATTGCTCTAACACTAAGCGTGCAAAGACTCTCCCCTCCCCCCTCCGATTTAAGCACATGAGATCTCCCAGGTGCTGTCTCTTCCACTTCTAGTGATTTCTCAGCACCTCACATTACTGGACCCTACAGTGGCAAAGATCCTGGTCACAGTTCTCCAGAGGGACTACTGAATATGGGTGCCGAACCTGAGGCATCTAACAAGGGCCTGATTCTCAGAGAGTGGGTGCTCAGCACTTTCTGGAACACTGGCTTCTTTAAATGGTCTCCAATTAAGCATCCAGAACCATCACTCTGAAAAATCTTAGCCCTTGTGATCAGAGAAGCAGTGTCTCTGGGTGAGTTTGTTTTCCAAAATGACTGACACCTCCTGGAGTAAACTAATTTCTCTTTGGTTCAGGTTCTTATATCTTTCCCATCATCAAAAAGTCTTGGAAAAAGCATGTTAGCTTTCAGTCACAAAAAGATTAGATCTCTTGGATATGGCCTTAAATCCTCTGTTTTCTTCTACCACACTTTTAGTAAGCCTTCAGGGTTTTCCTAATTTCCTCGGTTAACATTTCCCCTCTTTGCCAGCATAGTGTGAGCACTAGCTGGCTGCAGCTTAAAGAGGGCTGCGTTTCAGGATTGCTTTTATTGCTTTGGGATGAAAGGTGTTCTTGAAAAAGACAATATTGTATGAAGAATGGCATCACTATGTTTCAGGGCATAAGCTAGTGGGGCAGGAAGAAACTTGTATCCACTGCACAGCATTAGCTGTTGCTGGAGACAGACTAATGCTTCACCTAGGCTGGTGAAGTATAGTCACTTATTTCAGTACTGGGCAATCCTTGCATTCATAAGATGGCCACAGGTGTGCAGTAGAAATGAACCTACAAATATCTGGTAAAGCAAAGCAGCTGTCTTTGGATTTAAAATATCTGCTCTTAAATGTATACAGATGGGCAAAGCAGAGTGCATAAAGGGTGGCAATATCTAAGGAGAAAAGATGAAGGGGAAAATTCAGACTCCGCATAAGCAGCTAAATGAGCAGCAACAGAGTTGCACTCACTTACACCAGGCTTGAATCTGGACCTAGGTCTGCACTGAAGCCTGAGCTATTTCAGAATCACAGAATATCAAGGTTGGAAGGGACCTCAGGAGGTCATCTAGTCCAAGCCCCTGCTCAAAACAGGACCAATCCCCAACTGAATCATCCCAGCCAGGGCTTTCTCAAGCCTGACCTTAAAAACCTTTAAGGAAGGAGATTCCACCACCTCCCTAGGTAACCCATTCCAGTGCTTCACCACTCTCTGAGTGAAAAAGTTTTTCCTAATATCCAACCTAAACCTCCCCCACTGCAACTTGAGACCATTACTCCTTGTTCTGTTATCAGGTATCACTGAGAACAGTCTAGATCCATCCTCTTGGAACCTCCTTCCAGGCAGTTGAAAGCAGCTATCAAATCTCCCCTCATTCTTCTCTTCTGCAGACTAAACAATCCCAGTTCCCTCAGCCTCTCTTCGTAAGTCATGTGCTCCAGCCCCTAATCATTTTTGTTGCCCTCCGTTGGACTCCCTCCAACCTTTCCACATCCTTCTTGTAATGTGGGGCCCAAAACTAGACACAATACTCCAGATGAGGCCTCACCAATGTTGATCTGCTGGCAACACTCCTACTTATACAGCCCAAAATGCCGTCAGTCTTCTTGGCAACAAGGTCACACTGCCGACTCATATCCAGCTTCTTGTCCACTGTAACCCCTAGGTCCTTTTCTGCCGAACTGCTGCCTAGGCATTCGGTCCCTAGTCTGTAGCAGTGCATGGGACTATTCTGTCCTAAATTCAGGACTCTGGGAATAGTTTGGAAATAAGTTTATGTCTATATAAAGGTTGCCACTAGATGATTTAAATCTTCAAGAAAGTTAAAGGGAGGGAATGGAAGTATTCTACAGAAGGAGAAGGCCCTTATATTGCCCGTGGTCAAGTTTAATGATCCCAATACTAAGTCACATTCAAAGTTGTTGGATGAAAAGGCCTGTGCTCAACCCAGCTGTGAATAGCCCCTTTCTGCACTAGCAGTTCCTGGGATTTTGTCATTCAGATATCAGACTCATGCTTTTGCTTGTGTTATATTCTGCGTTTGTACAGCACCTAGCAAAATGTGGTCCTGGTCCAGATGCTCCAGCAGCACAACAAAACAGTAATATCGCTGAGCATTTCCAGGACCTGCAAAAGGCTGGATCCTGAACAACAGTAACTTCACTGACAACTGTGTGTGCTCAGTACTGCTTAGGATCTGGCCCTAAATAGTCTGACGGATCACGTCTGGAGCATTTCTGGGGGAATGGAGAAAACAAACCTTAGTCTCTATGATGGGAAAACCTGAGGGCAAATGTGTTACTATTACAAAGCATCTTTGACTCTGAAGTGTGCCTAAACAAACACCAGTATAGCGTACGTAGAGGACATACTTCCCCACTGCTAAGATGAAGTTGCCTCTGGGGTGCATCATGGCAGCTGTATAGCAGGGTACATTAATGTGATGTAACAGATTAGGACAGGAAGGGAAGAATACTTCGTTTAATTCAGATTTTCTTACCCTGTGGGTCAGGATCCAAAATTGGGTCGTCAGAATGTTTCAAAGGGTCGCGTGGCAGCTCCTGTCCCATGGAGTTGGCTGGGCTTGCCTCCCTGATCCAGTTACTGCAACCTCTAGGGTCCCAGACCTACTCAGGGTTAGCCCAGCTGTCATGATGACGGGAGTCCAGGTGGACTAAATTTGAGTGAGTGGCACTGTAACCCCATGAGCCAGATCACAACTCCATTCACACAAATTTGGTCCAGTCAAGGGGGGCAGGGCCAAACCTGAGCAACGCTGCAACCCCATAGGTTGCAACGCCCAGAGCAGACAGCCAAGCCCCGCTAGCCCCATAGCACAGGAAATGCCATTGTGGGGTGAGTGACAGACAGGACCCAGCCACCCATTCCTCCCAGGGGCAAGATCTGACCAAAACCACCCAAGGACCTCCAACTCCCTGACTCAGAGGGAAGAGCCCCAGCTAGTCACTAATACCAGACCAAAGAATTCTTCCAGAAAAGCATTGTGTGCGCAACTTTGCTAGTGCAGGAGATTGAAACAGGATGGCAGAACACGGTGGTACAGTCAGATCTCTTCACAACCACCTCCTCCACAGAGGGGAAAAAACAGAATTCCTGTTTTACTGGCTTCTCTTGCTCTTCCTGTCCATCCCAGCTCAGCTCACTATCTTTTCCCCAGTTCCTTCTCCATTGTTCCCCTTCTCCTCCCTATCATGACATTTTAGTCAGAAAAGAGTTAAACTAACATCAAAGAGCAAAAAATCAACTCTGCATTTCACTCTGTAATGGCATTTTTCTTTTAATCTCTTTAGTTGGTAACTCATGTATGAGCAGATAGGGTCCTAAAAGTTCACACCGATCACACCCAACTGAGTGCCACATCTTCGTCTGTCCCATGCCCAGTGTCTCCCCTGGCAGAGGAGTTTGTGTTACACTCTCCTGACCAAACAACAGCCATTGCCATTTGAGGCTGGTAAGCTCAGCTTGCTCCCTGAGAGGTATCCCAGAAGAGGGAGTGCCTGGATTAAATTGAAAATCCTATTCAAAGGCCAACTCCTCTTAGCAGTTTGAATCCATGGATTCAAGAGGCTTGAAATTGGTTTCTCCTTCAACGTGAGTTGGAAGGTTTCTAACAGCTGAGATTGAAGGTCAAGATTACGTGTTCCTCCTGAGCAAGCCAGTGACATCAGAAATGCTAGAGTAAAGCAGGAAGCGGCCTTCCTTATGTTGCCTTAGGGAAATAACGTATAATCTTTCAAGAGACACAGAAACTCTAGGCAGCTAATGTAAAGTGAGAGAAAATTATTTTCATTTGTTTTTAAAATGTATTGATCTGTAATTTTATATTCTGATAATGCACTCAGAAGTTTAGGATTAATTTTTTTAAAGTGATGTGATTTTCGTTGCCCCACATTTTGAGACACTTGAAAGGGGCTTGATTTTCAAAACATGCTGAGCACCCGACCTCTAAAAGGCAGGTCTCCTTAAACTGTCACGTTTGGCCCCCAAAATCACAATTTGTTTTGGAAATTTAGACTTTTTTTGCATGTATTTTTAAAGCATTTCCATTCACCCTTAAGGGGTATTCGCAATTTTAAAATCCACTCATTCTATTACTGATTTGGTATCTTAGAAAACAATTGCACTTATTTTACTTTTGCCATTCGATCCAACCTGGGCTGTAATAATTGTCAGAGATTTTGTGTTAAGATATCTGACTTTTAATTTATATTGCAGCTTACTTAGTGTTTCATTGATGATCACTTTTATGCCAGTAGCAATGCTATTTTAAAATCCACTTTACACTTAAATCCTAATGGCAGGTGCTAACACCAGAGAGAATTTATTAATTTGTAAGAGTTACTGTACCAGACTGAGTCATGTGTCACTTGCTTTCACCACTGATCTGATCACACTCAGGCCTTTGGATAACACAGGGAGTGAATGCGGAATCTAAGTCTCATTTTGTTTAATTAATCTTTGTAGAGCACTTTGAAGGTGAAGAGCATTATAAACATTCTGTATGAGTGAAATCTCCCTCTGTGAAGGGCCAGCGTGAGTACTATGAACCATCTCGCACTCAAATCTTGGGGCTTAAGCAAAATTTGAGTGTTGCACACCCCTGATACTGACCTTTTGCACAAGGGTGAATGTCACCAATTACTAGTGACAGAATAAAATTAATAGCAGACATGCTGCAAGAGTTAAAAGCTTAGACTAGGGAGAGAATAGTGTCATGGCAAGTTAAAATATTTCCCCATCATCTCAGGGTAATCCGTAGTCACGTGAGCTATTGGGTACAGTGTAACAGTTACATACCTTGTTCCATACATGTTTCCAGAGAACTCCGCATGCTCAATGAATTCACCAGCATCAATTTCTTTCTGCATTTGTTCTCTGGTCACAAAGTGGTACTCTGGATCCAGCAATATTGAAAAACAATCTACATCAGTGTGCAGTTTTCATCGGACTTAGAACAAGATAAAGGCTCAAGGCCATGTGTACACATTTGGAGACTTAAAATGTACTGAAGCACCTAAATGCCTATGTTAGGCAACTAAATGCTTATTTAGGCAACTAGCTTTCAGGCACTCAAATTAAAAAATTTGGCCCTTGGTTAACACATACAGAAACACAATGGACCCCCGCACCCCGCTCATGATATTTAGTTATGTCCAATGCATCTTTAATAATAGGCCGGATATACTGTTGCTGCTGCTAACATTGCTTCTTCTACTCTCCAGATCTCCAGTGGCCTCTCTTATTACAGTGCCATGCTTACAACGCGCTACAGTAGTAGATGAGAAGTCATTTCAGCCCAAGTGCCTCTATTTTTAAAGGCTTATTGTGCCCTCTTCCCTGAAACAAAACCCACTTTGGCTGAAATTTCTTATTCTCAGTTGAAAGGTAAACTTTCCTTTGGGAAAGTAGGTAAAAATCTCATGTGGACCTTTTTGAGCTATCCAGGCATAAAGACACCAGTAAGATGTTTCAGATGCTTTTTGGTGCTGGGTTGACTCTAATGTTGCTGCATTTTAAACCTCAATTGCTCTGGCAATTGAATTAAATTACACTGTTCCCTCCAAGTCAGTAGTAAAACAATGGCCCCAGAATGCTTTTTGGGAGGGGCCAGGTTTCTGTTCTGTGCTACTGGAGGCAAAGTCTCTTGGAACAGGGATGAAATCCAGAGCCTATTAGCCTTTAAAATCTAGATTTTCAAAACTAGATGTCTAGAGTTGCGCTCTTAAATCCACCTGTAGGTACCTAAATTAAGTGGCCTGATTTTCAAAAGTTTTGCGCACCCAGTAACTCCCATTGAAGTTAATCAGAGCTGCTGAGTACTCAGCACTTCAGCACACTCCGTCCTAAACTGTTGTGTAATGTTGCTGTGTGCTACTATGCAGCTGCTGCCTCCTACAACAGAGGCAGCTGCGTTTCATTTGAAGGTGAAGTGATCCCTGTGTGTAGTTTGTATCTTCAGTTTATAAGACCCTTTGAGATCATTCAGAATGAAAGGTCCTATGTAAGCGTAAAATACTGTTATTGGACATGTACTGAATAAATACACTCCATAAACGCTAAGTAAATAAGGTCTGACTTCCCCACAATTGCACTTTCACGGAATGTGCCCATAAACAACAGAACTTGCTCAAACATGTACTTATCCATTGGTTACAAGCCTTGTTTGCTCTTCATTGTCTCCAGCAAAACTGGCTACTCCTCTCAGGTTCTGCAAGCTTTGGCATAGTGGGAAACGTCATCCAGAATTCTCAGAGCAGTAGCCCTGCCTAATCTGACAATACACACAAGTGCAATATACTGACCTTTGCCATTCACTTCTCCGACTCTTGGTTGCCTTGTCGTATCTATAAGCAAACACAGTCTCTGTAATTTTGTAATTCACCCAAGAATAAAATAATATAAAAGCAATACAAAGCCACCTACTCAGCAGCATACACAGGCTTCAATTCGATCACTTGGTAATTTGATTCTGTTTAATTTGATCAAAGCTTCTGGACCCAATTTGCACCATTTGTTTCTAAAAGCAGCGAAGAATCCTGTGGCACCTTATAGACTAACAGACGTTTTGGAGCATGAGCTTTTGTGGGTGAATACCCACTTCCTCAGATGACATGCATCTGAGGAAGTGGGTATTCACCCACGAAAGCTCATGCTCCAAAACGTCTGTTAGTCTATAAGGTGCCACAGGATTCTTTGCTGCTTTTACAGATCCAGACTGACACGGCTACCCCTCTGATACTTGACATTTGTTTCTAATTGCTTTAAGCAGGTATTATTAGATGATTCAGTCATTGCTTATAGAGGAGAAGGATGGTCCAGTGGTTAGGGTCCTAGCTTGGGACTTGTGAGACCCAGATACAATTCCTTGTTCCAGCACAGACTTCCTGTGTAACACTGGGCAAATTACTTAGGGTTTGTCTATACAGAGAAAAAGCCTGCGTTAGCTACTGTGCTCTGCCTTCCCACGTAGACATTCTTACTGTGCACGAAGAATGCCTTTGTGCTCATTAGCTTAACAAACTTTGGCAGTGCATCAAGGTAAACTTCCTGAGAGAGTCAGCGTGGGGTAGCTACTGTGCTTCAAATTCACACCCTAGCTTACTGTGCATCAATCTCCTTGTATAGACAAGCCCTTAATGTATTGTAGCGAGGCGGTGTCGTTTCCCCCCCGCCACCCCCAAGAGGGATGAGCCCCCCTCAACACCAGAGTGGGTGGAGACAGTAAGTCCTGCACTCACCCCCCAGAGGTCAAGGCATAGGACAGGAAGTATAAAAGCCCGACCCCAGAGCTCATTCGGGAGGCAGCCACCAGAGAGGCCAGACACCTCCAACCTAGCTCCCGGATGGGAGACCCCAACGACTTACAGCGGACCTGAGTACTGGCCTGACCTGCTGACGCCTGATGCCGACCAGAGCCCAGAGGAGCAGCCCGGCCTGCCCCTCGCCAGTTACCCAGAGGACCCCAGGTTGTTTGATCCCCTGGAGGACACTGTCTGGACCCAGGTATCTCCAGAGGGGCAGTTCGAAGTAGCCCAGGGGCAGCCGACCCTAGGCTCTAGCAGTGCTGCAGCTAGACTATGTCAATGTGTTGTGGCCAGGATCCCCACTGACTCAGCAGCAGGCCTTCTGCCACTGCTAGGACCCCAGGCTGGGACGCAGTGGAGTGGGTGGGCCTGCGTCCGCCCTGGGCTCAGGCTTGTCATTTACCTGCCTTTGCTCAGCTCCTGCCTGAGGACCTGAGCCTTCAGCTCACTTTTGCCCCGACCCAACTCAGGGCCTAGGCCTGCTAATTGTATAAACTGTTGCTCAGCTTCTGCCTAAGGGCCTGACCCTTTGACCTGCTATTGCAAGGGGACCACAGGCCGGGCACAAATGACTGACTCTGTTTGCCTCTATTGCTGCCACAGTGAGAGACTCCCCCACAGCCAGGCTAATTCCCCATCAGCAACTGGAAGTAAGTTGCAAGGCGCTGTGGTTCCCCATCGCTCCGGAGAGTGACGAGCCCCGGCCAAACCCTTCTACAGGTATGTACATACTACAAGCTCTGCTGTAGACACTTACGACTAGGGTGACCGGATATTCCAATTTTATAGAGACAGTCCCGATTTTTGGGTCTTTTTCTTATATAGGCTCCTATTACCCCCCATCCCCCATCCTGATTTTTCACATTTGCTGTCTGGTCACCCTACTTATGACAGCAATGGAAGGGGGGTTTCTGTTACTGTAGTAAATCCACCCCCTTGAGAGGCATCTTCCATCAACCTAGCTGTGTCTATAGTGAGGATTAGGTTGATCTAACTAAACTGCACATCTTGTGAAATTTTTCACAGCCCTGAGTGATGTAGCTACGTTGACCTGCATTTTAGGTTTAAACCAGGCTTAAGTCTTCCTGTGCCCTAGGCCCCCCTCTGTAAAACAGGGATAATTCTACTTCCCTACTCCACTGTATTGGATAAATTCATTTCAGAAAACTGAGAGGTGCTCATATAGATAGATTTAATGAATAAGGTCAGAGCTCTGAATGAGATAAGAGACTAAGTTAGAATCCATACGGAGACCACTATAAGTTGTGTTATTCTGAAGCACTACCATGCAGGGGGGCTGGAACACTTTGTATACTGGGGTACTGAGAGCCACTGAACCAAACTATAAACTCTGTATATAATAGAAACCACTTCAAGCCATGGGGTGGAGTAGCCTCCCTAATTCCAGCACCAGTGCTATCATGTGCTCTAGAAACTGTGATACATCCTCTGGCAGTCAGCATGGAACACAAACTGGTTGGAATGGACTTGATCAAAAGGAGGATGTGGTCTCATCTATAAGCTTCTAAAAGCATTGATCAGCTGGGTGTAAGTGCTGTGCATGGATTTAAAAAAAAAAGGCAGCCTAGGGGACAGACAAAGTCTATTTCTGTGCTGAACTGCACCTGAAGAAGTGGGGGTTTTTACCCACAAAAGCTTATACCCAAATAAATCTGTTAATCTTTAAGGTGCCATCAGACTCCTTGTTGTTTTTGTGGATACAGACTAACACCACTACCCCAATACTTGTGATGTGAGATTTCTGTTAGGTTGCTAGAGACATACAAAGAAGCATTATACATGTATCAAAGGGAGACATTTTAAAGTCTTTTAGTCTCAAGTACTTTTAAACTTATTCTGAAAGTCACAACATTCAGAGAGGAATTTGTGGAAGTCTGGGGCCAGGATTTTGCCAAGAACCTCCAAGCTACTGGTACAGAAAGTTCCTACTGCAGTAAAAATCCATTTGATAAGTAAACCTAAAGACAATACCCAAAGTCCCAGCAAAAATAAGCAACCAAGCAGAGCTGGACTTCAATAAGAATCCCATTGTTCTCAAAGCCTTGAAGATACTTCTAAGTGGTCAGTGAAGGCAGCAGGTGCTAACTGCATGTTTTGCAGTGGACAGGTTGTGTAAAAGAAGACTGGAAATTCAAGCCTAGCCATCCTCTGGAAATTCAGAATGCAATTACCCAGGTTATAGACTGAGAATCTGCAACATCATTAATATTCAACAGTAGCTCTTTTAAAAATTAGCGGGCAAAAAAAATAGAACCACATTTTGCAAAGATGATTTTAAAAAATTGGTTTAAAGAAAGCAGTTAATGAGCCAAAACAACTTGTCTGAACTGGGCTACACGAATGTGCACTGTAGACTGGAAATCGGCGATGTACAGTTGCTAATATAGAGGGCCCTCAATCTAGACCTAAAACATGACTTTCTAAAATTCATTTTCTTTAGACCAAAGGGTCAGAGATTTGGGTTAACTTTTAAATCTCGCACAACTTCCGGGATACCGTATCCGGTGATAGAGGCTTTATCAATCAAATACATTTTAAAGCCTGCAAATGGGAGGGCTACATTTATCCTGTTCCATTTAACATCTGAAATTGAATATCACCACCTCAATTAATACATGTCTTTTAGAGATTGTAATCATTGTGGGACAAAGACTGTGCCTTCCCATATGTCTGTACAACTTGGAGAATGTTACTGGAAACAAGCAAACCACCAACATCTTCTTGTCACATCGAAAAGACAAAGCACAGATTATATCACAGGTCATCTACTCAGAGTCCTGTAGCCGTGGTCCAGTCGTGGGATATTCATTTATTATTTAACTCCTTATCTTACTTTTCTAGTGCCCAGATACTAAGGTGACTAGCACTCACCTATATACGATAAACTCAACATTCATAGCTCTCCACATTTTAGAGGTGGATGAGAGGGACAGTAAGTTAGCCATAATAGGACTATTTACGTACTAAAGAAATCCACCACACACTTCTCAGGTAGAGAAAACAAAGACTGCTGTATAGCTTACAGTTCTAAGCAGGAAAATAAATCAATGAGCCAAAACAATCACTGGCACAAGCAGGTAAGTAACTCAGTGTCAGGATACAAGAATCTGAATAGAAGAGCAGAACTATTCTGCTGACTCACCCTAACAGCCAGACCACATAGGTTTCATTAAATCCACCCACAGAAAGGTTAAAGCTTTCAGAAAAGCAGGTGGGGTCTTGCACAGAGGAATCTTAATCAGTCCTCTCAGGGTGTTTAGAGGACACAAGTCATATGTTTGTAAGTACAGTTCTGCTTTAGAGCTTTGTGACTTTAAGACTAAAGACAAACCCCAGTAAGGGATGACTCTGAACCAACATCCGTTGCATGCTGTTTTAGGGGTAGCATGAAAATATCAACCTTTTAAAAGGTGAAATTCTAATGAAGTTACTGGAGTCCTGTCCATTTACACCAGCAGTAAAACCTAGCCCAAGTTATGTAAACATACTTACTAGCACACAAGTTAAGATAGATCCATTAACTCAAGCCACAACAGCTAACATGCAATTTTTATGATTTGGGGGCTAACTATTTGAAAACTATGTGTAGTAGCTACACAGTCAGGCCCTTGGATTTATTAAGCTTTGGTTTCACTTTCCCTGCCCCCTCAGCTGGGTTGTGCACAAATACTCACGAGAGACACTGAAGCCGAAGACATTGCTGTAGTCTTTAAGGAGCATTTTTAACAAAGTGCTTTTTCCTGCACCCGATGGGCCACTCAGAACTACCGGTCTTGGTCCCGTCATGGCTGCAGAGGGGGAAAAAACAAACACATCTCTTGGTTAGAAACACACGATCATAAGAAATGCCAGCTTTAGATTCCAGCAGATGCCTCAGGCAGAGGGGAAGGTTTCTGTTCATTGCCCTCACTTACAAGCTACTGCAGCCAACTACGCAATCATCAGCGAACAAATGGCACCGCCTAGGCGAGGAAAAGGGGTATCAAAAGAAACAGTAGCAGTGGACCTGAGAGGAAATATGAAATCAGATAAGCATAAATTCTCACAATGTATGACTGAAGTGACTAGTTTAGTGCTGGTGGTGAAATGTGCTGGACTGACAGCTCTAGAGAGCAACATCCTCTCTCCAGAGAGAGAACACAGGATGAGCAGCAACAGGACAACATTTCCTCCCACTGTGCCTCAACCCTTACCTGGAGGGAACATCCCTAGGCCAAAGTGAGCTCAGTCACCAGGATCCAGTCAGTTAAGGCCTCTTTATTGAGACTGCTAACAAGAGGGACAGCTAGTGCCAAGTATAGGGTGAATTCAATGTGATGTGGGCAAGTGCCCCCAAGGAACTGAACTGAGATCAAACTCACTTCATATAGTCCCACTGAACAGCAGTCAGACGGATGCCAGCGGCTACTAAGCTGGGCAGGATTCATGGTGAGAGCACAAGATTCGCTTTTGCCTATTACCCGGCCCCTGAACCATTTAGTCCCAAGGGATGGACTTTTCTCTAAACAGAAAAGGGACTAGTATTCCGTTTGCTGGACAGTATGAAGAAGCATGTTTACATGGGTATTTGGTTTGTAGGTTGTCAGGGGACCCTTCTATACTCAATTGTTGAGCCAAACCATGTTTTCCCCCCAGGATACCTACAGTCTTTATAAATGTCATCTGTTATCCCAATATGACACCTTGTACACACAATGTGATGTTCGTTTACCACACATGTTTAATAAAGGTGAGCAAAAACATGTGCACTGCAAGGTCTCAAGGAAGTAAAACTGCCAAAGAACCAGTTTAGCTCATTTTTTCATTTTCACTGATGTCAGTGGAATAACTTTTCCTTATCTAAGTGACACACTGATAAGAAACCTATGTATGATGCAGCTTGGGAGAGATGGGGGAAGAGAATTCAGTTCAGCTATAAAAGCTTGAATCACAATACCGGAGATGTAAAAGAGCAACTGATCCAGGCACTGTAGATGTTGCCACAGAACTTTCATCATGAACAAGCTGACCCGCTCATTTCAAAGAGGAAAAACCAAGGGAGACGGGCATGTCTTAGGAGACTGGTAACACATTGCAGAACCTTTCATCTTTCCAAATCCTGGCCAGGTTGGTAGTGACTGAAAACCATTACCCTCTGACAGTTGTTTGGTGGTCTCAGTCCAGTCTGCCTTAGACAAGAGTCCACATAACCCCCATCCACCATAAATAGTTGACAAACTCAGCAGAGGATGGAACGGATAAGTGTGCCCAACACCCCCTCATTGCTAGAGTTGGCCCCTCAGGTCATACCAGAGGCACTGTGGTGATTGAAGCCATCGTTCTGTGGCTAGGTGAGGACTTCCATCCCCATGGCTATCAACCACTGCACTTTCATCAGTACTGGGTTTACATGAAAGTTTACAAAAAAAGTACATTATGCTACAACATTTTGGACCCTGTTATGAGGGTGCAAACATACCCCAACCTTGGAGAGGGTGGGTCTTTGTCTCCCGCTAGTGGCTGAGCCACACAAGTGGATAAGGGTTTACTACAGCTACAAAAGTAGCGGAAATTACACAAGCTTGAGCTCCAGCGGTAGAAGCTTATGTACTGAAGGTTACAGATTCAAACCCCAGTGAAGTCTTTCCTCAACTAAAAGGTAACACTCCTGCCCCTACTACTCTTCCCCCCCCCCAACCTCCCCTAAATAAAATCCCAATGTACATTCTGATCTCTGAATGCCCTCTCTCTGCAGATCTGGCCTCTTTTGGCTCAGCATCTGCAGATGACTCTCAGCAAGGATCTTACTCTCATGCAGAGTACAGGGAAGAGGGCTGTTTCAGACAGATGACGGAACTGAGTAATATTTTTTTAAGTTAAATAAAGCCTTTCTGTTGGTGGTCAGCGGTAGATGGGCTGTTAGGATGTGATCTGTGAAAAACACACAAAACCAGCCTCTTATCACACTTTGCAAGGAGCGAGAATTACTTCACAATACTGAATTCCCAGGCTCAGTGCCCTTCTTCCCTCCATGGGCGAGCGTAGCTTGGACCCTAAACTGGAAGGTGGGCAGCTCCTCCACTCAATCCCATTGTGACACTGACTCATTCTGTGACCTTGGGCCAGACACAACCTACCAGCGACTGTTTGCTTACCTAGTATTGGGAGCGCGGGCGGGGGGGGGGGGGAAAAGAGGGCGTGTTCACTTGCATAATTCCGTGGGGTGTGAGGTGAGTTAATACTTAGCCAACGCTCACATAGGTGCAGATGAATTGCATCCTGTATTGGCATGCAAAGCACCCTCAAAGGAACAATCCTGCACTAGTAACAGCTGCTGGACTAGAAGATTTAGTAGGTCTCATCTCAAACTCGTAGAGACACAATTAGACACTTACAGAATTAGTTCCAGTCACATATGCACTGCAGGCTTACCTAACGTGACAACTCAGACTCAGGGCAAGTAGAACAGAGCAGGTGGATTATTTGTGTATCCCTAACTCTAAACTGTACAGCCCCACAGTCCATCCAGATGCTATATTTATAAATTCAGCAAGCTCCAAAATCAGCACACGAATCCTCTGTATACCCCATACAGGATATTATGCATTACCAGACACTTGCCTGACAACTACTAATCTCTGTATACACTGAAGGGAATTTTTATATACAAAAGAAAGTGTTGTTTGTACAAAATTCTACCAACACAAATTTATTTTATTACAAAAGAACCCCCATGAAGTTAATTACAAGCACTAGTCAAGTAGGGACTATACCCATTTTACTTTTACAAAAACATAGCAACTGGAAAATGAAGAGACACTAGATTTACAGATGCTCCCCAACTTACGCAAGCGTTCTGTTCTGGAATGCCTTGCGTAAGTCGAATTTTCCATAAGTCGGGAACGTATACCCAACAATTACGGAAAAAAAAAGTTTACAGAACTTACGGAACTTTTTCATAAATCCAGATTTGCGTAAATCGGGTCTGCGTAATCCAGGGAGCGTCTGTATTATTATTTAATTTATTCCCCAGGAATTGGTCCCTACAGCATATTTATTAGTGCTTTATCCTATCTAGTTTTTAATCACTTTCCATGGTTTAATAAACCTCACAGTTAGAATTTCAACCTACATAGTCTTTCCTTCCAGCCTGAAGTGTTTGGCGGAGTACCCACTAAATTTCAAAAGTCATGCTAGATACCAAAGTGGAGAAAATGCGTTCCTGTCCACTTGCCAAGTACTGAAGAGGCTCCAGGATCTTAATGGTTAGAGCCGAGGATGAGGAATAAGAAGCCCCGCGTTTTATTCCCAGCTCTGCTGCTAACTCACTGTGTGAAGTATCAGAGGGGTAGCCGTGTTAGTCTGGATCTGTAAAAGCAGCAAAGAATCCTGTGGCACCTTATAGACTAACAGACGTTTTGGAGCATGAGCTTCCGTGGGTGAATACCCACTTCTTGCACAAGTCACTCAGTCTCTCTCTCTGCCTGGGTGTCCACTTTCCCCAATCCATAAAATAAGGATAACCGCTAAGTGATAGGGTCATGATGAGGCTTAATTAAAATACTTTTAACAACGAGGCTCTGCAAGTGCAAATTATTATTACTGTTTTGTTCTAGGAAAGCACCAGATATATAAGGCAGTTTTTTCTCCAGCCCTTCAAAAGCTGAATATTGTAGTAACTAAGGTTACATTTACATACAGACCTTACAATGGCACAGTTGTACCACTGCAGTTGCGGTGCAGTAAGGTCTCCCAAGTAGCAGCTCTATGCCGGTGGGAGAGAGCTCTCCCATGGGCATAATTAAATCAACCTCCACACACTCTGACACTCAAATGCCAAAGTGGATCTTTGCCGCTTATCTAGGTATTAATAATTCACTCTTCACCACAGTATCTGCCTGCTAACAAGAATTCCTTGAGCTGCCTGAAACACAGAACTCTTTAGTCTCCTACTTGTATATGCCAGTCAGGAGTGCTTGGATATTTTTAATTCTTGCTGTTTCCTCTTTTACATTTTCTTTTCTCTGCTCACATTTATTTTCCTGTCCGTTAACAGCCACTAACAGGAAAGGAAAATTTAAAGCAAACAAAATTTGTTACAGGAACTGCACTCTATTCAAAGCTGATCCGGAAAGGAGGCAGAGAGAATTGCGGTTGCTTAAATAGCACTAGCATATTAGCAACATTCCTTGATTACATGGCTTACCTTTTACTTTTATGCCCTTTTAGTCGAAGTATAAAATCCAGCTCTTTGTAACAGCAACAAACTGATAATGTGAGTGAGCAGGCAGAAAGCTGAGCTATTTGTGAACCATCTAAATCCTTAATTACAGAGTCTCCACCTTAAAGGAGCCAATGAAAACTCTCCGCTGACCTTTAATCTCCTCCTGTGGTTTCTTCCATTCTCCTACTTTTCTTATTGCTAAATCTCCACGCATGCCCCGGTAACACTCTGGTAAATGCCAGCATAAGCTTTCCACATCAAAGCATACTCTGTTTTTTAAGAAATACGAGGGACCAACTTAAGTGACTGTTTATATGTAACTAATCTGAAATATTACACATCCATAAAAAGAACATCTTAGCAGCAAAGACACGATCAGCAATCAAAACAAGTACAAAACGGAAAGGGTTTGCTACTTAATTCAAGATAAAAGGAGGAAATTTGGGTCAACTTTGACTGCACTCTCAATGCTGAGCTCTCAGGTACAGCTGTGAAAACACAGAGGAAAATTTAGTAATCAGATCTTTATTTTACCTATACCTTTCTCCATAGATAGCAAAAGTTATTGCAACTGAACTAGGTCAGATTCTGATCTCAATTACACTCTGAATTTACACTAGTAGCTCTGCTGAGTTTAATTTTATACTGACATAACACAGACTCTGGATCTACCAATATACAAGAATACAGTATAGACCCACTGCTTAGTGATATACGGGCATATGCTAGATTCCATATCCAGCTCAGTCCTGCAGAAGGATGAGGTTATTTTTGTAACCTAGTTTGAGTCATTACCTTGACTCTCACCTATGCCACTACTGATTTGTAACTCGGCTGATCGTCACAAAGGAGAAAGGTCTGTGTCTAAACAGGGGAAATGATATGGCTTAGGAGGAGGTCAGGCAAACTGGAGATTGCATACTAATAAGATTCTGGTAAGTAACTACTTTAAGGCTTATTTTTAGCATAATCCTGCTAGACAGCAAGATAGACAAATGCTAAAAACTGCCAGGACAATTTAAATCATTTATTGCCATGTTTTTTGTTGTACTGAGTAAGCCCGGTGTGCATTAAAGCTGTGAGTAAAACCCTTTAGATGGTAATGGAATGCAGAGATTTCACCCATACATCAGTAGTGCCAATCCAGCCCACATCAGTAGAAACTGGAAGGGGTGTTACTATCTGATGGCTCTTTAATGGCCTCTGTAAAGCAAGCCAATGGTCTCAGTCTAGATCCCAACAGACAGGTGCACACAGCACAAAAAACACCAGCACAACCAGTTCCCTCGTTGGCAGCTGCATAGACATTACGGTCAACAGGGATCATTAGGATCATCTAGTCTGACTTCCTGCATAATACAAGCCCGATAATTTCACCCAAGGAATCCTGCATTAAGCCCATAATTTCAGGTTGAGCTACAGTATTTCTTTGAGGAAGACACCCAAACTCAGCATAAAGGCCAAAGACTGACTAAGTCATGGTGACTGAACTATTCTTGTTCCTTAGAGACAGTCCATTTCTTGTAAGTGGTAAAAGATCTTATTGCTGCTCTTCACGCAGTTGCTTGTACAATATTTGGTCTGTAGCTAAATAAAGGGCTTCGGGCCTAAAGCTAGGCTCCTAAACTCATTTTAAGATTTGATCATTTTGGTGTCCATCTCCAGAACTGTCAACCTAGCATCCTTCTCCAATACAAAAATTAATTTTGAAATTCAACGAGAAACTTGCAGCACTAAATCTGACCTAACACATGTGTGGCTATACTGGAGTATTTTCCAAGATACAGTCTGGGGAATTTCAAACAAAATACTCAGTATATTACCTCTGTGATGTTAAGAGGAAAAATAGGACATATTACGTAGGCTGGCCTCAAAGTGGAATTACGCTGTTCCAGTAAAATAATTTGGGAATTATAAAAATACCTTGTCTGCCCTTATAAGGGAATGCGAACAGAGGTGCATATCAAACATTCCACCAGTCTCTGAGCTGTTACTATATACCTTAGCACACTGAGGATACAATCATGATTGGTGTCTTTAGGTGTGACCGAAATACAAACGGTCAATCATTTGGGCTTTCAGGCTCAGGTCCTGGAAACAGAACAGATAACTGGTAGGATAAAAGGGTCTGGAAACATTAATATATTCAAAAAATACTATTTTAGGGGGTTAAATGGAAAAATAAACCTAGTTCTGGGCTTCCTAGTACACTCTAAGGCCATGCCCTACAGCCCTCTATGAAAGTTAACTGGCAACACCATTTTCCTAGTTAATTCTGTGCCAAGATGTTGAACAAAAGCAACAGAAAAAGAAAGCGACATCTAAGCCAGGACAAACATCTGACTTAAAATAGCCAACCATTTGAATATTAAAACCCACCAGCCTTCATCATTTGTTTTTTCTACCCAAACAATCCATGTTAAAAAAAAAAAAAAAAAAAAACTAACAAAACTGGCCTTATGAGGAACTCTACCCGGCTGAGCTTTTGGCATCATTGGATGCTAAAATTAGGATTGACAGGGGAATCTGATATCCAACTAGAGGTCAATGCATGTTGGGTATTTGCATAAAATCTGAGAAGGAGCAAATACAACAGGAACTTGGAACACACCAAAGTACTGAAGGAATATGATTAACCTCATGGGCATTGCTCCTCCTGATATACGCCAGGATGTTGCTATTAAAGTCAAGCACAAAAGGCAATGCACAGATCCAAGACATCTACTATATCAGGGGTCCCCAATGCGGGGCCCACAGATGTGGCGCCTGCGTCCTGGCTGGCAGTTGAGCATCCGCCAAAATGCCACCGAATTTCTGCGGCATTTCGGCAGCAACGCCTCTTGATGACACTGCTTGCCGCTGACAAGCCACGTCATTGAGAGGTGTCACTGCCAAAATGCCGCAGAAATTCGCTGGCATTTCGGCGGATGCTCGACCACTGCCACGGTCCTTCGTCTGGCACTCGCCTGATGAAAAGGTTGGGGACCACTGTACTATATGATGCAACATTGATGCTGAGTTGACCGAAGTCATGACAAAGTTTTCTAGCCACCATTAAACTCCTAACATTATCACTCTCACACCCAGGGTTCATTTAGCAACCAAGAGGAGAACAACTCTGTAACATGTGCACTCCAGCTCCCACCAATTGAGCCCCTACCACTCAGTGCAGATCAGCCCAGGGCTACATAGTGTTCCCTTAATCAACTCTGCACTGGAGTTGGCTGGTCTAGAGATGTAATGATCAAGTGGAGCTACATCACTGGCCCCTTCTGTGACTGCGGCAGAGAGCCTCAAAATAGGAAGCATCTCCTGGAATGCCAGCTGCTTGAGCACAAATGTCTTCCAGTGACTTGGACTGCAATGATCAGAAAATCGTATGTGCATGAATGTAGCCGGAAGCAGTATGAGAACACGACAAGAAGATGGGTAACTATTTCTTTTTGCTGTGCCCATTCACCACTGTATTTGAGCATTTTAGTTAATTAGAAAGTAGATCTGGGTTTGGGGTGGAGGTGTCATTACCTGCACAAACTTTGAGGTGCTATTTCAAACAACAACTTTTTTTCTAACAGGCAGCTACCAGACCTGATACTATTAGGGTCCCTGGGCTGGTGTCTGAAGTAGAGGGCGGGCTCAGGCTCTCCCCTTTGCCCCCCTGACAAATCACCGAGACTGGGAGACAACAGAGACTGCGCGAGGGAGGAGAGCTTCTCCTCACCTCCCTTGCCGGCTTATGACAGAAATATCTCAGTAGGCTGTGACCCTTGCCTCTAGAGAGAAAAGGGCTACGTGGAGGGTCACTATGAGTCTCTGAGGCTAGCAAAATCCACCAGGAAATACAGGACTCATGGAGACAAGGACAGAGCTATGTCACAGTACCCAGGAAGCAGTTGAAGCTTTGGATGCTGGGGGAAGATGCACCTCCTTTCTCTCTCCCTCTTTTGAGCAAAGATGACCATGTTAGAGGGAGGGAATGAGACTTGCATTTCTTGTTCCCCCACCCCAGCAACTCTGAAAGCAACACACAGAGCTGCTACCTATTGGTACAGACACATCAGACTTGCATCTCCAACTGGGTGTTGCAGAACAAGACACTGAAGCCATTGCTTTTTATTGGAGATATTTTGTTGACAGCCTCCATCAGTGCCTTTTGATAGGCAAGGGCTGTAACTTGAATTCAGAAGCTGCTCAGTTTCCCACCTGGCGGCTATGTAGGAGAGCCAGAAATTTGCCCTGATAATTAAAAGGATCCCACCTAAGATTGAAAAAGATGTTTGCATTTGAATTGTGGAAGTAGAGCAAGAACTGACAGGGATTTGAAAGGGATTTCAATGCAAACAGGCCCCTCTGTGAGCAAGAGTCAGGCCAGCCGTAACGCTAATAACGAGAGACTTGTATAAGCGAGGCTTGTGGGAGGTGAGTGGAAAAGAACTGTGTGAAGTTGTTGTGACCTTGTGTTAGATAAAGTATGGAATGTTGACTATAGTCTAAATAGAAGTGAGAAAAATAAGATATCAAGATGACCTACGTATAAACAAAATGCAGTTGTTGCTCATCACTGTATATAACAAAAGGTATAAATGCTGCAATTGTTTATCTGTAGAGAGACCTGTTTAGCACTCTCCCTCCACGCAATTGCTAGAGATAATAAAGTATCTGACTTGCTGCACCCAACCAGAGAGTGAGAACTCCGTTTTTCTCTGACAGAATGAAAGAAAAGAAAAATCCTATGGAGCAGGATAGGATTTTTTTAATAAAGAGGGGGATAAAATGTGTAAGGTTCCATTAAAGGACATTGTTTTAGTGACTCCGAACTGTTTTGCTGATTGAATTGCAGGCTGTGTTTTTAAATGGAAGTTATGAGTTATGAACAACACTCAAGATGCCTGACATTTATAAGAGCTGCAGGAAATAAGAGTAAATCTGAGAACCAACCAGATAGGATGCACTTGGGCAACAGTTGTCTATAGCTTCCTTTAGGAAACCACTGTGTAAGAACTCTGGAGAGTGTCTTTCAGGAAAGTATCTAAAGTGCTTTATAAACATTAAATCTCATGCCATCAATAGGAGGCAAATGTTAGATGAATTTATAAATGGATAAAAAAATCAATGGAAGTTAGGAGCCTAAATACCTTTGTGGATCTGGGTCAAAAAGACTAAGTGTCTGGCCCAAGGTCACACAACTAGCCAGTGGGAGAGACAGGAACATATAATCCAGGAGTTTTGACTCCCAGTTCTCTTCTCTAGCTACTACATACAAAACACCCCATCCCAACTAATTCTGAATCTGGATAGTCATTGAACATTTTCTAACACTTATCCTTCTCTTTGGGAGTCAGAATGTAAATAGAGTCACTCCTATGTTAATTCCACATTTTTAAGGGATGTTATTTTATACATTACGAGGGACTGCCAACTACCCTGTAAGTCACTGCAGGATTGAGTCACAACCCATGCTCCTGAACATCACTATTGGATTCTGGTTTCAAAAGAGATAAGAGAAATCCCTGGTTCTGCTTCATTTATTTCTCCCTCCCCCACTCCACCACCCCCCAAAAATAATTTGTTCCCACTTCTCCATCTTTGCTGGCAACCATCACAGCAGGTCTGTGCAGACTAAAGAGAGGTTGGAGTGGTGGAGGAAATAGTGATATGTGAATTGCAAATAATGAAGCAATTTTCCCTCCATAAGATTAGATAGCTGAGGCAGTCACTGTGGGTGGTTGCTAGTGAACATGTTAGGTCACTGCCAGTTGGCACTGCTGTGCCAGTGTTTGCCAAAAATAGCATTTACTGTACCATTTGTTGAAGATGGCCTACCACAAAGTGCACTACTGCAAAACCACAGGCGTTGTTTCTCACCAACCCTGCTGAGACACTCAACAGCATGAAGGTGGCAGTCTGATACCAGAGTGTAGATTTTACCTCAGAGAGCGCAAATCCAAGTGCACCAAGACACTCTCAGCTGCAGGAGCTTACTAGTTCCTTTGTGTGAGGCCTGATAGTAGCTCTTTGGGGGGGTCTCAGATCCTGCATCTTATCCAAGTGCTCCCCTGCTAATTTGGCCTCCAACACAACATTAATTTGGTTCAAAGGAAATGTGAATGATATTGTCTGAACTTATCTGTAACTTGTTGAATGAATCATAGAATAGAATCATCTAGTCCAACCCCCTGCTCAGAGGAGGACCAATCCCCAGACATATTTTTGCCCCACACTCCTAAATGGCCCCCTCAAGGACTGAACTCACCACCCTGGGTTTAGCAGGCCAATGCTCAAACCACTGAGCTATCCCCCCCCACTACTACATCACATAATATATATCCCTGTAATTAATTAATCCTAGATCAAAAGCGTGTGTTACTATTAAATGAGAATTTACCTGAGGTGTGAACTGCATGAAAACTAATGAAGGATTGTTTCTGGCTATCATATTGTGTTTACGTTTCGTTTACCCATCACAAGAGATGGAAGCCTTTGAAATGTTAAAAATTGCTAACTTCAAAGCATGGGTCATTGTGTTCGACAATGGAAATTCAGACACAGTCTGCAGGTGCTATTCATCAAAACCCAAGCAGGTGAAGAAGCTGTTCAAATTGTCTTCTGTGAGCAGGCTCTATGCTGGTTTAAAGGGAATGATCCTGTATCTCCGAACACTCACAGGGTTGCGTTCCAGATGCAAGACTGATATCCCCAAAGTTATTCTGCGTAACCCTGACAGACTTACGGAAAGCAAGCAGATCACTACATCTCTGCTATCATTTTGGACTTACAAATTTGACTCACCTGTTAATGTATTTTATCTGCTTTAACCTTTCTAACTCATTTCTTTTCCTTAGCTAATAAATCTTCAGTTAGTTTACTAGAAAAATTGGCCATCAGTGTTGTCTTTGGTGTGAGATTAAGAGTATCCAAGGATCTGGGATAAGTGACTGACCCTTCCACGTTGGGAGAACCTAGTGTGATGGTACAGTGATCATTAACACAAAGTCCAGTTTGTCTGGGTGGCACAGTAGGCCGGAGATCCTAAGGGGACTGTTTGTGATTCTGCAGCAAGACTAATATAGTGATCCAGGAGTGCACATTTATTACTGGCTTGGTGAAACTGAATTACAGAATATACCGCCAGTTTGGAGTGTCTGCCCCATTTTCTGATAATCTGACCTGAGATTGGCACTTATAGTTGTGAGCCACTTCAGACAGCGTGACTAAGGGTACATCTACACTACAGGATTATTCCAATTTTACATAAACCGGTTTTGTAAAACAGATTGTATAAAGTCGAGTGCACGCGGCCACACAAAGCACAATAATTCGGTGGTGTGCGTCCATGTACCGAGGCTAGCGTCGATTTCCGGAGCGTTGCACTGTGGGTAGCTATCCTGTAGCTATCCCATAGTTCCCGCAGTCTCCGCCGCCCTTTAGAATTCTATGTTGAGATCCCAATGCATGATGGTGCAAAAACAGAGTCGCGGGTGATTCTGGGTAAATGTCATCACTCATTCCTTCCTCCGTGAAAGCAGCGGCAGACAATCATTTCGCGCCCTTTTTCCCTGGATTGCCCTGGCAGACACCATAGCATGGCAACCATGGAGCCCGTTTTGCCTTTTGTCACTGTCACCGTATATGTACTGGATGCCGCTGACAGAGGCAGTACTGCAGTGCTACACAGCAGCATTCATTTGCCTTTGCAAGATAGCAGAGACAGTTATCAGTCATTCTGTACCGTCTGCCATGCCATTGTAAATTGGCGATGAGATGACGGTTATCAGTCATTCTGTACCATCTGCTGCTGTCATGGGTGCTCCTGGCTGACCTTCGCTGAGGTCGGCCGGGGGGCGCAAAGACAAAAATGGGAATGACTCCCCGGGTCATTCCCTCCTTTATGTTGTATCTAAAAATAGAGTCAGTCCTGCCTAGAATATGGGGCAAGTGTACTAGAGAACCAGTGTACCAGAGAGCACAGCCGCTCCGTGTCAGATCCCACAGAAATGATGAGCTGCATGCCATTCTAGGGGGTGCCCCTGCAACAACCCCACCCGTTGCTTCCCTCCTCCCCCAACCCTCCTGGGTTACCGTTGCAGGGTCCCCCCATTTGAGTGATGAAGTAATAAAGAATGCAAGAATAAGAAACACTGACTTTTTAGTGAGATAAAATGAGGGGGAGGCAGCCTCCAGCTGCTATGATAGTCCAGGCAGGACATTAAACGGGAGCTGGGGGAGAGGAGCCCAGCATCCCGCTGCTATGATAGTCCAGGCAGTACAGAATTTTTTCTTTAGATATGAAATGGGGGGGGTCTGATGGAGTTCGGCTCCCAGTTGCTATGATGAGGACGGTTACAAGCCGTTCTGTACCATGTGCTGGGAATAAAAGGGAGTCATTCCTATTTTTACCCAGGCGCCTCTGGCCGACCTCAGCTGAGGCCAGCCAGGAGCACACACAGGATGATGACAAGGACAGTACCAGTCCTTCTGCACTGTACCATCTGCCACCAGGGAAGGGAGGGGAGAGGATGCTGCTGTTCAGTGCCGCAGCACCGCGTCTACCAGCATGCAGCAGACATACGGTGACATTGAAAAAGGTCAAGAAACTATTTTTTTCCCTTTTCTTTCACCGGGGGGGGGGAGGCCGGGGGTAAATTGATGAGATATACCCTGAACCACCCCGGACAATGTGTTTGACCCTACAGGCATTGGGAGCTCAGCCAAGAATGCAAATACTTTTCAGAGACTGCGGGGACTGTGGGATAGCTGGAGTCCTCAGTCCCCCCCCCGCCCTTCCTCCATGAGCGGCCATTTGATTCTTTGGCTTTCCGTTACGCTTGTCACACAGCACTGTGCTGTGGACTCTGTATCATAGCCTGGAGATTTTTTTCAAATGCTCTGGCATTTTGTCTTCTGGAACAGAGCTCTGATAGAACAGATTTGTCTCCCCATACAGCGATCAGATCCAGTAGCTCCCGTACGATCAATGCTGGAGCTCTGTTTGGATTTGGTACTGCATCGCCACCCGTGCTGATCAGAGCTCCACGCTGGGCAAACAGGAAATGCAATTCAAAAGTTCGTGGGGCTTTTCCTGTCTACCTGGCCAGTGCATCCGAGTTCAGATTGCTTTCCAGAGCAGTCACAGTGGTGCACTGTGGGATACCACCCGGAGGCCAATATCGTCGATTTGCAGCCACACTAACCCTAATCTGACATGGCAATACCGATTTCAGCGCTACTCCTCTCGTCGGGGAGGAGTACAGAAACCGGTTTTAAGAGCCCTTTATATCAATATAAAGGGCCTCATTGTGTGGACGGGTGCAGGGTTAAATTGGTTTAACGCTACTAAAATCGATTTAAACGCGTAGTGTAGACCAGGCCAGAGTATACAACTGAGTCAGTCACTGCTGTTGGTATTTTGGAGACATGTGCCTAGCACATCACTGTTCTTTCCCTGCTAGCAAGTACGTTAACCAGTAGCATAAATAAATGTCTCCTAGATGGCTGATGAATATTTCACATACATCCAAGCAGACTTCCACTGGGGTACTCTAATATTCCATTGATTTTCATGGGGGAAGTGCAGCACAGCAGATAAGCCAAAGCACAGAAAGAGTTCAACAAAACTAGTGCTGATTAGCAATGGCTTGAAGAGAGAAGGTAATGAAGCCATTTTAGGAATAGAAAAGAAAATCAGAGGCAGGGCCGGCTTCAGGCACCAGCCCAGCAAGCAGCTGCATGGGGTGGCCAACGGTGAGGGGTGGCATGTCCAGGTCTTCGGCGGCAGGTCCCTCACTCTCTCTCGGAGAGAACGACCAGCCACCGAATTGCCGCCGAAGACTGAAGTGGCGGCGGTAGAGCTGCAGATCATGATGGCGGCCTTTTTTTTTTTTTTTTTTTTGCTGTTTATAGTGGCAAAAACCCTGGAGCCGGCCCTGATCAGAGGACAGTTTTTCTATAGCTTCAAGAGAGGTTTTCTGGATTAGACACCTTTAATCTCATTTCCTATTTTTAGCATGTTCTTTATAAGCAATATAGCCCCACCTTTCTAAACCATGGGACAACTGGTAGGGTCTTCAAAACTCTGAAAGTCAATCTAGTTGAAGTTTTAAGTAATATGGCAAAAATTAAGAATACTTTCCAATATACACACACAGCATTTTTGAGCTCTGAAGACATCATAGCATAACATGATACCTTCCCTTCAGGCCCAGTGCAATAACTTAACTGAACAGTAAAGAATCATAACCTGCTTTTGTCCAGAGGAAGGCTGCTTAGGGTGGGCATGCTGCAAAGCAATTGTAGACAGCAATGTGCAATTGCCAGCATGTGCTTGGGAAACCGAATTGCTGCGGTCAGCTCATGCGCTGAGACTTATGCTTAACTAGCATTCTGACAGCAAATGGCCTTTGTGAAGTTTTCACAGTGGACAGGCACTGCACACACACTGCATAAGAGACAAGGAAGTAATCTAAACACTCAATTCTATCCCCCAAAGGGATCAACCTATTCTAGACCTCCACTTTTCTCGGCCCACTTGAAAACCAAGAGAGTATTTTCACTGAGACCTCACTAGGCACAATGCTAATTGATTAAATCACTCCCTCCAGATATTATGATTTTTTTGGAATCTGTGATGGTAAAGTTAAAGGACCTGTGCAATGCCACTGAGTCAGCTACTCCAGAATAAACCTCCAGCATCAGGATTTTATAAACACAATTACAAATTCATTCTGGGTTGGAATTTGGTGTATTATGTACCAGCACCTTCTTAAAATAAAAGCACAATGCCACAAACTTCTTACAGAGGTTTCAGTTTCTTATGTACCAGAAAAACAAAAATTAAATCAAACCAGGTTTTCATTTTTAAATCATCAGTTATGGATACAATTTTTACCATTGTTTATGTCAAATTCCTGGGTGTATTAGCAATGAAAGTTTGCTGGACAATGTACTCACTAAAGGAAAAATCTTTAACATATAAAGTTAGATACACATATACCTGCATGCTCACAGAGCAATTCCTTGCTTTTCTCTTTCTGGTATTACAAAGTGCTCTCGTGAGCTGTATGGGTGGTATAGACATTATCATAAAACACAGACCAGAAAATCTTGGAATTCTCCAAACAGCAGAAGAAAAATATCCAGACTAGAATGGCTGAAAGAACCATGAAAGCAACAACCTGTGTTAAGATAGAGGGAAGCCCTGCTCAAAGTCCCCAAACTAGAGTGAGTCAAAAGAGGAGCATCCACTCTCAGGGCAGCACAGAGGTTTTCTACTGGGGAATGTGAATATCCAGGATATCAATTACTTTAATTCATCCCTAGCTCAATTTTAGAAGCATTTTTACCAATCTATTCAGTCAATGACCTTGTAGTTTAGCCCATATAATTAATACTTCAAAAATATAAAAAGACGTTCAAGCTAAATACTTCCACTGCCTTAACCTTATTGGCTTAGGTTCCTGTTGGACTCCAACTCCTCACTCTGCTGTTCCTCTAGAATTGTGCACTCCTCTTTTTCTTTCCCAGACAAGTACCAAAAAACGTCTATTTCTGATCTCTGCTCCAGGACCCATATCTGCAAGTGTCTGGTGGTCCTAAAGAAATTTATTCTGGTCTAGTCTCAAAAAATAAATGTTTTTAAACCATCCCATACTGGGAGATTATTGGACTGTAAGACCAGTGATTTGATTAATTTCTTAGTTTCCATTCCACAGTCTCTCATTTCAACCATGACATGATTAGCTGCTACCCCATGATCAGCTGGAGACAAACCACTACTTCATACCACATGGAAGTTTGAAACACCAGCTTTCAACAGCTGTATAGTATTCACCGCTAGCCTTATGAGTCACAAGATAATGAACTTTCAGCCCATTATGGGTTCGCTCAGCTTGGCAGTGCTTTCTCGGATACGATCCAGGAGCGACTGCAAGTCCCAGCTCATGGACCCTGTGCAATTTTCAATCCTTGCCAAAGAACTCAGTCCTAAAAGCTAACAAACTCAATCATTACAACTGCTGCATGCTGTACCTTCTCCACCGTAAAAGTAACCTGTAGCATGAAACACAGCAAGAAGACTCACATATGTCCCTGTGAACATGGCTATATACATGCAACAGTCCCTTACATTGTGCTAGGATAATTCTGACCATTTACATTCCTGGGTTGCTTTCTCCTGCCATCACATCCCCCAGCTCTACTCCATTGTGCTATGTATGCTAGCAGTTAAGTGAATCTAAGATGAGATCAGGCTTTAAGAAGTTTCACTTGGCTCCCAGAACACTAAACAGAATAGGAGCAGAGCAGCACAGTGGGAGACAGCAACAAAAGTGTGTGTCCTGGAAAGGACCTTCCCAATGCGGAAGTGTTTTGAGGTTGCTTTTTTGTTTTGTTTTGTTTCAAAAAGCACTGTCTCCTTCCATCCATCAATGCAGATGAAAGGGGATGTGATTGCGGCAAAACCACATAGCTGCTATTTGACTGGTACTAATTTGGACTATCATGGGCTTATTCTCTTGCTCTGATAGACAAAGAATAGAAGGGCTAGTGGCAATGCAGTGTTCTCCTATTCAGGGATCAGAGTCCAGCTCCTTCATTCCCAGGTGATGTGAGGGCAGCATGCTTCATCAGCCCTTTGGCAGAAGGGAATGACTTGTGTCATTCTCTACAGGTCCTGGGGGAACCAATGGGATCTGGAAGAAGAAACATTAGACGCACCATGAAGTGCTTTAGGACTTTTATCGAGGGTGCTCAGTGGTTCCCAACCTATTCTATAACAGGACACCCTTCCCATATAGCAATGGTTCTCAAACTTTTGTACTGGTGACCCCTTTCACATAGCTAGTCTCTGAGTGCAACTCCCCCAACAAATTAAAAACAAACACTTAATAATATATTTAACACCATTATAAATGCTGGAGGCAAAGCAAGGTTTGGGATGGAGGCTGACAGCTCGCGACTCCCCCGAGGTAATAACCTCGTGACCCCCTGAGGGGATCCGACCCCCAGTTTGAGAACCTTTGCCATATAGCAATGGGGGAAGGAGAGGTTGGTTGAGAAAGCCTGCACAGTAAGCTTGTTTTGTTTCCAATATAAATTATTTTCCTGTACCTCTCATCCAAGTGGTTTTAACATCAATAGGCCTCAGGATAGCCTGCAGGCAACAAGCCAGGAAGGAAACAAAGACTCCCGCTGTCTGTCTATGTGGAAATAATTTAGTAAAAAGGCTGTGCAAAGCTAAACAGAAGAGGAAATTATCTGAACCCCTATCATCATCAGATTGCAGCATACTCTTTAATTGGATCACCTGGTATCCAGCCACACGAAATTCAAATTAGAAAATAAAAAGAGGCTATTTGCCCCATTTTACCATATGGTCTGGTTCACAAAGGATACACAGACCCATAAATAGCTACAAATGGAGGGTGGCATGCATTCCTAATAGTACTCCCAGTTGAGGTCTGCAGCAATTAGATATTGTCTCTTCAGTGCTTTCTATGATGGGCTTAATTAAATCAATAGGAAGGAAAATTCCTTCCCCTCAATGCAAAAGACAAGATAAAAGCTTGATTAAATATCCAATTGCAACTTTAAATCTCCACATCACAGTAATATTACTTGGCACTAATGATGATTCCCCAATTACATTTTGAGATCTACCAGTCAGCCAGTTTTTTAATCTGTTTAATGCATTCCAAGCTGATTTTATATTCTCCAACTTTAATTAAAATGCAGTATGGTATCAAGTCAAATGTCTTACAGAAGTCAAAGGTAATAGTATTTGTGTAATATACTTAATCAACCAAACTTGTAATCACTTAAAAATGATATCAAGTTAGTTTGACAGGAAGGGAGGTACAGAGGGAGTGCTAGGGGTGAGGCTGTACTGGGAGAGGGGAGGTACAGGGGGCTGTAGGAAGGGGGATGGAGCAGTATTGGGAGGAGAGAAGTGGGCAGGAGGAGAACTAGGGGTGGGGCTGTATTGGGGGAAGTACAGGGGGCTGTAGGAAGGGGAATGGAGCAGTAATGGGTGAGGGAAGGGGGCGGGGGAGCACTAGAGGTGGGGCAGTATGGGGAGAGGGGATGAGACTGTATTAGGGGCAGCGGGTACAGGGGGCTGGAGCTGTATGGGGGAGGGGAGGTACACAGGGAGCACTACGGGTGGGGCTGTATTGAGGGAGGGGAGGTACAGGGGGGCTGGAGGGAGGGGGAGTGCTTCGGGTGGGGCTGTATTGGGGAGGGGACAGGGCTGTATTGAGAGTAGGGGGTACAGGGGGCTGGACCTGTATGGGGGAGGGGAGAAACACAGGGAGAGCTACGGGTGGGGCTGTATTGGGGGAGAGGACAGGGCTGTATTGAGAGTAGGGGGTACAGGGGGCTGGACCTGTATGGGGGAGGGGAGAAACACAGGGAGAGCTACGGGTGGGGCTGTATTGGGGAGGGGACAGGGCTGTATTGAGAGTAGGGGGTACAGGGGGCTGGACCTGTATGGGGGAGGGGAGAAACACAGGGAGAGCTACGGGTGGGGCTGTATTGGGGGAGAGGACAGGGCTGTATTGAGAGTAGGGGGTACAGGGGGCTGGAGCTGTATGGGGGGAGGGGAGAAACACAGGGAGCACTACGGGTGGGGCTGTATTGGGGGAGGGGACAGGGCTGTATTGAGAGTAGGGGGTACAGGGGGCTGGAGCTGTATGGGGGGAGGGGAGAAACACAGGGAGCACTACGGGTGGGGCTGTACTGGGGGAGGGGAGATACAGGGGGGCAGGAGGAAAGGGGAGTGCTTCGGGTGGGGCTGCGTGGGGGGAAGGAAGATACACAAGGAGCGCTACGGGTGGGGCTGTATTGGGGGCAGGAGCTGTATGGGGGGAGGGGCGGAACACAGGGAGCGCTACGGGGGGGGCAATATGGGCGGAGGGGTACAGGGAGCTGGAGCTGTATGGGGGGGAGGGGAGAAACACAGGGAGCGCTGGGGGGGGCTGTATTGCCGGAGGAAGGGGGGGCGCTGGGCCTGTATTCGGGGCGCTGGAAAGGCGGGACCAGGGCCGACTCCCCCCAACTCACCCGCCACCGCCACGCTGTACAGGCGCCGCCAACTCATGGGAGAAGCCGGGGCCCGCACCCCGCGCTGGGGAACCCCCCACGCGCCACCACACGCGCGACCCCGCGCCCTGCGTCTCCCACGTGAGACAGGCGGCGCGCTCGTAGCCGCTGGAGACGTAGCGTTGCTTAGCGGCGCCGGCGCGGCGTGATGACGTGAAAGGGGGCTGGGAACTAAGGCGGCGCGTGGCGGAGGCTTGGGACTGGAGGCCTTCTGCGCGCCCGGGCTTTAGTCACGTGAGTGGGAGTGAGCTCCCCGAAGGGTTAAACCATTGTCTCTTGAGAGGGGGCAGCCCGTGGGCCGGACCACTGTGCGGAGCGGGGGGGCTGCCCGTAAGTGGCGCGGCTTGGGACGGGCCCTGCTGGGTGACGGGCCCGCTCGTGGGGGAGGCGGTATGGCGGGACGGTGGCCTAGGGGCTGAGGGTGGGTCCGGGGGCGGGTGTGATAGACGCGGGGCTGCTGCGTTGGGGGCTCCTGGGTGTGACGCAGAACCCCGCCCCCCAAACCACCGGCCTCCCCCTGGGGTGCCCGGCCAGCGTCACCATGGGGTAAGGCCCGTGCCCCCCGCGCCCGGATACCTCCGCTCCCCCTGTGCCCCCGCATTGCCCCCGGTACCTCAGCCCCACTGCGGCCCTGCACCTGCTGCCTCAGCTTGGCCCCCCTTTGTGCCCAGGACCTCAGCCCCTCTGTGCCCCCCGGCCTGTTCCCCCCCTTGTGCCCAGGACCTCAGCCCCTCTGTGCCCCACGGCCTGTTCCCCCCCTTGTGCCCAGGACCTCAGCCCCTCTGTGCCCCACGGCCTGTTCCCCCCCCTTGTGCCCCATACAACAGCCTTTCTGTGCCCCACGGCCTGTTCCCCCCCTTGTGCCCAGTACCTCAGCCCCTCTGTGCCCCACGGCCTGTTCCCCCCCTTGTGCCCAGTACCTCAGCCTTTCTGTGCCCCACGGCCTGTTCCCCCCCTTGTGCCCAGGACCTCAGCCCCTCTGTGCCCCCCGGCCTGTTCCCCCCCTTGTGCCCAGGACCTCAGCCCCTCTGTGCCCCACGGCCTGTTCCCCCCCCTTGTGCCCGGTACCTCAGCCCCCCTTGTGCCCCACGGCCTGGCTCCCCCTTGTGCCCCACGGCCTGTTCCCCCCCCCTTGCGCCCAGTACCTCAGCCCCACTGCGGCCCTGCACCTGCTGCCTCAGCTTGGGTCCCCCCTTTGCGCCCAGTACCACAGCCCCCTCTGTGCCCCACAGCCTGGCTCCCCCTTGTGCCCCACGGCCTGTCCCCCCCCCCGCTTGCGCCCAGTACCTCAGCCCCTCTGTGCCCCACGGCCTGTTCCCCCCCCTTGTGCCCAGTACCTCAGCCGCTCTGTGCCCCACGGCCTGTCCCCCCCCCCGCTTGCGCCCAGTACCTCAGCCCCTCTGTGCCCCACGGCCTGTTCCCCCCCCTTGTGCCCAGTACCTCAGCCGCTCTGTGCCCCACGGCCTGTTCCCCCCCTTGCGCCCAGTATCTCAGCTCCACTGCGGCCCTGCACCTGCTGCCTCAGCTTGGGTCCCCCCCTTGCGCCTGGTACCACAGCCCCCTCTGTGCCCCACGGCCTGTTCCCCCCCTTGCGCCCAGTACCTCAGCCCCTCTGTGCCCCACGGCCTGTTCTCCTCCCCCTTGCGCCCGGTACCTCAGCCCTCTTTGTGCCCCACGGCCTGTCCCCCACCCTTTGCGCCCAGTACCTCAGCCCTCTCTGTGCCCCACGGCCTGTCCCCCCCACCTTGCGCCCAGTACCTCAGCCCCACTGCGGCCCTGCACCTGCTACCTCAGCTTGGCCCCCCCTTGTGCCCAGGACTTCAGCCCCTCTGTGCCCCACGGCCTGTTCCCCCCCCCCCCTTGCGCCCAGTACTTCAGCCCCTCTGTGCCCCACGGCCTGTTCCCCCCCCCTTGCGCCCAGTACCTCAACCCCTCTGTGCCCCACGGCCTGGCCCCCCCTTGCGCACAGTACCTCAGCCCCCTCTGTGCCCCATGGCCTGTTCCTCCCTCCCTCCCACTACATCACCCCCTATTCCCCCTGCCTCCCACATCCCCTCTTCTGACATGCCCCTGGGGCACCTGTTATCCTCATGGCCCTTCCTCACATCCCTGTCACCCTGCTCTGGCTGCCCCTATAACTGCCTGTTACCCTGCTCTATTCACTGCCTATTGCCCTGCTACACCAGCCTGTCACCCTGCCCATCACGCTGTCTCTGCTTCTCCCTACTTCTCTTTTTCTCAGCCCTTGTAGGTTTTATTTTCCTAGTTTCCCACTGTTGGGATGCTTTAGGATGATAGGAGTTCTAGCTGTAACACCTCAGTCAATTAATCTGTCCTTGCAAGTGCAAGATAGGAGTCCCTAGCACAGGATGAATCAGATCTTAATCAGCTAGGTGTTTGTACAGCACCCTATTGTGATGGGGCTTGATCCTGTTTGAAACCTTCAAGTGTTGCCACAACACAAATAACACATAGTAATGTGTTTGCACAGAGCACACACATGCTAGAGCGGGGTCAGGGAAGGCAGAGGCCGGCTATAACTCCATTACGTGGGAGCATTAGGGAGCTTTAGACAAGTGAAAAGCTATTGTAGTCTTAAGTTGTTGCGTGTGAGCTTAGTCGTGACCCTGCAACACAGACTAGTTATGAAAGGTTATAGGAAGGAGGCTCCTACCCAGAGATCCCAGCTTGCAGTGTGGCCAGATTTTGGTTAATTTGTAGCACCCTGCATACTGTAACCAGAATGGCTAAAGGATTTTATATGTGGAAAATACTGGGCCAAATTCATTCCTGGTGTCACCCCATTAAAGAGTCAACCAGCGATAAATTTGGCCCCCTGTATTAAAGGGAGAAAAATAACTTCTTCCTATGCGAGGGTTGGTATCAATGTATGAGGTGTTTGGGGCCACACTGCAGCCTACCTTATGCATTCAGGGGTGTAGCCAGCTGTCTGAAATGTGTGCTGAGTCTACTGCTCCCCTCCTGTGATTACACCCATAATCCCTGATGTTGTACAACAGGATCATCACTAACCCTGCAGGTGCAGTTAGACTGAATTATAGAGCAGTTGTTAATCCTTGGGATACTGAAAAGAAGAGTACATGTTTTGGGTACCTCTCCTTTTCCCCTCACCAGGCACGTGATTCCCCTCCACTGCCAATGATCCCTCCCTGCCAAAGCAATTTCCTCCTGCCGTTCATTCTCTCCTCTCAGCTGCCGTTATTGCGTTGCCGCACAGAGCTCTGTGCTCTGTACTGGTTCTTGGTGTATGGGAGGAGTTGTGAACCACCATCATAGCAGGAGAGCAGGGTCAGAAGAGGAGAGGGGAGTTTTTGGGAGCAGAGAGGCAGAGCCAGATGGGTTTCTCCATTGCAGAGTCCCGATGTGACCTGTCTGTCAGCCATTAGAAAACAGCTCTTCTCCTTTGGTGCAACAACTCCAGTGGCTTGTAGAAATTAGCCAGTTTGCAGATGGCATGTGTTAGGAAATAAACTTATTTTCCTATGGCTTAATAATAAAATCTGATGGAGAATTAAGTGAACTTGTTAATGGCTATGAGAAATGTTGCTGCAGAAAATTAAATGTCATGCATTGGATATCTGCCTTATCTTCTGTTTCTGCTTTAATGCAAGTTGCACCATTGTTACCTGGAAAGATCAAAGAATGTAGAGCACGGATTGGCCTGATTTGAGCAGCCATATGCTGTCATTTTGCAGAGAAAGAGGGTAGAATCATCAGTTCTCAGAATCCTCCTTTACACTAACTTTTTTTATTTTAAAGCACTTTCCAAAATGCTCATGGGGTTCCTCAGAATTGCAGGTTTTTTGTTGTTTTTTTTTTAATGGGCAGTTTCAGAAGAATTTTGATTAAAGTCGTAAGAAAAGGCTGCTTCGCTTGATCCTTCTCTTTTTGGTCCATTTGGTCATTAGGTTGCCTACAAAGAGAAGAACGTGTATGGTGCAGAGCTGTGGTGTAACAATTGGATCCCTTACCTTGAAGAACTTTGTAGAATAGTTTCGTGCAGTGATTAAATCCAGTATTCCACGCAAAGCCGTTGTTGAACTAGTTCCTTGGACTTCTGTGGTTCTGCCTAAGAGTGGGATGGCAGCAGTAAGCAGGACTCTGGGGTAAGCTTCACATTCAAATACTGTGACTTGGCTAAAGAACTGGCTGATGTTGGTCATGGTGTGTTAATTTTGATGGAATAAATGGGCAATCTAGCATTCTCTTCAGAGGGAGTTGACAGCACTCACCTCCTTGCAGTAGGTACTCAGCACCGCAAAAGATCAGAATCTTTATGACTAAGAATAAAATTTGTAGTTATTCTTGTTAAGACAGGATCTGATCCTGCAGCCCTTATAGCCCAGATTGCCCCAGTGAAGTCAGTCGCTGTGACACCGTGTACCCCATGTTCCCCCTTTGTTATATTTTGTACAAAGTATGCCTTGTGAGGTATCATTTGAAAACTTATAATCTGCTGAATATTATTATCATGTTGAAATGTTACTCCTGGGGGAATTCTGAGAGATTGCGCAATGCAGAATTTTGCAGAAATTAATGTTTTTTGCGCATAATTTCCTTTCCCTCACAGAAATGAATTGCAGTGCTGCTAGCCACCACTAGAGGCCGCTGGATCTGGCAGAGCCCAGCTTGCACATAGAAGACACTGGGCCGGGGGAGAGAGTAGAACAGGGGTGGGCAAAGTACAGCACACAGGCTGGATCCGGTCCATGGTGCCACCAGCACCATGTCCCTGTGGCCCTGGGCGGGGGCAGAGGGCTTCATGTGTTGCCTTTGCTTCCAGGCACTGCCCCCTACAGCTCCCATTGGCCAGGAATGGGGAACCGCAGCCAATGGGAGCTTTGGGGGAGGTACCTGGAGGCGAGGCAAGGTCAGTGCACACAGAGCCCTCTGCATCCCCTCCCCCAGGGGCCACAGCACTTTCAGGAGCGGCGCAGGGCAGACGTGCAGGGAGCCTGCCCTGGCCCCGGTGCATGCCGCTGCCACCCCGGAGCCCAAATCCCTCCTATACCCCACCACCCAACTCCCTGCCCTAAACCCCTTCATAAACCCCACACACCTCCTGCACCCCAACCCCCTGCCCTGAGCCCACTGCTGCACCCTACACCCTTCCTACACCCCAACTCCCTTCCCTGAGCCCCCTCATACACCCTGCACCCTTCCTCTGCCCCAATCCCTTGCCCTAAGATCCTTCCTGAACACCGCTCCCCCTCCCACACCACACACTCTCTTCTGCACCTCAACCCTCTGCCCTGGCCCTGCATACAATTTCCCCACCCAGAAGTGGCCCTCGACCCAAAAAGTTTGCCCACCCCTGGAGTAGAGAGTTCTTAGCAGCTGTAGGTCCCTGTAGGCCCAGAGGGAAGGAAATAGTGGCATGCCGAAAACTCTATACAAACATGGCTGAGACCCAGCAACAGGCTGTTTCTCTTTCTGGACCCCTGGGTGGTAGGGGGATGGGTGTGGCTGGTGGGGCCACAGCTAGGCTCTGGAGTGGAGGGGATGGAATGGAGGGGATTTGGGTATCTTGGGAGGGGGGGGCATGGTTGGGTTCTGGTGGGGGAGAGGTTCAGGTATATTGCCTGGAGGGGCCCTGTGGCTGGACTCAGGATGGGTTGTGGGTTCTGGCTGGGCTTTGAGGAGTGGGAGAGGAACGAGGTTGTCATAGGGGTTTCTTTAACTCTCTACTCCTGGGGAAATTTTTTGTGTGTCTGTATTGTTGTTCTGAAATAAATTACCAAAATAATTGAAAGTGGTGTGATTATGTAGTGTTATTTTGACAAATAAAATTTGCAGAATTTTAAAATATTATATGCAGAATTTTTAATTTTTTGGCACAGAATTCCTCCAGGAATGTGTGTAACAACACTGCATGTAAAATATGAGATTTTACTATATGATTGTTACTGAAACTTTTAGTTTTTGGTAACACTCACAAACCAGTTTCTCAGAGACAAAGGGTATGTCTACATCTACAATTTTGCAGCGCTGGTTGTTACAGCTGTATTAGTACAGCTGTATAGGGCCAGCGCTGCAGAGTGGCAACACTTACAGCAACCAGCACTGCAAGTGGTGTTAGATGTGGCCACACTGCAGCGCTGTTGGGCGGCTTCAAGGGGGGTTCGGGGAACGCGAGAGCAAACCGCAGGGAAGGAGAACTGCTTGCACGGGGGTTCGGGGAACGCGAGAGCAAACCTGGGAAGGAGACCAGCTTCCCCGCGGTTTGCTCCCGTGTTCCCCGAACCCCCCTGCAAACCGCAGGGAAGGAGACCTGCTTGCACAGGGGTTCGGGGAACGCGAGAGCAAACCGGGGAAGGAGACCAGCTTCCCCACGGTTTGCTCTCGCGTTCCCCGAACCCCCCTGCAAACCGCAGGGAAGGAGACCTGCTTGCTCGGGGGTTCGGGGAACGCGAGAGCAAACCGCAGGGAAGGAGACCTGCTTGCACTGGGGGTTCGGGGAACGCGAGAGCAAACCGGGGAAGGAGACCAGCTTCCCCGCGGTTTGCTCTCGCGTTCCCCGGACCCCCCTGCAAACCGCAGGGAAAGAGACCTGCTTGAAGGAGAGGCTTCCTCAGGTATGCTGGGATACCTGCTTATTCCACGGAGGTCAAGAAAAGCGCTGGTAAGTGTCTACACTTGATTACCAGCGCTGGATCCTCTACACCCGAGACAAAACGGGAGTACGGCCAGCACTGCAAACAGGGAGTTGCAGCGCTGGTGATGTCCTGCAGATGTGTACACCTCCTAAGTTGCAGCGCTGTAACCCCCTCACCAGCACTGCAACTTTGTGATGTAGACAAGCCCAAAGACACTGTGAAGTGCTAGAGAGCCATTACTGGCTTAATCAGACATTCTCCAGCAATGGGAGATTGTAAACAAGAAATTTACAATTCATCTTAAGGGCAGTTCCAGGCAATGGAACTGCCTGACCCCATGACCCAGCAGGGATTTTTCCAGCATAAAGGATTGGGGTATAGAAAGGGATGGAAAAATATCCCGAGCCATATCTCTGCTCATGACAACGATGAGTCTCAAAGAACTGAACAAAGGGGGGAGTGGTCCCATGCTGGAAAGGGATGCAGCCTGTGAAATGTATTCCAGCTCAGGGTGAGACAAACCTTTTGCTTTTAAACCTATTAGCCTTGGTAAAATTTGGGAATTAGCTTGCAGTTTTATCTTTCTATTTCTTTTGTAACCAATCCTGAGTTATACGTGACTGTACTTGTCATCAGTTAAAAGCTGTCTTTCTCTAGATAAACTTTTTATTGATTTAACTAAACTGTGTGTTTTGGCTGAAGTGCTTGAGAATCTTAGGTCAACAAGCCTAGTGCATATTCATTACCCATTGTTGGAATGAAGACTATCTATCTGTGAGGTTATACTGTCTGGGGGGATGGTCCTGAACAGTGTTTTGGGGAGCAAGGTTGGGGCTGAGAGGTATGCATGGTGTCATCCTGTGTGTAATTCATGAATGACTGGGCATAGCATTCATGTATTCAGCTGGGAGTGACTTTGCATGCTGGTGGCTGAGAGTGAGGAGAGCCTGTTCATCAGCAAAACAGTGTAAAAGGCATGCCAGGCTGGAGAACTAAGGGGACACAGCAGTCCAGATGGCACTCTGGGGAATGTCACAGTGTTATTGTTCATTTGAATTAAGAGTTCCAGGACCAATGAAATCAAATCTTATGTGCCTCTAGGTTGTGTCCCCTCATGCTCCTCTTCCCTCTAAACTAAAAAGTCCCGATCTTTACATTTCCTCTTAATGAAGAAGATTTTCAATGGCTCTAACCATTTTCCTTGTGTGACGTTATCGATATAAACTGGGACCATACAGAACATGAACTGGGACCATATAGAATATGGGTTGCAACCAAGGTCCTGTTGTGGCGCCAAATCCTAGGTGGAGGGGGTCATATAAGGTGTCTAAGACCAGGTTGCGGATTGCTGGTTATGATTGTGCTGTCTGTATGTCTGTATCATTTTGGTAGTTGAAGTTACGAATATTGGCTGTATGCTGTCTGTATTTCAAACTTGTGTTGTGTTACTGGGAAGGATCCCAGACAAGTTGGTGTCAGCTCTGTTTAGCCTGCTTAATGGCCCATTGAGGACCATCACCTACACAATTGTCCCATCGACAGAAGGCAGTTACGCCCTGTGACTCAGCAGGGTGTGCAGAAACTGGCCCATGTGACTGCAAACTCCATTTTGCTGTAGCTTTCCACAGCAGGAACAAAGGAGTGTTCTTACACCTGGAAAAGCCCATATAAGGCGGAGGCCTCATCTCCATTTTGTCTTCAGTCCTGCTTCTTACCTCTGGAGGGACTTTGCTACAAACAGAAGCTCTGCACAAAGGACTGAATGACCCATCCCAGCTGGGGATGTATTCCAGAGACTTGATTTAAACCTGCAGTTTACTCCATCACTGCTACAAGCCTGAACTAAGAACTTTGCCTTTACTGTATGGAATTGATTCCATTTAACCAACTCTAGCTCTCCTCTCTATCTTTTTTCTTTTATGAATAAACCTTTAGATTTTAGATTCTAAAGGATTGGCAACAGCGTGATTTGTGGGTAAGATCTGATGTGTATATTGACCTGGGTCTGGGGCTTGGTCCTTTGGGATTGAGAGAACCTTTTTCTTTTACTGAGGTGTTGGTTTTCATAACCATTCATCCCCAGCACGAGTGGCACTGGTGGTGATACTGGGAGACTGGAGTGTCTAAGGAAATTGCTTGTGTGACTTTTGATTAGCCAGTGGGGTGAAACCGAAGTCCTTTTTGTCTGGCTGGTTTGGTTTGCCTTAGAGGTGGAAAAACCCCAGCCTAGGGCTGTGACTGCCCTGTTTGAGCAATTGGTCCTGAATTGGCACTCTCAGTTGGGTCCGACCAGAACCGCATCGTCACACCTTGCCTGTCTGTACCCTCCTATTTTTGCTGTTAACAGTATCTCCACTTTGCTTTTCTGTGAAGATTGGTGATCTGAGGCCCTGTGAACTCCAGTCACATGATAGAAATTAGCCTTATGCAATTCGTCCTGGAGGCCTGTCATCAACAAATGAGTTATTTGAAGGAAGAAAAACAGATCATTAAAATGCCAGGCTATAATACAGGACCAAGGATTTGCAGATGAGATCTGTCAGACTATGGGATATAAAACAGGGGCTTGGTCTGTTCATCTATGCACAGAACTCCTGAGTTCTAATCCTCCCAAGGCACTTAAATACTGTGTGGTTCAATTTCCTTGATTGTTGTTTTCCCCATTAAACATTTGCCTTCCTTTGAAAAAATGCCTTAGATCCTGTGGAGAATTGTAGTATAAGCAAAAAGTATTATTGTTACTAATATAATTACTTACCATTTACTTTCAAAGTGGTTTATAAATATTATGTAAATTCTCATCATCATTAATATTACCAGGGTTGTGGGGAAGCTTCTTTGCTTGGGACATTTAAAAGTAGCCTGGGTGGAGGATGATAAATCTCTTCCATCTCTAGTCCATGTTCTTGGACATGGTGTCATGTATAAGGCCCTACCAGTGTCACAGCTGTGGAAAACATATCACGGACCACAAAATAAGCCCTTCCCTGTGAAATCTGATCTCCCCATGCTGCTGGGAGCTCCTAGCTGCTAGTCCAGGCTGAGCTGGGGAGGGACAGGACTTGTTCTTCCCCTGTCTGGCCATTCTTGGTGGGGAGATCAGACCTATCTCCCAGAAGCAGTGCAGAACTGAGAGTGGTACACTGCAGCAGCCCTGGAACTGAGCTCAGGGCTTCCACCCCTCAGGGTGCCTGGGCATGGGGCTTCCGCCCCCAGCGGCTCCTGGAGTGCCCATGCATTTATCCGCCATTGGCTGGGGCTAGCAGCTGGGAGCCCCTGGCAGGGAACTCCCAGCAGCAAGGGGAGATCAGATTCACCTCCAACTCCAGGAGCCTTTTTCCCCACTGCAGGAAGCTCCAGGGCTGCTGCCTAGCTGTGAAGGCATCACAGAAGTGAGGGTGGCAATCCCCAGGCCCCCCTACAACAGTGACTCTCCCCCCACACCCACATTCATCTTTTGGGTCAGGACCCCCATGGTTACAACACCTTGAAATTTCAGATCTAAACAGCTAAAATAGTGAAACCCAATTTAAAAATCCTCTGGCCGTGAAATTGACTGAAATGGACTGAATTTGGTAGGGCTGTAGTCATGCATGTTAGAGAAAAAGGTAGTCAAGTTCAGTAGACTGCCTCCCTGTGGAATGGAGGAGAAGAATAACTAACCCTGCCCTATTTGAATTCCTCTTAGTTTGCTGCGTCAGTATGCCATGCACAGGTTACTCCCCATTGCTTGCAATCTGCATACGTCCCTCAGCCAACATAACTCCAACAGGACGTCCATCGCCCGCATTCAGAGGCAGATGTACGGCAGGACCTACCCAGTGCTCTTGGTCAGGCCTGATGGATCTGCTATTCATATCCGCTATAAGGAGCCAAGGCGGATCCTTACAGTAAGAAATATTGAGCAAAATCTAATTTTTAATAGAAGTGCTGGGATGGAGGTTGTATTGAGTGTTGCACAAATATATGTGAGTATTGCACAATATTGCATAACGAGAATGGTGGAGTTACTTCCTCTGAAGCATCCTGTGTCGGTCACTGATGCACACATGGGATTTGCTATATTGGATCAAACCTTTGGTGGTCCAGATATTAGACTGGATGGACCACTTTGATGCTCTAGAGAAAGATGATAAACCACCAAATGCACTTGTCCATTTGTCCGGGGGCAGAGTTGTTGCTATATCCTGAAACACAAGGTTCAATTAACTTTCTCCAAGGAGGTAGAGCCTCCAGTATTTTTAATGGTAATCTCTTCAACAGGACATCAGGCTAGGTGGATCATTAGATACCGTTGGGGTAGCTGTTCCAGTGTTCCTACATCATAAACCCTTTGTAAAGCTGTAGAAGTAGTACTAATTGGCAGTCACATTGGATTTTTGGAAAGTTGTGTTCAGCTCTATCCCAATTTCTTCCTCGTTTGCGGAAGGTTAGATGCATGTGTTCTGATGATCTCTCACTACTACATCATACATCCTTGGGATAATAGGTGAATGCAGAATAACTTCTGCATCTGCTCCCAGACCAGTGAAAACCCGGCAATCAGTAAGAGAATCATGATTAATAAAATGATTCCTATTCGATTAACCTTTATTGGGATTTTTATTTTGTGGCAAACTCCTCTGCACAACAATGTCCCATCTCTCACCTTTTGAACACTGAGGTATTTGAATAAGATGCCTTTGACTGATTATTAATTTTTGTTCCCCTCCACAGATGCCTGTAGACATCAACACTCTTTCTGAGGCTGAAAGAAGAGCGAGGTTACGGAAACGCTATCCCAAAAGGTTTAAGAGCAAACAGGAGGAAGTGTTGGATGATGAGTTTAATTTGGATGATTACAGAAAATTTTGGAAGAAGAAATGAGTTTGTTCTGAGGATCTGTGGAAGTGTAAAGGGAAGATTTGGCAACCTGGGCCTGCGGAGAAGGAGACTATAACTTACTGTTATAAAAAGAAAGTTTATAGCTGAGTACAGATTCTTTCTCTTCTGTGCAGTTGTTTCATTTTGTGTGTTTGTTATTTAGTGTTGGTGAAAGCTACTGGACTGACAGTCCTGGAGCCTACAGTTTCTGTTTATCCACTACTCAAATACACTATGGGCACTGGCAGTGCAAGATCCTCCAGTCTGACTCATCAAAATACCTCAGCCATGATCATCTCATGGTCTAGATAATACTTAGTCCTGTCATGAGTGCAGGGGACTGGACTAGGTGACCTCTCGAAGTCTCTTCCAGTCTTCTGTTTGTATGAACATATTAACAGCCATACTGGGTCAGACCAAAGGTCCATCTAGCCCAGTATCCTGTCTTCCAGTAGTGACCAATGCCAGGTGCCCTAGAGGGAATGAACAGAACAGGTCATCAAGTGATCCATTCACCATCACCCACTCTGAGCCCCTGGCAAATAGAGGCTTTGCAATTATCAACATTGAATTTCATTTGCTGTTTTCTTGCTTAATCACCCAGTTTTGAGAGATCCTTTTGTAGCTCTTCGCAGTCTGTCTGGGACTTAACTATCTTGAGTATTTTTGTATCCTCTGCAAATTTTGCCACCTTACTATTTACCTCTTTTTCCAGATCACTTATGAATGTTGCATATTCCCAGTACAGAACCCTAGGGGACACCAATATTTACCTCTCCATTCTGAAAACTGGCCATTTATTCCTATCCTTTGTTTCCTATCTTTTAACCAGTTACCAATCCATGAGCGGACCCTCCCTGTTATCCCATGACATCTTACTTAAGAGCCCTTCTGGTGAGGGACCTTGTGAAAGGCTCCCTAAAAATCTAAGTACACTATATCCACTGGATCCCCCTTGTCCACATGCTGCTTGACTCCCATCAGCGAATTCCAGTAGATTGGTGAGGCATGATTTCCCTTTACAACAACCATTATGACTTTTTCCCAACAAATTATGTTCCTCTGAGTCTGACAATTTTGTTCTTTACTGTCATTTCAACCAGTTTGCCCGGTACTGAAGTCAGGCTTGCTGGGATCACCTCTGGAGCCCTTTTTAAAAATTGGCATCACATTTGCTATCCTCCAGTCATTGCTACAGAAGCTGATTTAAATGATAGGTTATGAACTACAGTTAGTAGTTCTGCAATTTCACATTTGAGTTCCTTCAGAACTCTTGAGTGAATACCATCTGGTCCTGGTGACTTATTATTAGTTTGTCAACTTGTTTCAAAACCTCCTCCAATGATACCTCAATCTGGAACAGTTCCTCAGATTAGTCACCTAAAAAGAATGGCTCAGGTTTGGGAATTTCCCTCGCATCCTCAGCAGTGTTCCCTGTAAATTTTACCATGCGTATGTGGAATGAATTTTATGTGCACTGATATGGAGGTGATATGTGACACATCACCTCCATATTGGTGAACATAAAATTCATAGGGGTGGGGCTGAGGGGGTTCAGAGTGTAGGAAGGGGTTCAGGGCTGGGGCAGAGGGTTGGTGTGAGGGCTCTGACAGGCTGTGGGGTGGGGCTGGTGATCATAGAATATCAGGATTGGAAGAGACCTGAGGAGGTCTCTAGTCCAACCCCCTGCTCAAAGCAGGACTAATTCCCAACTAAATCATCCCAGCCAGGGCTTTGTCAAGCCTGACCTTAAAAACCTCTAAGGAGGGAGATTCCACCACCTCCCTAGGTAACCCATTCCAGTGCTTCACCGCCTTCCTACTGAAAAAGTTTTTCCTAATATGCAACCTAAACCTTCCCCACTGCAACTTGAGACCATTACTCCTTGTTCTGTCATCTCATATCACTGAGAACAGGCTCGATCCATCCTCTTTGGAACCCCCTTTCAGATAGTTGAAAGCAGCTATCAAATCCCCCCTCATTCTTCTCTTCTGGGATTGTTTAATCTGCAGTTCCCTCATCCTTTCCTCATAAGTCATATATTCCAGCCCCATAATCATTTTTGTTGCCCTCCACTGGACTCTCAAATTTTTCCACATCCGTCTTGTAGTGTGGGGCCCAAAACTGGACCCAGTACTCCAGATGAGGCCTCACCAATGTCGAATAGAGGGGAATGATCACGTCCCTCGATCTGCTGGCAATGCCCCTACTTATACAGCCCAAAAGGCCATTAACCTTCTTGGCAACAAGGGCACACTGTTGACTCATCTTCAGCTTCTCGTCCACTGTAACCCCTAGGTCCTTTTCTACAGAACTGCTGCCTAGCCATTTGGTCCCTAGTCTGTAACAGTGCATGGGATTCTTCTGTCCTAAGTGCAGGACTCTGCACTTGTCCTTGTTGAACCTCATCAGGTTTCTTTTTGGCTCAATCCTCTAATTTGTCTAGGTCCCTCTGTATTCTTTCCCTACCCTCCTGCGTATCTACCACTCCTCCCAGTTTAGTGTCATCTGCAGACTTGCTGAGAGTGAAATCCACGTCATCCTCCAGATCATTAATGAAGATATTGAACAAAACCTGTAGCAGAGCCTGGGCTTGGGAGGGAGAGAGTACCTCTCCCCGCCGTGGCAGCTCCGGGGCTGGGGCCGCAGAATAGGTACCCTTCCCTGGCAGGTCTGGGCCGCAGCTTGGTTCAGGCTGGGAGAGGGGCTTCGCAGCAGGTCTGGACTGGTGCCTCAGCTGGTGTCGGTTTGCGCATGTGAGCCAGCGACCAGCAGCGACAGGCCAGGGCCCCTTCCTGCTGGGATCTGTGCTCTGGTTCTCAAGGAGCTGACCATCTCGGCTCACTGAGCATGTCCGCGCCCGCACCCCCCCCCCGTCACCAGTGACCTGCTGCATTTCCTCTAGAGCCCAGGTGCACGGTACCCTCCTTGGCTGGCAATTCGGAGTTGTCGCTGTCAGGCCCTGAATCAGGTTGAGCTGGGCTCTTGGGCCAGGCGACCTGTAAAGTGGGATGGCTGCTCCTGGCAGCCAGGCAGGCCCAGCTCCAAGCCCACAGTCTCCTGCTGCCTCTGCTCTCCACCAGCTCGTCAAGGGGTCCCAGGGCAAAGGAAAGGCCAGCAGAGACCCATCGTTCCCCAGCAGGGCGGGGAGCCAGGGAGATAGGAGCCGATTGCCCTAGTCTGTAGCACAGTGCATAGGACAGACAGACTACCACAGCCTCCCCTCCCCTACCCCTGTCGGAAAGAGCCCAATCCTGTGCCACTGAGCCCATGGCACTTGGCTACATGGGAGCAGCCCCACAGAAGGGCTAAGCCCTGCCAAGCGCCACCTGGCATTGGATGGCTCTAGCCTGCCTGAGCACAGGTACTGTACTCAGCCACTGGCGGGGACCTGGGGACCCTCCCCTGACCCCTCCCATGTTCGGGCCTGGCCGGGGCACCACAGCTGGGTCGTGGCTGAGCTGGGCAGCTGCGTCCAGGTCAGGGTTGGGGCCGGGCCACCCCAGCTGGGGCTGGGTTCAGGCCAAGGTAAGGGCACCCCAGCTGTGGCAGTTTGGGATCCAGGACTAGGTTGGGGCTGGGAGAGGGGCAGGTCCCCAGGCAGGTTTCCTGAGCGCCTGCGCAGTGCTAAGAAGGCTGCTTTGCGGCCACGCAGCTTACAGGCAACTTAGATCCTGCCGTAAAGACCAATGGAAATAATTTGTTTAGTTTCTCTGCAATGGCCTTATTGTCCTTGAGTGCTCCTTTGTCCAGTGGCTACATTGGTTGTTTAGCAGGCTTTCTGCTTCTGATGTCCTTAAAACCTTTTTGCTATTACTTTTTGAGTCTTTGGCTAACTGTTCAAATTCTTTTTGGCCTCCCTAATTATATTTTTACACTTCATTTGCCAGAGTTTATGCACCTTTCTATCTTCCTCACTAGGATTTAACTTTCACTTTTTAAAGGATGCCTTTTTGTCTCTCATTGCTTCTTTTACTCTGTTTAGCCATGGTGGCACTTTTTGGGTTCCCTGTTTTTTAATTGTGGTATACATTTAAGTTGAGCCTCTATTATGGTGTCTTTAAAACGTTTCCATGCAGCTTGCAGGGATTTTCCTTTTGGCACTATACCTTTTTAATTTTTCTTTAACACAAACAACTGTCACACAGAATGGCCCCCTCAAGGATTGAACTCAAAACCCTGGGTTTAGCAGGCCGTTGATTTCACAAAACAACTCAGGTCAATTTCTTGTTTTGATCCATCTATCTTTTACATCTTAGGCTGGCAGCAGGTGGTGCAGTACGACTGCTAGCCATCCTCATCTCCTGGGTGCTCGGCAGAAGATGTTGCATTATGATTGCTAGCCATCATCATCTCCTGGCTGCTCTCCAGAAGGCGGTGCAGTAGGACTGCTAGCCATCGTCATCTCCTGTGTACTCGGCAGAAGATGGGAATGACCTGGCTGAGTCACTTCCATGTCTGCCCAGGCACCCCCGACCGATCTCACTGAGATCAGCTAAAAGAGCACCCAGGAATATGACAACAATGGCTACCAATCAAAATGCACTGTCTGCTGCCAAAAGGCAATGAGCTGCTGCTGTGTAGCAATGCAGTCCCATGTCTGCCAGCACCCAGGAGATGAATGGTGACAGTGAGCTGAGCGGGCTCCATGCTTACCGTGGTATGGCATATGCTCAGGTAGCCCAGGAAAAAAGGCGCAAAACCATGTCTGCCGTTACTTTCACGGAGGGAGGGAAGGAGAGTGGGGCCTGATGACATGTACCCAGAACCACCCGTGACACAGTTTTTCCCCCATCAGGCATTGGGATCTCAACCCAGAATCCCAATAAGCAGCGGAGACTGTGGAACTGGGGGATAGCTGGCCACAGTGCAACGCTCCGGAAATCGACGCTAGCCTTGCTACTGTGGGTGCAGTCCGCCGACTTTATGCACTTAGAGCATTTTGTGTGGCGACACACAAAATTGACTGTATAAAAACAATTTCTAAAAAACCAACTTCTGTAAATTCAACCTAATCTTGTAGTGTAGACATTAGTCAGGTGCTACTCCCCATGTTCAATTGAGATGCTGATCAAGCAAAAACTTACTCAGATATTTAACTTGAGTCATGTGAGTAGTTTTCCCATTGATTTCAATGAAGCTGAGGAAAGTGAAATTTGTGTGTGTTTGTAGCACCGAGCGCTACCACTGTAATGTCCCTTGGGCAGGGTTTGATTAATATCTGTAAAGATTGTGGTGCTGAATAAAGGATAAATAATATGATGCCCACGATGTGTGCAGGGGTGGATCCATGAGGGCCGTCGCTGCACAAGGTTAAGGCTGTAGATCTAACCATCTCTGACAAGAAACAGACCTTGAATTCCTTTGGGATGGCATTTAATGCAAATAGGCTTTGAACTGTGAGCTTAATGGGCTATTTTAAGATCAGCCAAGAGATGAGCTTGGTAGCTTTGCCATTTAACCCTTTGGCTTCCTTGTAACTTTCATGAGTGCTTTTTAAATGAGTTTGCTTGTGGGGTGTGAGGGGGGGCAGGGGGAAGTATCCTATTTTCCCTTCCCCTTTAACTCCTCTCCCACCCTGTCACTTTCGGGCATGGTACATGAGGCTGAGCAATGCTGGGTGAAGTTTCTTCCACACCTAGTCAACACAGCCTGTCACTCACCATAGGTGGCCCCTCCTGGGGATTAGCTCTGGACAAGCGTTGTGCCCTTCACTGTCAGCTTCTCTCCCATCCTCTCACCCTGCAGACCCCTCTTATTCCAGGAACCGCAGGCTCCTCTTCAGGACTCATCCCTCCAGCCAGGTCACAATACATATTCCCCCTTTGCAGGGTATGAAAGTCCCTCCATAGGAAATGGCAGGTTTCCATTCACTGTGCCAAGTTCCCCCGGCTGGTAGGGGAACCCAGGCCTACCATCTACTCCAAATGCCAGCTCAGGGGCCCTCTGGTCAGCAGCCAAGGTCTACACTCCTATTCCTTGCTGCTATTCCCCTGAGCCTTCTACCTTCACTAGCTTTCTCCCGTCTCTGGGTTTGCCAGCCTCCTAACTCCCTCCACTTAGGGAATGACTGGAGCCTACTTGCCTGCATCTTTCATCTGTTGCCAGCTACCTGCCCTTATACAGACTCCCCATCTGAGCCTGCTTCCAATTAGTTCCCTGCTCCCTAGCTCCTCTTCCAGGTGCAGCCTGTCGAGTTAATTGCCCTGCCTGGCTGTTTTAACCCCTTCCAGTCCTGTGTGGGGTGGGCACCCCATCCAGGACTGGCTCTACTGTTTTTGCCGTCCCAAGCAGCGCGGGAGCAGTCTTCAGCCAGAAGACAGAAGCCACCAAATTGCTGCCGCGGGCAGCTGAACATAGAAGCTGCCGCTGAATTGTCGCCACTGCAGAAATGTGCATGCTGCCCTAACGGCACACGGACTGCCCCCGCCATCCATGGCGGCAATTCAGTGCGCTGCTTGGGGTGGCAAAAACACATGGACTGCCGCCCCTTGCAGATTGCCACCCCAAGCACCTGCTTGGAATGCTGGTGCCTGGAACCGGCCCTGACCCCATCACACCACTCCAGAAGTGATCTCTAATAAGAGGCACTCCCTGACCTGCCCCAGCAGTACTCCCCGCTTCTGCCGCTAAAGGGCATTGTGTGTTCTGCCCATAGACTGGCAGGAATGTGAGCTGGCTCTTTGGCCAGATGCAGCGGTATCTGCACCAGCATTCCATGTTGGTGGTGAGGATTGTTGCCGGGGGGTGCTCGACCCCCACTTCACCCCAGGCACTGTCCCCACTCCATTCCCCCACCCCACCCCACCCCACCATTTCCCACCTCTGTTCTGCCCTGGCCTTGCCCCATTCCACTCACTCCCGGAGCACACTCCCCCTCACTCCTCCCCAAGCACCTGCTGAACGCTGCTGAACAGCTGATTGCAGTGGGTGGGAGGTGCTGAGAGGGAGGGGGAAGGTCTGATCCCCGCTGAACAGCTGATTGCAGTGGGTGGGAGGTGCTGAGAGGGAGGGGGAAGGTCTGATTGGTGGGGCCTGCCAGCAGGCATGAGACGCTAGGGGGAGAGGGCTGATGAGGGGGGCTGGTGGTGGATGCTGAGCCCTCATTAGTTTTTTTCCTTGGATGCTCAAGCCCCAGGGCACCCATGGAGTTGGCACCTCCTCTGGTCTTACTCCCCAGTCTTATAGAAACAAGTCATGTCAACTAAGCGTGCTTGAGAAGGACTGGTTAGTTCAAACAAATTACACTTCTCCATTTGGGAAAGGCCTTCTGACCAACTGAAAGCTTCCTCACTTTGTCAATATAAGCTCAATTATTTTGACTGGCTTGGCCTTTTGGGGGATTTAGAACTGGCGAGAGGTTCTCCCCCTTTTGGACCCCAGAGTTGTTCTCATCATACTCTGACACAGTTTCTGAAAAAAAAAAAATCCTACATCTAAAATTTTCAGAACTGAATTAATTGTGTATGTATCTTTCTGATTTATTTTATAGGGTCCCACAGATTACATATTTCATTGGCCATTCATATGCACCTTGTTTATTTTATAGGGTCTCATATCTTGTATTACATAGGGCCAGGCATATACATCTATCTGATTTTATAGTCTTATATTCATATATATTTCCTAGGGCCCTTGGTATGCACCCAGCTTATTTTATATGGTCTTATATATTAACATATGTTTCATAGGGCCTTTTATATGCATCTGGTTTATTTGTATAGGGTCTTATATATTCATATTTTATAGGGGCTTTCCTATTAATCTGGTTTATTTTATGGGGGCTTCCATAGTAAATTAACAGGCTGTGTTTTGCATTTTCTCAGTGCTTTACAATAACAATACTACCTTGTTAAGAGGGGACTAAACAGACACGGGCTCAGTCTGTGTTAATACCTGGCAAATGCAGGGGAGTCTCACACACACCCCCCTTTTGCTCATGCCAACACTCCCTGGAATTCCAGGAGCATGAAGCCATTTGCGCGCGTGCGCACAGCGCAGGCTCGCGCGCCCTCCGTGCCTGTGACGTCAACCAAAGCCGCTCGGACGAGGCGCGGTTGCCTCGCTTCTAAACCCGAAGGCACCAAGTTGCTGTATGTTCACCCCCGCCGCAGCAGCCACTTGGTACAGCTTGTGCTCTCCCCCCTGCCCATCGCAGTGGTAGCTCCCTAGGCATGGGGTGCTGCTGTTGCAGGAAGCAGCTGGGGGCAGGTCGTAGTCCTGCTTTTTGCAAATTGCTGCCCCGGGGGCTGGCAGGGGAGGGTCCCGCGCGGGGCTGATCCACACTCTGCAGCCTTGCCGCGGGCTGGGAGCTGCTCAGTCCCCACCCGAGGGGAAGGAACCTGGGGGTTTCCTTTGCTTGCAGGACCTTAAGGTATTGCAAGGCAGGGCCCAGCTGCAGGGACAGGGGCACCGGAGCCTGCAGCTGAACTGGAGCGAGGGGGCCCAGCAGGACCGTCGGAGCATGAAGTGGGCATGGAGCCTGCTTGCCTTTGAATGCTGCAGGCAACAGCTGGTAATTAGGTATTGGCTTGGCGGATGGAGGGGTGGAGTCCGGCCTTAAAGCCATGTGTGTTTGGGTTTCAATTCCTGGTAAAAGGAAGGCTGCTACCTGCAGAGGGAAGGCACCAGCCTTAGGCTCCCTTAGAAAGGCCCCAGAGAAAGAATTTGGTTTGCTGTCTCTGCAGGAATGTCTGCACGCTGTAGCCGGATATAAAAAGAGGCCGGGCAACTTTCACGAGCGGTTATAACATCTGTCGGTCGCGGCTGATTGTTGTGCTGAGGACATGCACTGCAAAAATAAACAGCTCTAAGACCACCCCCACCCCCTCGTCCTGCAGATACCAGCGTGGCTGAGAGTGTGAGCTTGCAGTGGTTAGGCCTAAAGCAGAGATGCAAAGAAAGACACGGTTTTGTTCCTTGTTACTGTGGGGAAAGCAGGTTGTGTTAGTTCTGTCTCCTGTGAGGTCTCTGCTGGGAGGAACTTGTGTTTCCAGGAATCTGCAAAGTTGTGTATCTATGTGTCTGTGTTTGTGGCACAGTATAAAAATACCAGTAGTTATATATGCTAAGATATGGGGTAGATCAAATGGCATGCTTCAGGGCACATCTAATTGCCACGGGGGTCAGGAAAAGCTTTTTCTCCTCATATACAACTGTGAAAAATCTGCCAGGGGGGCACTATGGGCATGTTTTGCCTTCCTCTGATTCACTGCACTGCTTGTGTCAGGATGCTGAGAGTCTGCCCTGGCATGTGACTCCTGTGTTCTGCTAGTTGTGACCTGTGTCCTCTTTTGCCCCCACATGCCTTGGGATAGCCTGCAAAGGGCATGGATGGCTGAAGGAATCTGCCCCAGGCCACCTGTTCTTGCTCTTCTGTAGGGCTTGGACCGTGCCACCTAGCACTTTGCTTGTACAATGAGATGGATTCAGCTCAGCTTTCCACCACTCTCTGCTAGTGTAAACCCAGGGGCGGAGGAAGGCTCACCAGTGGGAAGGTCAGGCTGGCAGAAAACAGCCTTAGCCTCTCCCTCCCAGGGCCAAAAAGGGAGTGCCCAAAGGATGCACTCTCATTTTATCCTCTGTAGAACCCCAGTCAGATGAGAGCAGGCACCTCCAGATGAAATGCCACTGGCTCTCTCTGCGGGGTGAATCCCCACATAGGTATTGTGGGGACGGCTAACACGGGAAGCTGCCATTCACAGCATCCTGTGCTAGCTGCAGGAATTAGTGCAGATTCTAGCAGTCAGTGTCCCTTTTAAGAAAATAAGTCTTTTGCCACTGTCTGGTCATGGTTTGCAGATCTTCCACCCAGGCATGATGTGGGTCTGGCAGAAGCTGGTTGGCTGTAAGATGTGGTCTGTAACCCTTGGGATTGTCCTCTGTTTTCTAGATCTGGACCATTCGGGGCAAAGATCTGAGCGCCTCGTGGTGATCGATTTCACTTCCAGCGCCGCTGGCTGTTTCTTCCCGCACCATGTTCGGTTCATCCAGGGGAGGAGTGAGAGGGGGGCAGGACCAGTTCAACTGGGAGGATGTGAAGACGGATAAACAGAGGGAAAATTACCTGGGTAAGAGTTGATCTTGTCATTTCATGAAGTGTCTTGTGTGAATTCAGCTCTTGCGAAAAGCACCTGGCAGGAGGCTGATGTCCTTTGTATACCTACAGGACACACACGGCATGGGCACCATGCCTTCCCCTTCCCTGCTGCCATCCCCCTGTGAGCACCAATCCTGACCTGAGAGCACTATTTCTGGAGCTAACAGTAGGATTTGGTCTCGCTGCTGACATGGGGGCACCAGCTGTGACAATTATTTTATGTCCTGTCCATGTGGTAACTAGGAACTGGACACACAGAAATTTTGGTGTTAATATTATTCACGTGGAGATGGTATTGCTCTTTGTTTCATGTCCTAAAAGCTGTGTCGTGGTGGTGGTCTTAAACACTACTGTGTTTCTTAGATTTTTAGGACCATTCTGACCATCTATTCTGGCCTCCTCACCAAGTGATTCCAGTGGGAAACCCAATTATTTGGGGTGGAATTAAAACAGATCGTTTCTAAAAAAGATGGCCAATCTCCATTTAAAGAGACTACTTGATGGAGAATTTACCACTTCCCTTAGCAAGCAAGCAAGAGGTGGCTGAATTTCACTTCTGGGCAAAGTGAACCCTGTTCATACAGTCAGCATTACTGCTAAAGCACTTTGGGAGTTGTAGTGATATAAAAACCTGAGGTCCTTTGTGCCCAGTATTTTCATTAAATGGCACTCTTGTAGGCTTTGTGGTTTGCCCTGGGGTCTGGCCAGCCTCCCTCCTCCAGTTGTGCATAGTGTTGTGTGATGTTTGGCTGCCTCCCTCCACCCCAGAAATGGCCGCATTTCAGTGCAGTGATGCATATAGAGTTACAAAGCCCTTTTGGATCCCTGAGGGTGAAAAGTGCTATAGAAATGTAAGAGATTATTGTTCGCTGTTAGTGGAAGCTGAATGGCTGGGACAAATTGGCCCAAATGCTGTCTTTTTCCCCTCAGGATAAATGATCAGTCCCTAGACCTATACAAGAGCCTTTGAATCACATCATGGACCTTAAGTATCAGAGGAGTAGCTGTGTTAGTCTGGATCTGTAAAAGCCACAGAGAGTCCTGTGGCATCTTATAGACTAACAGACGTATTGGAGCATAAGCTTTTGTGGGTGAATACCCACTTCATCAGATCATGGACCTTGTCAAGAATAACGCTTAGCTATTACATTGCACTTTTCACCTGTAGAACTTTAAGCATTTTACAAAGGAGTCCAGGATCAGTAGTCCCATTTTACAGATGGGGACACTGAGGCATGGACGGTGAAATGCCTTGTCCGCAGTCATGCTGCAGGTCAGTGGAAGACCTGGGTGTCCTGACACCCAATGCTGTGCCCTGCATGATCTATTGTTAGCCCGGTTATATTGTTTTAGAAGTGATGTTTTGTATTGGCCTAACACTTTACGTCTCTTGAAGGCTTCTCTTGTTCTAAATGGCAGGCAACTCCCTGATGGCTCCGGTGGGCAGGTGGCAGAAGGGCAAAGACCTCACCTGGTATGCAAAGGGGAAGCAAGGAGACATGCAGATCTCCCGAGAAGCCGAGCTGGCTGCAATCCGGCTGGCTGAGCAGGAGGCCATGATGGCGGCTCTGTAAGTCCGTGGCGAATGGATCTAACAGGTGACCTCTCCAAGGCCTATGCCATATTGAGAACCACAGCTTAAAAAGCACCTGAAATCTGTAGTCACAGCTGGGCAAGTCATCTCTGCTTCCTCTCCCACCATTTCTCTGTTGTGGCTACCTAGCTAATAAATTCTTTGATCTCTTACTGTGTGTGTTTGTACAGCACCTGGTGCGATGGGGCCGTGATCTTGGTTAGGGGCTCTGGGGCCTGTCACAATGCAAATAATTCATCCATTGTTGTGGGATTGTAGGCAACCTGCTCTGTCTGATATTTCTAGGGTTCCCATCACTGGAGTGTCTGAGAACCACATAAAAATGCATTTGTGAGCTCCAAACCAGTTAGACTGAGTAAACATCCCAACTTCCTGGCTGAGCCCGAGCCCCCCTGCAGACTTGTGGTAATAGCAACTCTGCGTCTAGTGACCCAGTGATCTTCAAACAATTTAACCGATGGAGAAGCAGTGTTGGCGTCTCGCTCCCTTTCTCCCAGCCCCTCTCCCCGAATGGGAGATTCAGCCATTGCTTGCTTTTGTAACTTGTCTGGATTTTATTTTTTCCAGGGGCTACAAGAATGTGAAAAAACAGCCCACGGGCCTGAGCAAAGAGGTAAGGTAGGCGTCCGAGTGTGAGATATGTGGGGCCTTTGTGTGAGAGATTCAGGGAAGCGGCGCTTGGCAGGGAGAGGGCCTGTGGCCCTGCCAAGTTATCTGGGTTTGGCTCATAACCCTATTGACATTTAATGCTTTCTTATTTCGGAGCCTGGATTCACTTGGTCCATACAGAATTTCTACTGCTGCTTCTAAAATGTTCCCAGCCCTGCTGGGTCGTGAAGTATCAGTTCTTTTAAAAAAAAAAAAAATAAAAAAATCACATCACTCTGATTACCATCATGCTTCCGTGTGTCCCCCTGACTATGGAAAGGGTGCTCCTGACTATGGACAATACAGTGTTGAAGAATTCAGCACCTCCAGTTCTTCTAATGCACGGATGTGGTTAACTGGTCAGCTCCATGGACTTTACTGCTCCTTCTAACCTGTTCCTTCCTAGGATCTCGCGGAGGTCTGTAAGCGTGATGGAGCAGAACGTGATGAGAAGGATACAGACTGTGTCTTGGGGCTGGGGAGTTCCAGGTATGGGGCTATTTTCCACTAGCATAAGAGCGCAGTGCTTTTGCCTGCTCTTTAGAACCTCTGGTGGCTAAAGCAGGAGATCTGGTGACCCCAAAACCACAAATGATGTGGAAAAAGGGATAAACAGCGAGGTGGCAAAATTTCAGGTGATACAAAATTACTCCAGATGGTTCAGTCCAAAGCAGACTGCAAAGAGTTAAAGGGCTCTCCCAGAACTGGGTGACTGGGCACCAAAAGGGCAGATGAAATTCAGTGTGTATAAATGCAAAGTAATGCACGAGGAAATATAATTCCAACTATACATAAACATGATGGGGTCTAAATTAGCTGTTACCGCTAAGAAAGAGATCTTGGAGCCTTTGTGGATAGTTCTCTGCATCTGCTCAATGCACAGCAGTAGTCAAAAAAGCGAACTGTTAGGAACCATTAGGAAATGGATTAATAAGACAGAAAATATCATTATGCCACTATGTAAATCCCTGGTACGCCCACACCTTGAATAGTGTGTGCCGTTCTGGTCGCCCCATCTCCAAGATATAATATTAGAATTGAAAATACAGTGAAAGGCAACAAAATTAGTTAAGGGTATGGGACAGCTCCTATAGGAGGAGAGATTTAAAAGAGTAGCACTGTTCAGTTTGGAAGAGATACGAAAGAGGTCTATGAAATCATGACTGGTGTGGAGAAAATGAACAAGGAAGTGTTATTTACCCCGTCACATCACACAACCAGGGGATGACCCAATGAAATTAGTAGGCAGCAGGCTTAAAACAAACATAAGGCAGTACTGCTTCACGCAATGCAGCGTCAACCTGTGGCACTCATTGCCAGAGGATGTTGTGAAGGCCAAAAGTACAAATGGGTTCAACAAAATTAAGTAAGTTCATGGAGGATCGGTTCATCAATGGCTATTAGCCAAGTTGGTCAGGTACAAAACCCCATGCTCTGGGTGCCCCTAAACTCTGACTGCCAGAAGCTGGGAGTGGACAACAGGGGATGGATCACTCAATAATTAACCTGTTCTGTTAACTCCCTTTGTAGCATCTGGCACCAGCCCCTGTTAGAAGACAGGATGCGCTAGATGGACCATTGGTCTGACCCAGAATGGCCGTTCTTATGTTCTGCAGTGCTCCTCCCTCCACATCCTTGGCAGTTTTCCCCCATGTTTCTCCCTGCTGCTTCCTTGTTCTCCTCTCTCCCACCAGGGAAAGGGAGTCAGTGACAACCTGGGGTTAGAACAGCGTGTTTTCAGACACCCTTCCCCCGGCCCTGTGGTTGTTCCACCAGACCACACTGCCACATTGTACAGAGAACCGCAGTACACAACCACAAGAGCAGGTCATGAACCACCCTATGGGCCACTAGGATTAATCTTCCAAATAGGAAGCCATCTAACCATAACGTATTAGCCAAAGTCAACCATTGAGCAGCTTCCTCGTGGGCAGTGCGGTTGGCCCCTTGAGCGAATGGGAGGAGTATTTTTACTAGTCTGTTACATTTATATAATATGCTGAAGTTCAAACCCCTGTTTAGGCTGGAATCTGTCCAATCCCTGCAGAAATGTGTCCACCTTTTGGGTGGGGGGTGGTCTCTGTAGAGGTTGAACGTGGATTAATAGGAAGGATTGGAACAAACACCTAGGCTCTGGGTCAGCAGTCAGCACAGGATGTGTACGAGCAGGCAGTGCTTAATGCAAGGGGATTCTGAATTAAAAGCGCGTTCATCGGAGAGTTTTCAAGGCCGTTCCAAACACAGATGAATCCTCATGCCCCAAGAGGAAACTAAGGCAGCACAGAAGTTAAGTGACTCTCCCAAGATTGCACAGCCACTCAGTAGCAGAGCAGGAACAGATCTCAGGGATTCTTGACTGCCAGTCCCCTGGTATAACCAGTAGACACTGCTCCAAAAGCGTCATTGTCTCAGCCCTCACAGTGACTAGAGAAAATCATGCAGTATGCGTGTGTGTGTGTGTGTGTGTGTGTGTATATCTTTACTTTTTATTTTCCTCCCAGTGGCAGTGCTGGCAGAATGATGCTCTCCAAAGAAGACAAAGAGGCTGCCAAACTGGGGCTTTCTGTTTTTACTGTAAGTCTTTCCACCCCTGTGCTAGTCGTTCTGCATGCTAGGTGCTTTGCAGAGCATAGGAGAGGCTTGATCCCTGCTGCATCTACACTAATTTCAACCATCCAAGTGAAACTCCAGAGTGTAACTTTCTGGGGTTAGTTTCATATTCCACATTGTGAGGGCTGCATTGGGGTGTTGTTTTTTTTTAAGGGGCTGATCCTACTTGCATGTCTGTAGGTGCTGATGTGGCCCTCCTCACTAAATCTGGGTGCCTCATGATCACTACTGGATTTTATCTTGACAGCACCCAGGTGAGGTACAGAAGTATTGGCCCTATTTTACAGATGGGGGAACTGAGGAACAGAGACTAAGTGAGTTGCCCAAGCTCTCACAAGAAGTCTGTGGCAGAGCAGGAATTGAACTCCACTCTCCTCAGCCCCTTTTACTAGACACCATCCTTTCTCCATCTGTTCAAATGGATCTGGAATTTTTGTAACTGATGTCACGGGAGCAGGATTTTGTGTAGGAGGGTGATAGTTTTATTACCTGGATAACAGAAATAAGCCTGAATGGGCTCCCTGGGCTCCCGACCTCCTGGAACTCTGGGAGCATTTCAGACTAACTCTGACGTTTGCAGCCAGCGCCTATCTTTGTAACAGGGCAAATCCCTCGATACAAACACATCCTCCAACCTTCAGGAGAGTTTGGCTTGGGGTCAGCCCAGCTCTATGGCACATACCAGAGTGGCAGCTGAGAAGCAGGAGCTAAAATATCAAATCCTTTATTGTGAGCATTGAGGGTTGGCTGGGATTGGGAGATTGCTCTAGCGGCCGAGTTGGAGTGGTAACCCTAACCCCCCGCATGGGTAAATAGGCGTGAGAGCTGGAAGGTAAGAGATGGGGGGCGTGGAAATGCCAGGAGAGGCTGAGGTCATGGCTGGGAGAAGCTTGAGGGCATGGTGGGGCCCAGAGAGAGGATTTCTAGAGCAAGGGTCTGAGATGGTGCTACTTTGCCCTCCCACAGGGAGGCGCTGCCAGTCAGCACCAGCTGTCGCCCAACACTGTTGTGGCTTTCACCAGCTGGGGGGCTGTGACCTAACTTTCAGGGTGTAACCTTTGTCCAGTGGACAGCGCCACATAGCAGAATGAGAACGAAGGAGCTCCACTCTGCCAGCCTTGGGCCCCCACTCCCCAGCTACGTTGCCACCTCGTTTAATCTTGGTATTGCTCAATAATAGCTCTGAACAGTGGGACTTGCTCTATGTTGTTAACCATGGGCACCCTCAGCCTGACGGTCTCGTAAATCATTTTGTCTTCTGGAAATCTAGCATCAGAGAGTGGCAGACAGTCCGAAGGCCTCAGGTGCGAAGAGAAAACTGGGCAAGGAAGAGAAGGCAGAAGAGACATGGTAAGAACAACCCACTTATGCTTTATGCAGTTGGAGCTGTGGTGGGCTACCATGAGACGCTGTTCACAAACAGCCGGGTGTCTCTATAAACCAAGTTCCCCTCTGGCTGCATCTGCACCCGCTTTGATTTCACAGAGCTCTCTGCCAGCAAAGCCTTTTGCATGTGGATGTCTGCAAACTTGGAGCTAACAGCTGGGATTCATTTAATCCTGAACTAACTTCCTTCTGCGCAGAAGTGGTTTAATAAAGATTAGGCTAACCCAGTGTATTTACCATTGTGGGCCACACATGTAGCTCTCTATGTGTTATGTGGGCCACATCTGTACAATATATATGCTACCAGTATGTCCCTGAGGATGTCACATGGGCCACAACTGTGTGCTGATTGGGCCGCAAGCAGCCTGGGGTTGAGAATCACTGAGCTAACCCATTGCATGGAAGAAACACCATGTGAGTGAAGCAACCAATCACACAGCTAGATTATTAGATAGTTGCAGCAGTTTGTGAGCAACTCAAGGCTTAATCTGTTCTTGCAAAATATTCAGTGAGTGATCCACAGCAGTGAGCCATTGAGGGCAGGCACTGGGCTGAGACCTGGCAACTTGCCTCTGGACAGCAAATGCAGCTGTGCTTTAAAAGAAGTGTGCCGGTGTCATTTGCATGTCTCCCTGTTTCTTTAACCGTGCAGGCCCGAGAGCAGCAAGAAATCCAAAAAGGAGAAGAAGAAGAAAAAGAAGAAAAAACACAAGAAAGAGAAGGAAAAGGAGAAACATCACAAGAAAGAAGCAGCTACCACCACCTCCTCCCTCTCTCCAGATTATGCGGAAAGGTACCAGAGCTCCTGCTATCATTCTCTCTCATAGTAGTGTCTAAAATCATAGAAGATTAGGGTTGGAAGAGATTTCAGGAGGTCATCTAGTCCAATCCCCTGCTCAAAGCAGGACCAATCCCCAACTAAATCATCCCAGTCAGGGATCAGGACCCCACTGTGCTAGGCACTGTACAAACACAAGGGCAGTCATAAACTCTAAGGCCAGAAGGGACCATTAGATCTTCTCATCTGACCTCCTGTATAACCTATGGGTGTGTGAGATATTGTAGCCCCATTTTAGGTATAATAGCCCCATTTTACAGATGGCAAAACTGAGGCACAGAGCTCCAGATCATAGAGGAAGTTGATATTAGTACTGGGAATTGAAACCATGTCATCCGACTCCAATGCTATAATGCCAAGACCAATTTTCAGACCTGTGTAGCTAGAGAATTTCACTCAGTTACTCCTGTATTGAGCCAATTCCTGACCCTGGAGCTCACAAACTAAGGCTTTGTCCACCCTGTACTTTCCTCAGTAAAACATTTGTAGTTCATGAGTGTAAAAACAAACAAACACCCTCTTCCCCAAACAACCAAAGTTTTACCGGCAAAAAGCACCGGTGTGAACAGCGCTTTGTCGGCGGGAGAGCTCTCCTGCTGCCTCCCTTTGGGGGTGGATTTTTTTTATCGGCGGGAGAGCTCTCATCGTGTAGCGGCACTTAAAGATGTGTAGTGTAGATGTAGCCTAAGGCGTGGGGAGAACAAGCAGCCTGTAAAGTCTCTCCCTGCCGCAGCCTTTGTGCGGCAAGTGTGTCTGCTGCATTGTGCTCTCTGCTCTCTCCAGCCAAGGGAGTTCAGAGTGTGTGTCGTGGGGTGGAGGGGTTTGCGTTAGCTGTGACTGACTAAAGGTGAGGCTCAATGCACAGTAGCTGGATTTGCTCCCCTGGGTAGGACACCTGGTGTGAAGACTCTCTGGCATTAGCAGCATCGAGTGAGGCAGCACCTTGATTTTTGCCACACCTGTACAATGCCCTGAGCCCACATGCAGCAGCTACTCCAGGTGTTGATTGGGGGGAAGGAGGAGGCTCGTGGAGTCTGTAGCTTGTCTGACCCAGCTGGGGAAGCCTACAGCGCCCCCCGCCCCAATACCCCATCACCGACAGCAAGTTGAGGAGAGCTGTGGCTGCACAGCACCACCCGAGAGTATCTCTGCTAGCTCCTCTGGGGGGAGTCGGTGGCATGCATTGACCCATCCTGAGCCGGGCTCCCCCCTCCAGTGGGGATTGAAATGCAAACATTGAATGGAGTAACCTGCTGAGCGCACTTCTGTTGCGGCAGGTAGGTATTTTTTGGGCCTGTTGCCAATCTCAGTGCGTCATCCTCTGCCCCGCCCTTCCTGCAGCAGCTTTTGATTAACTTCTGTATTAGCTATGCCCCCAACCAAGCACCAGAACAAATCTTCTGTCCATTAAGAGCTAAATGACTTCTCTCTCCACGTAGTCTATAGCCCACTGCTCCTTGAACCACTTGACGTAGCGTGCCACATCTGAGACGCCAGAGTCCATGGCGGAACGCTTCTCAGATTTGAATCAGTGGTGTTAGAATGGATTCTTGCTTTAGTTCTGTACTGCAAACCAGCCTGCATATCTCCAGTGCTGAACTGAGAACCACGGCTACAGGATGTCGGATCAGGGATAGACAGAGACTTTGGTCTGACTGTAACTTACTAGGGGGGTCAAGCTAGTTTTTAGCTATTAGCTCATTTCAAAAAAAATTAAGAGCAGGAACTTTTTTTTTTAAAGTATTTCTCTACACACTGTTTGAAACCTTTATCCCATATGGCAGGAGAGAAGCCATGGTTAGAACATTTTCTGTTTCAATATTAATATCTTACAAACTATTCTGTAAGATCTTTTGGGGGCAGGGACTGTCGTCTTGTTCTGCATTTGTACAGCCCCTTGCACAGTGAGGTCTTGGCTGAGGACTAGGACCCCCTAGCCCAGGAATTCTCAAACTAGGGGTCATGAGGCGATTATCTGGGGGGAGGGGGTCACGAGCTATCAGCCTCCATCTCAAAATCCGCTTCACCTCCAAGTATTTATAATAGTGTTAAATATTTTTTAAAAGTGTTTTTAATTTACAAGGAGGGAGTCACACTGAGAGACTTGCTGTGGGAAAGGGGTCACCAGTACAAAAGTTGGAGAACCACTGCCCTAGCCACCACCACAATCCCTGTACGTAGTATGGTAACTTCTCACTTAATGTTGTTACATTGCTGATCAATTAGGGAACATGCTCATTTAAAGCTGTGCAATGCTCCCTTATAACATTGTTTGGCAGCTGCCTGCAGTGGCCACTGCTTGCAGGAAGAGCAGCCCGTTGCAGCAAGCTGGTGGGGGCTTGTAACCAGGGTGGACCAACAGCCCCCTTATCAGTTCCCCGCTCCCCTGAGATCCCTGTGCAGCAGCCGCCCAGCAGGCTACCAGTTGCCAGCAGTTCAGCCGTCCCTCCCCCCACTGCCCTGTGCTGCTCCTGCCCTCTGCCTTGGAGCCTCCTGCTTGCTGTGCGAAGGTAGTGGGGGGAAGATCAGTGCTAATATCAGGGTGTCCCCTCCCCCCCTGCTCCTGCACCCCGCTTACCCCATCTCCACAGAGTGAGGGGACATGACAGGGCTCAGGATGAAGAAAGCTCGTTGGCAGCAGCTGCTGTCTCAACTTGCTGATCTACTTAAAAAGGCAATATACTTAGAGTGGGGTCAGCGTACTTAAAGGGGCAATGTGTGTCCCTCTCTCCCACACACGGGGTGTGTGTCTCTGTCTCTCTGCCATGCTGTCTCCCCTCCCTCCATTCGTGCTGCCTTGTAGAGTGTGAGGCTACATCAACAACAATGGGTTAACCCTTGAGGGCTCAGCAGAGTGCTAGTTCATCAGTTAGCAGCAAGGCATTCCCTGGGAAATATCCCACCCTCTGATTTCACCACCTCAACCCAGCTTCACAATCATCATTGCTGTGCACACTATTAAATTGTTTAAAATCTATACTATGTGTGTGTATATGTGTATATATATATGTAAGGTCTCTTTTTGTCTGGTGAAAATTTTTTCCCTGGAACCTAACCCTCCCCCCCTTTACATTGATTCTTATGGGGGAAATTGGATTTGCTTAACATTGCTTTGCTTAAAGTTGCATTTTTCAGGAACATAACTACAGCATTAAGCAAGGAGTTACTGTATATGGGAGTCAATGCAGATAGTTCTTAGCATAAACAAGGGACCTGATTCTCCTCTCACTTGTACCAGTGTAATTCAGGAGTCACTCAGTTGAGGATCGTGGCATTACCTATGGGTAACAGCTGTGTGAGATCAGAACTGGGGGGTCCCAAGGGCGTTTCTCATTTGGCCCATGTGTGACGGTTACATTTTAGTGGATTCACTTTTTTTGGTGCGTTTGCAAATACTTAACACACGAGGGCGCTGTGAGCCAAGAGCTGCCACACACTATTTAAGGGACATGTTCATGGAATCCCAGAAACAAACCTACCAACACTGCTGGCTTCTTTTTGTGTTTATTCCTTCCCCTCTAGACCACAGAGTAACTGGCCATGTCAAAGGGGACCTGCAGCAGTCTTCCTCTCCTCCTACTGGCTCAATGGAGATCTCTGAGAAGGATTGTCATTTAACACACCTTACTCGTGCCATTGATGGGTGTGACGTGGAGATTGTCCCTTAACCAGTGGAGCTATATACCTATCTCACAGAGCTGGAAGGGACCCTGAAAGGTCATCAAGTCCAGCCTCCTGCCTTCACTAGCAGGACCAAGTACTGATTTTGCCTCAGATCCCTAAATGGCCCCTCGAGGATTGAACTCACAACCCTGGGTTTAGCAGGCCAATGCTCAAACTGCTGAGCTACCCCTCTCCCTGACTCAAGCCCGCACGCTGCCTCTTTCAAAACCAGGTGACCAGGGGGACCTTGCTGCCTTGCACCAGTGGCGTGGAGAGCCCTGGCCAATGTCTGGGTGAGGAAGACGGGAGATTCGGGGGCAGTGCAGCACACCCTTCCTCACTGGGTCTGCCGGTGTAGCATAGTGATGATGACTTAACGCTAGCCCCACGCGGTAATAGCAGTAAACGTGCTGGAGTATATTGCGGCAAAAGACACAAAGTCCAGGGAACAGGCGGCCTCTCCATAGCTGCAGCTGTTAAATCTTGGCTGAGGGGGTCTGTGCTTTGTATGCAAACCATAGGGCATGCTGGTGAGCATTGTGCAGATCAGGGAGATTTCCCTGGGTGTCCCCTATACATCCAGCAGCCCTTGTGACCTATGGTTGATTACAAATGCACTGCTGTCACTCCAGCCTGGAGGCCTGGTCGTGGGCTGAAATGAACTAGGTTTAACAGAAAAGCAAGCGTGAACGGTTTTGCAGGAGAATAACCCACCCCGAATGCATTTTTCTAGGGCCAAACACTGATCTCTGTCGGAGGCATAAATCCAGGGTGAACTGCATTGACCCTGGGCATGGCAGTTTAGCAGAACCCAGCCCCTAGTTTGGAAAAATGTTGTTCTTGTCATCCTACAATAGACTGGGGGCGGGATCGTGCCCAAGGGAAGGGGAAGATGCAGACAGGGTAGGATTGTTCCCTGGGCTACGTTCCCCTGTGCAGAGCAGTATCTCAGCATTGCCTGCATTGTCCTTTCAGCCAGGCTACAGCATACAGGGACTGGTCCCTGGTCACTTGTCTCTCTCCATTCCTGCTTCGAGGGTCTGTTCACTGCCCCTTTCAGGGGCCGCGGGGTTTGCTCCCGCAGGCTCTGACCCATCTTCTCTCTTGCAGGAGGAGGAGAGAAGCCCCATCCCCCAGGCACCATTCATCATCCTCCCGGCGGCTTGCAGGCGGCTGGCGTGACAGCCATTCATCACCGGGCCCAGAGGCACAGAAGCAGCCCGGCAGGCGGCGGCACGACACGGACTCCTCCAGCAGTGAGAGCATGGGAGGGAGCCCCCCTCACCGACAGCTCCCAGCCCACAGGAGTGGCAGCAGGGACCGCCACAGCCGGCACTCAGCCTCCAGGGGCAAGGGAAACAGCAAAGGGCCCCCCCCAGCCCGCCGCGCCAACCAGCGCCACGACACTGACTCAGATGACTGAGCTGCAGGGAAGACAGGGACTGCTACGGCCTTGTTTTAAAGGAACGCTGTCCAAAAACTGAAGTTACAGGACCAGATCCTCAGTTGGTACAAATCAGTGCAGCTGTGAAGTCACTGGATTGAGTGCATTGAACTGCTCCAGTTCACACCAGCTGAGGATCTTGCCCAGAGGGTTGGTGGGTTTTTTCTTTTTAATGCCCTTATCTATGCTACCGGTGCCCTAGCATAGGTGCCTAGTGTAGACACATTTATACCAGCAAACGCACTTCCTTATGCCAGTATAATTGCAGCTACACTGGCAAAACCTTTAAGCGGAGGCTAGTCCTTAGCTTGGCCAAGGCTGCTCCACTGGCCTATTTCTTTGATTCTGCTGAGCTTGCCCTGCCCTGCTGTGTCTTGTGCCCACAAAAGGTTTAAAGCCAGGTGCACAGATTCCTCCTGTGTGTCTGCAGGGAGATAACCGTATGCCAGGGAGAGAACCTCTTGCAGAATGGAGGCCTTTGGGAATGTTTATCAGGTCACTGTCAAGTACTTGTGTGCCCAGAATTAGGTATTTTAGAAAACTAACGTCAACTACAGAACCTCCTATTGAATCAGAATTTTACTGAAAATCTTGGGGAGAGAATGTAATAGAAGAGAGATCCTGTTTGGATTTTGACTGTCGCCTGCGGTGAATGTCTGTAACCTGCGGTGCTAGCACATGAGAACCAGCAAGGTTAAAGCAGCTGGAACATGATGAGCAACAAAAATGGACATTGAATCTAGTCCGTTTCAAGCAGAGGATGACATAGCAAGTAAATAGTGTGTCCCTGAAAACCAGGCAGCTGGAGATGAACAGTTTCAGCTTTAATAGCCTAAAAGGTGTTGCTATTCTTGTGTGTTTTCGCTGTGCCGAAGGGGTTTTTTAAATGTTTTTTTTTTTAACCTGACACTTTTTCCCTTTTAAATTTCTCCAGTTTTTTTAAACTTACTTAGAGGAAGTTTTGTAAACTTTCCCCCCCAAGAATAAAAGAACTTGACGTTTTGGAGACTTAAACTTGTATTTGGACAAACATATACTAACCGTGCCCCACTGTCCCTGGGTGTGAAATGAGAGCAGAATATCTGCTGTGTAGTTCTGGGGGGTTAAAGTCTCTGCTGTTGTATACTGGCACAACACTGCGTTCTGTGAAGCCAGGCCGATTTACCCCAGCAGCAGTTCTGCCCTGTGCTCTCCAGAGCTGAGCCCAGGGGCCCTCATGCCTGCAGACTAACCTCCTGGGTGTAGAGTGATGTCCCTGGCCCTCAATAACTTTGTTTGTGCCTGTTAGTGGGCCGGGGTTGGCATTCTCCAGGAGGGGTCAGTCTCAGCAGGGAGACCAACGAACCCCTGCTGGCTGCGTCAGAGGGGTGGGGAGAACCTGCATGGCACCTTCCTGTGCTCTGGGTGCAAATAAGGGCTCTGGCGCGCTCTGCCACTAAAGGACGGACAGTCCTGTGAATGGAACTGGTGTGGCAGCACTGGCCTGGGAGTTGCTAAGTGCACATCTAGCTTCCAAAACCTCCTGGCCTCTGGATGGTTGCTCCCCCTGAGGAACTGGTTCCTCCAGCACTGGGAGCCAGTGACCTAGCTGTTCCTTTCCCTTTGCTGGATGGGCTTGTGTGTGCTGGCTAAGAAGAGGGGAGTGGATTCTGGCTCGACTGGCAGGACCACGGATGGGATGGGATAGGAGAGGAGGGTCAATGGGGTAAATCAGTGGGAAATTGGGAAGGGAAGATTCAACAAAGCTGCTTCATGCTGGACTGCTTCAATGTGCCTCGCCCTAGTCCCGCTGCTGTGAGCAGCTCCATGGAGCTGGTTCCACAACAACTGTTCTCTGCTCTGGTTAATGGGACCGAACCCACCCCTGGTAACCAGCCCGGGCAGCTGCTGCCTTGATTGTCTTGGTAGCCCATAGGAGCCTTGCCCAAGGTTACCCAGTAAGTCAGTGGCAGAGGTGGGAACCCAGCTCTGCTGGCTTCCAGCCCAGTATCCTAGCTGCTGGCCCTCTTGTGCAGATGTGCGCTGGATGGGCCCAGCTCACACCAACTTAGCTGCACCCGCCCCATGGGTTAAATATCTAACAACTTACACATTAAACGTGGTGAATGTGGTTTCAGGAGCAGACTCGAGGGCTCTTTGTGCTTCAGTTTAATTACTGTTAAGCTGCTGCTGAATAGCTGGGAGTGCCTGGTGGGAGGAGGGGAAATGAAATGAGTGTTGTCCTCCCATGGCTGTTCAGGGGCCTGTTGGATCTTAGTGGGCCGGTGTCCACGTCTCCTCAGCTCTCCTTACACTGGGCCGACTCGCCCTCCTTGGCAGTTTCAGCCAAAGGGCATGTGGGTCGTGGAAAGTGAACTGTTGTTGCTAGCTGGATCGGGGTGGAGGTACGCTGGCAGGGCAGCACCCGGTGGAGGGAAAGGGAAGCTGTGCTGTGCTACCACCAGTGCTGTATCTGCTCAATTGGTATCTTTCTCCAGTGCTGAATTCACACACCCCTGGTCCATATCCTCTAGGGTCTGGCTTCGAAGCTTGTGCTAGTGGTGGAAGTGCTCGTGCCACGCTCTCTCCTGCAGGATCAAACGCAGCTGTGGGAGCGCTAAGCTGAGGCAGCGAACTGGCTCAGGCCTAGGTGAAGCAGGGATGTGAAAGGCAGCTGAGATGACACCTGGCCTTTGAAACAAGCCAAAGCTTCAGCTGCCCGGTCACCAGGGCAGGGGCCTTTCCGGCTGTGTTTGTGTCTATCTTTAGATCTCACCGACCATCTATCTGCCTTTTGCCTTGCTCAGCATGGTTTAGAAAACTGGGCGGTAATTCGCTTGGGAGCCTATTGCTCATTGGAGCATCCTGTCCTTGCATTATTCCACACAGGGTTTCTTCGAGTGAAGTCAGTGCTAGGGAAAGGAGGCTGCGTGGACAGCCCCTGGAAAGCAGAGTCCTCTCTTTATCCACTGACCAGGCACAGGACGGGGTAGCAGCCATGCAAAGGGTTGCTTTCTAGGGGGAGGAGGAGTATTCCGTGGCTGGAGCGTCTTTGCCCAGCTGGTCAAGGCAGGGCCAGCTAGTCACAGTTCATAGATTGCAAGGCTGGAAGGGACCAGTGGGGCTGGTGGTTTTTCCCCATTGAGTTTATGGCCAGATGGAACCACAATGATCATTTAGTCAAACCTCCTGCACAACACAGAGTGGAGCCTCTCATACAGTGTTACCAAGTCATCTTGTTCACTGGGTGCTGTGGTGTATGGAGTCACACGTGCTTGTCAGAGAAACAATTACAACTACAGCTAGGCTTCTGCAAAGCTCGTGTCTGTGCACGGTCTCTTCTGTTTACCAGGGGTCTCACCTATAAGGTCATGAACCTTATAATGTGCACAGACACCTACTGGCTGAATGATGTGCTGCAAGTAAACATGCAATTACACTTAGAACTGGACTGTGTCCATTAATCTCATTCCACCCTGGCCAGTGCTAACCTAGTAGACAGCAGCTAGGTGTAGTCCTCGCCAGGTGTAGTCCAGCTGGCCTTTCATTCCCCTTCAGTCAGCACTGAAATTTAGCAGAAATCAGTAGAAGGGGAAATAAAAATTAAGCATTAGGAGAAGGGACACGCCTTGCCAGTGCCACAACTACTGAGAGGCAGAATGGGCCAGTGAATGGCACTGGGTGAATCACAGAACAGCTGGGCTCTGCTGCTTATCAACTGTGTGAACTTAGGCAAGTCACGTCAGCCCAGATCCTCAAAAGTATTTAGGTGCTTAACTCTCACTGGAGTCAAGGGGAGTTAGGTGCCTAAATACCGTTGAGAATCTAGACCTTCATCTCTAGAGGCTCCTTTCCACCCTTTGTGTGTTGTGTTTATGCAGACTGGAAGCTCTTTGGGGCAGGGACTGTCTCTTACAACAGATACATACAGCACCTAGCACAATGGGGCCTGGATCTTGGCTGGGTGCTACCCTACTACGTGTAACTAAGGAAAATGGTTAGAAGATGGCATAGAGAGGCAGGAGACTTTGGCATTCTGGTCCCTGCTGTGCACCTTACTCACTGGGAGCCCTTAAATGATTTTGTAACTTTCATAAGCTGTCTGAAGCCCCGAACTGCCTGAGGCTTTCCCCTGGTTGTGAAACGCAGTTAACCCACAAGACCCTTGTTTGTAGCTGCAATAGGGGCCTGCAAGCTCGGTTGCGTGTGTGGTGTCCACACGGCCCGTCCAACCTGCCACCTACAGCAGTCCTCTCTTCACGGCAGGGCAGAAGAGAGCTCATGGGAGAGAGCCCTACTAGTTCTGGGCACCCAGGGAGATACATGCCCGAGGCGGGAGGACAGGTAGGTGTAGAGTGTTTTTGGTGCAGCTCTTGCTCAGCCAATGAAAAGCTTAGGCCCTGGAGCGTGGTGGATGCTGAGGACTGTTGACGTTTAGTCTCGCCGGGTTGCCAAAGCCATGGGGAATTGGGGCTGGATGTTGGTGAAGAGCTTTAGAGAAGACGCTGCGCAATAGCCTCCCCTAGCGGGGGTGGAGTTCCCAGGCTGGGCTGCTTAGTGCTAGCCATAGGCCCAAGCCCTGCTTTATACAGGCAGGTCCAATCCTGTATGGACCCTGGGGCAAGGACTAGAGCTTCTAGTAACTCTGTCTCTCTAGTGTCTACAATTTCTCAGTTAAATGTGGGGCTGGAGCTTTCCCTTTGGCCCTGAATGCAACCCGAGAGCAGTCTAGGGGGTAGCTCACTAGACGGGGACTTGGAAGACCTCGGTTCTATTCCTAGCTTGGCTACTGCCCTGCTGGGTGCCCTCAGGCAAGCCATGTCACAGCCCTGTACCTCAATTTCCTCATCTGTGAAATGGAGATAATGGCACTGACCTCCTTTGTAAAGCACATTGAGATCTAAGAGCTGGGTGCCATCATTACATAATAAACCCTGCTTCAGGGAGGCCAGGCAGGGATCTTAGCATGGGCACTGACTTCCTCTTGCTTTAATCTTGCTCTCACTGAAAGCTGCGGCAAACCCCCCCAGTGTGAGTGCTCTGTGGAACTGCTGCAGCACCGAGCAGTCCTGGCGTCTGGCACCATAGCAAGCCCTCCGGTCGATGTCAGCGGAGTCAGGCGCTAATCCGGGGAAGAGGGTGCATTTCCTGCCGGCAGAGAGGAACCATGCCACCCCTCTAAGCTTTTAACCTTTCCTAACCGTTGAGCATGACCTATCCACACGTTGGGCTGGCTCACTACCAGTACACCATGGAGCATTTGAGTTTGGCGGGACTAGCTGACTTGTGGGATAAATCTCTCTTCCCCCCACCCCCCGATTCCCCCTCGGCCTCCAGGCTTGTCATGCAATCCAGTCAGTTTGAGACTGGGGGGAGGGAGGGGGCAGGGGAGGTGCCTGTTGCTGTAAGAATAAGGGGAGGCCAGTTAAAGAAGGCGACCCCTCTTCAGGGCAGTGGGGAGTGGGGTGGGGGCTGCTGAGGAGCTGGAGGAGGGGGGTTGCAAATGAATCCCATTGTTGGCTGGGAAGGGAAGGGAGAGGAAAGGCCATGCTGGGCCCCACCAGTCTGGCTCCAGAGTTTTCCATCTGATTAATAGGCCTCCTCCCAGCATGGAAGGGGCTTTGCGTGGGAGCCCGTCCCAGCCAGCAAAGGCAGTTGGACGGAGCAGAGGGAACCTGATGCCAGCCGCTGGCCCCTCCGGGGAGTGCACACCTGGCTGCTCCACACTTCATCAGTGGCCTCGGGAAAGGGCTGGGTGACAAGGGGGACTTGCCTCCACTCAGGTAGGCATGAACCCTGCCGGGGCCATGTGGCTTATTCAGACATTGGGCTCTCGGCTGAGACCACAAGCAAAGGAGCCTGTAAATGCCAGCGGGGTGTGTATGTGTGTGTGTGTCTGTCTGTCTCTGGCTCTGCAGGGTTTCCCAGGGCACAGGATTTATTAACCCTGCACCCCACTGGCAGTCGTGGCTCCCGCATCACAATCCCCCTCTTGCATCGTCTGCCTTGTCTATTCAGACTGTTAAGTCATGGGGCAGGGCCTCTCTCTCGCTCTGTTTCTGTACAGCTCCTAGCAGAGCCGGATTCTATGCTCAGCCTGGGGCCCTAGGCCCTGCTGGGATATGCACAGGGATGAGGGAAACAGCTCACACATGGTGAAATAGCAGTGGGGAGCCAATGGCCTGAACAGCTGTGCAGGTCGCGTGGCAGAGACAGACTGTGTTGTATTGCTTGTTAGTGCCTGAGTGCTGGACTTTGGAGCATTTTGCTCTCCGAAGCAAACTAGAAGGCATCTGAAATGCACCCACCTCTAGGTTTGAATTTGTCTGGCTTCAGCTTCCGGCCGTTGGGTCTTGTCCTGCCTGTTGGACCAGCTTACCCTAGAAATGGCTTTCTCGTGCGAGCTGGGAGTCCCACGCCACCGTTCTGTGATGGCAGGAGGCAGGGCCTGTTCTGTGCAAAGGGGATGCCCGTCAACTTCTCTCCCTTCGGTGTCCATTGGAATCTGCTGGGGGGCACCCTCCATGGTGAGACATGGGCTGAGTCTCTACAGGATGACCAGATGTCCCGATTTTATAGGGACAGTCTCAATTTTGGGGTCTTTTGGGGTCTTTTTCTTATACAGGCTCCTATTAACTTCCACTTCCTGTCCTGATTTTTCACATTTCCTGTCTGGTCACCCTAAATCTCTCAGATGGTGTCTTTCAGCAGGGCTCCACTGAAGCCAGATGCAGCTGGGACGATGCCAATTTACACCAGCTGAGGTTCTGGCCCAGAGTATCTTTCCTGGCACTTTCATTCAGGGGAAGACTTAGGACAAAGGGCAATTTAAAAAATGGTTAGGCGCTGTAATGGGCAATCAGCTGTGCAGAACTGATTGACTTTGATCAAAGCAATTAGGCCAGAGATGGGCAAAGTTTTTGGACCAAGAGCCACATCTGGGTGTGGAAATTGTATGGCGGGGCATGAATGCTCATGAAATTGGTGGCTGGGGTGTGGGATGGGGTGAGGGCTCTGGCTGGGGGTGCAGGCTCTGGGGTGGGGCCAGAAATGAGGCGTTCAGGATGTGGGAGAGGGCTCCAGACTGAGGCAGGGGGTTGGGATGCAGAGGGGGAGGTGAGAGCTCCAGCTGGGGGGTGTGGGCTCTGGGGTGGGGCTGGGGATGAGGGGTCAGGAATGCAGGAGGGTGCTCCAGGCTGGGACTGAGGGGTTCAGCAGGTGGAAGGGGGATCAGGGCTATGGGAGGGGTCAGGGGTGAAGGCTCTGGGCAGTGGTTACCTCAAGCAGCTCCCAGAAGCAGCAGCATCTCCCCCTTCCAGCTCTGTGCGCTGCCCAGTCTGCAGGCGCTGCCCCATCTGCAGGCACCACCCCGCAGCTCCTATTGGCCACAATTCCTGGCCAATGGGAGCTGCAGGGGCACTGCTTTGGGCAGAGTGTGGAGTCTCCTGGCTGCCCCTGTGCATAGGAGCTGGAGGGGGGCATGCTGCTGCTTCCTGGAGCCGTGTGGAGTGGCGCAAGCCCCTGACCCTGCTCCCCAGCTGGAGCGGGGCAAGCCCCCGACCCCACTCCCTAGCTGGAGCTCGATGGCCAAGTTAAAACATCTGGAGGGCCAGATGTGGCCCTGGGGCCATAGTTTGCCCACCTCTGAATTAGGTGATCAAGTGTTCCATTACTTATGGCTAGGAGGGACCTGTCTATTAAAGCACTGGTCTGGGAGCAGGTGTTGTGTGGAATCAGCACTATACAAAGTGTCTCTAGTCACCTCTTTTGTGGCCTGCCAAGCTCCTTTGTTTGGACACCGGCAAGGGGCCAACTCCTCAGTTCCTATACAAAGTGCTCAAGCCTGCCTGGCAGCGGCACTGTCACACGGGGCTTGCTAACGGAGCTGAAAGTCCAACATTTAGCTCCTTTATAGCGTTCTCCATCTGTGGATCTCACTGTGCTTCGCAAGGGACGGTAATTATCATCATCTCCAAAATGGGGAACAGAGGCAAAGAAGTGACTTGCCCAAAACACACAGCTGGCCAGCAGCTCAGCTGGGATTAGATCCTCATCTCCTGACCCCCAAATTCAGTGTGTGCTCCACGGGGCTGGTGGAGACGCATTGCAGCAATGGGGAGCTCTGTTCCAGTCCCCGGTGTCTCTGTCCCATGGGACAAATCCGTTTTAAAACAGGATTTAAACACAATAAGGAACAAACATCTAGAAATTGCGGCATATTTGATGCCATGAGTCAAGTCTGTAGCAAGCAAGGCTTGCTGTCGAAGTCATTGAGGGCCAATCCCATGCTCAGCTACACCGCTGTCATGCCAGGCGTCCTCCCTTGTCTCACGGAGACACCGGTGCCAGGGAAGCCAAGTCGGTGGCGTGGCCAGCACAGGGAGTGTAAGACGGAGACAGGACCCATTTGTTTATTTTACACTCTCAGGGTGGAGTGTTATATTTCATGCCACCTCCGTTTTATCACTGGGGGTGGAGGCAGAGCTGCCGAAAGCAGGTTCGGGCTCCAGTGAAAATTTTTTTTGAGGCCCTGCAGCAAGGGCAGACCGGCTAAACAGGACTGACGAAGCCGGGGAAGCTGGGCCTTGGGCCCCCTCCTTCCAGACCGCCAGGCCCTGGTAATTTGTACTGGCTCCGCCCTCCCCCTCGTTGGCCCTGGGGACGCAGCACTCTTGGGCTCAGCAACTGGGCCCCGCTCTGGTGGCACAGAGCAGACAGAAATCCAGCATCACTGGCTGGCTGGGGCTTCCCTTGGCAGAAGGGGAATCCCTGGGCGGTCTAAAGCCACATAGCAGCTTCTAAGCCACGTCCTCCAGGCCCTGAGCACGGGCAACATTCCCAGGGGAAAAGAGGCATGGCCAGGCTGTGTCCGTGCACTAGCGATCCCCAGCTGTCAAAACAGACAGCTGTGATCAGGGCAGGCCTCAGACGGATCCCCAGCTGGCCCCAGAATCTAAAGACCATGAAGGTGACTTAAAACCAACTTCCCCTCATGGTGTGCCATGCTGCGCTAGCCTGGAGGAGGGAATCCGGCCCACTGAATGCCAGATGGGTGCCAGTTTCACTCCTGTACCACTTACACCCATGTTCTGCGTCAGGTCCAGGCCCAGTGCAACCCTCCTGGCCACCCCCCAACACAGCATAGCTCGAACTACGCTGGCGTAAAGCATTGTACGGCCCATCTGCGTGGTGACACCTGTGTGAAGATGGGGCCTTGGTTAATGGGGGCAGGAACTAGGGCTCAAGGCATAAAAAACGCATTGTCAAGTAAATGAAAAAAACTTCACTCTCCCCCACACGGGGGGCAATAGCCTGAACCCCACCAGGGGCTCAGAGAATCCAGCAATGAGGGGCATTAGCCAGAGAGCTTCCAACAGGAAACCAGGTGAGCTGGGGGAAAACACTCAGCTGATGTAAAATGCTGTAACGATTGAAATCAATAAGGCTACATTGCAGCACATGGAGCAATGCTGATTTACATCACTTGAGGATCCGACCCCATTGGCCTGAATGGAGCTATGCTGATTTACATCACCTGAGGATCTGACCCCATTGACCTGAATGGAGCTATGCTGGTTTACATCACCTGAGGATCTGACCCCATTGACCTGAATGGAGCTATGCTGGTTTACACCAGCTGAGAATCTGGCCCCATTGCCCTGAGTAAAACTATGGTGCTTTACACCAGTGAAGGATCCAGGCCCATTGGCTAGAATGGAGCTGTGCTGGTTTACACCAGCTGAGAATCTGGCCCCACTGGCTTCAGTGGAGCTGTGCTGCTTTCCACCAGTTGAGGATCTGGGTTGGAGTGAAGCCGATTTCCACTAGCTAAGTTACTGGTCCTACATTTAGAGATGATTGTGCTGGTTTATCATCTGTTTTCTGTCTTAGTAGCAGTATTTGACCTCTTTTCAGTGCCTTCCATGGGAGGCTTTCCAAGGATTTCCCGAAAATGAATGAGTTAAGCCTCACTAAGCCCTTGGGAAGTGGCACTCATTATTCCTGCATGCTCCTTTGTCCGACCACAGCATCCCATTGCTAAGACCAGTGGCACACATCTGTTGAGCGGCAGCAGAATTCTGGGGTTTTTCAGATCGGCTTCCTAGGGGAGGAAACATCAGTGACATGGCATTTGAGTATATGCTAAATTTAACTTGTTTTAGGTACATATATACACCAGTCCTGGCACAGAGACGGTCACAGACAGCATGCAGGAAATCCCTTCCACCAGAAATCTCAGCCCACGCACACCAGTGCCCCAGGAAGCTACTCTGTCCCTAAATTGTCAACAATTGTAGAGAATAAAGCAGAGTTTCTCTCAAAGGTCTACTTCATAACAAAACAACACAGTGTTTCTTCAATGGACTGAAAACTTGTTCAAGCACTAAGGACTTTAAGACCATGTGTAATAGCATCATTTAGTACTTCTGCCATGCCATTCCCACTTACAGATGAGGGAAATAAGGCAGCAAGGTGAAGTAATTTACCCAAGGCCATGCAGTAAGTCTGTGGCAGAGCCAGGATTCAAACCCAGGTCTCCTATTGCCTAGTTTGCTATGCTGCTCTAGCTATCTGTTTATGCACCCTCTTAACTGATTAATGGGACATCACTATCATTTTTACAGTAACCATATATGTTGTCACTAAGGAAAATAACTTCAGGTGGCAAATACGCACCAGGAGCAGATAGATTTTTAAAAACAAGGGACTTGATACAGACAGGTGGAAGTGTCTGGACTACCTGACTGAAATGGAGTCGTACCTGTTTACATTAGATCTGAATTTAACCCAAAGATTCTATTTCCTCCCAAACACCCTAGTCTGAGGCTCACATTGAACTGCTCAGTGTGTCAGGCTCTGGCCAGCTTTGCCCATGCCCACTGGCCAAATATTAGAACATAAGATCATAAGACCAGCCATACTGGGTCAGACCAAAGGTCCATCTAGCCTAGTATCCTGTCTTCTGACAGTGGCCAATGCCAGGTGCCCCAGAGGGAATGAACAGAACAGGGAATCATCAAGTGATCCATTCTCTGTTGCCCATTCGCAGCTTCTGGCAAACAGAGGCTAGGGACACCATCCCTGCCCATCCTGGCTAATAGCCATTGATGGTTCTATCCTCCATGAATGTATCTATTTTTTTTTTAACCCTTTTATAGGCTCAGCCTTCACAACATCCTCTGGCAAGGAGTTCCATACGTTGACTGTGCGTTGTGTGAAAAAATACTTCCTTTTGTTTGTTTTAAACCTGCTGCCTATTAATTTCATTTGGTGGCCCCAAGTTCTCATGTTATGAGAAGGACTAAATAACACTTTCTTATTTACCTTCTCCACACCAGTCATGATTTTGTAGACCTCTATCATATCCCCCTTTAGTTGTTTCTTTTCCAAGCTGAAAAGTCCAAGTCTTACTAATCTCTCCTCATACAGCAGCTGTTCCATACCCTTAAACATTTATGTTGCTCTTTTCTGAACCTTTTCCAATTCCAATACAGCTTTTTTGAGATGGGGCGACCAGATCTACACAGAGGATTCAAGATGTGGGTGTACCATGGATTTATAGAGTGGCACTATGATATTTTCTGTCTTATCTATCCCTTTCCTAGTGATTCCCAACATTCTGTTCGTTAGGTGACTTTACTGTCAGAAACGTAGGCACCCCGGCACATACAGGGTGGTTTTGAGGATCTAAATGTTGAACTTGGTCACCTAATGTGGCAGTTAGGTACCTAAATCCCTTTGTGGATCTAACCCGTAGTCTCTCTGTGCCTCAGTTTCCCATCAGTGACAATGAGGGTAACAGCACTGCCTACCTCACAGGAGTGTTGGCAGGATAAATACATGAAGGACTGGGAAGTGCTTACGACATGGCTTGTGAGCACCTTTTAGATAGCTATCTATCCAGATTCTTGATCTCTTGCTTATTTCACTTTACGTGTTTCCCTGTATGGGCTCTTGTGCTTTGCTAGTGCCAAAAACCACTACCCCAAGCATGAGGTGTAGTAGCAGAAACAGACAGAAAGCTCTCTAATTCCCCTCGGGAGTTGACCTGGCAGGTGGAATCTCCACAGGCAACCCCTGAGGGGAGAAGCTCTCGCCATGCCCACACTGGCTCACTCCGAGAGGAAGCTAGGTAAGTCCCGTCTTTGTAATTGTGCTGGCTTTGAAAAGCAGCTGTAGTTATAGGTATCTGACTAAAGAGGAACAAAGCCCTAGATTTCCCCTCCTCTCCTTGGATGGGCCATTGTCCTACCAAGAGATGCTTTGATCACACGCTGCTGCTGACGGTACCTGTGATGAGAGAAAAGCCACAGAACCCCTAGAGCGAGCCCAGTGGTTTCCATGGAGCCGTTCAATCTGAACTGATTCAGCGATCTCCACGGTGACCATAGCACTCTGGCTGCAGAGTTTTCCCTCAGTCATTTTACTTTTTCCACATCTCAGCCATTCGGAAAGATGATCAGGCTGGTGGAAGGTGCTGGAGCTACAGCCCCAGAGCTTGGCAGCCTCCAGTCACCTTTCCTCTTTCTGCTCGGCAAGGGCCCAATCCTGTTCCCCTTGAAGTCAGAAGTAAATATGAGACTGGATGGATCCAGCCCTTTGGTCATGATTGGTTACCCTTTCAGCTCAGTTTGAGCTCTTTTCAAATGGTGGGCAAGCAGGAGGAAGTGTCATGACAGTAAGAAAAGAGGAGAAATGGGTCTCTCTGCTGAGGGAGAGTTGACACCTCTGGTTAATTAGGAAAATCACGGATCAATTTCACTCCTCGCTGAAAATGACAAGATGGGTTTACAGGGAGGAATAAACCCATTTTTATCCCAGTGATTGCTACCTACTTCCAGGGGCTCAGGCCAGGTGGTTCTTTGCTGCTGGAGTGAAATGACAGGTCTGGGTGGGATGTTGCTCTTTTACAAGGGGAGCTGTTTTTAGAGCCCACAATTGCTTTATGAGGGACACTTGAAGGGCTGTAAAAGTGTGGGGGCGTTTTTTAGGCGAGCGCCCCTTCTCCGTAGGCCCTGGGTCGTGTTTTTAATCTTGATTTCATGCTGCAAGTGAGAAAGGAAGTGAGGGAGGAAAATAATATCCCCTTGAAGCTAAAGTAACGACTGAATAAAAGAGGAATTGTGTGTCCCCACCCCACACACGTAATAAAGTGCGGAGCAGTGAGGGTCCTGTCACGTATGTGTTAACTGGTGCTTAACTATGGGAAATGAAGCTTTATGATCCACTGGGTTCTAGGCCTGGGCCAGAAAGCTTGGGCTAGGAGTAGGAGGAAAGACACTGTGAAATTTCAGCACCGTAAAAAAGTGGCTTTGAAATCTGACAGCTGCGGCCAGTCTGGCATCTTTGCTTTCCAGCTACAACAAAAGGAAAGCCCGGGGGGCTGATCCAGAGCAGCCCTGCCACTTGTGTTGTCATGTACAGTGCAGCGAAGCTAGTGCAGCCTGCTACCCTTCAGATCTGGGCGTGTTTCACAGCCACTGGGCACTGGCCCAAGGTACAGGGCAAAGGAGAATCAGGCCCACGCGTATACATTTGCCGATGCACTCTCCAAATTGGGTGCCTCAAATTCTACCAGGGTTCGCCCGCAGTTCTGAGGCGTGGCCAAACTGACCACAGCATAGGGGCAGAGGTGGTTGTTCCAGGACTCTGGGGCTGCCAGTGGGCAGTTTGGACAAGCAAGGTCCGATGCCCGTGGGGAAGTTCGCACTGACGCAGCTGCACAGCGGTCGCCCTGGAAAGCAGACGTGCTGCATGGGTGCAAGATGGGGCTCATGGTGGCCCAGCTCATTCTTGTAAATGACTGGAGTAAATTACATTGGTGCAAGGTCCACTTTACACCAGTGCAACCTGACCACAGGCGTGGTTTGCCCCAGGATGGCTACATCAGTGTCAATGCTGGCAGCCGCTCGGGGCCAGACTTTCCCCTGTGGACCACGGTCCCTTGCCTGACACCTATTAGATGACATCATGCTGCCTTTAGGGTTCGCCAGTCAGCTAGACCCCCAAACCAGAACCTGAAGGGCTTCAGGCTGACTTGCCCGGAAGCAATTCCAGAGCAAGTTTTCCTTGTGTTGCTGCAAATTGACACTGGAATAACTTTATTGAACTCAACAGGGTTATGCCGGCACAAAATCAGAGTTACTCAGGGTGAATCGTGCTCCTGAATTGCCAGACATTTATCCGACGCTTTGATTGTTCATCCCCTGCAGCTGTAGTCCCAGCAGCCACCTTACAGGATGATGATTTGTATTATCATCGCATCTGGGAGCCCCTTTGCGCCAGGTGCTGTACAAACAGAACAAACAGACAGGCTCCAAAGAGTTTATAATCTAAGTCTCTGACAAGAGACAACAGATGGATCCAGACCAACAGGGCAGTACGAGGAAACAGTGAGACAGTACTGGTTAGCAGTGGTCTTGGCCCATCAGCACCCAGAAGATGCCCTCAGATGCCGGAAGCATCCCATTTCCAGGACCTGTGTGGGGAATCCTGCTACTGAATCATGCCAGTGTGAGGAGCCCCAGAGCTGAGGAGTCTATCAATGCAGAGAGCCCCATGGCTGGGGGCTTCCCTACTAGGATCAAGTGTTCCTATGGGGACCCTTAGAATCATAGAATATCAGGGTTGGAAGGGACCTTAGGAGGTCATCTAGTCCAACCCCCTGCTCAAAGCAGGACCAACTGCCAACTAAATCATCCCAGCCAGGGCTTTGTCAAGCCTGACCTTGCCAATGTGGCGAGCTAGAATGATGGCCAGGCTTGGTTGGAACACCTGCCTCATGTGCAAACCCCTTCATTTCTGCATTAAACTCATTTTTACCGAAAAATGCGTGGGTTTTACAAAAAGTATTCATTTTTTTCTGATTTTCACCCTACTTTTGTATCATTCAAATATACAAACAATAACTTGTTTTATTAGGAAAATGCAATATGTTGCATGAGATCTATGTACTACGATAATGCATTAGTCTGCGTGTATATGCAAGGCTGCCTGTTGAAGTAAGGCCATGCATTAGGCTAGAAGATACACACAATAAACAACCACGCACACAAGCTCTGAAGCGCGTGCCCATCTGAACCTACTGATGAATCTCACGCCCACCGCACACTTCAAGCTGTTGGCAGATAAGGGTTTAAAGATCTGATGCGCTAAAATGGGAAGAAAATGACCATCTGTATTAGACCATGGTTCAGAACACAAGGAATTATTTGAAAGTCTTAACGAAACAAAACCAGGAGAAAGGCTGAAGCTGTGTGTGTGCACTGTAAACGGTGAGGCCCAATGATTAAATGCAAATATTTGTAGGCTAATTGTTCCAAATCTACAACAGTGACTTGTTTATTCAGGAGAAAAGTTTGATTTGGGGGATTAGCAATATCTTGTTTTCAGAGGTGGCATTGTGTTTTGAGTTCCGTTTTAGTGCCGCAGCAAACCACATGGACGAACAGGATTTAAAGCATGAATCTAGTGAATACTTCCCCCCCTAACCCCCCCATCTTTCCATACACCAAAGTAAACCCAATATTTACCCAAGAAAAGTGTAAATAATGTTTTGCATTTATTTTCACCTGTTTTTGTTGTAATAAACACTGATAAATTCCCGGGGGAAATTAAAGAAAAGAAAAACTGATAACGAAGGGCCCTGCTCATGTGCTCTCTGCTGGCCTGTCAGCAGGGGGAAGGACAGCTGAAATCCAAAAGGGGCTGGGGTGGGCTCAAGGTGTTTCTCAGAGAGATATAATAATGAATCAAAATGATTGTTACTATTAATTAGTGCTGCAGCAATGCCTAGGAGCCTCTGGGAAAGGGAAATCTCTTTGAAAGGGCCCCTGATTCTTCGGATTTCCCAGTGGGTCCCTGCTGATCCAGCTGACCACCCCCCCCCCTTGTCCCTTTCACTCAGGAAACACCCTGAGGATGAACTGTGGTTCCCTCCCTCCCTCAGCTCAATAAAGCCTATAATTACTGTTGTGGAGACAGGTCTAAGCAGGAGCGTTGGTCTCAATCGAGAGGCGAGAGGAAGTGGAGATGACTTCATTAGCCTTGGAAATCTCCGTTAATGGTATAAATCAGGCACAGGTATGTTCCACGTCTCAAAGGTCAGGAAACAACCCTGACAGGATCCTCCTAAGACAAAGGCCTTCCCAGCAGTGATTCACCGGTGCCCTAACCTTTGCATACACCAGACGCCTCCCACCCCGCCTTTCCCCGGCTGCATTGTGAAACAAACCCCTGTGTTGCAGAACAGTAGCCAATTACACCAGGATTAGAACCCAGAGCTGTCAGCTCAAACAGAGGTCTCTGGCCCTGGAACTAGGAAAAAATTTCCCTAGGAACAGAACTGCCATAGCAGATCAGACCTAGGCTCCATCCCTCCCTGGATTCTGTTTCCAACAATAGCCAGCACCCGCTGCTTCAAAGGAAGGTGCAGGAAAGCCTTCAGGGATAAACTGCCCTAATGGGGTGTTATTTCCTGACCTCCAATAGTTAGAGTGTGGTTTATGCCCTGAAGCAGGAAGGTTCATCGCGCATCCAAACTTCCTGTGAAAAAGTCCTCTGAATGTTCATAATATTCATAAAAAAGCTCAATCCTGCTGAGCTTTCAGACTTGATATCCAGTGGGAATGAGTTCCACAGGCTCATTGTGCCTTGAGGAAAAAATGAATTTTCCTTTATTATTTGAAATGAGCTGCCTTCCAATTGTTCTGAATGTTCCCTTGTTTGTAACTGATAGTAGGGGGTGTGATTAGCAGCATCTCATTTGCCTTCTCTGTGCCATTCCTTATTTTGTAAACCTTTATCATCAGGCCTCGTTATCCATCTCCCCTCAGAATTAAACAGCCCCCAATCTTTTCAGCCTCTCTTCATGCCTATGGAAGTTTACCCAGACCTCTAGTCATTTTCATTTCCCAGCTCTGAAACCCCTGGATTTCTCCTCTACCCTGCCTGAGACACGGTGACCAGAACTGAACACATTGCAGGACAGCATAGCTCATTGCTTTATAGCCCATGGTTACAGTGTTATTATCTGTCTCATTCTTTATGCAGCCTACATTTGGATTCCTTTATTTCCATTGCTGCTGAAGACAGAAGAGAGGCTTTTGTTGAGCTGTCCACACTGATGCCCTCCACACACGGTCTTCCTAGAGCCCAACTCCAACATCATGGGCTTTTACTACATGAGCTAAAGGAGAATCCCCATCTGCTGCTTGTAATGAAGAGATTGTGCCACACAGTTGAGCAGTTCTGAGTCTATCCAGTAGAGGGCAGTAGTGCCCATGCAGACGAGCCATTCCACAACAGTGTACTTTGGATGGATGATTATTTGGTTTGCAGGTACCCTGTAGTTTTATTAACTGACAAGGAGAAACACAGTCTGCAGACCCCGTTCATTTCCAGCACAGGAGTGACACTGACGGTATCGTCCCTGGGCTGTGCCGTTCCAACAGCACAACAATAAAAGGCCACTTTATGTCGGGCTTTTCCAACTCACTTTTCCTCCAGCCGTATAAAGAGGATCTATTTTTAGGCCCCTATTTTGAGGTGAGAGCACAGGAAGTGGGCACAGTTGCTAAATGAATCACAGTATTTCAGTGTGGCTGGAATGCATGTGGCACACCCAGGAGAAGCTCTTTTGCAAGGAGAGCTCCCCAGCCTGGCCCCTGGATGCCGGCTGTGTGGGAGCCTTCACACATACTGGGTGAAACTTACCTATGGGCAGGGGGCTATGCACCACTATGGGCTGGAGGGGGACTTGCCGCGTGCCTAAGCTGTGTGATGATGGCTGTTTGCCCGGAGGGGTAGATTTCCTCCACTGTGCATGATGTCAGTGGATGATGTACAGTTTCAGGTAATCCCTTTTGGCTGAAGAATGGCCTCTTTTGATAAAGAGAAAAAGGAAATGGAGATAATTATCGGCTGTTGGCAATAAAGGAGAAACTCTGAACTCACCGTCTGGCTGACATGAGAAGGGGAAGCCGGGGCACCGTTGACAAATGGCCCTCAGCTCCGCAAAGGCCTGTCTGCAAAATGCCAGTGGGCCCTGATGCAAACTGCAGTTGGTGATTTAAAGAGAGGGAGGCTGGGATCTAGACCCAGGGGTGGGGCAGGCCTACAATGAACCAAGGGAACAGGCTGTGTAGCCTCCAGTCCATGCAAAGCCCCAGGATGCAACAGACTAGGACTTCAGGTGGTTTAGGGCTTGATCTAGCTCCACTGGAATCAGTGGGAATTACACCTATTGACTTAGATGGGAATTGGATCAGGCCAAGTTAGAGGCCTGATCCTGAGCACTGTAAAATGCCATTTAAATCAGTGAGGTCTGGATCCCCTCCCATTCCCCAGTGATCGGGGGCCAGGGAGGAGAACCCAGCAGAGCTGCAGCTGATCATTGGCCTCCTAAGGAAGCCAGCGCTTCATACCACAGTGTCATCCCTTCTCCTTCTGCCTCTTAAAAGGTTTTCTACAATTGAAATACCTCTCCACGATAGGCTGAATCAGTCACATTTCCAAAGCACTGGCCACGTTTATAACAGCCCTTCTGCTAGGCGGATCAGATAGCAAGTGTGAAAAATCAGCACTTTTTCTTTCCAGGCGTGGGAGGATGGAGTCTAAGACAAAACCCCTAATATTGGAACACTTCGGATAACACCTGGACAGCTGGTCACTCTACCCTCTGCCCATCTCTTTGGGATACTATAACATGCGGCTCATTTACTCTTCCTCAATTCCAATTACTGCAACAATGATTCCCCTCCCTGACTCCCCAGGCCTCTTCAAGGGGACTGTTATGTCTTTTGCTCTTTCAAGAATAAAAACAGTATGTGTAGAAATGTCATGGGGAACAGGGGAGTAGCGCTGGGACTCTTGCTTGGCCTGGACAGCCCTTAGGAGAGCGGGACTCAGACTCAAATCTTTGCTCAGCCGAGTGCCATAAAGAGAGGGACCTTCTAGCTGCTGTTACAACTGACAGCACCTTGAAAGAGGCAGCAACTGTTGCAGATGACTTGGGAGGCCAGAGGGGGGAGCTCTTTTGCTGTGTCAGGCAAAGAAGGGGCTAGCTGGGGGGGAGTTTAGCTGAGATTTTTGGTCTTTCCATCCTTCTACCTGCCTCGGCCTCGGGATGCCATTTGCTGCAGTTTCGTGGACCTCCACCCCAAAGGGCTGGTTGCTAGGGAGTGATTTGGTTTTGGTTCTGTTATGTGAAGACGCTTGCGCTGCTCAAATCGAGCCCTGGTTTGGGATGACTTCATTCCAGGGCTGAATTTGCCCCGCTGGTGTGCAATAGCTAAAAAAGGTGCTTTTGAAAAGTAGAAACCAGAGGGCACTTCTGCGCCACTCCCCTGTGCAATGTGTTCCAAGTGACTTTTCCACAGCTGTATCCATACTCCATTTAACAGAGGGGGAAACTGAGGCACAGAGCGATTACGTGGCTTGACCACGGCTACACAGAAAATAAATGGCAGAGATGGGCATAGAACCCAGGTAGCCCACTTGCTAGTATTTCACCGCACTTTTTTCTCAGGCTCAATCTGTTTTGAACATAGCTGCTATCACTGGAGTGCCTGAGCACCACATACAGCAATGCAGAGCTGCATGGAGCTATCCAAAATAGATTCATCAGAGGACTGTGCCCCGTTCACCAGCTCTCACTTTCTCTGGCACAAACACAAACTTTTCTACCCCACCTGCTGCCCGCTCCTGCCCTGTCCTGCTCACTGCTATAAGTACCTCTGAACACACAGCGCTGCTCCAGCTGCAAAGCAGGAAGTCAGCCGGGCAGTGGCACTATTGAAGGGAAAGGTATTTGGCAAGTCAGCTCCCTTGTATGCAACAGAGCTGGGTACTGAAAACCCAATGGATCACAGCGCTGAAGGAATAGAAGCACAGTCCTCCTTAACACGGCCATCCGTGTTTCTTTTAAGCTTCAAGATAATGATGATATTTTCTCTTCTTAAACAGGGAGTGTGTTTTGTGTCTTGCTGGGGATTTACTGGGCTGGGGTCCATGGTGAGTGTCTGGCATTTACTAGACAGAATTCCTGCCTTTTCAGAGTCACAAAGCTTCAAAACCTGCCTTCTTGACTGGGTCGAATACCCGTAGTCCATGGATAAGGCAACTAGGACCCAGCGCCTCGAAGGTATTTAGGCATTTCACTCCTGTGACGGAGTGTACACCTTACACAGGACAGGAAGGGGTTAAGGTGGCCAGGTAGGCCTATTAACTGCCCAGGCTGCAGCTGAAGGAAAAGCCAGGGGCAGGCCTGGCTCCAGGCACCAGCGCAGGAAGCAGGTGCTTGGGGTGGCCAACGGAAACGGGTGGCACGTCCGGGTCTTCGGCGGCAAGTCCCTCGGTCCCTCTCGGAGGGAAGGACCTGCCGCCGAAGAATGAAGCCCAGCTGAGGAGGAACAGGCAACCAAAGGAAGCTGCCCGGATGTAGGTCGCACTTGCTCCATTAGAGGAGGGAGGTTGGCAAACCGAGAAAGGTAGGAGAAGGCTCAGGGGAAAGCAGCAAGGTAGGACAGTGCAGGCCTTGGCTGCTGACTAGAGGGTCCCTGAGCTAGAACCGGAGTGGAGGGCAAGCCTGGGTCCCCCCACCAGCTGCTGCTGAAGTGGCATTGTGAGGCAATGAGCAGGAAGGCTGCCTGCGCCCAGTGGTCAAGACGAACTTTGCTACCTCCGGAAGGGGAATCCATCTGAAGACCTAGCCGGAGGGCTGAGTCACGAAGAGGAGGCTGCAGTTCCTGGAGCGAGAGGGGCTGCAGGGTGAGGCAGGACGGGTGAAGACACCACCAGAGGAGGGTGCAATGCCTGGCAGAACTAATCCCTAGGATGGCCTGGAGGAGGGGCTGCCAGTGGATCCCATCACACTCCCATGGAGGATCTGGGCCCAGGATACTTGTGTAAATAGCTTGAAAGCCTGCATGTTTATATGCCTTAGGCTGCTGTTTGTTTGCTGAAGCGATTCGTTGAATGTTTTCAAATGACAGTCATGTTCCTAACCCAGGGGAGTGGTTTGTGCGTGTGTCACAAAGTGAAAATAAAGCCCATTGTCACTGATTTGGGAAAGCACTTAAGCACACGCTTCACTTTACGCACATGCCTAATTCAGCTGTAAATCAGTGGGCTTTGCTGAATAGGGAAGGGTTTGAGCGTTTTGCTGAATAGTACTTGGCAAATACTATCGGACTAGGGCCTGTGGGCTAGAGCCAGGGCAGTGTTTAGGGAGCTTTGCACTGCTTCGTTGTCACAAAGCTGCCCTGGAGCGGGTGTAACCAGCCACATCAGGATCACTCACGTGTAAGGGGATCCTCTAGGGACACAGAGCCAGTGTAGCTGCTCTGATACCCTCCACTGCAGCCATACAGGGACAGTGGCTGGGGAAAAAGGAAGCATGGCTGGGATATCCCCATGTCTCAAAGATCCCCAACTGTCAATAGCAACTGGTGCAACTTAGAGCAGCCCTGAGGCTACTCTAATTTGTGCTTGGGAAAGGCCTAACTCAGATCAGTCCATACCAGGGGAGCACAGAAGCAGCTCAAAGCCGCTATCTCTCCCACTGAGCTGCACAGATTTCTCCTTGGCCACAGCTCAGAATCTGGCTCTGCATAGCCTCATGCCATTGCCCGTATCAAATACAACAAGCTCCGTCCATTTCCAGTTTAAAGGGACTGTGCCAAAATGGAGTATTTTAAAAACCATTTTATGGAACCTAATGGACAATCCGCATGGAAATGTCAGGATTTTCTTAACATTTTAACAACGCCAGGTCTGTCTGGTTTTTCGTTTTTTGTTTTGATGAGTGGCACAGACTGAAGAGTCAAACCTTCCCCTGCTGTGTTGGAAATCCTAACACAACAGCATTGGCTTAGTAGTGCGTGAGGATGCGCAAGAGAAACTGACTATAAATAGAAATCAAAAAGAAACCAGACTGGCCAGGCTGAGCGAAGTGAAGACAATAGACAAACAAACGGCAGCTGTAGCAGAAAAGGAATTCAATTGTGGAATAATCAGAAGTGCTCTTGGTAAACCAGCTCTGGAATTTTCCATACGCGTGGAGCATTTCTTCTGACAGCCCTGGGGAAGACACAATGCTGTTAAACTACGAGGCGGACTCCTGAAATCTTTACTCAGTTTAATACTTAGTAATCAAGAGTCCGTCAAAATGCCATTTGAAATCATGGCATAAAGACGTTAAGATTTGGCCCAATGCCCCTACACTATTGTTGATGCCCAGATACTACACTATTGGGCACGTAAAAATGCTGATTAATAGACAATATTAATTGTCTTTTTAAATAACTGCTCCAGTCACTCAGTTACTGTAAACCGAAGGGTGTTTTGTAATAATATTGATAGGAAGGTATAATGACCCCCCCTTGCCGTAAGGCTTGCCAGCAGGATTTAAATCCACAATTTGCAGCACTGGGGCTTTACTGCATGAGCAAAAGGAGTAGCCCCGTTAGCAGTAGGAGGTTGTTAACCCCTAGAAGGCCACTCACTAGCCAGAGGAATGACATGCTGGGCATACATGCACACTGTACAAGAACCCTATAGGACATCGCCTCCCCTCTTAAAGGAGGATGTTGGTTTTCCCTACCCCCACAGGTGCCCAGGTCGTTCTCATTTATCGCTGTTGCAGCACCCTTGGAATAACGTCTTGAGAAACGTTCCCGTTCCTCCTTGTGCACGTGATGGCAAATGTTTGATCTGCACCCACTCGGTGGCTTAAACCAGCCTTTAGGGTGGAACGCACGGCTGCTGTGCTGAGGCACCTAGCTAGACTTCACCGGGCTGGGAACGATCCCCGGGACACCCAAAGCCGACGTTTGATGATGCCATGCAGGGTCTTAGCCAGTGAGTTCACCTGGAGATCACCTACCAGTTTGTGGCAGTGGAGGGAAGAGCTAGAGAGGCCCCTGAGTGAATTATCCCAAGGCTGAGGGCCAGTCACTGAGAGACAGAGTTAAACTATTTGTTTCTCCTGCCCTCCTGATTTCCAGGTATTGGCCTTCAGCAAACTGGGAGCGCGTGGAGAGACCTCCCTGAGCGTGTTTGTCAGCAAGAGCCATGTGACCCGAAGTCATTTCTGAGATGCATGAAAAAATGCTGCTGAGCCCTCAGGCCCCAAATCTGCTCGTCTGCCTCATGGGACTGGCCCCATTGAGTCAACAGGACCTTCCGCGGGCGGGAAGAGGCGAGCAGCAGAGCCAGGCCCTGCAGTGCTCTGCAGAGCCATGTAGGGCTGCATCCAGCAGCTGGTGGCTGGGTGGCCATTTCGGTAGAGGCGAGACGCGTGTAGAGTTCCCACTGACGCCGCGAGCAGGTGTCTGGGCAGAGATCAGCAGAGCTGCTGCTAGGTCCTAGCGGCATATCCTTGGAGGCCCAGGGCAGTTTTTTTCAGTAGCAAGTCCCTGGCTATGGGACTCACTCTCCCTCGTGTGTCCGACTGAGCCTGATTTTAGGAAGCAGTAGAGTACGGCGTCAGGCATGTCTTTCCCTTGTCCACGCTGGGCATTTAAGGCTGGATGGGCCCATGCACGCAAGCAGTGCTGATCATTCCCTGGTGCACAAGAGGTTCACCTCACTTCAACTTCCCCGTGCACAGATGTTCAGGGGAAGGGCTATAATGGGTTGCTTGCGGGAGACAGAGGGCTGAGGCTGCCTTTGGGAAGACAGGGACGCACAGCCCCACTCCCAGGAATGAGGTGAGCCCCAGGCCAGGGATTTTGCTTGTATTAACGCAGTTTGATTTCTGGGGCTAAGGAAAAACCCACGCTGACTCCACTTGCCTGTGATTCCTGCTGAGTCATCTGGCCACGGCCTTGTAAGCAGTCAGGGCTGTTCAGATCATCTGCTACGAACAGATTGATTCAGCGACTGGTTTTTCAAAATATGGGACATACACAGTGCTTGCAGAGCACCTGCCATCACAGCCATGTGCCTAAGGTGCTGCAGAATTGCAGCGCCAAGTGCTAAGGAAGTGCCTGGCTAAAGAATAACAGAGCTCAGTGGTTCGTTCCTTTCCAAGCATCCCTGCAGCTCTGCACTGTGTGAGAGGGTAAAAAGGACCAGAAAAAGCAATGAGAACCCAGTTCTGTGAGCCGAGTCTGCAGCTCCCAGACGCACACAACACGCTGGGCACCTGGCGATCACAGGCCGATTCGGGAACAAAGTGTTAAGGCCAAATCCCCAGAAGGATTTAGGCTCCCAGCTTCCACTGAAACCAAACGTACGTGAGCATCTGGGCCCACGTCCTCAGAGGCGCTGAGCCCCGTGTGTCCCAGTGATTGTACCGGGGGCGGGGGGGAGAGCGGAGGGGCATATTGCTCAGGGCTGGGTTGTGTTTATGTCTCAGCCTTTAAGAGCTCCTGGCTGCACCTTGTAAACAGCTACACAATACGAGGCATTGGCACGGCCTTCCACTCTACCGCCCGCTTTCCATTACAGGATCATGTTTTGTGTAACTCCCAGAAGCCGGCCTTGGCCTTCGGCATCATTTCCACAGACCGGCTGCAACAATCCTTGCCTTGTGCCATCCTAGTCGAGCTGGTCGTTTGCAAGTCTGCTGCGAACTTTCCTTATACCTGACGGGAAAGCTCCTCGGCTGGTGTTAAATGGCCCAGCTCCATTGTGCTCAATGGGACAAGTCCCCAGCTGGTTTAAAATGTCCCAGCTCCAACGGGGCCGATCCCAGACTGGTGTGAAACATCATCGTTCCATTGGACTCAATAGAGCTGTCACAATTTACACCGGGAGAGGATCTGCCCCCCAATCCCTTTTAGCTGACACTGGCAATACTTCGTGCTGCTCCTCGTCTCTGTTGCCTGCTGTCGGAGGCTCTCCGAGGACTCGATGAAGATAAAGCTCAGAGAGAAGCTGGCAGAAGCAAACTCAGCTGTGGTTGATAGCCTGCTCCACCGAGGGAGCATTTACCACACCCCAGACAGATGGATTGACTCCCCCACGGTCCCACAGCAGCACAGCTGCATTCTGGCCTGGGAATTTTGAAAGGAGTCGAAGGAAGTTAGGTGCCCAACTCCCATGGGAGAATCTAGCTGTCCTGCTCTGTCCTCCTTTCTAGCCCCCTTGCCTCTCTACTGAACCCTCTTTCTGTAGCGCTTGCTAATAATACCTAGCTCTCACCACTTTAATCCTTACATTCCAAAGTGCTTTGCAAAAGGACGACAGGATCAGCATCCCCATTTTACATATGGGGAAACCGAGGCACACAGCAGGAGGCAGTGACTTGCCCAAGGTCACCCAGCAGGCCAGTGGCAGAGCCTGAGTCCCTGTCAGGTGTGCTACCCACTCAGTCATGCTGCGTCCCAAGAGCAAAAGGGGAGCAAGCTCTTCCCAGGGGACATATTGTGTCACTCACTTTGTTGTAACCACAACTGGGAAAAAATGCCAGCTTTCCCCGGCACGACCACGCTGCTTCTAGTGTTGGTCACTGGCTCAGACAGAACAGAGGTCCTGTCGGCTAGTGTTCGGCACACACTCATAGACTCATAGACTCATAGGTCAGAAGGGACCAATCTGATCATCTAGTCTGACCTCCTGCACAAGGCAGGCCACAGAACCCCACCCATCCAATTTTATAACAACCCCTATCCCAGGACCGAGTTATTGAAATCCTCAAAAATGGTTTGAAGACCTCAAGCTGCAGAGACACCACCAGCAAGCGACTCGTGCCCCACGCTGCAGGGGAAGGCAAAAAACCTCCAGGGCACCTGCCAATCCGCCCTGGAGGAAAATTCCTTCCCGACTCCAAATATGGCGATCAGCTAAACCCTGAGCATGTGGGCAAGAGTCACCAGCCAGCACCCAAGAAGGAATTCTCCGCAGCAACTCAGTACCCATCGCATGCAACATCTCCCCGCAGACCATTGAGCAGACCTGTCTGGTGGTAATTCAAGATCAATTGCCCAAATTAACGATCCTATCATAACATCCCCTCCATATACTTATCAAGCTTTGTCTTAAAGCCAGGAAAGTCTTTTGCCCCTACTACTTCCCTCGGAAGGCTATTCCAGAACTTCACTCCCCTAATGGTCAGAAACCTTCGTCTAATTTCAAGTCTAAACTTCCTAATATCCAGTTTATACCCATTCGTCCTCGTGGCTACATTAGTACTAAACTTAAATAATTCCTCTCCCTCCCTAACGTTAACCCCCTTGATATATTTATATAGGGCGAGCATATCCCCCCTCAGCCTTCTTTTGGCCAGGCTAAACAAGCCAAGCTCTTTGAGTCTCCTTTCATAAGGCAGTTTTTCCATTCCTCGGATCATCCTCGTAGCCCGTCTCTGAACCTGTTCCAGTTTGAATTCATCCTTCTTGAACATGGGACACCAGAACTGCACACAGTATTCCAGATGGGGTCTCACCAACGCCGTATACAACGGTACTAACACATCCTTATCCTTGCAGGAAATACCCCGCCTGATGCATCCCAAAATCGCATTTGCTTTTTTAACAGCCGTATCACATTGGCGACTCATAGTCATCCTGCTATCAACCAGTACCCCAAGGTCCCTCTCTTCCTCCGTCGCTTCCAACTGATGCGCCCCCAACGTATATCCAAAATTCTTATTAATTCCTAAATGCATGACCTTGCACTTTTCACTATTGTATTTCATCCTATTTCTATTACTCCAGTTTACAAGGTGGTTCAGATCTTCCTGAATAGTATCCCTGTCCTTCTCCGTGTTAGCAATACCCCCCAGCTTCGTGTCACTCCCGGCCCTCCATAAAGTTTTGCAATCCCAATGTGGCTCTCAAGCCGAAAAGTGTGCCCACCCCTGTTCTAGCCAAACCCTCCGCAGCCCTCAGTTTCTGTACCTCCAACAGGAACAGAATGTTCCAGAAGCTTGTTTGCTATCCAGGCCCCTTGGTTCCCAACCTTCCCCTGTTTGCAGGTTGCTCTTGAAACTCTATCAGTTTACCAAGTTGCCTCTCCCCACCACCGTGCTTGGAGAACACCCCGCCAGCTTGATTGCAGTTTCCACAATCTGCTTACGTGCCCTAAGCCATTCCCTTAGTCCTCCCCAGAGCACAGCCCTGCCCTTTTGAAATCCAGCTGGGCTGCTCCGCCAGTCACGCGTCAGCTCTGGCTTTGAGGCCGAGGCGAGATTATTTGGCTCTGTTCTCACACCCCACCCCTAATACACCCTAGAGAACATTCAGGAATACTCTGAACAGCTGTGAAATATCCCGACTCCATAATTTGCTTTTTCCCTTTCAAGTGCATCCCAAACCGTGTGGGCTCCTAAGGTCCGGTGTCCCGTTACAGTCTTTCCCTCTTTGGTTTTATGAGTCCTATTAAACCGGTGGTTTGATCGATGCTTGGGACTTCCCGCACGACAAGGGAAGGGGCAGAGCATCCCGATGCACAGCAGTCCGTCAGCCCAGCGGCAGGTTCTCCGTTTTTAGCCCCCGCTGCGTGTCAATGTGCAGGGGTCACTGGAGCACAGGGAAGCGAACGAGTGCTCTGCTGTGGGATGAGTGACATTTCCTCCACTCACGTAGCCCTGGAGTTGGCAGAGGCTGTGGGGATGAGGGCCATACAGGTGGGGGTGGGGGGGATGTGTGGATTATATTGGATAGGGAGGATGGACGGCCGGAATGAATTTGGGCTGCATGCGGATGGAGAAGTACCCACCCCTTCCCCAGCCCACGGCTAGGATGGGGGGCTGCCCTCTTCCACACACCCCCCAGCCCCTCCTCGCTGACTGCACAAGGGATTTGCTCTGCACAAATGCACAAGCCCACCCCACCGCCTGGACTGCCCTTCCTCACCTGCGCTAGCTTCTTTGTAACTTGGCTCTCCAGCTGGGTCACCAGATGGTTTCCTCTTCAGGGAGTGGCAAGCCTTTCCTTACCAGCACTCCTAGGCATTCATCCCAGTAACTGCCTTGCAGTGCTGCTCCCTAACTTGGTCCCACCCTTTACTCTGGGTTCCAGCTCAGGGGCTCTCTAATCACCAGTCAAGGCCTGTTTCCTTCTAGACCTGCCTTTCCCTGAGCCTCGTCCTACCTTCCTGGTTCACCAGCCCAAACACCTCTCTTCCCAGGGAGTGACCACACTTTCCCAGCAGCCCCCTTCTGCTGCTAATTTCCTGTCTTTATAAATCCAGCCCAGCTCCTTCCTCCTGAGCTGGGCACTCTCACTGTCAGGAGAGTGCTTAGCAGCTGATCTCCCTCAGCTGTGGCCTGTGGGGTTAATTAGCCCCCTGCTGTCTCTGCATGAATCCTTTCCAGGCAATTGCAGGGGGTAAAACATCCCCTCACAATGAAACAAAACAAAATGAATCCAGCTTAGGCCCCAGTATCTCCCACAGAGCACTCACAAGCAGAGCAAGAACTTGCTTGCATCAGCTATGGCTGAACAGGCAGCCGTGCCAGATGGCGCTCATTTTGCCCTTTTCCCAGCGTTCTTTGCTGATCACACTTCACAATGGCAAAAGGAAGACAGTTTGATGGCCTAAGACTGACACCCTGCCAGGGCAGGATTGTTTTGTTGTTGCAGAAGTGAAGTCAGATCTGAAAGTGGAGTTTGGATTAGAGTTCAGGGAAGAGGGGGATATTAACAGCCATTTTAAGAATGGGCCTGATTCTCCTGCTCACTCATTTCTGTATGCCCTCGAATCCAATGCTTATGCACCCATTTCCTCCTTCTGTCTTCCCCCAGCCCAACCACCTCACCTACCAGTCCATCCACAATCAATTCTCCCACTCCACTTGCCCAAGCCAGCCAACCCCACCCAGATCAGAATACTGCCCCTGCTTAGAAATAGCTCCAGCCCCCAGGCTGAGTACTAGTCTCTTCCCTTGTTCTGAATCCCCTCAGCTCACTGGATTTTTCTCAAGATCAAACTTCCCTTCCCTCTGTTGAAGCAGGAAGCAATTGCAGTGCAGAAGACCTCAGTGCCCACAGGAACTAATCTGAAATCAGCACCTCAGAGGCATTGTTTTGCCTGCTATGCATCTGTTGTGTCTACGATCTTAAGCCAATGTACTGCAGTATTTCTTGATATGGCTTTGCTCCAGTCCACAGCCAGGTTCACCGCAGTCCCCTAGAAACAATTACAGCAGCTATGCTATAATGTTCGGTTGACAGGCTGACTTCACCCCAGAACTCCTTAACAACCAACCTCCAGGAGACACTGTTGGGATGCTGAAATTTTATTAACCACCTTGTTCAACTAAGAGAAGGCTTATTTTGAGATCCCACATTAAGTTACTGCTTAGAAGTACGACAAGGGGTAGATTGGTGAGCAACCCCCAATGGATTTCAGCAAATTTAAGGCCCAACCCCTCTCTGAGAGGATTCCTTACTGCTCAGGTAGAAATGTGACCCATAGTACAGGTCAGGCAGTGATGCAACTCGGCATGCCACAGATCACTGAATCTTTAAATCAAGAGCAGATGTTTTTCTAGTAGATCTGCTCTAGGAATTATTTTGGGGGGTTTTATGGCCTCCGTTATACAGGAGGCAAGACAAGGTGATTCCAAGACTGGAAGGGATCATTGTGATCTATGAATAATACTAGTGCAAGTTTCAGGAAACATTTTATTTGACAAATATTTCTTTATGATTCTGAGGTGATCAAATAAACAGCAAGACATAAAAACATGAAATAGTTAAGAGATTTTATTCTAATAGCTTTAATTACAGTGCTTGTTTGTCAAAATGAAAACTGAAACAAGTATACAAAACAGTTTGATTACTAATTGTGTATTGAAAGCAGACAGGTTTCCGCAACACTAAACAAACCAGTTCTCATAGTTCCTCAAGTTTAATGTTTTCAACAGCTCCAGCTTCTTCAGTGTTTATCAAAATACAAAAGAAAAAAGTAAAGAGATCTTTTTCTGATGGCAAATCTGAACCTTGCAGTATGAGGGATGCCTAGGGTTTTCACACATATACAGATATGGGATTGTTCCAAAATGGGATTGAATACTTCTAGAATGGAATGACTCTCCAGACTCTCATGCTTTTTTCTAGACACTATACCTAGATGTTTGGTGACTTTTTCATGGTATTTCTTATTTACGTACAGTACTTTCTGACTATAGAGCTTAGGACTGATGTAGGCTGTGCCTTCTGTGGAAAGGTTTTGCCTTCTGGAGTGGTTTACACACAAGTAAAGTACAAAACACTTCACATAGAATGTTAACAGGTTAAAAATGTGAACCTCCCAGAAATTATTGAAGTCTGATAGAAGATCACAATATCAACCGTATCTGAAGCAAAATACAGTGGTTTAAGTTGTATGAATAAATTTGCAAACTGCTTTAAACCAGTTCAAACAAACCTTTGAACACACATGCTATGAACTACAGAAAGATCCAGAGATCTCGCAGTTACATGGATCTGTATTTTAATCAGATGAAGCTTGCTTTCATTTCTGCTTTGCCGTGTCAAAAGAATTAAGAAATCACTGGTATTCAAACTGGAATCACAGAAATTATGTCCAACATACTACTTATGTGTTCAAGTGTTTTACTTTTCTGTAGCTATTTAAAAAATAGAGTTCAGGTTAAAAACCAACCACCAAAATGGATCTCACCACAGATCTCACAACCCAACAGGGACAATCTTCAGCTCTATTGCACATTGACTACTGGCAACCCATATGTTAATCCACTTAAATCCCTTCCCAGTACTAAACAGTGAGTTGATTCTTTACAATAAAAAAGCTGAGTAATATTGCATAGGAGTACCAGAAACTGCCTCATTGGAAACAAAAACTATTTACATTAAATAAGAAACCTAACTGTTTTCAGGCTTGTACTTGCCACATTTACAGCATGGTGCAATACATACTGTGACAAAAGTAATGAAAACAGCTTCCGGCACTCAATACCACAAAGTAGCACAGTTTGCCACATTAGAGTAAAGCGAAGGGCGAAGAGGAGGAAATAAAAGGGAGGGGTGGAAAAAGAGGGAAGAGGAAGTTTTATGGTTTCATTTCTGGTTTCGGAGCTGATTGGACAACCAGTCCAGTCCTTCATAGAGCCCATCTCCACTAGTGGCACAGGTTGCCTGGATATACCAGTTCCTGTGACGAAGAGAATGGAGTCCAAGTTTGTCTGTAATTTCTGCTGCATTCATTGCATTAGGGAGGTCCTGAATGAGGGAAAACAAGGAAGTCATTTTCCACTTAGAAATCCTTTACATATTCCAGTTAAAGTGTTCACATACGAGAAGGTACGAAACCAAGAATAACTACCTCCTTAAATGAACACAGAAGTATTTGCATAACACCTCAGTATGTAACTATCCTGACTAAAAGTGAGTTTTCAGAAAAAAGGATTTATTTCATCCTATGAATGAAACTGCCCCTGAAGAAAAAGGAAACTGATAATGGAGAACTGAAATGCAGAATTCATTCTATCAAATGGAAAAGCAAGGATATCTAAAGATTTACCTTTTTAGTTAAAATTTAACTGCTAATTTAATTTAGCAATTTTTAAGAATTTAAATTACACCTTTGAAAATCTCTGCTCTCAGGTTAAGATTCTGCTTTCTCTAAGCTGTCAATTCAAAGTAACGGCTTTCTGTTTAATCTTTTAACTTTGGTAATGTGCTTTTTAAAAAAGGGAATCTTACAGTCAGGGATTAAATTAAAAAAAGTGGTGGAACGCTATTCAAGCGGTCTGCAATTCTATAATTGCTGGATGCTTCTGCCAAGAGATCAGCAGCAAAATGGTTAATGTCATTTAAACTCACTAAGATTCAGAATTAACATGCACTGAGAAGATAGTTCACACTTCAGGGTTACTGTTTCAGGTTACCTGGGAGATCTCACAACGTCAGCTACCATTTATTCAGAAGGTTCTCTTCAAAGTTGAGGAAATGAGATTTTTCTGAAAAAACTTAAAGTGCCGTTCTGAAGAGCAGGTACATAAATAGCACTCTTAACAGCTCTGCTCCCTGCCTACCTTCAGTTTTAACAATGACGACTTATTGCTTTTAATAGCTGTAGCCAGTAAAGCTGAGTCAGCTGAATTCTATTCTTATACACAGAAAAGTTAATTAGTTGCATGTGTTCAAATCTGCAATACAGTTACATGAGTTTTAAGGAGGACCTAATCTGGACCAAGCCAAGCAAGCACTACAGGTGGTGATGTATGAGACAGAAAATCCAGCCAGACTGAGTTTATGGGGAGTTTGCCGAGCTTGCCACTCAAAAACAAAAAAAATGTTTTTGTAGAAGGGATACCACAAAGGCAGTCAACCGACAGAATTTTTGTACCTATTACAAGAGACACCTAAATTTACCATAACTTGGGGGTCCCCAACACAGTGCCCGAGGGTGCCATGACACCCGCCAGGCACCTATGTGTGCCCACGTACTGGCCGGTGGATAAGCATCTGCTGAAATGCCGACGAAAAGCATCATCATCAAGAGGTGTTGCTGCCAAAATGCCGCTGAAAAGCGGCGTCACTGCCGAAATACAGGTGATTTTCAGCAGGATTTCAGCAGTGACGCCTCTTGACATTGCCGCTTCTTGGTGGCATTTCGGCGGATGCTTGTTCGCCAGCCATGGTTCTCGTCATGTGGCGCCTGGCACCCTGAAAAGGTTGGGGACCACTGTCATAACCGACGCATTAGATAAGCTATCTCCAGTTTATTGCATGCTTTGGCAGTGTTTATTTATAGTCAGTTTCCTGACTGCCTGGGGAAACCCAGACAGATACAATAGCAGAAAACACTTTTAAATTAACTTAAATTCAAGTTGGCAGCATTCTTTACTAGCAAGCTGAGAATCTGATATGGAAATCAGTGAGACAAATAAAAACCTATGATTTCACTTCAATGGAGTCAGTTTTCAGAGAAAAAACTTAAAATTTTGCTGTAGCCAATGGAGCTACAGATCAGTCAATATGGCATTCTGCTGAGTACCCTTTCAGTCTCTCACTAAGGAATGTTGAAGACTGTCATACTGCAGTGTACTAAACATTTTTGCGCAACTATTTCATGACTTCAGATTTTTTTTTTATAGAAGCCTTTAAGATCACTTGCTAACGCATACCTGTTTGTTAGCAAACACTAATAAGACAGCATCTCTCAGCTCATCTTCAGCCAACATTCTCATAAGCTCTTCTCTGGCCTCATTCACTCGTTCTCTGTCATTACTGTCAACCACAAAAATCAAACCTATAAAACAAAAACAATCATTACTAAAAAAAATTAGCTTCACACCAGAAATTCTCCTTTAAAAAAAATCCCCGTTTTTTCTGGTGGGCAGAGGGTAGGGGCAGGGGAACAATCAAGGCTAAAGCTGTAGTATTTTGAAGTTTTAACAGAAGATAAGCAAACAGCTTATCAATACATACCACTCCACGTATCATCTCTGGCTACTACAATATCTTTTGTTTGAGATAATGACAAATCCAAACAAATGCTGACTATGCATAGATTTCCTCCCAATTTTGGGCCAAGAACAAATTTCAAATTATATACACACAGAACTAAAACCACAAAAATATTTTCAAATAGTGTAAGTTCTCTTAAAGAATTGGTATAGGGCAGGAGAGTTGCTATAAGACTTATTTGACATGTTTTAACATCAATTCCTCTAGTTATCTGATGTCCCTGACTCATGGTTCTATGTTAGCTCTGTAGTAGATGACAAGCACTTAAAAAAGAGCCTATTTTCCTATACTCTCTCCATTAGTTTGAAAGCAGATTTTCAACTCTTGCAGAGGAAACAATTCGGAACTCTGGTTTTGACAGGTAAGCAGCAGAGCTGATTTTCAAGTGTTTTAAAGGGGCAACTGTTGTCATTTTTGCATCTACATTAATCTAATTTGGGAATTGAAACAAACACACTGAAGATTTGATTGGTACCCACTTACCAAACGCTTGAATGGACCGTTTGATGCTTTGGCTTATGTTTTCATGTAGCAAGCAATTCAGGAAAAAAGTTTAACATATGCACAAGTTTCTTTAACACAGACAGTCATTTAACAGAGGACTCACCTTGTGTATTCTGGAAATAATGGCGCCAGAGAGGTCTGATCTTATCCTGACCACCTACATCCCATACTGTGAAGCTAATGTTCTTGTATTCTACTGTTTCTACATTGAAACCTGAAATAGAAATGGTGACAAAAACATTGATCAAGCAGGAAAATACATACTACGGTCTCCAATTCATGCTTGGAAGTTAATCATAAAAAAGATAAGTATATGAAGTTGAATTTAGATGCTGTAATTTCACACTTTTCCTCTCAAGACCTCAATATGGTTAAGACTTATTTCTCTTACCTTCTGAAGTCCCCTAAAAATATACAGTAATGAGTGTCTATGACTGGCTCCTCAACTGAAACTTCTGCAGCTGGAACTGTAAGAGGAACTAAAAGGACTTCTAAATATATTCCTTAGTACCTTATCTTCAGATTTTACTGATTTGATTCTAACCTCTGACCATTCCATCTCCCCAGAAGAGCCACTCTGTTTTTCCACCTCTACCCCCCAAAATACTTCATGTTCATGGTGCCCTTCGCAAAGAAAAGTGAAGACAGACTTCCCCACCTATCAAGAGCTGCTCCACACCGTGGCCAGAAGGAATGAAGTTAAAAGCGGTCATATGCTAAGTTCTCTATAAGCAGCGCAGCCACACAGCAGGCTATCAAGGGCCATGCAGGTGTGCAACCAAAGGTGCCTCTCCCCTGGCTCACTGCAGTGAGATAGGGCCAGGAGGATTCCTTCCCCCACACCACAGCCCCAGAGCAGCTGCACCCCCAACCCTCATCCCCAACCAGAGCCCCCACTCCCTATCCCTCTACCCCAGCCCCCTCATCCCCAGCCCTCGTCCCTGCCCCCCTGCATCCCAACCTTCTGCTTCCCCCATACTCTGAACCCCTCAGCCCTTCCATCGCCACACATCACCTCATATTGGTGCACGTAACAAAATATATTGTGCACAGTGATGTAAAAAATTAGAAGGAACATTGGTCATATGTTCTCTTCTCCTCTCCGGCTTAAAGAGGTAGTGCTTCCACCCCAACCCATCAGAGGCAAACTGTCACTAGAGCCAAGTCAGGATGCAGCACGGCAACTGAGCCATGAAACCAGCAAAGCATGTGACTAACTAAAGACACGGATGTGAACAATGTGTCACAGGGACCAGAATCTCAAAAAGTTTAAAAAAAGCAAGCAAAGTGTAAATATCTTACCTATAGTAGGGATAGTAGTTACTATTTCACCAAGTTTAAGTTTGTACAAAATAGTGGTCTTTCCTGCAGCATCCAGACCAACCATAAGAATACGCATTTCTTTTTTGCCAAAAAGGCCTTTGAAGAGGTTAGCAAAAATATTTCCCATGCTTGAAACAAGGTGTCCCCTCACTGGCCAATGAAATCTAGAGAGAAGAAATTTGAGACAATTAAAAGATCATAATGGTTATACTGGGTCAGACCAATGATCCATTTGGCTCTTCTAACAGTGGCAGGTGCGGGATGCTTCAGAGGGAATGAACAGAACAGGGCAGTAACTGGGTTGGGTTAGGGCTGTGTCCCTAACAATCTTCGCTAGTAGCCACTGATGGACCAATCCTCCATGAACGTATTCTTTTCAGAACCCAGTTACATTTTTGGCCTTCACAACATCCCCAGGCAATGAGTTCCACAGGTTAATTGTGAAGTGTGTGAAGAAGTACTGCCTTATGTTTTTTTAAAAATCTGCTGCATATTTATTTCATTGGGCGATCCTTGATTCGTGTGTTCTGTGAAAGGGTAACTAACACTTCCTAATTCACTTTCTCTCCCCCATTTGTGACTGTATAAACCTCTATCACAGTGGTTCTCAAACTTTTATACTGGTGATCCCTTTCGCATAGCAAGCCTCTGAGTGCAACTCCCCTCTTATAAATTGAGCACATTTTTATATATTTAACACCATTATAAAAGCTGAAGGAAAAGCAGGATTTGGGGTGGAGGATGACAATTTGTGACCACCCCCATGAAATAACCTCGTGACGCCCCCGAGGGGTCCCGACCCCCAGTTTGAGAACCTCTGCTCTATCATAATCCCCTCAGTTATCTCTTTTCTGAGATAAACAGTCCATGTTTTTAATCTCTCCTCACATACAAGCAAATCGTGTGTTGCCCTTCTCCATACTTTTTCCATTCTAACACCCTCAAAGGATTCTAACAGATTGGTGAGAGAATTTCCCTTTACACAAGCCACACTGACTCTTCTCCAGCATACTGAGTCCATTTTTGTGTCAGACAATTTTGTTCTTTACTCTATTTTCAACCAGTTTGACTGGTACTGAAGTTATGCTTACCACCTTGTAATCGCCAGGATTGTCTCTGGAGCCTCTTAAAAATTTGCATTATGTTAGCTATCCTCCAGTCATCTGGTACAGAGGCTGATTTACACAACAGGTTACATACCACAATTAGTAATTCTGCAGTTTCATATTTGAGTTTCTTCAGAACTCTTGGGTGAATCCCATCTGCTCTTATGTACAAGTTACTGCACGTATAACTACTGACAACATTCTTCATAGTAACACGGGCTAAGAAAAGCTATAAACTAGCAGCTGAACACATTCTAAGAAAGCTGTAAGGAGCTTACGGTATATTTCAGGATTTTAAAATGCACTAGATACAGATTAGTGGGTTTTTAAAATTGTTTTGCCTCAATATGGAAAATTCAAGCACTTTGACAAATGGGGGAAAAGGTAGTCCTAATTATAAGATAGCTACCGTAAGTACTCCTGAATCTTTTGTTAGTATGCTTACACAATGTCTTTCAATTACTGACATTCAGCATCACCATCCTTCTCCAGTACTGAAAAGTTATTGGAAAGCTAATCATTAATTTTTAGTGAAAGAAAACACTGAAGTGTACCTATGATTTATCAACATGAACAACACATTTGACTATTTCATCTCGCCCCAACGCTTTGTGTGGGTTACTCATAGCACATATATTACCTCAAAATGATAAATATACCATTCACTCTAAGCTGGCTAGAAGATAAGACCTGAGCCTTTACTTTTTTTTTTTTTTTTTTAAACACACTAACATTATCCTGTTTATTAAACAAAAAAGCAGGAATAGAGAAATCCCATGACACAGCCCACCATGTTTCCTTGCTCTTTAACAGTTTCTTCCCTCACCGGTGGATTGATTTATAAGAGGAAGACAATTTGCAGCGCGATCATATTGGCTGAGGCTTTGCTAAACACCAAACCTGCATCTTTGACACATTCTTCTCAAAAGTGGATCAACTGATTTTATTGAAACTTTCAATGAGATATCACTGACTGTTGGTTGAGATTGGGTATGCAAAAATATCAGTCAAAAGGACACCACCATCACTTTCTCAATCACTCTAGTCTAATCCTTTCTATACATGAGTGAGTACTGAGGTTGGGATGAAAGTTGAAGACCAAAAAATAGCTCAGAATTTGAGTCTTTAGGATTTGAGGAAAATAGTGCTCAAACTGTTAAAATACAAGACTAATTTTTAATAGATACCTGCTTTTCTACTTTTAAGTCTTGACCCACAGGGTTACATTTTTAGCAAAACCTTTGCAGTTCACCTTTGTATCTGACATACAGCTACACTTCCATTAAAGGTACATTATGTTGCCATCAGCAAATTCAGTATTACATTCTAAGGATATGCAGTGTTGTAGCTGTGCAGGTCCCAGGATATTGGCAAGACAAGGTGGCTGAAGTAATATCTTTTATTGGAGCAACCCTGTCTCTCACCAACAGAAGTTGGTTCAATAAAAGATATTACCATGTCATTCTAAGGATAGGGATTATTGCCGTTTACGGCAATAAATTTTTTTTAACGAATATCACTTTATGTTAGCATTCAACTGAAAGCTACATCCAAGAGAAATTTGACCAGAGAGAAGGGGTAAGAACTTAAAGGCATTTAAAAACAAAAGCTTAATGTTTTTATGTTCCTTAACCAGTAGATGGTGACACTGCATTACACTGAATTGCTAGCATAATTCACTTTGTTACTGTTTTGCCTAGAAACTGAGGTCTCAAATGTACACTGATATATACAGAGATGACCATCACTAACAGAAAAGTTGAGAAACGTAAAATTAAATTTTAGAACAAAAAAAGACAGCAGGAATATATAGTCAGAAACTGCATGATTTTTAGAGGATTTCTGTTTACTACAATAAGCCAAATTCTTTATATAATATGATGTGTTCTTTGTTAACACATTACCAATGAATCAGTCATCTGAAAGTTTATTGCACATGTGCAGTAGGCAAGTGAGACTTATGATTGTCCCTTGAATTTAAGAAAGTTTTAAGACAGTCCATGTCCCAGAACACATCTTTCTTTTGATAACTAAAACATGTCAGTTACTACACTTCCCTACCCCCAAAATACTTAGCAATGAGTAATGCAGAGAGAGAAAAATCAGAATCTACCTTGAGTTGTTCAGCAATGTGTTAACAGTATAGTTTCGCTGCAAAACTCATTGAAGGTTCTCAGCAATTAATGTTCTTAAAAATAATGTTCTAATCTATATATTTAACCAAACTTTTAAAAATAATTGTGGAATTACTGAATATTACTGAAGCCAATATATAAATATTTGAATTTAGACTAAATATGACTCAGTGTAGCGGCCAAGAAAGATCTGCACATGCCAGTGCCTTCTGTCAAAGGGATCCTTATTATTCTCAGCATGATCAAGAAGCTACCACTCTCGTTTACATTAGCATAGGCACAGTGTTATGCTTCTGATGCACCAATGTCCATGTTTTGCTTATTCCATGAATAGGAGACTTCAGTCTCGAGGGCTGTCATTCTGGAATCTTTCACCAACATTTAATTCACTTAAGTTTAAAAAGGTGTGGCATGGAAATTGTCTTTAGTGTTGGTTTTACTTCCAGTTAAAGTTTGTTTTACTGTCATTGTTAAAAAGAGATGCTTTCTCTTAAGAAAACTTAATGCTGCTTTCATATTCCTATAGAGCCAAAACACTGGGCTATCAGAGAGAACGGAAGCTCAACTTATGAATGCTGTATCAAACAGAAAGATTGCGGCATGACTCATTTGCAAAGGAATGCATTTCCTTCTTTCTAGAGCCCCTATTTCCTCAAAAGACTGTCACGAGTCTTCCAGACAAGAACAGGAGATGCCTCCTTGCGCAGCAGACGCTGCCAATCCTTATTTGGCGAGAGGGGAGTGAAGGACAGGAAGTGCTCCACTGGGCACCAGTATGCTGCCTCCACAGCAGCTCCCTATACCAGATTATATAAGAAAATAAAGTCCAAGTCTCCTCTTTTTTTTTTCTTTTAAAAAGAGATTTATAACCACAGCCCCATTGGAGGTCTGAGTACGACCACTATTAGGCTACTTTACAAGCCCTGTAAAAAGTTAAGAGTAAATTTTAAAAAGACATTTTACACGTTTAAAGGCATGTAACTCAATTTAGGTTATGACTATCTTGACAGTAGCCATTTAAAATTTGATACTCAGTTAACATGTAGTTGAGATTCTCAACATCTTCCCATGCCTCAAAAGAGGCATAAAATCCGTGCTTGTCTTACAGTAAGAAGTTTCTATGTTTACACTTGCATTCCATTGCTACTTCCCCTCCACAAACTAGAGAGACATAGCAGGATTTTCCTTGAATCCTTTCCATGGCAGATAAGTTTGTGCTCCCCATTTAAGCCTAAATTAAAACTATCATCTTCCTCATTAGTTTTATGACATCCACCTTTCTATTCAACTTCAGATTTTTACACTTTCTGCTATGTCTCCATTTTAAATGATCTTAGCTCTTCTCAGATACAATGTATCCTTTACTACACTTGTTATCCAGTTCTGTATCTAGTCCAATATTCTCTATAGCAGCACCCAAACAGTACCCAATACTTGAGACGATACAAGGATGGAAACTGTACTACAGCTGTAAGAGTCAGAACTTGAAACATTTATTAGGTACCCATCTCACAGAAGCAAGACTTACCAGTAGCAATGCTCTAGTGCAGTGGTCCCCAACGTGGTGCCTGTGGGCACCATGGCGCTCGCCAGGGCATTTATGTGTGCCCGCCTAGTGCTCAGCAGGGGAAAGAAGCCACGGCCCTGCGCCTGCTGGGGACAGAATTAATGCTGCAGGCGCCAGTGTTCTTGGTCCCCGGCAGAAGCAGGGCCCCGCCTAGTGTCCAGCAGAGGAGAGAATTTGGAGCCCCGCGCCTGCTGGGGACAGAGTACTCCGGGGCTGCAGGCACCAGTGTTCTCTTTCCTCACGGCTTTTCTCCGGCTTCTCTCTTGATTCATATATTATGTAATATTAAATGATTTTTTTGTATTATTTAATGTACAAATACAAAATAAGTCTTGAAAAATTGTTGGTGCTCGCCACACTATTCTGAAAACATGAATGTGCTACTGGTCACAAAAAGGTTGGGGACCACTGCTCTAGTGAGAAACCCAGCTGCAAACCTGAGTTAATTATGCAATTCCTGGTGCTATTCGTGGACCCTGCTTGGGGACTCTTCTGTATTTGTCTCTGGCTAGGTGTCAGATAAAACTTACCCCCTACCATGGCTGCTGGATGGAGGGAAGCTTCTATTATTTTACCCCTCTTCCAGTCTCCAATTCCTTTTCTGTCTCCTTCCAATCAGCATAACTTGCATTCTGTCACCACCCCATAATCTCGCTCTTTTTTTAAGACTAGTTTGTGCTATTTTTACACATTCTCTTACATTAACAATAGTATTCAGTCATGCCTTCTGTATCTTCACATGTCTGTATAGTGCAAAGTATAACAGGAACTTACTAATCACGACTGGGGCATCTCGCACTACTGTAATATAAACAGTGTCTTCTAGTTCTTTCCCCTAGCACATCTACTTATGAAGATCACCAGCCTAATTATTAACACTGAAAATTTCTGAATAGTTATTCTCCACTCCATATGGAGAGACCTTTACTTTTCATGGGCCTTTTTGAGTATGTTCACACTGCAATTAAACAGCCCTGCAGCCTGAGCTTCATGAGCCAGAGTCAGCTGACATGGGCCCGCCACACACATTTACAGTGTAGACATACCAGTGTTTTCTCATTCTCTTGCCTGTTCCAGATGTCTGGACATGTGCCATTATGTGTCTTACCTGAGAAAAGGCAAACTATACTAGAGTGAGAGTCTTAACTACCCAATATATGGTCTATTCTTAAATAAAGAATCTTCCTCTACTCAAGTTACTAGAGACCCCAAATATTACTACTGTTGGCTGTATGACAGTCCAGATGAAGATAGTCTGGCGGTCTCAGGGTACGTCCAGACTACCCGCCGTATCGGCGGGTTAAAATCAATTGCTCGGGGATCGATATATCGCGTCTAATCTAGACGCGATATATCGATCCCCGAGCGCGCTTATATCGATTCCGGAACTCCATCAACCCCAACGGAGTTCCGGAATCGACACGGAGAGCCGCGAACATCGATCCCGCACCGTCTGGGCGGGTGAGTAATCCGATCTTAGATATTCGACTTCAGCTACGTTATTCACGTAGCTGAAGTTGCGTATCTAAGATCGATTTCCCCCCCCTAGTGTGGACCAGCCCTCAGTCTAGTTCCCAGTGCTATCAGATCTAAGCTGGTAATTAAGCTTAGAGGATTCAGGTGCTAGTATCTCATTTTCTCAACTCTAAGGTTCAGATCTGAGAGGGAATGCTATGACACCAGTGCACAGGTATAACGAGCACAAGTAGTTCAGCTGGGGCTTGTCTACATGACAAAAGCTACCTTAATATGGTTTATCCTTGTCTTTATATGCAGCCAAACCATATTCAGCACCACCCATTGTCAGCAACAGGTAGTTTTGCATTATAGGCAAGTCCCATCTGGCATCCCCAAAAGAGATACTAGAGAATGAACAGATTCTATTTTCTTATCACCTGTAAGGGAGGGTCCTCCAGGTCAGGGTTGGACAGATTGAGCTGCTGCTAAATGTGCCAACGGCGTTTTGTAGACACGATTTCAGCCTCCCTGGATGTCAATCTAGTACCATTCACCAGCTCTGAATATTCCAAAACACCCCTTGCTGCTCTTACTCCTGTTTTGTTGCTTCTCATTAGGCCGAGCCCTGGACTACACTGCAAACATATGTTGGTGGAACTATATCCCTCAGGTGAAAACCCACACCTGAGTGGAACAGTTATACTGACCAAACCACTGGGGCAGACAAAACTCTTAATGGGAGGGCTTCTCCCATCGACTTAGCTATTGCCACTCAGGGATGTGGAGTGCCTACGTCAAAAGGAGAAGCTTTTCTGTCAGCATAGGTAGAGCCTTCACTAAGCGCTACAGTGGCAGCTGCATCGCTGCGTGGTTGTAAGCGTAGACAAGCCCCGAGCACTACAGAGCACACCCTTACTCTGATATTGCATTCTATAGCACCTCCCATAAGGTTTGCACAGTGGTAGAAACCTGTTATTCAGGTTCAGTTAAGACCTTGTGTGTCATTGGTAAGCAATAAGAGGAACAAAGACTCATTTCTGGATAAGACTCTGCAAATTTATACCAGGAAGTGGAAGATCTCAAACTACAGGTAAATTTCTAGCAACTGATGTATCTTAAACTCACAGCAAAGTTAAAATTAGAGTCAATGAGTCTTATACTAATGCTTTTACTATGCAGGATTCATTGTAGACGTTTGCTCAAGTGGCAAGGCACCACAGACAAGTGGCTTTAAACATTACACAATCTAAAATAAAAGATGTGACTAAAATTTACATAGTTAGTAGTGATCTATACTTCTGCATCCATACCAGCTTTAATGACATTTTATTTTACTTGCATGCCTTTAGAAATTCAGTATGTTCCTCCTTTTCCTGCTCACATGCTGTCCAATAGTTGTTGAATAAAGCCAGTCTACTAATTTTAATTCAAACTATACTGTAAATCAGCCAAGAAAGGTGCATATTTGTACTGATGTTTTAACTAGGATTTAAGATCTTTGAAAACTAGAATGCAATTTTTTAGTCCAGGGGCGGACAGCCTGAGAAGGAGCCAGAATTTACCAATGTACATTTCCAAATAGCCACAGTAATACGTCAGCAAGTCCCCCTCCCTGAGGCTTCCACCCATCGGCAGCACCGATCAGCGCCTCCCCCTCACTCCCAATCACCATTTTTGTGGCATCCAGAATGCTCTGTGGGGGGAGGAGCGAGGGCATGGCAGGCTCAGGGAGGGAGGGCCTATCGCAGAGCCAAGGGTTGAGCAGTGAGCACCCCCTGGCACATTGGAAAGTTGGTGCCTGTAGCACCAGCCCTGGGGTCAGTGCCTATACAAGGAGCTGCATATTAACTTCTGACAAGCCGAATGTGGCTCCAGAGCCACAGGTTGGCCACCCCGTTTTAGTCTTTCATGGCACAATTCCATTTGGCCATGTACAACTGATTCAACTTCTTTATCGACTGAAAAAAAAGCAATTAAGATGTAAGCCGCCATCTCCTGCAACTGTACACTGTTTTAACTAAAAGATATTGTAGAATGCTCTAAGGCAACAGAGTGGGGAAAAACCTGTACATCCAACATTCTTCTGCCATTTTCACAATTTAAGGAGTAGAATGTTGATGCAATACAAGTATATTTACATCTGTGCTCCTCCATAACAGCACTCACATTGAGCTTCAGCAGCAATTAAACTGGTGTTCACTGTTTCAAACCATTGCAAGAAAAGCTACTGGGCAGGAGCATAAGCATCTTGCTCACAAACTCTTCTACTACAGATGACATCCAACACTGAAAAGATGGAAATGCACTGCTAGCAAATAAGACTGACTGCAGAAAAGCTTAATTCCTTACTTCAGAGTACAAGCATGTCACGGGAGGGGTGGTAAATACATTGGAGGGTAGGGACAGGATACAGAGGGGCCTAGACAAATTAGAGGATTGGGCCAAAAGAAACCTGATGAGGTTCAACAAGGACAAATTCAGAGTCCTGCACTTAGGACGGAAGAATCCCAGGCACTGTTACAGACTAGGGACAGAATGGCTAGGAAGCAGTTCTGCAGAAAAGGACATAGGGGTTACAGTGGACGAGAAGCTGGATATGAGTCAACAGTGTGCCCTTCCTGCCAAGAAGGCTAACGGCATTTTGGGCTGCATAAGTAGGGGTATTGTCAGCAGATCGATCGACATGATCATTCCCCTCTATTCAACTTTGGTGAGGCCCCATCTGGAGTACTGTGTCCAGTTTTGGGCCCCACACTACAAGGAGGGTGTGGAAAAATTGGAAAGAGTCCAGTGGAGGGCAACAAAAATGATTAGGGGGCCGGAGCACATGACTTATGAGGAGATGCTGAGGGAACTGGGATTGTTTAGTCTGCAGAAGAGAAGAATGAGGGGGGATTTGATAACTGCTTTCAACTACCTGAAAGGGGGTTCCAAAGAGGATGGATCTAGACTGTTCTCAGTGGTACCAGATGACAGAACAAGGAGTAATGGTCTCAAGTTGCAGTGGGGGAGGTTTAGGTTGGACGTTAGGAAAAACTGTTTCAGTAGGAGGGTGGTGAAGCACTGGAATGGGTTACCTAGGGAGGTGGTGAATCTCCATCCTTAGAGGTTTTTAAGGTCAGGCTTGACAAAGCCCTGGCTGGGATGATTTAGTTGGGAATTGGTCCTGCTCTGAGCAGGGGGTTGGACTAGATGACCTCCTGAGGTCCCTTCCAACCCTGATATTCGATGTCTGTTAAAAAGTGAAAGCATCTGTAAGGAAGGCATTCTGAAGACTTGTAAAGCCTTTAGCCAGCACTAGCAGTTTCAGCTGTTTTTCCTTCAGCTTTTTTTTTCAATAGCTACAACTCGTAAAGAGTATCATTAATGTACATACACATTCTTGTGCACCACAACATGCTATTTACAATGTAACTAGTCAAAATGCCTTCTTTGTATTAAAAAACTGACCACCTTGAAACCACAGCACTACTGGTCTGAAATGTAATATTAAACTTGTGATTTCAGATATGTATTTAAAATATTGTTCACAGCAGTCCTTTTCTCCATCCCCAACTGCCTATATTAGCTTTCTTGTCAATATAACCAAAATGTAATTATAGAAACTGCTTCTTGTGTCCAAATGTTTTGCCAGCTACTTATATGCTTAATGGGCATGAATGACATGCTTATGAATCAATTCCCCTCCTCCCCCTATTAAAAAAACATCAAAGGCACTCTTCCTCATTGAAGACTAAGTAAAATTTGTATTTCCATAGACTTCTACAAAGTGCTAACAAATGAACAGAGTGAGGAAAAACAAAATCAAAGAAAAATAGTTTTACTCAACTTCTTTAGTTTTCCTTGCTGTGGCTTGTAAGAATAGTAGACAAAATATTTAGAACAAAGAGCAATTTTGAAGTTAGCACTATGCCTTTGACCTGTAAAGTACTGTTTAGATGTTGGGTCATTTCTACCTTTCACAGGGATAAACTATCTTAGAAGTTTTAGTGGCAATGTAATCTAGCAGCATAGTATTTCACACCTGAAATGGATATAGCCAGTTAAACATACCTGCCTGCTTTCTTTTGTACTTGAAGAATCTGTTTCCTTGCAGCTTAAAAATGTTCTACTGCAGCAAATTTTAAAAATAGCTCTTGATCAGAATACTGTCAAAGATGTAACTAAACTGACTCCATAGATGACTATTCAACAACAGTTATACCCAACGATTAGTAGAGGTTTACTGGCCTTTCATCTATGAAGCAAAGGATGAAAGACAGCTAAATAGGAAGTAGTTGTAGTCAACTCAAAGAATTCTTTGAAGCTGGAATTATAGTTTTTGATTTCTAATTTTTTCTACTGAAATCAAGACTGCTACTTTCAAGATACTATTTACAAGACTAAAATTAAGCATAAATTTTAGATCAGTTTCTCTCAAACTGGGGTTGCTGCTTGTGTAGGGAAAGCCCCTGGTGGGCTGGGCTGGTTCGCTTACCTGCCCCAGTTGATTGCAGCTCCCATTGGCTGTGGTTCACCGCTGCAGGCTAATGGGGACTGCTGGAAGCGGCGGTCAGTAAGTCCCTCGGCTCACAATGCTTCCAGCAGCCCCCATTGGCCTGGAGCAGCAAACTGCTGCCACTGTGAGCTGTGATCAACTGGACCTGCGGACGGGGCAGGTAAACAAACTGGCCCGGCCTGCCAGGGGCTTTCCCTATACAAGCAGCAACCCCAATTTGAGAGAAACTGTTTTAGATGTAGAAGTCATGTTAATTTTCAGAATTTTTAGTCTAAGTATGTATCATCATCAGGAATCTAACTTTCTATGAAGTCTTATAACTAAAGAGGAGTCATATACAAAGTATTGAAAGATGAGCTGCAAAGCAAGAGATGGTATCATTTAATACTCTCATGATGTATTAAGACTACCTCTACACTCCTCCTCTGCCCTTCCATCAACAACTTGTTACAATATATTAAGCCCCCTTACCGCTTTCTTGGAGGTATTTGGCAAGATCTGTTGTGCATCTTAAATGGTTGATTGCACATAATGCCATAATCAGAGCTGCCACTTTCCCTATCTCCAACTGAAGGGAGTGAGAATGGATGCTGAGTTTGGAAGAAGAAGGCAAAACGTTACAGTATCTTGTTTATTTACTGACCAACATAAGGAAAGCAGAGACCTGACATTCCTGATGTTTCTAATGTAAAATAAATCATTCCTTTTGGAAAGCCAACTGAAAGCTGTCTATAAAGATACGGTGCAGTAAAGGGAATTCTGTCTTTGCTTTAAGAATTCTCTTCTGTGCCCATTTCAAGTTATTCTTCTTCATGGTATCACAAGAGCCATCAAAATGTATTCTCTTCATGCTAAGAGTAACTGAAGATTGATTTAAATGTGGCTTTCATATTCTCCAAGACTTGATGAACAGGGCACTATGAATGAAACTAGATGAAGAGTCATCCAGAGCAGATGATGCCAGTCCCCAGATGGGCTGGATGAAAACATGCATACAGTAAGTTATTTTCAACCAGAAGTCGCATCTAAGCCTTTTCAAAGGAATGCTGCGGGCCACAACTGTTCTCAAATGCTTCTCCAAATGAAGTGAACTTCTCTGCGAAACTGACATAGAAGAGCAGCTAAATATCAGGACCAAATAAATGCAATTGCTGCAGGGGCTGAAGGCGGCTTAGCACCTCTCCAGATCAAGATTATGTTCTTCATTGACAGTATATCTTACTTGCAACTTTGGCCACAGTTTCTCAATTGCTTCTGCAGGAGAATGAAACATGACTCTTAAAGAACATAGTCCACCTAAATCCCATTACATCTCTTCTGTCTGTTACATTCACCTATGTCTACTGAAATTGTAAGTTCTTCTGGGAAGAGACCTTCTTCACACTGTGTGCGCGTACAGTGCTAAGCATAATGGGGCCCGTAGGTGCTACTGTAATAGAAATAAATAGGAGGAACATGTGTATCAACAGTTAGATATTGCCCTAGCGCACTAAAGATTTAGTCATTCCCACAGTAACGCGAACAGAAGTAGATTGCACAATGTTCTAGAACCCATGGAAACAAAAGATGGACCCTTTAACATTTTACTCAAAAGCACATCAGTCTGGGGTTCTTGTTTTCAAGTTCAATCTGATGCATGAGAAGCAGCGACGCACTTCTAAGTTTCAAAAGTAAAACCCTGAACCACATTAAAATATTATGAACAACTGGTGTATCACAAAACAAAGAACAGGGGTAACCCAATAATGTTTATTTAAAAAAACAGGTGAACAATTTAACATATTCCATAGTAATTCAGTGAGTTCTCTCAACTTTTGGCAGTCCACATTTTTTAAGTTTAGAGAGACTCATTTGGATCATAACTTCTGTATCTTCCTTTACAAAAAGGTTGGCAAAAAATGTAAAGGAATTCACTTTACTGGAAGGATTTTGACTACAATCACGAGATTTCTGGGCAGAAGCCTCTTCTATTTTTTAACTTCTGGCTGTCCCCAATTGCCTGAAAGATGATGCCAGGGTTAAGTGTAGTCTGCTACCCAGTCAAGTCACATCTAAAGTAATTTGATCACAGCTGTATCTGCTATTAAAAATGGTGAAACCTAAGAACACTATGCTCAGCCTAACCAGCAGAAAGTGTTGACGACTTCCACTTAAACAGAATGTGGCTCAGACTTAAAATAGCAAAATACTTATACACTTTAAAACTACTACACCTCCACCTCGATATAACGCTGTCCTCGGGAGCCAAAGAAAGTCTTACCGTGTTATAGGTGAAACAGCGTTATATTGAACTTGGTTTGATCTACTGGATCGTGCAGCCCCGCCTCCCCTGCCCTGGAGTGCTGCTTTACTGCGTTGTATCCGAATTTGTATTATTTAAGCGTAGAGGTGTATGTGTCTGACATATTACCCCACCCACTATGAGTTCAACACTATGATTAAATTCACCCTAGATACTGTGAATAAAGTCAAGTTAAAGAATAAATGAAACAAGATTGGTGGTTGACACATGACCAAATCCAAGAGCCAATGCTCAACTGATTGTTTGGATCAAGATCAACATATGAAGAGGAATATTAGAATTGAGACATCAGCAAAAGTAATATAATATATTCACACAATGTTTCCATGTATTAGAAACAAGAAATAAAATTAGATACTTGCAAGCAGCAAGAAAAAATGCTGAATAATGCAGAAAAACAGCTGTTGTAGCAGGAAACTGATTCAAAACTTTTGCCCATCAGGAAAAGGAGAGCATGATAGCTGGGGATAGTGGTAGCTGTAACACCAGCTCTACAGCTTCCACGCTAACAAGGCCTTCAACAGACTGGGAGGGAAAAAAAAAGACACCTGCTTTTTTCATGGAATCTCAATTTTATACAACTATGGCTACATGAGAGCACTTACAGCAGCACAGTGGCACCAATGGAGCTGTGTCACTGTAAGCTCTCTAATGTCACTGCTCTAAGCAGATGGGAGTCTCCCGTTCACTTAACTAACCCACCCCCAATGAATGGCAGTGACTATGTTATCCGGAGCTCTCCTGCTGCCATAGTGCTGACCACATTGGTGCTTAACCAGGCACAAGTTATGTCACTCAGGGGGGTGGCCAATTCACGCCCCTGAGCAACACAACTTGTGTTGACTTAAGCTGTAGTGTAGCCATAAGCTATGTTGACCAAATGTACCCATTGTAAAGAATCCAGAATACTGAAATACTCATGAGAATGACCTACACATGATAAAATATTTTGTAACAGATGATGAAACTAAAGTGTACTACCACTCTGCAACGAAAATATTGTCATCTCAGTGATTTTCTGAGCAGGTTTGATAGGAAGAGAGTCATTTCACTTAACTCACATCCTTCTGAACTCAACCAATCTTGTTGTCAAGATGGGTTTCTTTCCTTCTTCCATGAATGTATGTAATAAGGGTTCTGAGGGGTAATTATGCCCTTAGATGTACCCATGCACCCCTAGTTCCCACAGACAGATTCACATGGGGTAACACACACTGAACAATTCTGATGAGTCACAAAAAGGAAGAGAATCCAGTCTACTCCTAACTCCTAGCTCCAAAGCCTAGGACAACTCTCCATTTTGTCAACACACTCAGCAAGTATGACTCAGACCTACACAAAAGATCTATTGAGTAAGAATGTACCACTTTTATAGTCCCTTTTCAGATAAGAATGCAAAAAAAATAGTACTTTCATATAACTTTATATAAAGGGATTTGCTGATACAGACTGATGTTGAGATGAGTAACAGACACTATATCTGATTCAAGGTTCTTGAATTAAGAACTCATGGCAAATAAGTGGACACCATGATCAGTCAAGCCACCTATTTATGGGCACAACCTAACCTGCACCTAATTTTTAAAATGAGTTTTTTAACCAGTGTCCATTGCTATAGCACCCAAAGCTGCTGAGTTTGTAGAAGTGACATTTGTTTAAACCATCTCTTGGTTTTGCTGCTCTGCCAGAACAGAGGTGTCAGTAAGCATGGCAAATGAAGACAGTCGAGCCAGCCAATGTAAGAGCTTCAAGTCAGGTAAATTTCCTCACCTTTTTATCCAGGGCTACCATTACAATAATGGGTTGGGGGAAGCAGGCAGCTCCCAAGCTTTGCAACAATTATGGGTGCCCAATAGAGGAAATAATGGCACCAAACTAACCCCCTAAATACATTTTCAGAAAATCCCTTTCCTTCCATACCTACAAGCTTAACACTGTACATAATGGTAAAATTTTGAATAGAAAGCCACAAAGAACTAAAGAATATTTGGAGAAAAATTCTAACTCCCTTAAAGGAAGAGAATGATAGGGAATACCCAAATTCAGATAAAAAACTGCCAGGTTATTAGAGTGGCAAAAATAGTAATAGAATTTTTCTGCTATATGACCTTGGACAAATCACTCTAAGTTCTCAATTTCTCATTGGTACAACAGGGATAATAATGCTCTTCAAAGAGGTATTGTGAGGCTCAGTCGTTGCACAGCAAATTATTATCTGAATAGTTAATATTTCAGCTATAGATGAAGCTGATGGAGTCAAAATAAAACTTATGCATACACTCAGCCAACCTGTGGAATTTGCTTTGGTAGGGCAAGTGCCAGTCAAATACTTTGACTGGATGATTTTGTGACAAAACAGTTTTAATGATACTAAAATGGAGTAAAACCAATCATGCCTCATGATCAATGAATTCTTTCATGTAGAGCACTATGCTTCTGGCAAGCTGGATTGTGGGAGGAGGTTACCTTCCTGGAGTATCATATATGGGAGACAGATAAAGGCAAATGGGATTTTATAAGCAAGCCGCTAATCTGTCATAAGCAAGCCATGTACACTGAGTAGGGTGGAAGGCTGATCTCCTGGGTCACCCACCCAAGCAGTTGAGACTGGGAAGAAATTCTGTTCCAGGGTAAAGACAACTCTACTCCTCACCATTTTATCCTATCACACAACCCGACTCAAGCACTAGAAGAATTAAGCAATTATACCCTCAAACCTTTAATGAAGGCACATACTCAGCACACATCCCTGATCACACTCCCAAGACTGGACAGACATTAAATATCTATAGCGAGCCAAGAGTCTGAGGAAGAGGAGAATCCATATGCCTTGGGCCAGCTCTGAGTTACTTGGAGAGGGAGATCTGACCTGACAGCCACCCCCATCCAACTCCCTCACTGAGGGGAAGAGGATGTTGGACCTATAGACCTGCCTGACAGGGCCAAGCTTGGGGAGTTAGGTGCATAGAGCTGACCAGGCCAAGGTGGGGGGTTCTGGGCTGAGGGGGACACAGGTCAGGTGCCTAGGCCGGGTCCAGGCTGGGGGGCGGGGGGGGGAGGGGCCCTAGGCCGGGTCCAGGCTGGGGGGCAGGGGGGGAGGGGCCCTAGGCCGGGTCCAGGCTGGGGGGGCGGGGGGGGGGGGGGAGGGGCCCTAGGCCGGGTCCAGGCTGGGGGGGCGGGGGGGGGAGGGGCCCTAGGCCGGGTCCAGGCTGGGGGGGCGGGGGGGGAGGGGCCCTAGGCCGGGTCCAGGCTGGGGGGGGGGGGAGGGGCCCTAGGCCGGGTCCAGGCTGGGGGGGGGGGAAGGGGCCCTAGGCCGGGTCCAGGCTGGGGGGGGGGGGGGCCTAGGCCGGGCCTGGGGGGGAGAGGGAGGCGGGACTGGAACCCCACCCGGGCAGCGACCGTTTGAATCGCTCGCAGCTCCCCGAGCGTCCCACGCTCCCCAGGGCGGGGCGGCCTGCTGGGCAACACGGGCCCTCGGCAGGGACGCGCCAGGCCGCCCCCGCTGCTCCGGGACACCCAGCAGGCCGGGCCCCGCCGCTCCCCCACCCCCGGGCCCGGCCTCCTGCGCCGAACGGCCCCAGGCCGCCGCGGGGGGCGGGAGGGTGTGGGGCGGGGGCTGGGCCGGCGGCGCGAGGGGAAGGTGCCCGCTTACCCGGCGCTGGCTGCCCCCGGCTCTGGGTCGGCTCCCTCCTGCGCTTCTCTCGCGCTCCCCGCCCAGGCTCACAAGATGGCGGCTGCGGGCAGCCACGTCAGTGCCAGGGCTGCGCGGAGCACGACGGGTAACCGAGGAGGGGACCGGTGGGCGGGGCTCCCGCGGCGCCCAGGTTCGGCGGGCAGACGGGGGCGGGGGGCAGGCGCGACGAGGTGGCGCGCTAGGGGGCGGGGTCGCGGTATCCCCCTCGCGCGCGCCGCGGGGGCGGGGCCGAGAGCCCAGGGAGGCGCGCGCCGGGGGCGGGGCCTGGGAGTAGATGAGGCTTTTTGCTGCGTTCGACCTTTGCCCGCCGGGCGGGGGCGGGATGTGAGCGGGTTGGGCGGCCCGGGGGCGTCCTGGTGGCGAAGCCTCAGGCTCTTGGCGACACGCGTACGCCTCGCATCTGGGGGGGGGGTGACACGAGCACCTTGTGCACCTTGCACCCCTCGTGGTGACACGCACATGGCTTGTGGTGACATACTTGCCTTGTGATAGCACACCCCTTGTGGTGACACGCACATGGCTTGTGGTGATAGCACACCCCTCGTGGTGACACGCACATGGCTTGTGGTGATAGCACACCCCTCGTGGTGACACGCACATGGCTTCTGGTGACATACTTGCCTTGTGATAGTACACCCCTTGTGGTGACACGCACGTGGTTTGTGGTGATATACTTGCCTTGTGATAGCACACCCCTTTTGGTAACGCACATATGGCTTGTGATGACTTGCACATCCCTGGTGACACACACCTTGTGGTGACTTGGGCATGCTGCATGCCTCATGACATGCACACACCTCCTGGTGAGAGCACATGCCTTTTGGTGACATGGGCATGCTTCACACCTCATGGTGACGTGTTTCATGGTGATATGCACCCGCATTGTGACAGGCATGCTTTACACTTCATGGTGACAGCAAATGTTGCATGGCATGGGCATGCTACACACCTCGGGGTGACAGCACACGCCTCGTGCTCGCATGGGCATGCTTCATGCCTTGCAGTGACACACAAACACCTCGTGGAAATAGCACACACCTCATGGTGACATGGGCACGCTGCACACCTTGTGGTGACATGCACACACCTTGTGACACAAACATCTTGTGTGACATGGGCATGCTTCATACCTTGTAGGACATGCACACATCTTGTGGTGACACATGCTTGTGACACGCACACATCTTGTGGTGAGAGCACACACCTTATGGAGACATGGGAACACATCATGTTCTGTCATGACACTGGCACTTAATGATTTGTGGTGACAAGCACGTGCCCTGTGGGGACATTGGCACACATCATGTCTTGCGGTGAAACATACACACCTGTGATGATGGACTGCTTCATGGTGACACACGTGGTGACATGCACGCACATGCTTCATGAAGATACAGATGTACTTTGTGCCTCATGGTGACACATTTAAGCCCCTTGCTGCACTGTCACGTTCAGGCCTTGCACTGCCCCATGAACAAGTTCATGCCATGTACCATCTTTCACACTTGAGCCACCACATAGTCATTCATGCTTTGTTCATGCCTCACACCCTGTCATAAACAGATAGCTAAGGGTTAATGTTCTTTTACCTGTAAAGGGTTAACACAGGGAACCAAACACCTGACCAGAGGACCAATCAGGAAACAAGACTTTTTCAAATCTGGGTGGAGGGAAGTTTTGGGTGTGAGTTCTTTGTCTTGTGTCTGTGTCCTCTCAGCTCTGAGAGTGATTTTTCTATCTCCTGGCTTTCTAATCTTCTGTTTCCAAGTTGTAAGTACAAGGATAGTAAGACAATAGGTTTATATATTTTTTTTGTATTTACATGGGTGTAGTTGCTGGAATGTGTTACATTGTATTCTTTTTGGATAAGGCTGTTCATTTTTCTTTTAAGCAATTGACCCTGTATATTGTCACCTGGATACAGAGACTATTTTTAATGTCCTTTTTCATTCTTCTTATATAAAGCTTTCTTTTTAAAACCTGTTGGAGTTTTTCTTTAGTGGGGACTCCAGGAAATTGAGTCTGCAGCTCACCAGGGAATTGGTGGGAGGAAGAAGTCGGGGAAAATCTCTTTGTGTTAGATTTAATAAGCCTGACTTTGCATACCCTCAGGGTGAGGGGGAAGAGAGATTAGCTCTCTCGGTACTTGAGTTTCCAGGACTGGAAGCAGGGAATCTCCTAGGGTCGTCCAGGGAGGGGAGCCTGGGAGGAAGTAACAAGGAAACAAGGGGAGGGGGTTATTTCCCTTTGTTGTAAGACTCAAGGCATCTGAGTCTGGGGGTCCCCCAGGGAAGGTTTTGGGGAGACCACAGTAAGCTAGGCACTGTATAATTTCTAGCTGGTGGCAGCAATTACCAGGTCCAAGCTGGTAACTAAGCTTGGAGGTTTTCATGCTAACAGCCATATTTTGGACGCTAAGGTCCAGATCTGGGAAGAAATGTTATGACACACCCTTCTTGAGAAATGGTCACACCTCAGGGAGACCTTCATGCCTTGTGAAGACAAGACCATGCTTTGTGGTTCGCAGGGGCCAGCCTGTGGCAGAGCCAGTCACTTGGAAACTTAATGAGCACAGTCAGAAGCTGTGTGACTTTCAATCCACCCCAACTGGAGTCAACACTAATTAGCAGGGTGGATTGTTGCTCCAACCATTACGCCAGACCACCCACGACTTGGTCACTGACAGTGGTGATGTGAAGTATTTGTGCACTGAAGCACAAATGTGATGTTTTGGTGTGCTGTCACTGTGATATTTTGATGTGTCACAGTGACTTTTTCATGTGATGGGGTGATGTCTGGTGGCACCATGGCACCAGGAGTGCCGGCAGCTTTTTTGGCGCCCTAGGTGGTGGAAGGTCCCGCCCCCAAAATGGTGCCCCCGACAGATGTGGCGGAAGGTCCTGACCCGAAATACCACCGACGACCGCCGCGGGCCCCGCCCCCCAAGTATCCGTGCCCTAGGCTACCTAGGCGGTCACTTAATGGGTTGCGCTGGACCTGCGTGGCACGGTTTTATTTTCATGTGTTGGTGTCTCTTTGGTGATGTTTCACATTACTGTCTGTTTGTTGATGCTAATGATGGAGCACAATGATGTTTTTCCAAAGCACCGCTGCGATGTGTCACAATAGCTTGAAATTCCCATTGTGTATTAGGAGCATGCCGGGGACTATGTTGTTATTCAAACCTAGATTAGCACCCCAGTTTATCAAGATATCATATGATACTACTGTAGTGCCTAGGAGCCCTTGATCAAGGGCCAGGACACCATTATTCTAGGTGCTGTACAAAACGACCTTCCCTACCCCCAAGAGCTTAATGTTCTTGATCTTCCTTTAGTACCTGAACTCTTGCATTAAATGAGAAAGGGCTCACCATGTTTTTTACTGCCATACCAATTTATCAATGCACCTCTCTTTCATATGTAGAATATTGGGATGCAGTTGCTAAAAGGCATCAAAGTTGTTAGAAGATGAATGTGCATCCACAGACTATGGTTTTCAAACTTTCACAGTTTCATGAAATCAAAACAGATTTTCATCAGGACAGTGAAAGGCACTTCTCTTTCCTCAGAGCTATTTCCTTGCCAGATTTCAACATCTTGCCCTCACCCTTTTTAGCACTAGAGCAGTTCTAAAAATGTTGCTTTTTTTTTTTGTGTGTGCTTAAGTGGAAAAAGTATGCTGTGTTCATTGAACTGGTTTTGCTCAAACTTAAAAACCCTCCAAAAACATTCAGGCAGAGACCAGGTCTGAAAAAATTCAGGTTGAAAGGCGAACATTTTAGAAATGTCTGAATAGCTTACAAAGGATAATTATAATGGAAATATTTAGGCCAATGATCCACAGAGCACTGGCTGTTGGTATGTGTGAGTATGCACTCTATAAGGCTTTATGGAAATATGCTTATGAATGTATATATGACATAACTGGAATATGTTTTATGCTACATATACCATGTAACATATCTCTGTAAAAGTTATGATCTACTGAGTCTATTCATCCTATTTGTATGCATATATCATTTTTGTATTCAAAGTTATGAATATTGGCTGCGTACTTGCTTGATTTTTAAGTAGCCTTAGTAAAGCACTTGGTCTGCTTGTTGAGAAAGGAATGTGAAAGTTAAGTGCCCAATCAAGAAACACTTAACGAACAATGGATCTTGGAATGCTCCAATCCACATAAGAAGTCTACTTGAGGATGTTCAAGGTAGCATGTGAACCATGGCTGCTATCTGTAAGTTCTGAATCATGCATGGACATGTGACTTGCCCATGTGACTCCAAAACTCCATCTTGGAGCTGGAATTCTACACCAGGGAAGGAAGGGGTATCCACCCACAAGAGAAAGTCTATCTAAACCCCTGGGAGACTCCTCTATTTTGTCTTCAGCTGGCTCAAGAGATAGCCTAACTGCCCCGAAGGATACCTGAGAAGAACTGGAACAAAGGACAGTAACTGCAGGAGGTGTGAGTGCTTGCTGGACCCAGACTAGAAGAAGACTAGTCTGTAAAAGGAAGCTTACTGGAACACCGCTGAGGGTGAGGTTTTATCTGCATTGAGTTTTCTTACTGTATTAGGCTTAGACTTGCGTGTTTTATTTTATTTTACTTGGTAATTCACTTTGTTATGTCTGTTACTACTTGGAACCACTTAAATCCTACTTTCTGTATTTAATAAAAATACCTTTTTACTTATTAATTAACCCAGAGTATGTATTAATACCTGGGGGGAGGGGGCAAACAGCTGTGCATATCTCTCTATCAGTGTTATAGAGGGTGAACAATTTATGAGTTTACTCTGTATAAGATCTATACAGGGTAAAACAGATTTATTTGAGGTTTGAACCCCATTGGGAGTTGGGCATCTGAGTGTTAAAGACAGAAACACTTCTTAAGCTGCTTTCAATTAAGCCTGCAGGTGTTAGGGGATGTGGTTCAGACCTGGGTCTGGGTTTGCAGCAAGCTAGTGGGTCTGGCTCAAGCCAGGCAGGGCACTGAAGTCCCAAGCTACCAGGGCAGGAAAGCAGGGGCAGAAGTAGTCTTGGCACATCAGTTGGCAGCTGCCAAAGAGGTTTCTGTGATCCAACCCATGACAGCATGTATTGAATCACATGATGGTATTCCTTGTTTCCAGCTACTGCCACAAGCAACCAGGCTTGCCAATTGCAAAAGTGGCTTGTAAAAGCAGATGAAAACAATGAGGACTCAACCTGGGTGCCTCTACTAGAAGCTGCAGATGCAGAAAAGGATTGAAAATAGGACCATCATCAGGCATGGGAACCACCAGTGGGACTGGAGCTGCTACTCACCAGAATGCAACATCCAGAGGAGCAGGGGAGAGTGGTATAAGGAAGCCGAGCAACAAGTGCAGGGGTGTAGAGGGAAAAGAACCAAGCAGCAGAGTCACGTGTAGGGGTGGAGGAAGCAAAGGGGACATCCTTTCCTAATATTAGTCTTTTAAATAAACATTTTCTGAAGTTGCTATAAGGATGTGATGGTGGTGTGATTGGGAGCGGAGATATGAGGTGGGAGGGGAGGTAGTTCTCTATTAAAATATGGTCCACCCATTCTATGTTAAAGTTTGAGAAGGCCTGGGTTAACTAAGCTGTCACCACACTTCCAGTTATAATAACTAAACACATGGAGAAAGGCAGAAGACTGGAAGCCAGAGATTTAGGTTCTGTTCTTACCTTTGCCACATCGTCTGTGTGTGAACCTGGGACAAAGTTGCTTCACTGTTCTGTGCCCCAGTTTCCACATCTGGAGGATAATAATACTTACCTGTCTCACCTCAAATGATATGAATATCTAAAGTGCTTTTAGAGCCTGAGATGGAAGGTGCTATGTACACGTGTAAAGCAGGGGCGGATTAACAAATCTGGCGCCCCCAGGCCCTCAAAAAATTGCCACCCTGCTCCTTGCGCCAGCTCACCTCTGCTCCCCTGCAGCAAACCTGGGAGGGAGGGGGGAGATGTGGCGTGCTCAGGGGATGGCGAGGGTGGAGTAATGGTGAGCTGGGGCAGGAAGCGGTTCCCTGTCCCCGCCCCTAAGAGTCACTCCTCGCACCCACCGGCTCCAGATCACCTCCACTATCCCTCGAGAGCGCTGCTACTCGCTTCTTTCTCCCTCCCTCCCAGCGCTTTTGTGCAGCAAGCCTGGGAGCGAGGGGAGAGAAGGGGAATTGCAGCGCACTCGGGAGATGACAGCGGTGGAGCAGAGGTGAGTTGGGGCGGGGAGCGGTTCCCGGTCCCCTCCGGTTACTCCCCGCACCCGCGGGCCCCAGCTCACCTCTGGTCTGCCTCAGTGCTGCTACTCGCTTCTCCCTCCCAGCACTTTCGTGCAGCACACCTGGGAGGGAGGCGGAAGGAGGGAAGCGTGGCACGCCTGGGGGAGGAAGTGGGCCGGGGATTTGGGGAGGGGGTGGAGTTGGGGAGGGGGCGTGAGTAAATTTGCCGGCCTAGGCCTTGTTGGCCTAGGTGATAATACGCTGCTAGTGCAAAGCAGTATCGCCAACTCCAAATGTTACAAAAAGTTAGTGATTCAAATTCAGGTTTGGCATAAGTGGGAATAATTCCTGTCGAGATTGTGTTTCATTTTTGATTCTCACAGTGACATGAAGCTCATGAGATTAAAAAACACTCTTTGGGTTTATTTTTATTTGTCTTCTGATTTGGTGGCCTTAAGTTACATTTTTATGCATTTCTCTGCCACTGTGAGGGCTAGAAACTTATTTTTTAACCAATGAAAGCTAAGATTCTGATGTACTCACATAACTCCGGTAACCGGGGCTCATGATTATGAGATTCTCCATAAAAACATGAGAGTTGGCAACACTGGAAAGTGTTATTAAACAGAAAGTGAAACAGACCAATCTATAGTTTCACTGTCTGTGGTGAATGAAGTGCAAACAAGTTTTCAAATTGCAGAACTAGAGGAAAGCAAAATTTGACTTTTAAGACTCTCTTTAGCAACCAAAAATGTTATTAAATAATCCAGGAAGAATATTTTTTAAACAGTATTTTATATAGTTTTATTTTACATTGAAACCAATTAATAGCTTAATAGTTTTCCAGCCTGGGCCATGGAGGGGGAAATAGGCTTGGGGGCATGGAGAGGGCATGAGGCAAAGGGTAGGAATGGAGAGGTGATGAAAACTCTGTGATCTTGGATCCATCACTCCTCATGTTGCAAACATACTCTTGCTGCTCTTCTAAAACAGTGGCAGGCTTCTTCAAAGCCACCCACCTTCCCTTGGCATTCTGATAGTAACCCTCAGTATAACTGGTGGTGGGAACAACTCACAGGGACAAAGTTATATTCTCAGGCAGCCCTGCCTGCTGGCTCTAACTCCACTTCTTAGGTCTACTCCTTGGGCACTCAAAGCTACAAGAGCAGATGCATCCAGGACCTTGCTGCCACCAACACATCAAGGAAAAGAGAAAAACAACAATCGAAAAATAAAACATCCCCCACAATAACACAGGATTAAAACCAAAGATTATGAAAAGGACAGGAAAGAGAAAATTGATAGAAAAAAGGAGAGTGACTGTACTGAGACATGGTTAGAGGGGACCTTGGGAGGAAAAGGGATCCATCCTCCAATCCCTCAGAGAAAAGAAAGATCGGGCACCACTGCTGTAAATGACTATCTAGTAGTAATAATTTTATTTATAGTAGGACCCACATTTAACTAGCATTTTTCAGTCATTGAAGGAGGGACAGCCACTGCCTTGGGGACCTCAGGGAGTAAAGACACAGACAGAGGTTAGGGAAAGGGGAACAACAAATAAGGATTTAAAAAAAAAATAATACAGATCCAGTAAGGGCAGCATGGCAAAAATGGGTCATTTAGAGAAACTTAAAGAACAGAATAACAAAGCAACTGTTGCCATGAACAGATTGTTTCACAATGATGAGAGCCGTAATGCGAAAACTCCTGGGTTTTCAGCTGTCTGTCTCTCTGTATTACAGAGTGTTTGTATAAATATTGTACTCAGCTTGGGCACAGGCATTCTAGAATTATTCTTTGAGGGGAGAACTGTCTGTCATCTATCAGATGGCTTTGTGTTTGGAGAAACAGTGTTTAAGAGTCAAATATTTTGCATATTACTGGTAGGGTGACCAGATGAGAGGGAGAAAATATCGGGACACATGTGGGGGAGGGGCCCGCTGGAGGAAGGGGGAAAGAAAAGGCGAGTGCTGCCAGCAGAACGAAATATCAGGACAAATTGCGTCCTGACTCAAGATTGGTCAGGACGCAGGACAAACATCTAAATATCGGGATGGTCCTGATTTTATTGGGATGTCTGGTCACCCTAGTTACCAGTAAGGCTGGAAATTGAAATGTGAGTTGAATTGAAAAAAACCCATCATTTCTATTAGGCCAAGAGCCCCAAGTTTCTGGAATCACAACAAAGGTTCAAAGTTCAAATTCAGGTTTGGCATAAGTGGGAATAATTCCTATTGAGATCATGTTTCAGTTTTGACTCTCACAGTGACATGGGGATTTGAACCTAGAAGGGAGAGTGAAACTTAGGAGCTCAGCCAACTCCATGAGAAATGGAACTGAAAATTTGTACAGCTTTAGTATTGATATGGTATCCCCACCTATCTCTTCCTGATATTACAAAATACTTCTGCTTGGTGACACCTGGAACTACTCACTCACAGTCTGTGGTGCTCAGTTTAATCTAAACAGTTCAGGGGAGCACTTTTATTACAGCAGGCAGAGATTGTCATGAGAGATGGTCTCTATATAATGGAGGGTGAAGAGATGCCATTCAAACAGTGCTGTTTATTTATTTTACAGGGCAACTTTTATATGAAGATTTCAAATTACATTGTAGATATTAATTAAACCTCAACACTTCTAAAAGGTATCATAGGTGATGGTTATAATACCCATTTTACAGATTGGTAAACTGAGGCACAAAGATGTGCAGTGAGTTGGCCGAAGTCACACAGGAAGTTGATGGCTAATTCTGGAATGGAACCCAAGGCTCTCCTCTGACACTTGCTCTTTCATTGAGCCCTATTTTGACTTGCTTGTGAAATATATTTTGCAACTGTGCAGTGAAAAGGCATAAAGATGCATATCCTTGCTACATTACACTGCCCTTCCTGCACACCTGTGAGATACTGACCAGGCCATCTTGGGCTGTTGTTGTGGCAGTGATGTACTAGAGCACTTTAACTGTTCTTTTTGTAGGGTTTATCTTTAATTCCACGAGTTCCTGTGTCCTCGGGAGGGGGAGGGAAAAAAACCCCTCAAGAATGCAGCAAAGTGCAAGGAAGAATAGCCTCCCCGTGGCAGGGTGAGGACTCGCCGGTGCGGCACCTCCTGCTGGTCAGCTTGGGAATTAGCCCTTTCCAGCCCACAGCACCCTCTGCAGGCCGGTAGCTTGCCTGCTGCTGGCCCCTGTGTCCCTCCCAGACCCTGGTGCCCTTTGCTCAGGGGTTCTGCCCACTGCAGTGTCCCCTCTCTCTGGGTCTCCCCTCCTCAGGGAACTCCCAATTTCCTTTCCCCACCTTGCCTCAGTGGCTACTGCCAATCACCATCTCGCCCCTGCCCTGGAGCAGACTGCAGTCTGTAAACCACTCATCATGGGCAAGGGGGGTTAGACCTGCTGCCTCTGCCTATATCTGGGCTGCCCCTCTGCAGCCCTAATACCTTCTTGTGGGCCCTTAACTCGGCCTGCAGCCTGGGGCTTAGCTAGGCTGGAGCTCCCCAGCTCCCTCTGCCCTTCCCCAGCCCTGCTTCACCCTAGGTACCCTCCTCAGCTTCCCAGGCAGCCAGGTCCTTCTCTCTCTCTCTCTGAAAGCTAGAGAGACAATCTGTCTGTCACTTTCTGGCCCTCAGCCCTCTTATAGAGCCAGCTGTGGTCTGATTTAGGCCTGGCCCCACCTATGGCTTCTTCCCCCAATCAGCCCAGCTCTTCCCTTGCCACAGCCCTCTCCCACGGTGCTGTTTTAAGCCCTTCAGGGCAGGAATGGGGTGACCACCCCACTTCACTCCCTTAGAAGCAGAAGGGGGCATTGCCTACGTAGAAATCACATCTGATTTTACAAAATTTCTTTATCAAGTGCACCTTTGATTATATAAAGCTGAAATAATGTTAAAGCAGCTGACGGCATTCAACAGAAGCTCAGGAAAGCATCCCCAGGTGTAACTCCTCTGATAATGATCTGATATGTATTTAGTAGTTTTCATCCTAAAAGATCCCAGAGTAAATTGTAAGCTGCATATGAAGCACTCGACTCATCAGGGAAATGCAGCTATATCTGTGAAGTGCAAAAGAACACTGTATCCAACTGAAAACATGGAGGATACAGACTGGCAGAACCATGGTACCCACTTTGTAATTTGATGAAGATATCGGAGCCAGCACCCTTACAGAACGTCTCTCTCATTGCCCATCAATATGGTATCTGAATGCCAAGTAGGCAGCTATGTACAAAGTGCCATAGGATCTTTAATGACTATGTAGCTACAATCATAGAATCATAGGTCTCAAGAGATCTTCTTGTCCAGTCATCTGCACTCAGGGCAGGACCAAGTACTATCTAGACCAAGGATCTGCAACCTTTGGCATGAAGGTCTCCAGGGCAAGCACCCTGGCAGGCCGGGCTGGTTTGTTTATCTGCTGCATCCACAGGTTCGGCTGATCATGGCTCCGACTGGCTGCAGTTCACCACTCCAGGCCAATGGGTGCTTTGGAAAGCAGCGTGGGCTGAGGAATGTGTTGGCTGCCGCTTCCCACAGCCCCTGTTGGCCTGGGATGGCGAACTGTGGCCAGTGGGAGCCACAATCGGCCGAACCTGCTGACACGGCAGGTAAACAAACCGGCTAGGCCTGCCAGGTGCTTACCCTGGCGAGCCGCTTGCCAAAGGTTGCTGATCCCTGATCTAGACGATCCTTGAGAGATGTTTGTCTAACTGGCTCTTAAAAATCTCCAATGATGGAGATTCCACAACCTCCCTAGGCAATTTATTCCAGTGCTTAAGTACCCTGATAGATAGGAAGTTTTTCCTAATGTCCAGTCTAAACTGCCCTTGCTGCAACTTAAGTCCATTGCTTCTCTTCCTATCCTCAGAGGCAAATGAGAACAAGTTTTCTCCCTCCTCCTTGTAATGATTGTTTTTGTACTTGAAAACTGTTATCGTGTTCCCTCGAGGCTACACTTGAGAGTTACAGCGCTGGTGGTGACTTTACAGCGCTGTAACCTACTCCCCGTCCACACTGGCAAGGCACATACAGCGCTGTATCTCCCTGGCTACTGCACTGCATGTACTCCATCTCAACAAGAGGAATATAGACAACAGCGCTGCTGTTGCAGCGCTGGGGTGCCAGTGTAAACAGTGATTAATCTTTCTATGCTGTAACTGACTTCCGGAACCTTCCCATAATGCTTTTAAGTAAAGATAACTCTCTTTGTTTTGTTGTGAACTTTGGGCTCCCGGAGCTGCTTATCTGAAAAACAAACACAGCTCCTGTTTGCTGTGAATGAGGCAGGCAGGGTGATTCCTTTGGGATGTCCACAGCGGAGCAGCTGCTTATCTAGTCTGTGAGGAAAAAAACCAAAGAAGGCTATTTGCATTTAGTGAATGGGAGCGGGGTGGGAGAAGGGGTCGGAACTTGCAAGGCAGGGAGCTGACACAATGTCAGCTCCAAAAATCCACTCTCTCTGTCTCCCCCACGCTCCCTGTCACACTCCACGCCACCCCACTCTTTTGAAAAGCACATTGCAGCCACTTGAACACTGGGATAGCTGCCTATAATGCACCACTCCTAACACCGCTGCAAATGCTGCAAATGTGGCCACACTACAGCGCTGGTAGCTGTCAGTGTGGCCAGAGTGCAGCGCTTTCCCTACACAGCTGTACGAAGACAGCTTTAACTCCCAGTGCTGCACACCTGCAAGTGTAGCCAAACCCATAGTCTTCTCTTCTCCAGTTTTTTCAATCTTCCCTCATAGGTCGTGTTTTCTAAATCTATAGTCATTTTTGTAGTTCTTTGGACTTTCTCCAATTTGTTCACATCTTTCCTGAAATGTGGCGTCCAGAACTGTATACAATACTCCACTTGAGGCTTAATCAGTGCAGAGCAGAGCAGAATAATTACTTCTTGTGTTCTGCTTACAACACTCCTGCTAATTCATCCCAGAATGATGTTTGCTTTTCTTGCAACAGCGTTACACTGTTGACTCATTTTTAGCTTGTGATCTATGATCCCCAGATCCCTGTCCACAGTACTTCTTCCTAAGCAGCTATTCCCCATTTTGTATTCCTTCTTAAATGGAGTACTTTGCATTTGTCTTTATTGAATTACATCCTATTTACTTCAGACTATTCCTCTAGTTTGTCCAGATCACTCTGAATGTTAACCCTATCCTCCAAAGCACTTGCAACCCCTCATCTGCAAATTTTATAAGTGTACTGTCTATGCCATTATCTAAATAATTGATGATGATATTGAATAGAACTGGACCCAAAACTATAGGACCCCACTTGGTGTGCCTTCCAGCTTGACTGTGAACCACTGATAACTACTCTCTGGGAACGGTTTTCCAACCAGTTATGTGCCCACCTTACAGTAGCTCCACTGAGGTTGTATTTCCCTAGTTTGTGGAGTTTAAAGTCTCATCTGAAAGATATCACCTCCAGCAGCAGAGTGCACTGTAATTCTGCGCTAGGGCACTGGTTTTGTACAGAACCAGAGAGAAGAGTGCCACCTACTGAATCACCAATGCTACTTCCTGTAGCACCTGGCTTTTTCCTTAGAGGAGTCTCACTACATAGTGACACATCCTAACTTCAGAGATCTGTCTGGACTGCCGTTTGAGGTGGCATGGCTACTGATATATAAATGGTTGTAAAGCCAGGGGAATCAGGGTTATTATCGCAGCTGATTTTCCTAGATGGGAACTAAATTCCTGCTATTTTCCATCATCAGAACCTCATTAGGCCATGCAACCTACTAATTGATAAACACAGACCTGACAACCTGCGTAAGAGAGGAAGACAGAAGTCAGCCTGGGACCTGCCAATCAACGTCACAGCCGTCACTGGCTAGAAGTGAACTTTGACCTCTCGCAAGAATGATGCTGATTGTTTCAGATGCAAGGAGAAAAATGCAACCTTGCCTAATTATAACATCAATGTCAGGTCACATACCCTAATGGGACACCTGCAAGATGGAAAAAAAAAACTGACTGCAGCTCAGGGAGTCCTGCTGCTGTGAATCTAGACACATTACTTTGCTGAATATACAATCTGTTGGAAACTTTTCATAGGCCACTAGGATACTGCTTTATACTGACTAGCTCCATACAAGTAAACCATCTCACCAACTGCTTCATGGAGCTATGTGAGAAGATACAGTTGCTAAAGTAAAACTTAAATAAAAGTAGATGGAGAGAGAAGTTAGAGTATGGGGGAAGGGAATTAGGATACATGCTTAGCTGAGATTTCAAGGGAGAAGGAAGGTTGAGAAGGCAGAAGAGATACAGGGAGGCTGTTCCAGAAGCAGGAGGTCAGATTAGATAATCATATAGTGGTCCCGTCTGGCCTGATAAAATCTGTGATAGGGTCAAAGCTAGCTCATTTCACTTTCAGGAGCAGTCGCGATGGTGTGGATAAATAAAGCAAGCTGTATTCGGGCCAAGATCTGGGGGATAGGCTGGTTGGCTCAGGAAGCGTTTTGAACAGGAGAGCACTTCTGAAGTGGATCCAGAAAGATCAGCCAGTCTGTGTTTTCCTTCTTTCCACTTTTTAACTTTGACTGTTTTTTTCAATGCAGAACCAACCTGGGACAGCAGGAACACCCTTCAAGGCTTTGTATGTAAACACATGCTGAGACGTGGAACAAAAAATGATCCATAACAAATGTGCAAAGAATATAAAGCCTCATATGGCCACTTCCAAAACTGGCTTCAGGCTGCAGCCAGTTGAGTCAAAGGTGTTCCTGTAAAGACTGATCATGGGTCTCTGTAGTTGTCCCCATGCAAATCGACTGAATTTAAAGGGAGTTTTGCCACTGACATCATTGGAGTGAGTTCAGGCACAGGGAGAGCTGAGCAGAGACTGCAAAATAAATAAATGCAAAACCTCTATGAGTATTTGCTTGAATTAAAGAATCAATTACCTTTGGCAATCTACCTTACTACATACATGGCCCCTCTCACAGTTGTATCTGAGCACCTCACAGTCTTTAAGACGTTTCCCCTCCCAGCACCCCATGAGGCGCTGTTATCCTCCTTGTGCTGATGGGGAAGTGAGGCATAGAGAGACTAAATGCCTTTCTAGAGGTCACACATGAAGTCTGTGTCAGAGCAGGGCTTTGCACTCAGATCGGCCCCTGCCTAGGCAAGTACCCTGACCACTGGACAGCCTCCCTTTCCCGTAGTGCTCATATCCCTCCAACCGTAAGAATGCACAAGAAACCCATGAATTGTCCCGCCCTCTGCCCATGCAGGAGTATGATCTGATCCCTCAGGTTTTATTTAGTCCCCACTCAGGCAAACTCCCAGTTATTTCAATTATTAATTTACATTTATAGCCAACGCATGACGGTCTTATCTCCGGGGAAACCGATTAGCAGTTGCGGTTTGATTTATGCTAGCGAAATATATTTAAGTTAACCTGGATCCGTGATGTGGTTACAGGGGCGATATAACGAATCACCCTTTGACTCAGCTCTGTAACATTTAAAACTTACCGGGGAGGGAGTTAGGCACACACATTCCTGCAGATAATATGCATATAGATGCACTCATTCAATCTGTGTGGGCTAGAAATGATTACACCCTCTCCTGTTCCTTTGTCCCTTTACTCCAGACCAGGGGCATGCACTGCTTACTTACAAAATCTTTACTGGTGATTCCAGTTATGTGGTGAAAATAGACATAAACCTCCCAAGACAAAGGAAATTTGCTAGTAAGATGGACTGAACCTTGATCTGTCCTGCTGTATTGATACTGTAATAAGCTATGTGATGGGGAGATTGGTCTAAGGCAGATCCACTGAGCCTAATTTCCTATGTTGTGCCCATCACCGTGGCATCTCACTTAGTTCAGATGAAGTGGTAGGAAAGCATGGACTGTAGGCTTCTTAATGGCAAAGCCAGCAACAGGCAGGGACAATTTAGTACCAGAGAATTCTGGAGGTTGCCCAGCTGAATTTAGAATCCAAGATCTGAAGCTGTGTCTTGGGAGGTGTGAAAACTGTAATTCTAAACCAGCTAATGAGGTTGCACTACCTCAAAGTGCTTGTCAGACTGAGTTATATATAGCCGCAGGCAAGGAGGCACTTACCAGTGCCTTCACAGTGTGTGAATCTAAGAGACAAAACTTCCCCCAGGGACCGCTTTAGACATTAGCCAAGCTCCCATATATAAAGAGATGCTGGAGAATTGTGAGGACCACTCTGGCTACTCACCTCCAGGCAATCTAGGGCTGGGGAAGAGGGGCATTGCACCCAATAGCGAGATTCAGCACAATCAGGATTATCCAAACCTCACTTACCTGATCCCTGCGCCTCCCCCCCGCCGTATAAAGAGGATCATGTCCACTGACCTTAGCTGGGCACCTGACCTGTCTGCCCATAAATTTGAACAGGAGGGGACTAGGATGACCAGATAGCAAGTGTGAAAAATCAGGACAGTGGGTGGGGGGTAATAGAAGCCCTCCGACTGCAGTACAGATGCACACACAGAGCTAGAGAGAGCCACTCCTGCCCCTCTCCTCCCTTGTCCTTACCAAAATCAGCAGGGCTCTGCCAGTGCTTCTTCACCCAGACATGGAACAAAGAGGGACCTCTCCAAAGCAAATCTCACATAGGGTGTAAGTCAGCTCCCGCTGGCACAGCAAGGCAGCCCTAAGGGGATGGTATTCCCCAGGGAAAGAAGGAGCTGGGAGACCCTGAGGGGAAGCCAGAAGCCTGGTAACTGGAGGAGAGACTGTGTCCAGCACAGGCCTCAAGGGAGCAGTACAAGGAGCTCGGAGGTAGGAAGCGGCCCATGTGGGGTTGCCATCCATCCAGGTTTTACCTGGACAGTCTGGTTTTTGGCTTCTATGTCCGGATGCCATTTGGCAAACCATAGAGCTATCCCTCCCCCGGGCATCCAGGGTTTCCAGGTTTATGGATCTTGAATAGCAGATAGAATACCCCTGGTTGGGGCTCTAGGGGTGTGTCTGTGCAGATTTGTTCATGCAGGGAGTTTCTTGAGCAAATGGTGTCATTTCTTTTGATACTTCTCAATGAGATCGGAGGATAGTGGCCTGTAGAATGTGGTGTTGGAGAGTTGGCTGGCAGCCTCCTCTTCGTAATCCAACCTGTTCATTATGATGACAGCACCTCCTTTGTCATCCCCACCTTTGATTATAATGTCAGAGTTGTTTCTGAGGCTGTGGATGGCGTTGCGTTCTGTACGGCAAGTGATGATGTTCATTCACAATTTCAGCCTGTGCACGTCTGCGGAAGCACTCTGTATAGAAGTCCAGTCGGTCATTTTGACTGTTAGAAGGAGTCCACGCAGAATGCTTCTTCTTGTAGTGCTGGTAGGAGGGTTCCTGTGGGTCAGTGCACTGTTCAGTGGGCTGTTGAAAATATTCCTTGAGTCGGAGACGGCGAAAGTAGGCTTCCAGATCGCCACAGAACTGTATCAAGTGCATGGGGGTGGTGGGGCAGAAAGAGAGTCCCCGAGATAGGACAGACTCTTCCACCGGCCTAAGTATGTGGTTGGATAGATTAACAATATTGTTGGATGAGTTAAGGGTACTACTGTTGTAGCCCCCTGTGGCATATAGGAGTTTAGATAGTTTACTGTCCTTTTTCCTCTATAGAGAAGTGTGCATTGTAAATGGCTCGTCTAGTTTTTGTAAAGTCCAGCCACGTGGAAGTTTGCATGGAAGGTTGGTTTAGTATGAGAGTCTCCAGTTTTGAGAGCTCATTCTGGATCTTCTCCTGTCTGCTGTACAGGATGCTGATAAGATGGTTCCTCAGTTTCTCTGAGAGTGTGTGGCACATTCTCTTACCATAGTCAGTGTAATATGTTGATTGCAATGGATTTTTTACCTTCAGTCCATTTGGTATGATGTCCATCTGTTTGCACGTGTCATTCTGTTTCCCGTGTAGACAAAGCCTAAGTTAAGTTACTGTTAAAGGTTATTGTAAAGAAATCCAGTAAGGGGCACAAAAGTTGAATATACTTGGATGTAGAAATTAGAAAAGACAGTGCATACTTCAATGTCAGAGCATACATGCTGTTAACATTTAGTATTTTTATTTTTTATTTTAGGGTTGTGGGAACAAGCTCTGTACAAAGGTCTTTCCAGACTCCAAAGTTGCGAAGAAGCTATACTGTGGAAGAACAAAAAGTGAAGCAATTGTACATGTGTTGTGCCCGTATGCAGTACAATCAGTTACACTGGAGATATAGGAGGGAAAACCTTTTTCTCTCTCTCTTGATGCATCAAACAAGAGACATCTAAAGTACTTTCCCATTGCTGTGACCTATTTCACCAAGGATAAGGGGGTCAAGAAGGGTGCGATCGATATTTCTGAAGACTCAAATAAAACTTCAGATGCTAGAAAGACACGCAGGCCCCTGCCGCCTGAGCTATGGGAGGCTCTCCCCTGCTAAGCTGGGCCCTGTAACACACAGCTGAGCAATCATGAGCCTGTCTGGTAAAAGGGACATTCCCAAAGTGTGGGGTGCACTCCTGAGGGGAGGGCTGAAGGACTGACTATGGAGTGACACGCACAGGCCTCTCCAGTCTCAGTTTTCATTTAAAAATAAGTCTCTACCTGTTATGGCTGCAGAGAAAAACTTCGAAATATGACTTGAGTGGAACCAAAGCAGAGACAGCTTCTTCCTCTCCATCTATGATGTTAGACCTTTATGTCAGGACCTACTTGATCTGTGACAGTAAAGGAGAAGCTTCGCTTTAGAAGTGAATAGATAAAGAATATTAGTGGTGTTGCTCCCAAGGGTCCACTATACTTCTCAACAGCCCTGGAAATCATAGACTCATAGAGTTTAAGGTCAGAAGGGACCATTATGATCGTCTAGTCTGACCTCCTGCACAACGCAGGCCACAGAATCTCAAATGATTTGTCACGGACAAAACCACCACCTTGATCCCTGAAGTGTACTATCCTTACCAGAGACACTCCTCATGTTCTGAATGAATTTTATATACATGGTCTGAGTTAGCATATAGAAACTAACTGTGAGTGGCAACAGCAAAACCAAATCTTTAGTTCTTTGGACAATGGCTCTTTGGCTCAGTAACGTCAAGGCTTTCATTTTGATTACACCTCTCTCTGGCAGGGTGCAGCAATGAGTTTTAGTTGCTGAAAAGGTGGCACTTGGCAGGTATTCCAGCTGTTAACACAGCTGTGTAGGGAGACAGCCCAGTGTGAAGCAAGCAAATCACAACTGTGACGCCACGGACGTTCTGCAGGTACAGAAACATAATTTCCCATTGTCACTCAGAGGGCGAATTACAGTGAACCTGAAGCACCCGTTGATAGTGGCTTTAATGAATCATAGCTAAGTTTTTACACGACTTAAAAATCGACTAAGCACGAGGGGTTTAACAAAAAATGGTGGTGAGTGTACAGGATGATGGACAGACAGCCCTGGAAACAGGACAACTCCTCTGACCTACAGAATCAGGTGCAGCAAACAGTTCAACCTCACTCAGGCTTCAAGCCCCACCAACGCACTTTAACCCTGACCACCTTTAGAAGGGTGTCTGCAGCTGGTCATTCCGTGGCAAGCTGAGACCTCCATCCAGGGTGCCAGATGTGGGAAGGGGTCTTGTGTCCCGGAGACGGCTGGAAGAAGTACTTGGGCTGAGCTCAAACAGCTGTCACGCCATAATAACAACTGGTCGCTATGGATCCCTAGTTAAATTTGAACCAATCCCATGCAGCATCCACTACACTGCAAACATCAGATAGGGCAGGGTTGGAGCATGTTTTTTTATAGTCACTGAGCCTCTTACTGAAGGATCAGTGGACTATCGCATCAGCATGGGGGGGCTTTGGCCCCCAATATTAAGCAGATTTTGAATGCAACCCTGCCTGGAGCAAATAAGAGCTACATAAGGTTTGACTCTGAGGTGCAGTGAAATGTCTGGCATTTCTCCAGGTCTGGCTCTATCTATCTTGCTGCTGCCTGTAGCCCTCTTGACACGTGTCACTTCTGTTAGTCTGCTACCAGCATAAACATGGAGTGTGCCTGAGCAAAGGGTTGTTTAGATCCTCGACTGGGGGAAGGTGATGTTGCTCCATTAACTTCAATGGAGTAAGGCTAATTTACACCAACTGTGCATTGGGCCCACAGTTCCTAAGGCAGCAGGTGTGTCTAGGCTGGGACAATGTGGGATGCCTGGATCGAAGCCCAGGAGAGAGCCATGTGCTGGACTCTGAAAAGTAGAAATGACTGACAAGCCTCAGGGTTGAATATCACCGAGATATAATTGTTTTGGATTTCCTTCTCTGCAGTGCCAAGCTTTGCTAAACATTTTACACCTTGGGAGGAAGGAGAACATTGGGGTTAAGGCACAGGTGTGTGTCAGGGTATCTAGGTGCAGTGCCTCTCTCTGTGATGTTGAGAAAGTCTCAATCTGTCTGTGCTTCAGTTTCCTCTTTGTAGGCAACTGTTGATCTGCTGGATCATGGGGTATGTGTAAATGTTTTAATCAGGTGCCTGAGAAATCAGCTTGTGGATTCATTTGTTTGATTCTTTTTAGATTGAGAATTCTTCAGGACATTTCGCCTCTGAATGTTTCTCTATACATCACCTAGCAGAGTACCTTTGATCTTAGAATATCGGGGTTGGAAGGGACCTCAGCTAGTTCAACCCCCTGCTCAAAGCAAGACCAGTCCCCAGACAGATTTTTGTCTCAGATTCCTACATGGCTCCCTCAAGGATTGAGCTCACAACTCTGGGTTTAGCAGGCCAATGCTCAAACCACTGAGCTATCCCTCCCCCGAAGAGGGTGGCATTGCCAGTCGGTCAGTAAGATATAAGAATGAAGTGAAATGAAGTGAGAGCCCAGCTGCGATATTGTGAACCTTGTTTTATTGTGTAATTATTAAAGTGTACTTCTGTTTTAAGACTTGGAGGGTGTAAGCAGCAACTAATAAAGGACATATTTAATGAGTTACCAGAGATATCTATCGAACCCCTATCTACACAACAATATAAAAGAAACACTATTACTTTTTTGCCATAATTAACACATGCATCCGACGAAGTGGGTATTCATCCACGAAAGCTCATGCTCCAAAACGTCTGTTAGTCTATAAGGTGCCACAGGATTCTTTGCTGCTTTTACAGATCCAGACTAACATGGCTACCCCTCTGATACTTGACATAATGTTTGATGACTTTCTAAGACTGCAGAGCAGAGACTTTTGCTTTTCCTAATACGGTTTTTCCCCTGTAGAAAAAATAAAAGAAGAAGAAGCCTTCAGGAGCTTAGCATAGGAAGTGAAAAGCTCAACTGCAATCTACTTTGCTGCAAGGGGCAAATTTGATGGGAAAATATCACAGACCAGGCTTTAGGCTGTAGTGATCCTCCCAGTGCAGAAGAAATTGAGGAGCGAAGTGTAAATGATGGACGTCCTATTACTAAGGAATTAGCAGATAGACTTGAAGATGAGGAATGGAAATATGAGGAAAGTGATGGAGAATTGTCCAGTTTTCCTGGCGGTCGAAGAGAAAGTGATGATAAAGAAGAAAGTGGCTTACAAGAAAAAGGAGAGTAACAACAAAGAAAAATCTGGCTTACATGAAAAGGAGAGAAATGGTAAAGAAGAATCAGCCTTCTATGATGACAGAAACAGTGTGGACGTGAGAAAAATTGCACACCACAAATCATTACATCAGATCCTGCTTTATGGCCAGCGATCCTGAAGTCTGCCAGTATTGATTGTACAATTTTGAATGGGCTGCAAAAATCCCGTAAATGAAAAGAGGGGACGCTTCTCAAAGTCACACTGCGAAAGAGTGCTCAAGACTGATGAGAGACTGAAATGGCGTTGGCTAGATTACTTGAAATCAACTGACAAATTGTTCTGGTTTTTTTGCAAATATTTGACAAGGATGCCAAATCGTTGCACGCGCTGTCCAGGCACAATTACTGGCATAACTTAGCTGATGATCTGAAGCAACGTGAAAAGTCACCCAGCCATTTTACAGCCTGCTCCAAATGGATGGAGGTCGTGTCCAGGCTGAAGTTGAATAAATGCATAGCCGCAGAAAACCAGCACATTATTAATGTAGAAACCCAGCACGGGAGGAATGTGCTTGAGTGTCCAATCTCAATCACCCTCTTCCTTGAAAAGAATAATTTGGCTTTCCGGGGCTCATCAGATAAGTTGTTCACTGAACATAATGGTAATTTCCTCAGTTTGGTAGAGCTCCTTGGGAAATATGATGATGTCATGCGTGAGCACCTACGTCAAAGAAGCTATGGACCACAACTGCATCAAAACAATTCAAAACGAATTGACTGACCTTATGGCAAGGAAGAGGCTTGATAACGTATTGATGCGGCTCAGCAAAGCAAAGTACTATGCCATAATAATGGCCTACACTCCCGACATAAGTCACAGTGAAAATGTCATTTACAGTAAGATTTGTTGACGACGAGTATGGCTGTATCCAAGCAGAGGAACACTTTATCTGTTTCCGGTCTGTGGACAACTGTACTGGAAAAGGCCTAACAGAACTGTTTATGAACGTTTTGAATGAGAATAAAATAAAGCTTCAGGACTGCTGCGGCCACAGCCATAACAATGGTGACAACATGAAGGAAACAGTAGTGTCCAGGCAAGGATCCTTGCACCGGTCCAAGAGATTTCTTCATGCCTTGTGGCTGCCATTCCTTCAACCTGGTTGTGTCAGATGCAATGTCATCTTCTTTAGATTCAGTATCTCTCTTCAGAGTACTGCAAAGAATATAAATCCAGTTTCCAGCATCAGCTATCAGGTGGAAGACCCTCACGGATGATATTACAAATCTGACCATGAAGCCGCTAAGTGACATTCGCTGGGAGAGCCTTGTTGACAGCGTGAGGCCAGTGAGGTACCAGGTTACTGAAGTTTACAATGCCCTGACGGAACTGGCGCAGTGGAGTAAAGCTGAGGCTGGAATCTGACACGAGGCGCAAAGCTTGGCAAACCAGATTACTGACTGCAAATTTCTGGTCTCGATTGTGGTTTGGCACGATGTCCTGTTCCAAGGAAACATTGTAAGCTAGGCATTACAAACTCAGTTGATGGACATCGCACCTGCTTCTACTAAGATGAGAAGCTGACTTGATCTCATTCTGGCCTATAGAGACAACGGATTTGTAGATGCCATCACTACTGCCAAAGAAATGATGGAAAACTTAGGAATTGAGCCTGTCTTTAAGGAAACTCATATTCCTTGGAAGAAGAGACAGGTTGGTTAGGAGGACAGAGATGAGGTAATGGGAAGTTTGGAAGAAAAATTCAAGAGGGAGTTTTTTTGCTCATTCATTGACACTGCTTGAGTGTCCATCAAAGAAAGGCTTGGACAAATGAAGCATCTCTAAAAGACCTGAGGATTGTTGTCTGACCTTAGAAAGCTGCTGTCAGACAGGAAAACACTCTTGAACAATTGTACGGACCTTCACCAGACACTGACACAGGCAGAATGTTTGGACGTCAGTGATAAAGACCTTTGTTGAATTGGACAACATCCATCACATTTTGCAACACAGGAAGCACTCTCCATTCCAAGTTCTCCAATTTATGATGCAGAGCTGAAGGACACTTTTCCTAATGTGTGAATAGCTTTGAGGATTCTGCTCATGCTGCCAGTCACAGTCGCAAGTGGTGAGCGTAGCTTTTCGAAGCTCAGGCTCATTAAAACATATCTTTGACTGATGATGGCCGACAAGAGACTGACATTGCTTGCTATTTTATCACTTGAAAATGCCATTGGCCAGCCTTTGGGTCTCTCTGACACTGTGCTTCAGTTTGCAAGGGCGAGTCGAGAAAAGCGCCCTTTGGAACTAAAGGACTGGGGTTAACATTCTGGGGCTGTCACCTACTGTAACACTATTTAATACTGGTCCACCCAACGTTGATGCACAGTTCAGTTCCTTGATGTTACTACATTTCAGTTATTCTTAAAATTAAAAAGTTTCTGTAAGCTTAGAGGAAGCATTTTTTAAAATTTGCTTATCTATGGCATGAATACATACAGATGTACAGATCCTAGCATGTACATTTATCCTCTTCTATGACAGGGATAAATCATAAATGCAAATCGTGCCTCAAAGGTGTGAAATGGGCTACAGAGGCAATAAAATATAAGGTATTTGAAAGTTTAACAAAAGGAGGGAGGATGCCGAAGATGCTCCTCGCCTTAGGTGCCATTTGGTCTAAGGCCAGCCCTGGAAGGAGGGATGGGATGGCAGTGCTGCTTTGTCAAGAGAGCTACAGTTATATATGGGAGACCTTGTCAGGAGGCAGGGGGCAGAAAGCCCCAGGGAGGGGTGACGTAAAAGGCCTGAGGCCGTGCAATGTTGTAATGAGCTGGAGGTCCAGTGTGGGCACCAGTTTTATTTAGGGGGCCCACTTGGGAGCTTCCCATGAGGGTTAGATGAGTCTCCCCTTCCACCCCTGTATCAACAGGGGGTGAACCCAGGGCAGGGGCTGGTGGGAAAGGACTGTTGTTTGGGCCTAAGGTCTTTTTACATAATATAGATACTACAGTATAGATATAGTATAGATACAGTAGTATGTCTCTACAGTATACTATAATATAGTATAGTATAATATAGATACAGTAGTATGTCTCTGAAAACTACTGGCATTATGATTAGGGCCCTACCAAATTCACGGTCAATTTCACAGTCATAGGATTTTAAAAATCGTACATTTCAGGATTTCAGATAATTAAATCTGACGTTTCATGGTGTTGTAATTGTAGGGGTCCTGACCCAAAAGGGAATGTGTGTGTATGTGTGTGTGTGTGTGGGGGGGGATTGCAAGGTTATTGTAGGGAAGTTGTGGCACTGATACCCTTACTTCTGCAATGCTGTTGGCGGCTCAGCCGTCAGAGCTGGGCAGCTGGAGAGCGGCGGCTGCTGTCCAGAAACCCAGCTCTGAAGGCAGAGCGGCCGCCAGCAGCAGCATAGAAGTAAGGATGGCCTGGTCTGGTATTGCCACCCTTACTTCTGTGCCACTGCTGGCAGGGCGCTGCCTTCAGAGCTGGGCACCTGGCTAACAGCCACCGCTCTCTGGCTGCCCAGCTCTGAAGGCAGAACAGAAGTAAGGGTGGCAACACCGTAACCCCCCTAAAATAACCTTGCAACCTCCAGGCAACTCCCTTTTGGGTAAGGACTCTCAGTTTGAGAAACGCCGGTCTCGCCCACGAAAGCTGTATAGTATAGGATAAAAGCACCCAAAAGACTATATTTCACGTCTGTGAAATGTTTTTCATGGCCATGAATTTGGTAGGGCCCTAATTATGATAGAGCCTGGAGCCCCGAAATGAGACTGGGAGTGGGACCCCATTGTGTGAGGCGCAGGACCCACACATGATCTGAGACAGTCCCGGAAGGGCTTGCAGCCTGAACAGGCAATACAAACAGTGGGAGAGAGTAATATTATTATCACCATTTTGTAGTGGGGGAACTGAGGCCTGGAGAGGTAGAAGTGACTTTCCCAAGGTCACCCAGGGAGTCTGTGGCAGAGCTGCGCATTGACCCCAGATCTTCTGAGTCGCAAGCCAGTTCCTTAGTCCCAACAATAGCCTTGCTCCGAACTAAAAAAAGGGAGCCTCTGCTCAGTACAGTATCTAAGGCAAGTTTGCTTTCGCCCAGCAGCAGTTGAATGTAGGAAGAGATGCAGACAGGTAGTATTTTATCAGACCGGGGGAGAGATCTTGTTTGATGCAGGCTGAGTCTCGGTTTGCAGGTGTCTCTTGAGCTGTGTGCTCATATACATCGTCCCGGCTTCAAGATAAGGCTGTGCTTACACAATACAGACATTCAGCTGAGGCAGTCAGAGCCACACAGCCATCCCAATTGAAGGCATTTGAGTTCCTCTCCAGGACAGTTTTGTTTCTGATAAAGTTAATTTAAGTTTCTAGACAGTTGCTGTTATCGTCAGGCAGCGAACTGATGTCAGAATCTGACCTGATATGAACATGTTCTCGGCAAAGCACGGACAATAGGCTCCAGTGTTCAGACATTGTTGCTTTTCAGGAAACGTTTATATTAATATGACGTTTAACATATTGGGCACGATGGGATCAGAGAATCTACAGATGTTCATATAGTTCTTTTACTTACAAGCTGCGGCTGGTGGTAAATTTAATTTCTGCTCCCCCGTGGCTTGCACAAAAGCGCAGCTACCACCTAGGGAAAGTATCTGGGCATGAATATACGTGACAGTGCACAATAGTGAGTAGCTACAGATCTTGTCTCCCTTTCGCTCCCCAGTGAAGCCATGATGGTAATTCCCTATGGGTGTGGAGCCCAGCTGATGTCGCTGGGATTCCATGGCATTGGGACCCAGATCCAGAAAAGCCCGTGAGTCATTGACATCAGTGAATGACTGGCATAGTTCAGTACTTTTCTGGATCAGGGCATAGAAAGGTCTGCCTGTGTGGATCCAATTATAGGATCAGGAGTGACCAGGTTACTGCAGGAGCGCTGGCAGCCTTTTTGGCACCCTAGGTGGTGGAAGGTCACCCTCCCCAAAATGGTGCCCCCGACAGAGGCGGCGAAAGATCGCATCCCCAAAATACCACCAACAACCGCGGCGGCCAGATGTTCAGCTGCCGCGGTTGCCACCCCCCAAATGTCAGCGCCCTAGGCGACCCACCATAGCATCCGAGCACCTCACAATCTGTCCTCACAGCACCCCTGGAGGTGGGGAAGTGCTATTATCCTCATGTTACAGATAGCAGAGAGGCTAAGTGACTTGCCCAACATCACACAATAAGTCTGTGGCAGGGCAGGGAATTGTCAGTAAGTCTCCCACGTCCCATCATCACTGGACCATCCTTGCTCTCCTTTCATTGAGCCTTGATTACAGAAGGGGAGGAGCACCCTCTGTGCCTCTCTATGCTGCATATCGAACTCCTGGGGGGAAATGGGGTTGGGCCCTTCACAGGTCTAAAGTGACTGCATTAAAATGTAGTTATAGGGGCACATCTTGGCAGTGCGGAAGTCAATGGCCAAACTCCCGCTGACTTCAGTGGGGCTTTGATCTGACTCATACGCAGGAGTGTGACTGTGACATTGTGTAGCTGTGGATTTAATCTCTGTCTTTGGCTTCCTGCTCAGTTTGAAGGACAGCAGGTGCCTTTTCTAACAGCCAGGCATGGAAACTCAGTCTGGGATCTGAAAGCTGAGCTGTACCCAATCTGCCTCCTGCATCTTTGTCACATCAAGGCCATGGCCATATTCAGCTCGAGAGCAGTGGTACTCAGACAGTGATACCAAGTGTGTGGGTTGGTTCTACGGAAAAGAATCAGAGTCCATTCAAATGACTGTGAAGAAGGTGGAATACCAAAGTACGGCTGACTGTCAGATACAGGACACTAGGGCCGAAGGTTTCAGAACGGTGGTGCTACTGCTTTCTCCTGTGACAACACCCCACATGGCCATCTTCCAATGGGGTTGGTGACAGATGGCTGGGGAACAAAACCATCTTGGACAGCTGACATCAAAGATGGACGTGCTGAACACCAAGGGCCAGATTCTCATTGACACTAGGGACCCTTTTACACCTCCCTGGAAGCACTTACATTGATCTTACGCCTCCTTTGTTTTGTCAGCATGGTAAAAGGTGGGTGTAAATGCTGCCAAGGTGGTGTAAAGGGGCCTTCATGTCAAGAAGTCTGGCCCAAAATAAATGGACTTGTGTGGTGCTTAGGTGCCCCTTCCATAGGTGCCTTAAACAGACAGTTATTGCTCAGCCAATTATCACTGGTAAATGGAGAATCATAGAAATGTAGGGCTGGAAGGGAACTGAGATGTCATCAGATTCAGCCCTCTGTCGGGACCACGTAAACCTAAACCATCCTTGACAGGTGCTTGGCCAATCTGTTCTCTGAAACCTCCAACAATGGGGATTTCACAACCTCCCTGGAAAGCCTATTCCAGAGATTAATTACCCTTATAGTTAGAAAGTTTTTTTGAATAGCTAAACTAAATCTTGTTTGCTTCAGATTAAGTCCATTATTTCTTGTCCCATCATTAGTGGACATGGAGAACAATTGATGAGCATCTTTTGATAACAACCTTTACCTTAGTTGAAGACTGTTATCAGGTCCTCCTTCAATCTTTTCTCAAGATTACCCATGCCCAATTTTTTTAACCTTTCCTTATAGGTTTTCCTTTCATTGTTTTTGTTGCTCTCCTTTGAACTCTCTCCAATTTGTTCACATATTTCCTAACATGCGGCGGCCAGAATTGGGCACAGTTCTCCAGATGAGGCTGCACCAGTGCCAAGTTGAGTGGGACAATGACCTCCGATGTTTTATATATGACACTCCTGTTAATACACCTCAGAATATTAGCTTTTTTTGCAACTGCATCCCATTGCTGACTCCTGTGAAATTTGTGATCCACTATAAACACCAGATCCTTTTCAGCAGTACTGCTGCCTAGCCAGTTAACTCCTATTTTGTGTTTGTACATTTGATTTTTTCCTTCCTTAGTAAAGTACTTTGCACTTGTCTTTATTGAATTTCATCTTATTGATTTCAGACCAATTGTCCAGTTTGTCAGGATTGTTTTGAATTCTAATCCTGTTCTTCCATTATGGTGTCATCTGCAAATTTATCTACAGCTTCCCTCATCCACTAGGCCAGTAACCCTGTCAAAGAAGGAGATTACATTGGTTTGGCACGTTTTGTTCTTGACAAATCTGTGTTGGCTATTCCTCATAATCCTATTAACCTGTAGATGCTTACAAATTGGTTGTGTAATAGTTTGTTCCAGTAACTTTCCAGGTACTGAAGTTAGGCTGGTGGGTCTATAATCCCCCAGTTCTCTTTGCTCCCCCTTTTAAAGATAGGTACTATGTTTGCTGTTCTCCCGTCCTCTTGGACCTCATCCTCCTCCATGAGTGTTCAAAAAGAATTTCTAATGGTTCAGCAAGTTTCTTAAGTACTGTAGGGTGAATTTCATCAGGTCTTGCTGACTTGAATACATCTAATTTATCTTAATATTCTTTAACCCGTTCTTTCTCTATTTTGGCTTGCGTTCCTTCCTCCTTGTTTTTAATATTAATTGTGTTAAGTATCTGATCACAATTTACCTTTTTATTGAAGACTGAAGCAAAATAGTCTTTAAACACCTCAGCCTTCTTGGATGGCAGCCATTATTACCTCTCCTTTCTTGCTAAGTAATGGATCTACACTTTTCTTCATCTTTCTCTTGGTCCTAATGTATTTATAGAACCTGTTCTTATGGCCTTGGTGTAATTCATTTTGTGCCTTAAACTTTCTGATTTTGTCCCTACAGGCTTATGCTATTCTTTGGTATGCTTCCTTAGCAATTTGTCCATTCATCTGACGAAGTGGGTATTCACTCATGAAAGCTCATGCTCCAATACATCTGTTAGTCTATAAGGTGCCACAGGACTCTTTGCCACTTTTTTATAGAATTCCTTTTTGATTTGAGGTCATTATTGAGCTCCTGATGGAGCCATATTGACCTCTTATTCGTCAACTTATCTTTCCTTTGCATCGGGATAGTTTGCTGTTGTGCCTTTAATATTGTCTCTTTTGAGAAACTGCCAACTCTCTTGAACTCCTTTATCCCTTGGATTTTCTTCCCCTGGGACTGTCAGTACCAGTTCTTTAATTGGTTACAGTCTGCCTTTTTGGAAGTCCATTGTCTTTCTGTGGCTCTCACTCCTTCCTTTCCTTAATGAGTGTTCTGCAGCCAGAACTTTGTTGATAACACATAAGAGACAATGTAATTCAGATCCATCCCACCCTTACTTTTGCAAGGGGGTTTGTCAGCATAATTTGTGGTGCTAATTGACAAGACCCAGATGGAGAAGATATTGGGATAGATTTCTTAGATGAATCTGAGATCCACTTCGTGTAGCAGAGGGGACCATGCCAGGAAGCCACTTAACAGCTTCCTGGTTCTTTGCTTGGTTGGTCATAGGACTGTCTGCTAGCTGCCCAAGAGACTGTCTGCCAGCTGTGGGTAGCTGGATTGCTATACTCCAGTCCCAACCCTGGCCTGCCCTCCACATATCCACCACGTTGCCTGCACTCAGGTTGCAGTGGGAGTGCATAGGAATTGACCACACTGGCTCTTATGCTGGTTGGGAACTTCTCCAGACTGGGAGAATCCCCAGCTAGACAGATGCAAGTGATTTATGCTCTTTGGGCCAACTTAGTGGACTGGCCAGTGAATCTTGCCCATTTTGACTGGGAGGGGTGTCATTGTTAACACTCACTTTTCTGATGATGGCCAGACCTTATGGCATGATATCTTCCCCCAACTGCAGCCAGACTTCACATGGCTCTATGCGGTGGGAGGGCTGAGCTACAAAGTATAGTCTGTGGGCTTCATAGCATGACTGAAACTTTTGAGAGGAGCAGAGAGAAGAAGCGAACGTCACATGAAAGTCAAAAGGGTGGAGGTCTGCCCTGGCCAGTTGTGTTTGTCTTTGCCTCTCTTTAAGTCTTAGGCTGATGCACTGTTCTCTTTCCTCCCTGGATCCTTAATCTGGGTAAGAAACAAAGGGGCCAACCCCCTCCTCTGCCCCCAACTCTTTTAAATTTCATAAAAATGAAAGGGACAATATGAATGCAAGTTGTAATGAGGGTAAAGAGCCCAGCATTCCTAAGCAGCATCTGTCCTCATCTAATTGGATTCGACCTACAATGGTGAATGGGTGGGTGGGTGAGTGGGGGAAGCCCCCTTAATATTTCCATAATGATCCAATTGCTGTTGTCCCCATGCGGTTGGCAATAGACCATGTGGTTCTGATCACGTGATCGGCAACCCTCCCAGCTTGTGGTAGGACAGCTTTGTTCTCTTGGCGCCTGGGTGGGCCTGAAGGCATCAGAGCCTGAAAAGGTTTATCTGAATTGTTGCATTGCTTTATAGCAATAACTGCAGGGAGTTATTCTCCTCAGAATTAAGTCCATGACCACTGGAAAAGCATTAAGGTGGTGTTTCCAAATTCCAATTATCTTGGTCTCTTGAACAAAAAAACAGATTATGTGGTGCTGGACAAAAGGATTTTTCTATGTAACTTCTTGTCTCAAAGCCTCATAATGTGTAATGCAGATATAAATACCCTAGAGCTAGGCTATCCTATGTTGTGGTCAAATCTCCCATTCAAAATCTTCATTTACGAGGGGGATCCATTCAACAGGGAAACCAAAAGCACATTCAGTTTCTATCATTACAGGCCTGACTGAATACGCCGTCTTTCAGATATGATCTGAACAAAATCCTCGGAGGCACGTTAACCGATATGAAAGGAGGAGTGGAAGGCCGAGAGCTTGTCTTCTGTTCCTCTCTCAAAAGACAGGATGCTGCATTCTTCCCTCTGCTCTGCCCTTTTTTGTCTTAAAGAACTCCCAGCACCCAGACAACGCTCCCTCCACTCGACTCCCTCCAGTTGCTCATTGAGCAGAAATCTGCTGCTCCACTGCTGCTTTGGATTGCAAATGCTGATAAGCATCCAGTAATCCTTGAAGGCGGGTGGTGGGGAGAGGGGGCTGTTAATTGTATTCAAGGAGATGAGAATGATCTAGGACCAGAGATTTCAAGCTAGGATTTCAGGGTTGGACTGGACAACCTAGTGCACTAGGCCTCTTCCATCTCCCATGTCTACGGAGCCTATTTTGTCCCTTTTGCATGGTCAGGCCCTGCTGAACATGAGTAAACAGCCCCAGGAGCTGTGGTGGGACTTTGCAGAGTAGAGGAGTGAGAATTGGGCCCGTTGTTTCTATACCAACCCCCCTTCTAGTCCAACATGTATGGTTACCTGAAATGTTATGGCCCCAAATCTTCTATGATGGCCTCTGGCTTCAGGGGGGTCAGTTTTTAGACCCAATTTGAAACCTTGGGGAGCCTGACTTTCAGAGGTGCTGAGTACTTGAATCGCCACTTGATATCAGTTGGCTTATGGCACGTAGACCTTTCTCTTCATGCCATAACAGAGTTCATAGCTGAATCTTCCTCTATGGGCTAGTCTACATGAGAAGCTCTCCCGCTGACATATCGCAGTTCGCCCCTGCACTTAGGTTGGTGTACTTTACGTCGTTCGGGGGGTGGATTGTTTGCACCCCTGATTAACATATGTTATACTGACCTAAGTGATAGTGCATCTGAGGAAGTGGGTATTCACCCACGAAAGCTCATGCTCCAAAACGTCTGTTAGTCTATAAGGTGCCACAGGATTCTTTGCTGCTTTTACAGATCCAGACTAACACGGCTACCCTCTGATACTAAGTGATAGTGTGTACAAGCCCCTCCCTTACCTGAGTAGAGAAAGTGGGGAAAATCATGGCATTAGCTGGCTTCTTAGGACACTGAACATCAGTACTGGCCCAGCAGCAACTATTCATGGCTTGATCCTCTGATGATGTAATTCTATTGAGAATTTGGCCATTAATCTATGGCCTGTTTTATGCAGGAGGTGTGACTAGATGACCATAATGATCCTATAGATACACAGAAATAGACTTTAATACATGGATCGATCATCTCACCATGAGCCAGCTGCTTTGAAATAATGTTTGAATCTGACATGGGTGGGGTAGGAACGGACATTCACACTCCCTTACTGTACAAGCAAATTACCAGATCCCACAGGCTCAGCTCTCTGGACCATGGACAGGCCAAAGTCCAAGGCTAAATGTCCATGCACATGTTCATCTGAGCCTGTGTGTGCTATACCTGACTCTCACGCACAAAGACTAGCTAGGGCATGCGGCTTTCAGTTTTTATACTCGCATATTCCGGAGCACACTCACTGCGGCCAAACAGGAAAATTTACCCTCTTTAAAGCTTCTTCGCACTTGGGCTGTTCCGAAAGAAGACCGTATTTTTTAGCGATGTTACAGCCCCTTGGCACCAGTTGGGTGATGCCAAAGGGTGGTAACAGCCAGAAATACCCAGCAGAGTTCCCCTACTGGAAGGGAATTCTTGGCCAGTTCATCTGGGTCCTGCACTCCCTTGCCTGGCTTAGGAGCTGGGATGTTGTGGGCGAGCGGTGGAGATATGCTATACCAGTCCTCCACTAGCACCGTACCACTGGGGCAACTTAGAATTGCCTGGCAGCAGCCCTAAAAGATGTCCCTGAGCATTGGGGAAACCCTGAGATCATTAGACTAGAGACACAGTGGCCCAATGGATAAAGCCCTTGAGTGGGAATCAGGTAGTCTGGGATCTCTGAGCCGTGCCTCGGTTTCCCCATCTGTAAAATGGGGCTGGTGATACTGAGCATGGGAAAGCACTTTGAGATTGATGGAGTCAGTGTTCCATAGAAAGAGGTGGGCATAATTATAAAGTCAAAGCACAAGAGGAAGAAAGACACATATGAAAACACCAAAGGAATTTTTCTTTAATTGCAAGTGTCCTAGATATTCCTGTGTCTGGGGCTGGCTAATGAAATGGTACCACGAGTGAATGGCAATTGCCAGTGAGAACTCAGAATAGCTGACGATTATCCCCTTCTAAAAATGGCAAACATATGTTGGAATGGGGAGGGGCAGAATACCTCCCTAACTAATCTGAGTACGTGTTTGCTCAGCTCTTACTGTCAGCTTGGAAACACTGCTCAGTTTACCTGTAAGAAACAATGAAGCAACCATATCCTCAGGCTGCACAGCTGAGTGATTATACAACAGAGTACTTCTGAGAGACGGGTGCTATAATTTAGGTATTATGGTGATGATCGGCGTTAAAGGTTTTTTTTAGCTGATTTGCAATATGACGCTGAATATATTTGTGAATTGTCACCTGAGACACTTGTATCAGTCACTTCAGCTATGGCAGTTTAATCAGCAAAGATCCTTGATTTTCTGATTAGATGCCTGTGACAGGATGGACTCAGTTTGGAAGCCCCCTGCTGGAGGCCCCCCCACCCCTGACCCTGCTGCACCCCACCCCAGAAAAAGGCAGTAGAGAGGTCCTCCAAGCCTCCTAGAGTGGCTGTGTGGGATACAGCCAATCAGGAAAGAGGCTGCAGGGAGCAGCCAATCAGGGCCCAGCAGGCTCATATTAAAAGAGCTGCAGGGCCAGCGTTTAGTTTGCTTGCAAGGAGCAGGGGAGCAAGAAGTGCTCCTGGCTGGCTGCAGGAGCGCAAAGGCTGGACAGAGCAGCTGCTAGCAGGGCTGGCTGCAGGAGCTGCAAGGGACTAAGCAGGTCATTACTGGGAATGACTCAGCAGGGAGCTGTGGTCAGGGAACTGAGTCCAAGAGAGGTGGCTCAGCAGAAAGGCAGGGGTCACTGAGTCCCCAGGCACTGCTCAATTCCAGAGTTGGAGCCTTGCAACCCAGCTGGACCAGGTGAGGGTACTGTGATGGGCCCTGTTGGACTGTTAAAGGAGTGACCTTGGGGAGGGCTGCAGGACATCTTGGACTTGTACCCTGGAAGGGGTTTGATTGTCTGCACACTGACTGTGCATGACTTGGCCGGAGGGCTGAGTCACTGAAGATCTGCCTAACAAGTGCAGTGGCCAACAGGGAGCGCCATGAGCTGAGAAATGGAGAAAAAAAAACTTCAGGCGCACACAAACTCAACCAGGGGGGTGCTTGTGGTTGGGGTGCCACCCCATTACAATGCCATAGAAAGAAAAGTGAAATTTACGGCTGAGCATCAGGAAAAACTTCCTTCTGTCACTGAGCCTGTAGAATCTTCTTAGGTACTTATATTTCCCCCATTACTAGAACCAGGCACTGTTGTTTTTGTCCACAACATTTTTCAGATGAAACATGCAACTTCAGGTCGGCTGAAATGTTTCACAAATTCATGTTGGTTTTGGCAAACTGTTTTGGTCAGAAAAAAACAGGAAAATCCCAACCCAACATTTCCACACTGTTGAAATGGTTTATTTTGACATAATCAAAACTTCCTAATTTTTTTTTTCAGGCTACATGCACAAGGGGCTTAGGTGCCGTTCACAAAAATCAGGGAGGAGGTGCCTCACGTGTACCCAATAGCCCAGTGGTTAGGGAACTCACCTGGGAGATCTTGATGTGAACACAGATCTTCTCTCTGCCAGCTGAGGCCCTGACCATGCAGTAGGATGTTTGAGGGTCACTCCCTGCCACTGAAGCTGTCCCAACATTGTATCAATAATTCACTGTTCCCCAAAGGAGCAACTGGACTCCAGGCCTCCCATATCCCACTTGAGTGTCCCAACGCTGGGCTTTTGATTACAATGGCAGTACCATCACCTCCTCCTGCTCTGGTGGTTTTATGAGTGGGGCCTACATCCCCTCGTGTATCTAGCCTGAAACATGTATTTTGGCTGAAATTTGGTGAATTTGTGTCAAATTCACAAATCATTCTGGTCAACTCCAAACCGCATTTTCTGGCAAATAAACTATTTCTCATAGAATATCAGGGTTGGAATGGACCTCAGGAGGTCATCTAGTCCAACCCCCTGCTCAGAACAGGACTAATCCCCAAATAAATCATCCCAGCCAGGGCTTTGTCAAAACCTTAAAAACCTCTAAGGAAGGAGATTCCAAACCCCCCCCCCAGGTAACCCATTCCAGTGCTTCACCACCTCGCAGTGAAAAAGTTTTTCCTAATATCCAACTTAAACCTCCCACACTGCAACTTGAGACCATTACTCCATGTTCTGTCATCTGCTACCACTGAGAACAATCTAGATCCATCCTCTTTGGAACCCCCTTCCAGGTAGTTGAAAGCAGCTGTCAAATTCCCCCTCATTCTTCTCTTCTGCAGACTAAACAATCCCAGTTCCCTCAGCCTCTCCTCATAAGTCATGTGCTCCAGCCCCCTAATCATTTTTGTTGCCCTCCGCTGGACTCTTTCCAATTTTTTCACATCCTTCTTGTAATGTGGGGCACAAAACTGGACACAGTAATCCAGATGAGGTCTCATAAATGTCGAATAGAGGGGAATGATCACGTCCCTCGATCTGCTGGCAATGCCTGTACTTATACAGCCCAAAATGCCATTAGCCTTCTTGGCAACAAGGACACATTGTTGACTCATAGCCAGCTTCTCATCCACTGTAACCCCTAGGTCCTTCTCTGCAGAACTGCTTCTTAATCATTCAGTCCCTAATCTGTAACCGTGAATGGGATTCTTCCTTCCTAAGTATAGGACTCTGCACTTGTCCGTGTTGAACCTCATCAGGTTTCTGTTGGCCCAATCCTCTAATTTGTCTAAGTCCCTGTGTATCCTATCCCTACCCTCCAGCATATTTACCACTCCTCCCAGTTTAATGTCATCTGCAAACTTGCTGAGAGTGCATTCCACGCCATCCTCCAGATCATTAATGAAGATATTGAACAAAACCAGCCCCAGGACCAAACCTTGGGGCACTCCGCTTGATACCAGCTGCCAACTAGACATGGAGACATTGATCACTACCCGTTGAGCCAGACAATCTAGCCAGCTTTCTGTCAACCTTATAGTCCATTAATCCAGCCCATACTTCTTTAACTTGCTGGCAAGAATACTGTGGGAGACCATATCAAAAGCTTTGCTAAAGTCAAGGAATAACACAGCCACTGGTTTTCCCTCATCCACAGACCCAGTTATCTCCTCATCGAAGGCAATTAGGTTAGTCAGGCATGACTTACCCTTGGTGAATCCATGCTGACTGTTCCTGATCACTTTCCTCTCCTCTAAGTGCTTCAGAATTGATTCCTTGAGGACCTGCTTCATGATTTTTCTAGGGACTGAGGTGAGGCTGACTGGCCTGTAGTTCCCCAGATTCTCCTTCTTCCCTTTTTTAATGATGGGCACTACATTAGCCTTTTTCCAGTCATCTGGGACCTCTTCTGTTCACCATGAGTTTTCAAAGATAATGGCCAATGGCTCTGCAATCACATCCGCCAACTCCTTTAGCACCCTTGAATGCAGCGCATCCGGCCCCATGGACTTGTGCTCGTCCAGTTTTTCTCAATAGTCCCGAATCACTTTTTTCTCCACAGAGGGCTGGTCACCTTCTCTCCATGCTGTGCTGCCCAGTGCAGCAGTCTGGGAGCTGACTTTGTTCATGAAGACAGAGGCAAAAAAATCATTGAGTACATTAGTTTTTTTCCACATCCTCTGTCACTAGATTGCCTCCCTCATTCGGTAAGGGACTCACACTTTCCTTGACTTTCTTCTTGTTGCTAACATACCTACATGCATACATAACATGCATCTGACGAAGTGGGTATTCACCCATGAAAGCTTATGCTCCAATACATCTGTTAGTCTTTAAAGTGTCACAGGACTCATTGTTGCTATTTGTCCAAAAAATTCCACTCAGCCCTTCTCATCTTACTCTTGTGGGCGTCCTGTGCCAAAAAATTAAAAATTCTGCGTACAATATTTTAAAATTCTGCAAATTTTGTCAAATAGATGTGGAAGCTCCAGAATGGCACTGGGGAACACAGGCCACTGGGTGCACAGAGGTTGGAGATCCCCCCACCCGAGACATTGACTCAGCAGTGAGGCTGCACCCAACCCTGACACAGCACAAGGACCAGGCCTGACCTAGAAACTTCCCAATGCCCTGTCCCTCCATGCCAAGTGCACAAGATGTGAGCAGGCAGGATTCAAGTGTGGAGGGGCTTAGTGTGGGGAGAGCCAGGTGTGGGTTGAAAGAGTTCTGTGTGGGGCAATCTGGGTGTGGGTGGCTCAGTGGGGGATCTGGGTGTGGGGGGGTCTGGATGCATAGAGGCTTGTTTGGGGGTGTTTCTAGGTGCAATAGTAATGGGACTGTGCAGGGGGTCCAGGTGAAGGTGGTTGGGGCTCAACGGGGGGGGGGTCTGGATGTGGGGGTTTCAGTGGGGGTCCAAATGCTGGGGAAGAGGGGCTCAGTGGGGTGAGGATCCAAGTGCAGCTGGTTGGGGCTCAGTGGAGTGGGGATCTGGGTGCGGGTGGCTTGTCAGGGTAGTCCAGGTGCAGAGAGAGTGGGGCTTATCAGGGAGTTCTGAGTGCAGGGAGGGGTGTGAGGCTTAGTGGGAGAGTCTGGTTATGAGTGGGTCTGGATGCATGGAGGCTGAGCGAATGGAGGAGCAGCTCCCTGTATAGGGATCCCTCCCCCTACAGCTAAGGAGCAATGGGTACAGGAAGTGTGTGTGTGAGTTTCCAGAGCTTCCTGCAACCTGGGGAGAAATCTGGGGGTGGGTCTCACCCGGCCCTGGATGCTGTGCAGGGGAAGAGGAAGTCCCGTCCTCCCCAGCCAAGCTTGGACTAGCAGCTGAGCCCAGCACAGGGAGAAGCCACCAGCTAGGTCTTCCCCAGTCCCGATTCCCACCCCACAGTGACTTGCCTCTATGCTGGCTGCCCTGGGCACCCAAAACATACTGATGGGGAGGGTTGCATGGCCACTCTTGTGACTTCCCTTTGCTTCTCCATTAGAAAGTCATTTTTTCTGCAGGGAAGCAAAGAAATCTGCGGGGGACATAAATTCTGCGCATGCACAGTGGCGCAGAATTGCCCTAGGAGTATTATCTGTGCAGGAAACAGCTTTCTTGGGGGCTGGCCCTATACTGTGGAACTAACTCCTTCAGGAGCAAAGGACCATCCCAAACCTCACCACCTTCTGCTTTGAGTGCAAGGTGTATTTTTTGACCTCACTATCTGTAATGTAAACACAGTGCAATGTGTGTATATATGTATCCATAAGCAGCAGGTTTAAAACAAACATAAAGAAGTTATTCATTACACAACACACAGTTAATGTGTGGAACTCATTGCCATGAGATGTTGTGAAAACCAAAAGTATAACTGGGTTGAAAAACAATGAAATAAGTTCATGGAGGATAGGCCCATCAATTGCTATTGGGCAAGATGGCCAGGGATGCGACCCCATGCTCTGGGTTTCCCTAAACCTCCAACTACCATCCTACTGCCACAAATCAACCTTTGAGGATGGGAACCTGCTGCAAAATCTTCTGGCTAGAGACCTTCATCCTTCATAGTTGGCTGCCTATCTAGTTTAGACCTAAAGGTGCTCATGGTACAGCAATTCCAGTGTTGGACTGATTGAGGGATGGACTCCTGTCTGTTCCTTTCATTTAGGAAAGGTAATGGCACAAGAGCAGCACTCTCTGCTCCCAAGGACCACATCAGAATTAAACCGAGACGAATTGTGGGCCACCCTCAGAAGGTTGCAGTGAGCCTTCAAACATGGGTGCCATTTCAAACCTCCTAGGTCTTGTGGTTATGCTAGAAGTCTGAGAACGGATACTCTCTTTAGCTATCTTGTACTTCCTGCTTCTGGTTGATATGGTCATGCAGTAGCACCCAGCATAGCAGACGCACAGGGAGACAACCTCTGGTCCATGGAGCCTACATTTTTAAGAGACAAAACCTAGTCCAGAGGTGAGAGAAGAGATACACCACCAAAGTAAGGAGGTAGCTGGTGGCCCTGCCTACACGCTCCCCCCTGGAGCATAAGGCCCATCTGGTCTCCAGGGAAGGAAAGTGTGATGGCCACTGGTAGGATTGAACCAGGGACCTTCAGAGCTAAATAGGTCAGTTGCCACAATTTGAGCAAAAGCACCAGACTGTCAACAGAACCAAACAGTGTCCAAACATTTCATAGAGGTTGTGAAACGGCCATCAGATGCTAGGAACTTCCAGTCACAACTGATCTCATCAAGTTTCCAGTGAAAAAGTATCTAGAAGGGTGAAAAGCTCTTTAACTTATTACTGATCCTCAAGTCATTCAGTGCCCTATGAATGCTGCTTTCCCATTAAAACAGGACAGAGAATAAAAATCTTGGTCAACATTTTCAAGAACACCTGGAGATTTGGGGCGAGGGAGGGGAGAGGGGCGCTCAATTTTTCAATTCCCAACTTAAGGCCCCTTAAAGGGTCTTGATTATTTGAGGGTGCTCTGTGCATTGGAAAATCAGGACCCCTTTTAGGGTATCCCGAGTTGGTCACCTGCAGTCAGTAGGCACGGCTGAAAATTTTGCCCCGGTCCTCTTAGCGCACTGGAACCAAAATCAAGTGAACCGATTAAACAAGACTTAGGAGCCAGGACTGTAGACACCTGCTATTTGGTAAAATGCTTTCCCAGAGGAGAGTAATCCTATTAAACTCAATATGCTATAAGCACAATATCTAGTAGCATTTATTTGCAGGATTGAGTCTTTAGTCACCAGAATGTGGCTTAGTTTCATTTTTTTGGGCGTCTCTTCCATTCTCTGTTGCAGGTGATGGTCTCAGCCGTGCTTATCTCTATAGCTTTCCGGTAATAGCAACAGGACCTTGTTGTCCAAGGGGTTAGTGGGAGGGGAGGGACCACACAGAAGTTTGGCTTTCCTGCCATTGCTACTGCGTCCTTGGTGGTGGGTTGTGGTTTTTTTCTGCTGACGCTTTGGGGCGGTTTCAGGGAAGCTTTCGTAGATGTTTCTGGACTGTCTCCACATGCATCTCTGCGCTGGACACTGCTTTGGGGAAAGGGGATTGTTCCTGTGGTGTGCAGTTTTTAGAAGCTAACTATATTGACAGTGCCCCATTAGGGTCGTTAGTTTTGTATTTGTGTTTTGTCAGCCAAGTGTAATTTACCTATAAAAAGCTGGAAAATTGTAAAGCTGATTAGCCCTTTATATTACAGGTCCAACTCCACCACCCTTACTCCTATTGGCCAGAAACCCAGGAATTCCAATATCAGTCAGACCAATTGTCTCTCTAGTGCCATATCCTTCTTCTGACAGAGGCCAGTAGCAGCTGTTTGAGACACAGGTGCAAGAAATCCTACAGGCGGCAGTGCTGGGATAACCTTCCCCCAGGGGACGTTTCCCTCCTGACCTCCAATAGTTCAAGCCCTAAAGCAGGAGAGTCAAACTTACTCACTCTCCAACTGATGTCTCCGCATCAGCTCTAGAGCCCCTGCTACCACTTCCTTGCGTGTGGTACAGTGAGGTTTCTTTGGAGTTTATTAGCTTTGGAGACCTGATTTAAACAGTCCTCCGGTGAGTTGCAGCATTGTGCTGGTGGGTGAGAACCCAAAAGCTTGTCTGGTGGCAAGGAGCATGTGGTTAAAGCAGAAGCCTAGGACTTGGGAAACCGGGATTCAGTGCCCAACTCTGCCACAGACTCCCTGGGTGGCCTCAGAGTATCACTTAACCTTGTCAAGTATTAGTTCGCCATCTGTCCTGGCTTGTCTACGTGGCCAGCAAATGTGTGGCAAGCTGGGATGTAAATATACAGCCCGCTAACCTGCTGCATGCTAACTGGCCATGCGGACCCTGCTGCTGCTCTCTAAATGTTCCCTAGTGTGCCCTGATGCAGTGCGCATTGAAAGGGGAGCAGGTCAAAGTGCATGGTAGCAGGGTCCATGCAGTCACTGACTGCATGGCTCTGTAGCTTTACTCTAGCTTGTCACTTGCTAACTGGCTGTACAGACAAGGCCTTAGACTGTGAGCTCTCCAGGGCAGAGACTTTTAGCCTGTGTATGTACAGCACCTAGCACAATGGGGCCCTGATATTGACTGGGGTCGCTAAACATGACTGCGGTGCAAGAAATTGATAGTGAAAATCACTTGGCCAAATTAATCTCTGGGGTAGCTCCAGTGGGTTGCAAAGATCAGTTGTTTTTGGTGAATCAAAAAGTTGGAAATCATTTTGTTTCATTTCCTGGCATTTGTAATCATGTTTTAAAAATAAAAGTAGAGGAGATTTGGAAATGAAGGGGACTTAAGGGCCATGGTTGATTTAAATGGGAATTTGACGCCTAAATTCCTTGGAGGATCTGGGCCATAGCCCCGCCCCTGAAGAGCTTGCAGTCTGAAAAGAGAAGATAGACAAGGAGTGGGAGAGGAAATATTACTTCAATTGTTAAATATGGGGAACTGAGTCACAGACATGAAGTGATGTTCCCAAGGTGACACAGACAGTCAGTTGCAGGGCCAGGACCTGCATCTGGATCAGCTAAGTCCAGTTTTGTGCCTTACCAACAGAGACATTCTACCGCTCACAACTTTTAACTCATTGATTAGATTTCAAGTTCAGTGTCCCTTTAGGGGGAAAAATGAATAAATAAAGGGTTATCTGGACATTTTTTTGAAGCAGTTGGAGCTAAAAGTTTGACAAACGTAAGGAAATAGGTGATAGCCCCATTGTTAAACTGGACAAAAGACTAGGGCTGTCAAGTGAGCAAAAAAATGAATCGCGTGATTCATCGCACTGTTAAACAATAATAGAATACCAGTTATTTAAATAGTTTGGGATGTTTTCTCCATTTTCAAATATATTGATTTCAGTTACAACACAGGACATAAAGTGTACAGTGCTCACGTTCTGTTTATTTTTCAGTTGGTATTCTATTGTTTAACAGTGCAATTCATCACAATTAATTTTTTTAATCCCAGTTAATTTTTTTGAGTTAATCACGGGAGTTCACTGCGATTAATCGACAGCCCTACAAAAGGCCATACAACAACATGCTGTTGAGAGGCTTTCCGGCCCTGCTTTGACTTCTGGCTTGGCTGGGGGCTGGATCTCTGAGGGAAGAGATTGATGGGGGGCGGGGCCTTGGAGGAAGAGGAGAGGCTTCAGGGAGAAGGGGTGGTGTGGGACCTCAGGGGGCAGGGACCCCTGATCCTCCAGTTTTGGGAAGGCTCTGCCATACTTGGCTCCAAACGCATACCTCAGGTTGTCACCTAGCACCCTACACTGGAACCATATGAGGTATCATCAAACAAGTACAACCCATACTCAATGGGGCCTTCAAACACCATGACCCCAACCTCTCCAAGCTCATCATTGGAGGCAACTCCCCACAGACCAGGACACACCAACTCAAAGCAGCACCAGACCCTGCCAGAACAACAGATGCAAAACCTTCAGACATATCTGCACTGCTACAATGATCAACATCCCCCCACAACACACCTTTCAAGGTGCATGAATCCTACACATGCCTATTGCAACATGTGGTATACCTCATCCAGTGCACAAAATGTCCCAACAACATCTGTATGGGTGAAACCAGACAATCACTACGCTCTCAAATGAACTCACAGAAGAAAATGATAACAGACAAAAACACGCTATCACCTGTGGGTGAACACTTTTCACAAAGTGATCACTCCGTAGCTGATCTCTCGGTTCTCCTCCAGAAAAGAAACCTGCACAACATCTTCAAAAGATGAGCCTAGGAGCTTAAATTCATAACTTTGCTAGACACTAAAAACCATGGTCTTAATAAAGACACTAGAGTTATGGCTTCTTACTGCAATCTGTAACCCAGTTGTGATGGGGTTGGGCAATGTGGCTACTGACTCTGACCTCTGGTTGACATGGCTGTGGTCTCTCATCACTAGGCGGAACAGCTATGGACTTCACTGGGCAACACGGCTGTGGACTTTTACTGTTGGGCAACACAGCCACTGACTCACTGCTGTGCGATGCAGCTGTTGACTCTCGCCACCAGGCCATGCTCCGCTGACTCCAGCTACTGGGCAGCACAGCCACAGACTGGTGCCACTGGATAAAACAGCCATTGAATCTCACCAGTAAGTGACACAGTCTAGAGTATTGCCACTAGGCAGTACTGCTGGGTGCGGACACCAACCTCCCCTCTGGGACACCACAAGCCCCTTTTTTTGTTCTATGACTACAGGGGTCTTAATGGGCCACTTCACCTTGAATGGTCCCTTAGAATATGTGCTAACTACTTAGCTAAACTATCTGACTTACAGACTTTAAGGTCAGAAGGGACCATTATGATCATCTAGTCTGACCTCCTGCACAATGCAGGCCACAGAATCTCACCCACCCACTCCTGGAACAAACCCCTAACCTATGTCTGAGTTATTGAAGTCCTCAAATTGTGGTTTAAAGACCTCAAGCTGCAGAGAATCCTCCAGCAAGTGACAAGTGCCCCACGCTGCAGAGGAAGGTGAAATCTGCCCTGGAGGAAAATTCCTTCCTGACCCCAAATATGACGATCAGTTAAACCCTGAGCATGTGGGCAAGACTCACCAGCCAGCACCCAGGAAAGAATTCTCTGTAGTAACTCAGATCCCATCCCATCTAACATCCCATCACAGGCCATTGGGCATATTTACCTGTTTGATCTTGTGTTTAGCTGTTACACTTTTAGTACTTTTCCCAGCCCTGAAGATGGGCTCTGTGTAGCTGGAAAGCTGGTCTCTCTCACCAACAGATGTTGGTCAAATAAAAGCGTGGGTGGCGGGTGAACCCCCACCTTCAGGGAGGTTAGCCCACTGGCCCCGCCCCTTCCACCTGAGGGCCCGCCTCTTGGAGCCTTGTGCCCCCCCGTGGCCACTCCCCCCCACAGCTGGAGGAGCTCCGATACTCCCCTCCCTTGGCCAGAGGAGCCCTGACACCCCCACCTCCCGTGGCCAGAGGAGTCCTGGCCTAGCTGCCCCAGCCAGCCCCAGCACTGGGCCTAGCTGCTAGCCCCAGTGTCACCCTGGGCCGCTGGCCTGACTCCTTCCTCCCCCACGCCCCCCGCAGCCTGAGTGCTGCCCCTGGCTGCTGATGGGCCCGAGCTCCAGGCCACTGGCTGGAGCTGAGCCACCGCTGGTTTCAGGATAGAGGGAGAGAGAGTGCGGGGCCACAGCCTGGGTCAGAGGAGGCTTCGCCTGCTCTGGCCTTTGATACCCGCTGCCCTTGAATAAAAGATATTTTTACTTTATCATTTCAGCTTTGATAATATAATAGTTGAAATGATAAAGTCAAAACAAAATGTTTTGTTCATTTCTCATAGAAAAACATTGATGAAAAGGATACCTTCCTACTGAGCATTTAGATTTTTGCGGAATTGGCGTTTTCTAGCAGAAAGCGTTCCTTTCGAAAGTTCTGGCCAGCTCGTCTCAGGTGTTTTTAAGCATGCCTGAGCCAGAAGTATTATTGTGGAGCGTTAGGAAAGCACGAGCAGCGCAGCTTGCTGTTGCATGAGCCTTGACAGCCTTCCAGGTATATGACTGACAGATGGGACGGCAGCAGGATATGTGGTATCTGCAGTCCACAGGGGGCAATCGGTGGGGTCAGCTGATACTAAAAGTCCCTTGTGTCTGGTCTACGTGGCACCCACGTCCCCCACTCTGTCCCCTTTAAATGGTGACAAGGCTAAAGATAGAAGTGTTGCAGCTTCTGCTAGCAGGGCTGGATGTTTGAGCTCAGGGCTGGTCCACGCTACACAGTTAGGTTGACATAAGGCAGCTTATGCAGACCTAATTCTGTCAATGTCTACATGACAGTCTTCCTCCCACTGACGTAAGTACCGTACTACACTGACATCATAACTCCACCTCCATGAAAGGTGTGAGGCATATGTTGGTGGAGTTAGGGCGACGCTGTGTCTGTGTTGACACTGCATGCCTTACATCGGCTGTCTTGCCAACTTCAAGGTAGGAGCCATGAAATTGACAAGAAAAAACCCCCTCCCCTGGTGAGCTGGGCAGCTGGACCCAGCTCCCAGCTGGGAGCTGAAGCCCGGCAGCTTGAGATCCCAATCCCAGCTGGGAGCCCAGGCAAGAAGCTGGGGCTTCAGACCCTGCTCCCAGCTGGAACCCGGGGTGAGACGCCTGAGAGGTGAACCATGAAATTGACAAGGCTGCTAGGCTCTTGCAGGGGAGTGAGAGGGATGGGGGCAAGAAGCTGGGGCAGCTGGACCCTGCTCCCTGGTGGCAAGAAGTCCTGTGTGGCTTCCTCCAGCTCCCAGCGGGGAATGAGAAGCAGAGGAGAGTGGGGAACAGCCCGCTAGGAGCCTGTGGACCAGCTGGGCTCCTGGCAGGGCTCTCAGCTCTCCACTTACAGATGTGGCTGTAAGGCAACCTAGTATAGTTAGAGTAAACATACTATCAGTCAGTAAAGGCCCTGGCTTTAGCTCCACACAGCTGAGGCTCAATCCCAGCTGCTGATGACCCATGTCAGGTGGTTAATGGCAGCAAAATGGGCCGGGTTCAATATATCTAGGGTCCTGTTTGGCAAATAACAAAACCAGCACGAGCCCCCACCTATTAACCTGGAAAAACCAAAAGTACCCTTGTGAGGTGCCCTAAAAAGGTTGAACCTTCCCACTGTGAGGCTGTGTCTAAATGAGAATCTTTCTTAGGGGAAAAGGAACCCAGCCATGACCTTGGGAAAACACAGCAACAGAATATATATGCAAATACAAAGTAAAATAGCTTCCCTTCCCCTGGGAAATAGTCCTTTGGCCACATGACCTTATCCATCCACCAAACCCCACTCCTGGCTTGGAGCAGCACGTAGTGGTGTCCAAAGTGTCTCTGCAAAATCGGTCTCCAGTCCAGTCTGCTTGGTCCCACCTACCAGTGATACCCCCGCACCCAGCTTTGTGATTCAGCTTGATTAACATACTGCATAGGTAGGTCTTCGCTGGAGTCCAGGTAGCTCTTCTGTTGCTGCTGTTACTCCTCGTGTTGTTGCACATGGCAAAGCCTTCATCCTGCCTCACTGTGAAGTCCCCTCATGAAGACAACCCAGAGCACCGAAGACCCTTAAAGGATATTTGCTTCAAGTTAAAAGCACTTTCCCCTCTCTCTCTGAGGGGCTCTGAGAGCCCACTACCCACCAATATCCAAGTTTCTGTGTCATTATGGTGACTCCCCAAGTGTCAGTGGAATTGTAGGTAGGTGGCATATGCAAATGAAGCTCCCTATGGCTGCACTTTCCCCTTTTCACCAAGAGAGGGCGTAGAGAGCTCTTTCCCTCTGGAGCTCCTGGCCCGAGGGCTTACACACTTACACTGTCAGTCGCTCTCCTGGTGTAGACAAGGCCTCTGGGCTGTTACATATAATGGATCCTGGACATTTCTTGTGTGAACCTGTTGCCGAAATTGTTTCTCATAAGCCGTTGCCCGATGGGAGGAATATCCGTTCCAGCTTGTAGAGCAAGCTTTGGCCTTCTGTATGGGGATCAGCCACCCACCTGAACCATGTCAGGAATCCAGATATCACAGATTGTGCTGGCGTGTCTCTCTCTCTCTGTGTCTCCTGCCTGCAGGGCAGAGGAGGATGGCTCAGCAGTCAAGTCTGCGTGTGCCTCTGCTGTTTTACATTCAAAAAGCTCCAGTGCCAGCTAAGAAGTGCTTGGAAAAGTCAAACCTTCAATGCTAACGACAAACAAGACCACACCGCTCGTTGCCTCGGAACGATTCTCTGAGGATCCTGAGATCTAGGCACTGTGGCCTTCGAAAGCAGAAGCCTCAAGCTTATTCAGTCCTTCAGACTAAGTGCTATTTTTGGTTCAGCTCTGCATTTCCAAACTTAGTTATGAAGAGGGCTGGTCAACAATTTTCTGTCAAACCATATTTTCAATGGAAAATTGGGTTTTCAAGTTAATGAAAAGTGTTGGCTTTCCTCAAAAATATTTGGTTTTTGGGTTTCAAGGTTTTTTTGATGGGGGAAGAAACACTCATTTCTCAGTCAAATCTAGTTGTGAGGCTGCATTCATTCATTGCTTGTAGACTACTTTAAGGTCCTCACCTGGAAGATGCATCTGCCACTGGAAGACGCTATGAGGAAAATAGCCTTTGTTCCCTGCTTTGTGGATAAATAGGGGGCACCATTTATTCTCCAGAGAGCTATCAGTCTGGAAGCAATAAAATTAACTGAAAGGACAGGGAGTGTCCCTAGGTATGATGGCCTTATGTCAATGAATAGCTTTAGGAACAGCATTAAGAATGAGACAGCATATGGAAGGATGCATATATGGTAGATTCAGAACATATATTATGGTCCCTTCTGGCCTCACAGGGTCTGTCTACACACCGCCTGCAGCAGTAAGCCTCCAAGCCTGGGGTTGAATGACTCAGGGTTATTGGGCTCATGCTAAAAATAGCTGTGTAGATGTCATAGCTTGGGCTGTTGCTCCCAGCCCAAGTCGTGACATCTGCATAGCTATTCTTAGCACAGGAACCCGAGTCTGTCAAGCTGGGCTTGGAGACTCACCGCCACTCACTGTGTAGATGTACCCATTATGGCCCCTTCTGGTCTTAACATCTATGAGTTATATGGAAAGGAAAACACTGAATCTGGACAAGAAGATTCTTTGGTTCTATGTTCACAATATTTGGCACTTCACAGGGGAAAGAAGTCTTATTGGCTTCTTTCCTCCAGTCCGTTTTTCCATCTTCATGGGGAAAAAGAAATCCATTGATGCCGTGAAAGGGTGTAAGTTTGGCTGTCATGGGAGAACCTTCAAAGGTTCAGTTCAGTCTGGATGCTCCTCAGAAGCTGTTATTTGTGTAGAGCCTAGGAGCCTGAAGCATGGACCATGACACCACTGCGCTAGGTGTTGTCCAAACACAGAACAAAAAGATGACCCTGCCCCAAGAAGTTTACAATCTAAGTATAAGACAAGAGACAACAGATGGATACAGATAGATGGGGGAGTCCAAGGAAACAGCAAGACAGTATTGGTCAGCGTGACAGGCAGTGGTCCCAGCACACCAGGGGCCTCACCACTGCATTCAAACTCTAAGGGGCTACCAAGTCTGCAAAACCAGGTGGAAATCTTACAAAAATAAGCTTTCTTATGAGATTGCTACTGCTCCCAGCCATGCAAGAGATGAAAAAACGGCTGTTCTCCCAGCAATATTCTGACACTTCCATTTCCCGTGCCCTCTGGAAAGGAGGAGCTGACAAGAATGAAAAAAACAAACTGGGGAAAAAAGTCAGCTATAGTTTTCAGTCCTCAGATATGGTTCAGCTAAGGTTAGGATCAGCACTGGGAGCCGTAGTTCAGGTTACCTTTCACTGTGTCCAAATGTGTCCATCCTTAACAGTGACACTCCAGGCTGTAGCAATGTTTGTCTGAGGAAAGGGAAGGTTATCAGTGAAGGGAATGTTTTCAACACTAGATGGAGCACTGATCCCAGACATGCGGGAGTGAAAATGTCTCCTTGTTTTGTTAACTTGTTCCTCCCTGTGTAGTCCATATAAGTTCTGAATTTTTAAATATGAGGATTCCCTTTGGAATTCAGACTAATGCAGTATTTAGGGATTGTGTGCGTGTGTGTGTAGGGGAAGTGATATTCATTCTTGGGATAACTCTACTGAAATCGATAGAGCTACAACAGGGATGACTAAGGCCTGTTTTATCTTGAAATTGGGATGTTTGTGCCTTGGTAATTCATCTGCTTCTTTGCTCATTCCCCCTTTGACAGCCGCCCATCATGCATTTCTTTGTGACATCACAAGCTGTTTGCAGAGGTGATTATGATGTCATAAACAGACCTAGGCTCAAATATCTTGTTTTATGCACGTCTCTAGAGATATTTAAAAAAAAAAAAAAGGTCAAGAGAAGATACAAGATATTGGCCAAAGTGTATCTTGGTTGTCTCTAAGTAGAATCAACGAGGAGCCTTGTGGCACCTTAAAGACTGACACATTTATTAGAGCATAAGCTTACTCACTTCTTCAGATGTATGAGAATGTGTCTCTAAAATTTGTGGTGAAGTGTCCATAGCCACAGTTGGGGCCAGCCATCAGATTAGTAGCTGCTATCAAGAGGTCATAGACAAAGCCACCTTCATCACAATTCAACTATTTTATAGAGCAGGAAACCGACTGTTTGCCTAAATCATCAAGTCAGAAAGCTCCTTGTAGCTGCTGGGTAGTGAGGGCTATTGATTGATAATAGATGATTCAGCAGCCGCAGCACCAGCCAGCATGTGCTAGGACGTCATCTGGCCCAAGGGCTGGTGAAGTCTGAGATCAATCGATTGAGACTCACACTTCAGAGGCACAGGCTTGTAAAGGAATAAGGATCAGGAAGATCAGGATCCAGGTCATTTCCTTGTTGCCTTAACATGCGAATTTCTCCTCTTCTGCACAATGAGGAAAGGTCAAAGGTTCGGGATTAAAGCGCAAATGGTGATAGACGGGTAGCTCAACAAGGGCCAAGTGAATACACTGTTGTATATTGAGTCTGCAGAGCTGCTGGCAGACACAGAACTGTTCCGGCACATTGTCTTGTATGGGATCCCACTTGTAGGCTGTGTATCTCCTGTATCTTCCTATAGTGCCTGGCTGGGATGGGCTGGTGGGCTGGTAGGTCTGTAAGATGTTTATCAGTAATAATCCCATTTACATAATGCCAATCACCCTGAATGGTCCCAGAGCGCTTGTTGAATGGGCACTCAAACAAAAGCCTGCTCTCACAGGTTTCTTTGAAGCTAAAACACCCAGGGGCCTGATCCAAAGCACATTGGAGACAATAGACCAGACAAGAAGTGCAGTTAGGGGGTTGAACTCTCACATTTAACTCAAGCCACTGCATTGTCATTGTTTGATTATTTGCATGATGGTGGCACTTAGAGCCAGGGTCCTATTGTGCTAGGGGCTGTACTAATACTTGACAAAGCACTGACTCAGTTAAGCAAGTTGCTTAACCTCTGTGTGCCTCAATCTAGAAGGTGCAAGATTAGCTGCCTTCCTCACAGGGTGGGAGCATAGATGGTGTTTTCAAAGTGCTTGGGGACCCTTGCATGAAAGTATACATTATTACTAGATAGTTAGGCAGCTGCTGTACTGTGCCCATTTCTAATTTTCTCCCTATCCCCTTGGGCTCCACCCATCGGTCTGTTTCATCTTGCCTTACACTGAGGCTCGTTCTATACACAGAGTTGTGCTGGCTTAATTACAGGTGTGTTTTAAAATCAGTTTAGTCAAGCTGGTGCAGCTTTGGTGCAGACGCTCAGATCAGTGGAATTCTGGCTGATATCGGTCTAGCTAGCACTTGCAGTGAGGGTCTCTACTGCAGTGCAAGTAAAGGTGATCATAATGAAGTGTCCTCACTCTATAGACATAGTCTGTTATTCTGGGGAACGAGTGGCCTCTCCATCGCAGACACGTCATCTGGGATGACATGCAGAGCCAGTCAGTATAAACCCTTTAAAACATGGACTGTAATACCTGTTTCTTAAATAGCACTTTTCATCAGTTGATCTCAAAACACTTCACAAGCTTTAATATATTTATCCTCACAACCCATCTGCAAGCCAGGTCAGTGCTAATATCAGGGCCGCCCAGAGGATTCAGGGGCCTGGGGCAAAGCAATTTGGGGGCCCCTTCCATAAAAGAATTGCAATACTATATTCTCGTGGGGTCCTGGGGCAAATTGCCCCATTTCCCCCTCCCCTGACAGCCTTGGCTAATATCCTCATTGTACAGATAGGAAACCGCAGCACAGAGAGGCTAAGTGGCTTGCTCAAGGTCACATAGGAAGCTTGTAGCAGAGCCAGGAATTGAACCCAAATCTCCAGTTAATACCCTAACCACTGGGACCATCCTTCCTCCCTTTAAACTATCAAGTAATCTCCCCACAGCTGGCGAATCTAGACCCATAGCATTAATTTGCACCACAGACTTAGTTTGAAATTCAGCAAGCCAGTGACCAGTGATGTCGGTTATGTTCACAAAAGGGGAAGACCCAGGTAAGCCCTGTCCTTATTCTGATGCCCATTTTTACTGGTCATTGAATGCATCTTTTCGTTAACTCCATGTTGAGATGGAGTTACAGAGGGGTATGAACAAGGGATGCTCTTGGCATCTCTTTGTGTCTCCACCCCTGACTCACACCATGACCCTGGACATGTACTTTGAATAGAGGTGAGCCCAAACTAAATCCAGCTCCTAGTAGCCTCTTCTAAACTCTGAGAAGGAAGGTTTTGTATCCAGAACTGGAGCTGAATTTTTCAGCTTGTCCCTTCTTGTCTGATGGGTTGATCCAAAAACCCGCCCTGACCTCTGTGGTTCAAAGTTCAGCTCTGGATCCAACTTCTGTGCCTCGGGCCCACTCTGCACATGGGCCCTGCTCCTGCAAAGCACAAGTCGTTCCATTTCAATGAAGCCTGTGCTCAAAGTGTTTTGCTGGATCGGGATGTCTGAGCTCCAGCTTACCGGCCTGTAGAACTGGTATGAGGATCCTTTTTCTTCAGAGTGCTGTCGTGAGGCTAAATTCAGTCATGTGTGTAAAGTACTTTGAGATCCTAAAAAGTACTTCAAGATCCTGAGACAAGAAAGGCTAAGAAAGTGCAGAGGGCTACAAGCAGCGTTTGGAAAGAGAGCGAATACTGGACATGGACAATTCCCACCCAGTTTGGCTCTGCCCCTTGTATTATTCTGGCCACGTGCCCTTGCTGGTTGTGTACATGTTCAGACAGATAAGGACACCCGTCCATCCTCCTCCCCCTCATCCCCATTCAACACAGACCCAAGTGTTCCAGACGTCTCATATCTTTTTAAGGAAAACAGAACCACGATATTAAGTGCGCGGTAGCCCAAGGATAAGACATTTTGAGCGTGCGCTTAATTTACTGCTTCAAAAGTGGTTGTGTGTCTCTCAAGCTGGTGAGGTGGCTCCGCTAGGAATGACCCAATCTGAAATACCTGAGACTTGAGTCATGACTGAAAGAGGAAACATGCATAAACAAGCAGCAAGTCGAGAAACTCCATGTCTGAGGTGGACAAAGGTAAAAGTAAGTGGCTTGGTATGTCTGTGTGATAGCAAGAAAACCAAAGGTAGCAGTTTTAGCTGATAATCGCAGTGCCTCAGGCTGCGCTCTCCCAGGCAAAGCGGAGTCAAGTCTAGTCACTATTGGGCTGGGAGACCTCTAAGGAACACCCAAGGTGTTGCAAAGAATAGTGATGGTTATTCAGCAGTAATCATACTCAGCTCTTCCAGGGCACTTTTCATCAGCAGATCTCAAAGCACTTGACAAAGGGAGGTCAGTATCATTAGCCCTGAGCCCAAGTTCATCCAGCAGACCAGAGCCAAAACTAGAACTCAGGTGCCCTGAGTCCCAGTCTAGTGCTCTAGCCACAAGGTCGCACTGCTTTTCTGCCTTTTCTTGTCCATGCCATAACAGTGCCTGAGCATAGGCTTAAGGGCAATGTGCTTCCTGAGGTGCCATCTCATGATGAGACTAACAAGGCAGTAAAGACCCCTTACAGTATAGAGATAATATATTTTTTCAAGACTAATGGGGTTAACCCCATTGTCCTGATTGAGTTCCAATTTGGGTAGTTGCATTCTGCCTCCCAGAATTCATTCTGCAGTTTGAGGGACCAGGATGGTAATCTAATCTGACCTTCTGCATAACACAGGTTAGAGAATTCCATCCAGTGATTCCTACATCAAGCCCAAATTCAGATACAGTTGATTACACGGGGAGGCAGTGTGGTCTAGTGGCGGGAGCACTTGACTGGAACAGCTGGGTACTATTTTTGACTCTGCCACTGACCCACTGGGTGACAAGTAGTCACTTCTTCGTTCTGTGTCTCAGCTTCCCCATCTGTAAAATGGGGATAATGATACTGACCTCCTTTGTCAAGAGTTTTGAGACCTACTGATGGAAACTGGTATATAAGAGGTAATGTAATAAGGTATTATTGAATTTTGATCCTTTCAAGCCCCAGCAAGCCCCGGAACAAATTAAGCACTGTGCATGGGGAACAAATACTTGATAATGGGCTCTTTAGTGTAGCAGAGAAAGGTCTAACATGGCCCAATGACAGGACATTGAAGCTAGACAAATTCCAACTAGAATAAGCCATATATTTTTAACAGTGAGACTAATTAACCATTGGAACAATTTATAAAGCTCTGATGGAGTCTCCATCACTGACACTTTTTAAACCAAGGCAGGATGGTTTTCTAAGAGAGCTGGGAATTATTTGGGGGAAGTTCTGTGGCCTGTGTTATACAGGAGGTCAGCGAGGTGATCAGAGTGATCCCTTCTGGCCTTGGAATCTATGAAGATGTAAAGCCCTTGGTGCTCCTTAGCAATGAAAACTGTTGCACAAATGTAAGGTAAATAGAATAATAGATACAGTGGAACTGAAAGGACCAGGAGACATGAGAAGTGTTGAAGTCAAGGGGCCTCAGGGAAGTGGAAGAGGAAGGAATACAGTCACAAGTGAAACTACCATCACAGAGGAGGGATTGAAAACAAGTTATTATTGACCCTCCCCTTCTCCCCAGGAAGCCAAGAAAGAACAGGACTGGAGGAGCATGAGCTAGAATGAAGTGAGGGTCTGATTTCAAATGTGTACTTCAATTTTATGCCTTATCTCACGGTGGTAACTCTACAGTTGCACATAATTGCTTAAGTAAGCGCTCCCAGCTGGCTGGTAAATAGACGATGAGTGATACACATGCCCTGAGTTTGCATTTCTCACGTGGAATGCTTCTTATCGGTAGATCAGCTTCCCATTTTTCTTATGCCACACTTATGCACATTGTCCCTCAAGTTAATTCAGAGGCGGGGAGAGTAAGTGGGGAAATACCCTTATCAGCCTCTCTCTGAATCCCCCTGCATAACTATAAATCAAGTGGATTTGTAATGCTCTCCTGTCAAGTATGGGCATTATTGCAGTGATGTGCCGTCAGCTCAGTAATGTATGCCATGGAATGTGCCTTATCTGATCTACCTTCTGTTTTTTCTTCTTACTCCTTAGGCCAGTATACACGTCTATTTCTCCACCCTGCTCCAGGTCCCTCTTCAGTGAATGGGAGTTTTGCCATTGACTTCAGCGGAAGCAGGATTGTGCTCTTGATTTGTAAAAGCTCAGAAGGCAGCACAGACAATCACCACTTTGGTTTCTTAGGCCATGATCCTGCAATCAAATCCACATAAACAGACCTTCAATGAAAATCAGTGCAGCTCCTCAAGGCTGCAGGATTAGGGGAGGAGACTATGAGAGTAACATTAACGGAGTGTGTTGTGCCCCAGTCAATAGTGGATAACAATCAACTACTGCTAATGGAGGTAGAGCTCCACTCTGTAGTGCTATCTAGCTATCTTACAAACGTATTATGGCCCGTATTAGTGGAGTACGAGAGCACCTCAGTGTATTTATTTATCATCACTACCACTGTGCTATTATTCCCATTTTACTGAGGGAGAACTGAGGCACAAAAAGACTAAGTGACTTTTCATACATTCTAAGGCCTGAAGGGACCATTGTGACCTCCTGTATAACACAGGCCAGAGAAGTTTCCCTAAATAATTCTTAAAGCAGATATTTTAGGAAAGCATCCAACTTGATTTAAAAGTAGTCAGTGATGGAGAATTCATCATGATGCTTGGTAAATTGTTCCAATGGTTAGTTACTCACCTTTAAAAATGTATGCATTTCCAGTCTGAATTTGCCTAGTTTCAGATTCAAGTCATTGGACCATGTTAGACCTTTCTCTGCTAGGTTGATGAGCCCATTATTAAATATTTGTTCCCCATGTAGGTAATTTATAGACTGTGATCAAATCACCTGGTAACCTCCTCATTGTTAAGCTCACTAGATTGAACTCCTGGTGTCTTACACTATAAGGCAGGTTTTCTAATCTTTTAATCGTTCTCATGTTTCTTCTCTGAACCTGCTCCAATATATCTAACATCCTTCTTGAATTGTGGGCACCAGAACTGGACACAGTATTCCAGCTGCAGTTGTAGGGGTAACATAACTCCTCTACTCTTACTCGTGATTCCCCGGTTTATGCATCCATGGGTCACTTTTGGCCAGAGTGTTGCATTGGGAGCTCATGTTCAGCTGATTATGTACCATGACACCCAGATCTTTTTTCAGAGTCACTGTCTCCCACGATAGACTTTCCCGTGGTCACACAGGAAGCATGTGGTGGGGTGGGGAATCAACCCCAGGTCTCCGCTGGGGTCCTAACCATTGGGCCCTTCATTCCACTCATGCGGGAGGTTCTATTTTCTAATTACTGATGATCCATATGCAGCGAAGTGATGGAGTATGTACACCACCGGGCCTTGAAGGTGTTAAAGTGATCCTGAGAAGTAGTTTTGTTATCTGGTTGCACCTGGAGGGAGAGCCAGGCTTAATTGATCATGGCGTCCAATAGGGCAGGAGCAGGTTGTTCATCATAAAGCCAGGAAGTTTGCAGCAGAAGGAGGCTGCAAGGAGAGAGACTCCAGTCGCCCTCTGGTGGGATAGAACAGATAGGAAGTGGCCCAGGAAGTAGATCTTCAATGTCAGCTATAGGATCTCTGGACTGGAACCCAGAGTAGAGGAAGGACCTGGTTTCCCCTATCAGCCGATGAGAAAGATGGGATGAAACTCTCCAAAGTAAGGGGTGTATGGACCATGGAACCCAGAGACAAATGAAAGACCTGATATAAGGTCACCAGATTATAGCTTGGTTAGACTCTGTCATCCTGGAAAGGGTGGACTAAAGAGTGACCTGGCCAGAGGGCCAAGTTGCAGGAAGAGGGTCTACAATGATGACAGAGGGTGTCATGGGGGAGACAGCTGCTATGCCATGCCTGGCCACAAGGAGGTGCTCCTGCCGTGAGTGAACCCCTGTACAAGCAGATGTATAGAATCATTTTGCTGGTTCACCCTTGGGAGCCAGGCAGCGTGGGTTACGGTAGTTTCAGTTTGGGAGTGTATACACATTCAAACAATGCTGACGACTCACGTGAAGTGTCGTTACATATGCTCCTTAAGGAAGAGCCCATGTCTGTCTCTGTGTTTGCATACAACCTAGCATAATGGGGCCTGATCCTCATCGGAGCCACCTCACTATTAAATAATAATTACAGAAGAGGTTTAGATTCCCACGGGTCTAAATGACTTGTGGGTGGAAATGAAATCCCTCCCTTCTGTGGTAGGAAGGAGGAAGGGGCAGAAAGCTTGGCCTCGAAAATGAAATCTGCCCAGACAAATTTGTCTAAATGGACCCACGAGATAACCGTGGAATGGGAGGTGTCTGTGTTGGATTTCTTCCGAAAACCCTTCATGCAATGGGAGGGAGAAGCATGTGTGGAATGTGACAAGCCTGTTCTCTTGCTATTTGTGTAAACTAGTTGGGTCTATTCTCTTCTTCTTGAAGTGAACATTTTAAGGCTCCTTGCAAAGCAAATTTACTTTTCCAAAGCACAAGAGCCAGCTCCAGGGAAACTCAGTGGATCTAATTTTTTTGCTTCTGAAGCAACAAAGTGTGAACAACTGTCTGTCTGAATCCAAGAGCGCACACTTGAAATTGTGGGGCTGGATTGAGTAGACTGGCACGGTTGGTAACCCCTTAATGGACCTTTACCAGGGACCAGCCCCTGAAGGATTAACATACTTTGGCATCTAAAAGACATGATCTAGTTCAACTCCAGATTAATTCATGGAAGTCCTATGTCCTTATGCAGGAGGTCAGACTAGATGATCATGATGGTCCCCTCTTCCCTTAGAACCTATGAATTCCAAGCAGGGCCAGAAAGCTCAGGATTCAAACTGGACTTGCCTTAAAATGGGACAGTGGCACTTGAGGAGCCAACAAAGGGCCTTTCACAGGAATGTCTCACAGCACTTTACAAAGATGGATGAGTTCAGCCTCACACCATTGTGAGAAAGCACAATAGGTAAGAATGATTTTTATGGATATTACAATAGTATCTGCAGGCTCTGGCTGAAATCAGGGCCCCCATCATGCTAGGCCTTGCAAAAACAAGGAGCAAGAGATAATCCTTGCCTCAAGCTGCTAACAATCTAACTAGACAAGATTGAGAGGGGAAACAGGTGAAGTGAGTTTCCCCAAGGTCAGACAGCAGGTCAATGGCGAAGGCGGGAAAAGAATCCAAATTCCTGGGTCCCAGTGCAATAGCCCCTCCACACTCCTTATAGAGGACTGTTACTATAAAAAATAACATGTTAATACTGACTGTTGGCATTTTACTGATAGGTAAACTGAGGCAGAGAGTAGTGAAGTGAGTTGCCTACCATCACACTGCAAGTTGGCAGCAGAGCCAGAAATGGAACCCAGGCACCTTGATTCCCGGCATCTTATCCCCTCCCCCCCCCAAGAACATTTCTATATCAAGAAATGTGCTTCGTCCTGTAATTGTTTTGGCTTCCCTGTGCTGGTATAGAGACATTTGTGCTTGGGAAAAGGGTTTCCTCCTGGCAGCCCAGCCTTTCCCAAGGGGAAATCATAATGTGGTGTCTGACACAGCAGTGGGTTCCCACTGGGATGAAGGGGCTGTTCCAGCTGCCGTGCTGGGACTGTCCTGCAGGGTGGTGGAGGAGGAGGCATTTGTGGACTGCAAAGGAGGAATTCCACAGTGAGAAAAGAAATATGTTTGGGTAATGATGAAAAGTAGCAGGAAAACCTTTGGGGAAAGGCATGCAAAGCCTTTGGACTCAGAGACTCACTGAGGAAAAGGGATTAACAGGGGATGTAGGCCCTGATCAAGGTCAGTGCCTGTCAGAGACCGGGACGTAGGTGGTTGTTCCTAGTGGTTGGAGCAAAGTCCTCTGTTCCTCCACAGCACAAGCACAACAAGGCTCCTCCTCAGGCCTTACCTGAAGAAGGCAGAGGGCAGTCTGCTCTCTATGGTCTGTTCAGCTCTTGGCTTCTGTTCTGAGAATGCCTACGAGGGGCCTAGTTACCACACACGAACATAGGCGCTGTCAGCCTGGATCAGACGCATGGTCCATCTAGCCCAGTATCCACTCACCAAAATGCCCAATACCAGATGCTTCAGTGGAAGCTTACAGAAACTCTGCTGTAGGTAGCTATAGAATAACCTACTCTCAAGGAAAATTGCCTCCTGACCCCCAATTGTTAGAGGTTGGTTTATTGCCCTGAAGCATGAGGGTTGATGGCACCTTCCCAAACTCTTAGCTATTTTGAAATATTTATTCTTACATCTCTGGTTATTCTTGTTATCCTTATAAATGTCAAATCCCCTTTTGGCTCTTGCTAGGCTCTTGGCCTCAGTAATGTCTCATGGCACTTACTATTAAACATTTATATGGGGGTAGTGCCTCGAAGCCTAGGTCCCACTGTACAGGACATGGAATAAATGACAGTCCGTAGCCCAAAGAGCTTACAGACTAAAAGACAAGATGTTTCAGGTGGGTGAGGCAAACACGTGGGAATAGTTTGGAGGAGCCGGGGCGGGGATTGCCCCCAAACGGCAAGCCTCGGGCAGGCACAGAATTTCCCCCCCACCCCATGCACAGCCCTGCTGGCCTGACTGGAGCTGTTCACCATAGATATAGAAGTCAAACCACGCCTAGGGGCAAACACGGACCTGGGTGGAGGGTATGGAGGAGCCAGGGTCAGAAGAAAACTCCCACCTGGCCATCCGTCTAGTTGTTATCAGCAGGCAGTTTTCTGTATGCCATGAGTTCCACAGGCTAACGGCATTGTGGTGCAAAGTATTTCCTTTGGTCTGTGTTGAATTTGCCCTCGTTCATTTTCACTGAATGCTCCCCAGCGCCATCGGCGTGGTGATTTTAATGCCACTGACCAATGTCCAATGGAAACTGGGCTGAGACCACCCAGGTAGGGGTGTGTTTGAACCCATGACTTAATGAGAAAACGATCTGGAGCTAATGAAGATGTCCCTGAGCAATCTTAAGACTTGTCTAGACAAACAGGTAAGCTGTGGCAAGCTGAGGTGTAAATCTTCCCTGCACTAGTCTGCCTGGGGACCCTCATGCCATGCACTGAAAAGTCCCTTGAGCGTTTTGATCTACGCTGCGTTGAAATGGGTGTTCATCCAAGTGCACTCAGTGCAGGGTCACATGGACACAATGCGTGTCAGGCGAGTGAGGGATAGATTTACACCCCAGTCTGCCGCAAACTAAGGGCTTGTCTACATCAGAAAGTTGCAGCGCTGGTGAGGGAGTTACAGCGCTGCAACTTAGGAGGTGTACACATCTGCAGGGCACCACCAGCGCTGCAACTCCCTGTTTGCAGCGCTGGCCGTACTCCCGTTTTGTCTCGGGTGTAGAGGATCCAGCGCTGGTGATCCAGCGCTGGTAATCAAGTATAGACACTTACCAGCGCTTTTCTTGACCTCCGTGGAATAAGCAGGTATCCCAGCATACCTGAGGAAGCCTCTGGTAATCAAGCTGGTCTCCTTCCCCGGCTTGCTCTCGCGTTCCCCGAACCCGAGCAAGCAGGTCTCCTTCCCTGCGGTTTGCAGGGTGGTTCGCGGAACGCGAGAGCAAACCGCGGCGAAGCTGGTCTCCTTCCCCGGTTTGCTCTCGTGTTCCCCGAAACCCCTAGAAGCCGCCCAACAGCGCTGCAGTGTGGCCACATCTAACACCACTTGCAGCGCTGGTTGCTGTAAGTGTGGCCACTCTGCAGCGCTGGCCCTATACAGCTGTACTAATACAGCTGTAACAACCAGCGCTGCAAAATTTTAGATGTAGACATGGCCTAAGTGTTCATTTAGACAAGCACTAATTCTCTTTGCACGGAGTTAGCAATAGTCTCTGTGGAGGCAGTCTCTCCCTAACTCTGCATAACACCCGATACCTTTGTTACCAGGGGAGAGGAGAGCTTTCAAGACCTTACTCGTTAAAGACGGTTCTGGGTTTTTGCCTTTTCCGGAACAGGCCTTGGCATGGCGTTGAGCCAGGAGAATGATAAATTCATATGGAAGAAGCTCACCCATAAGCTGGTTTGATACAAACAGCTGAGCTGTCAAATTTTCTCATAATGCAGCCACACACATGTCTGTGCTTCCGTGCCAAATGAGATCTGACATTTAATTTAAAATCCATGGGCTCACTTAATGTCTTGCCTCACTGCAATAAAAGGAGTGGAACAGCAGGGCATTCTCTCCACTTGTGGTAGGTTTTTAATGGCAAGAACGAACCCGAAGAGTTTACTTCTCCCCTAGTTCCTTAATAATTCAGAGCAATCCACCCATGAGAGAACATTTCACTTGGAGCGCTACCATCCTAACAGCCATTATTTGATTACAAAATCTTACAGCCCAACTCAGGAAACCCATCCAGCCCAAGATGGGCCCTTCCCAACCTATGGAAAGGACACTAGGGTCTGCAGTAAACTGGCAGAACCGGGGCCCACAAGTGAGAAGCTACCTTTGCAACACAAGACTACAAAGCGAGTCAGTGGCAAAGCCAGGAATAGAAACCAAATTCCTTGAATCAAGGCCCTTCTCTGTCGCCAGTAGACCATGATGCCTGGCTGCGAGACCCACCCGTTGCTATTGGATATTAAAAGTTGTTCAGAGCTGGTGTAGAAGCCCTTTTGTGTTCCTCAGTGATGGGTTTTGAAGTTCCGACTTTTATTGTCAGTGGTTGGTATCTGATGTCTGGGCCACTTGATGTCTGGATTCAGAGTCCCTGATATTAACACACAGCTGCCGGTGCAGAGGCCATTAAAGTTTTTGGCCAGCACAAAACCCTTTTCTCCAGTGAGGCACTCGTGGAAACCCTGGTGGTACCACAGCTGTAGGGAGGATGGGCTAGGGGACAGAGCTCTGAACTGGCACTTAAGAGACCTGCATTTGATTCCTGGATTTGTCACTGATTCTGTGCACAAGTCATTTAATCTACCCCGTGCCTCAGGCTGAAATCTACAGAAGAGGGGGAAAGTAGCTCTCTGCCTGCCAAGCTTGCTGTGATGGTTCAATCAATCAATGAGCAGGTTCAGATGCTATAGTGATAAGGACCATCAAAGTGCTGCGACTGAGGGCTTTGTGGTGCTCAGTGATCACTCAGGCCAGGCCCTCAGAGGTATACAGACTCCTAATGCCCACTGATTTCAATGGAAGCTGGGAGTCGAAATACCTTTGAGGATCTGAAGGTATGTCTACACTACCCGCCGGAATGGCAGGTAGCAATCGATCTATTGGGGATCGATTTATTGCGTGTAGTGTAGACATGATAAACCGGTCCCCGATCGCTCTCCCGTCGACTGCTGAACTCCAGCTTGGCGAGAGGCGGAGGCAAAGTCGACGGGGGAGTGGTGGCCGTTGATCCCGTGCCCCGAGGATGCAAAGTAAGTGATTTAAATTCTATCTAAGATACGTCGACTTCAGCTACGCTATTCTCGTATCTGAAGTTGCGTATCTTAGATCGATTCCCCACCCTTTCCCTCCATGTAGACCAAGCCTGAGCTTCAGTGCTTAAGGAGCCTGCCAGTTAAGTAGTGCTTTAAACTCAAGCTTTTTGGCCTCAAGGGGTATGTCTATGCTGTGGCTGGCAGCGAGCCTCCTGCTGGACAGACTCGTACAACTGGGGCCTGAGCTAGTGCACTGAAAATAGCTGGGTATACACTGGCTTAGGCAGTAGCTTGGGCTCTCAAGCCCCCCTGGTCCCTGGGTCTGAGGTCGGGTTTTCTGCCCTAAGGACTTGTCTTCACGTGCGGTGCGACAGTGGCACAGCTGTATCAGCACTGGTGCAACGGCACAGTGGTAGCACTTTAGTGAAGATACTATTACACTGACAGAAGAGCTTCTCCTGTGGATGTAGCTAATCCACTTCACCGCCAGGCAGGAGCTATGTTGCTGGGAGAAGTTCACCCGGTCACATAGTACTGTCTACACCAGGGGTTAGAGGTTAATGAGTCTGCTCCAGGGCCGGCTCCAGGCACCAGCAAAACAAGCAGTTGCTTGGGGTGGCACATTTCTAGAGGCGGCATTTTGGTGCTGGCCATCATAGATGCCGACTCCGGGACATGGGGAAAAAGTGCCCCTGCCGCCCCAGCTTGCTGCCCCAACTCGCCTCTGCTCCAGCTCCGCCTGCTCCCCTGAGCGCACCACCGCCGCTCCACTTCTCCCCCTCCCTCCCAGGCTTGCCATGCGTGAAACAGCTGTTTCACACAGCACGGCTGCAAGGAAAGGAGGGAGGACAAGCTGAGCAGCAGGTGCTCGGGGGAGGCAGCGGTGGTGGAGCGGAGGTGAGCTGGAGCGGGGACCGGGTCCTCCACCCCGTTACTTCCTGCGCCCCACCACCCTAGCTCACCTCCATTCCACCTACTCCCTGAACTGCTCCCTGAGAGGGAGGGGAGAGAAGCGGAACGGCAGTGCACCCAGGGGAGCAGACGGAGCGGAGGTGAGCTAGGGCGGGAGGTCCCAGGGGGCCCCCAGGAAGCAATGGAGGGGGGAAATGCGGCATGCCCGGGGGACGAGGTGGGGTTGGGGATTTGGGGAAGGGGTTCGGAAGGGCTGGGGGGCACAAAAAAAAAAGGGGGGGAGCCAAAATTTTTTTTGCTTGGAGTGGCAAAAATCCTAGAGCCGGCCCTGTTCTGCTCTACAGCCTTAGCTAACAGCCCGTTGGCTTTCAGCGCATACAGTAGAGGCTCATGCGCTAAGCTCCAGAGGTTCCAGGTTCAATCCCGCCTGCCGACGACTGGGGTCTGTTGACGTTGCACTAGCGCGAGCCCTGCTAGCATGCGTCTGTCGCTGCAGGCTGGGAAACCGACTCCCAGCAGCCATGTCAGTGCTGCTGACGCTGCAGTGAGTTATGCCATGAGGATGCAACAGCTGCAGTTATAACCACAACTCATCAGCCACTTGTCCAGTCACTCCATCTAGCCCTGGTGTGGGTTCACAGTACGGCTGCCCTCGCTCAAGCCAGGCTAACTCCTGCGACATAGCTGGAGAGAACTGACTTGCACTGTTGCAGTGAAGACAGACAAGCCTTGACAAATCTTCCCCTGCAAAACCCCTTCTACGCAGGCCTGTGAGATCAATGGCACAATCTAGCCTCTTGCGGGAAGAGGAATTTCTCAGAGTGGCTCTAGGGAATTGAGGGAAACCCCCGTCAGTCAAAGGTGAACTGGGAAGTGTATTGTAGTAGGAGAATATCCTGGAGTGAGGGCAGAGGGGACTGCTACAGTCTGGGGACCGACTGGCTAAGGGACAGTTCTGCAGAAAAGAACCTGAGGATTACAGTGGACGAGGAGCTGGATATGAGTCAGCAGTGGCCCTTGTTGCCAAGAAGGCTAATGGCATATTGGGCTGCATTTGTAGGAGCGTTGCCAGCAGATTGAGGGAAGTGATTGTTCCCCTCTATTCTGCACTGGTGAGGCCACATCTGGAGTATTGCATCCAGTTTTGGGCCCCCACTACAGAAAGGATGTGGACAAATAGGAGAGAGTCCAGCAGAGGACAACAAAAATGATTAGGGGGCAGGGACACATGAATTATGAGGAGAGGCTAAGGGAACTGCGATTATTTAGTCTGCAGAAGAGAAGAGTGGGTGGGGGAGGGGGATTTATAGCAACCTTCAAGTACCTGAAGGGGGAAGTTCCAAAGAGGATGGAGCTAGGCTGTTCTCAGTGATGGCAGATGACAGAACAAGGAGCAATCGTCTCAAGTTGCAGTGGGGAAGGTCTAGGTTGGATGTTAGGAAACACCATTTCACTAGGAGAGTGGTGAAGCACTGGAATGGGTTACCTAGAGAGGGGAATCTCCATCCTTAGAGGCTTTTAAGGCCTGGCTTGACAACGCCCTGGCTGGGATGATTTAGTTGGGGTTGGTCCTGCTTTGAGCAGGAAGTTGGACTAGATGACCTCCTGAGGTCTCTTCCAATCCTAATTTTCTGTGATTCACTGACTCACCCAGGAATGCTGGGCAGGTTTTTCCCATTTGTGAAGTTCTTCTCAAATGTTCTTCACCCTCTTTCTCAGCTTCACGTCGCTCTGTGTGAATGGCTCCTTCCGTGAGTTGGGGACAGGGACTTCACGATAGCGAAGATTATTTCTGATCCTATTACAGATGGTGCCCATCACGTGGTACCAGAGTTCCTGATTGTCTGTGGGACGGAGAAGTGGTTGTTGGATCTCCAGCTACTGTTTAATGTTCTCAGGACAGCAGTGTCCTGGAAAACTTTTCTCCTTTTTCCTCTGCCTGGAAGATGCAGCTGGGTCTATCAGAGGCAGACCTTGCCTCCAGGTTCCATGACTTTGGAGCTCCAAAATAGGATTGTGCTGTACTTGGAGTTACACCTTAAACCAACCTAAACCAGTGGAGAATAGAGCAGCCAGCTTGTTAAAGGATGCATCTCGTTGGGCGCACATGGCCCAGTGATCTGTACTGGCTGCCTGCTATTTTCAAGGTGGCAATAGGAACATCGAATGTAGGATTGGAGGGGACCTCCTGGGTCACTGAGTCCAATCCTCTGCTATCAGAGGCATCCCCTTTATATAATTTCATTCATAAACTGATCAAGCTCCATCTTAAAACCAGTTCAGTTGTTTGTCCCCACTGCTCTTACTGGGAAGCTGTTCCAGAACCTCACTTCTCTGATGATTAGAAGCTTTCTTCTAATTTCCAGCCTCTGTTTATTCATGGCCAGTTTATCCCCAGATGTTCTTGTGCCAGTATTGTCCTTTATCAGAGGGTAGCCGTGTTAGTCTGGATCTGTAAAAGCAGCAAAGAATCCTGTGGCACCTTATAGACTAACAGACGTTTTGGAGCATGAGCTTTCGTGGGTGAATACCCACTTCCTCAGATGCATGCAAAGCTCATGCTCCAAAACGTCTGTTAGTCTATAAGGTGCCACAGGATTCTTTGCTGCTTTTATTGTCCTTTAGCTTCAATAGCTCTTCTCCCCCACCACTGTTTGGTTGGTAAGGTGTTGGCTTGGACCTATAAACCCCTGAATGATTTGGGACTAGGGTTCACCCTTGCCAGACTGCCAGGCTGTGATTGGTGGAGGCCCTCGTGCCGGGAATCTCAAACGACCGCCTCCCAATACAACGCACCACTATCTGGGACATCCACAACCTATCATGTTGGAAGTGGGTGGTTTGTTGAAGAAGGATGGAGAAGCATGTGTGAAGGGGGCAGATTTAAGATGGTGATGCATGACCTATTGTGGACAGTAGTTGCAGTACGTAGCTTTGGGTGGAAGAGTAGAGGTTGGCTTTGCCTTCCCATTCTTTTGTGGGTTCCCTGAGCACCATCAATCCTGCGCACTGAGTAAGGCTGGGGTGCTGTAGCAAAAATAGCATGTGATCAAGAATTAAAGACCATTATAATGGTGTATAATGCAAAGACACCAATGGGCTGAGTTAAGAATTTAGCTGCCAAACTTTAACAAACCTGTACTGAGCATGTGCAAACTGAGATTTTTCCGAGGCTTACAACATGGCAAAATTTGGGCAGATTTTCACAGGGAAAGCCAAGGGCATATCCTTGAAACCAGGGAGTCCTCCTTCTAAATTCCAAGTCCCTGCTCCAAAGCATGGGGGTGATAGAGCTTCTCAGTGAAACAGCTGTAATAATTTTACATGGGCCATATCGTGTTTTTCCCTAATCTTGTTCTTGGAAATGGCTGTACTTTTTTTTTAAATTAAACTTTCCTAAATAATAGTGCCTGAGGCAGACACCAAGCATGGAAAACGTCAGGCGAAATGGTTAGTTTGGCAAAGTTATAAGCAACTGAAAACAGAGTCTTTTAATAGAAAATATTGGGCAACCTTAGCGTTCGGTGGCATTACCAGTTCTATAACTGGAGACCTAATAGAATGCACCATCCGAGCTCTGCTTGGTCATGAGGATCCACTGTGCAGATAAGTTCTTTGAGGCAGGGACCGTCTCATGCTATGTCTGTAAAGTGCCTAGCACATTTTGGGCTATATATATAAACACCTAGGCCCACACTCACAAAGGTATTTAGGCTTCTCACTTCCACTGAAATCAATGGATATTAGGAGCCTAAATAACTTCGTGTATCTAGGCTCTAGTTCTCAAATAGTGTTTTTTGTCTGCAGATCTTTATAAAGGGCTTTTCAAAGGAGGCAAGTAGCATTACCCTAAATTTGGCAATGGGTAAACTGAGGCACATAGCGGTGACGTCACTGGCTAGGAGGCTAGTGATAGAGCCAGGAATAAAAGTCAGATTTTCTGAGTCCCAGGGCCCTATCGATTGGTGGACACGGACTCCCTAATACGTGTACTCTATGATCTGTTTGGTTTAAATCTTGACTTCCCGCTCGCTAGAGGCTCAGATACAATGGTGATGAGCACGACAAGAGCTCCTAGCTAGCTAGATGGCTTATTGTTTTTCCCTTCTTCCTAAGCCATCCCTGGACTGAAGTCCAGTTTTTTCAGGACATGCTTTTTCTGAATTTCCTTAGCTTATATCCGAATCTGGCTTGTTTGACTCCTCGAATGGTTCCTTTCGGTGCAATTTGGAAAGTCCCTCTCCTAATCATCTCGTTGACGTGACTTTTCAGCACCGCAAACTCCTCTGCTTGCCGGCAGCTGCACCTCGTAATGAAGTCAGAGAAGACCATTTGCCTGGGTGATGTTTATCAGGCTGTCGCTACAATCCCCCCTTTGTTAGCCCTCTTCTCACCCCTCCTCGGCTGGCAGGTTCCCATGTACCTTGCACTCCCTTTACCTTTCGCTTTGCCTTTAAATGAACAGAGCCAGCAAATATGAGTGCAGCACTGTCTGTGGCTACCATAGGTTTATTATTAGTTTGGCTTGAGGAGCCCAGGAGCTAGTGGTGATGACAGGTCAACCAGACATGTCATGACCTTGATGTTTAAGCATCTGGATGGGCCTAGCCCAAACCCTCCTCTAGCGATATGCACAGATTATATAGTAGGGCAGATACTCCCCTGGTGCAAATTCAAGTCCACAGGCACTATAACAGTTTCCTCTGGTTGAGGATCTGCCCCTAGGGGTACAGTCTATTCACCATAACAGAGTTTGCATTCTGCCCAGTGATCTCGGTCCTCCTGCTGTGTAAACTGATATCAGCTCGTCACAGGATTCCTTTCGCTCCGATCATTGTGTTGTGCTTCAGTCAAGGAGCATTTGACAACCTACCACAAACAATCATGCTACCTGATAGGGGAAGTATTCTTCCACGGACAAGGCAGACAGCTTCAGGCAGCGGCTATGTTTGTGTTTCTTTTTGCTTGCTCCCCACTTCAAAGCAGGTGGTTACTAAACACGATAGGCAATCTGCAGATGTGTGTGGGAGTGAAAGGATTTGGTGGGGCATAGATCTAAGGTGGAGAGAGCTTTTTGGGGATCACAAAAGGCTGCTGTGAAGGTGCCAGTGTCTGACAATCAGGATGGCAAATGTGTCCTCTCTAACAAGGATTTATTGAAAACATGTTTTCTTTTATGCTCTATCAAAGGCAGCATGGGCCGGTGGAAAGGGCAAGGGACTGGTAGTCAGGAGTCTTGGGTTTTATTGTCTGACTCACTGTTTGACTTTGGACCATGTTGTGCCTCAGTTTCCCCATCTGTGAAATGGGGATAATGATACTCAGTCTCCTCTTGAAAAGGGCTTGGAGATCAGAGGATTAAGTGAGCTGCATGCACAGTGCACGTCTTTTTAAAATGTATTGAGTGCTGATGGAAAGTGCTGGATTTAGGGCTGGTCAAAAATTTTCCATCAAAATTGTTTTTTGATGCAAAATTGGATTCTTGATTAAATTTGTCTTAAAAAGTGTCTGCTTTCCATGGAAAGTGCTGACTTTGTGATGAAAAACCGAACACCAACATTTTTATTTTTTGGCCAATACCCCAAAAAGATTCATTTGGAAATACCTCCATAGTTCCTCATGGGAGTTGTAGTTTGGGTGCCTCAAGCCCTCATTCTGCTATGTGGGCTGGGTCCTCAGCTGGACTACATTTCCCATGATGCACTGTTGGCAGGGAATCCCATGATGTAACGCAGTGGCTGAGCAAAAGAGGAGCCCATTGTGCATCATGGGAGATGTTGTCTGGCCAGAGAAAACAGCCCATTGAAGAGAATGCGGGCACAAGGCACCTGAACTACAACTCCCATCAGGCACCAGGGTAGTATTTCCAAATTGAAATAGTTGGAGTTTGACTTTTCACTAAAAAGTCAGAATTATCTAATCATGTTCGAAGTCTCAGTCTTTATCTTCAAGGTGCTTAATGGCCTGGGGCCACAGGTATCCAAAAGATCATCAGAACTTCCAGGATCCAGACTGTGGTTGGCATCCTTGCTCCTCTGGCACAATGAAACTCTTTACAATAGGGGTAAAACTCATCCATGCAGGAGACAGCGTTTTCTTGGGGGCTGATCCTAGAGTGTGGGGTGAACTCCCTCAGGAACCAAGAAGCCCCCAACACCTCACCACCTTCCACTCCAAGTGCAAGACACACTTCTTCCATCGGCCTTCTCTAACTCAAGCACAGAACAATGTATAAATAAATAAATAAATAAAATCCCTGCCAAAACAAACCACTCCACTACATGCACAGTTCTCCTGGGGAGAGCACAAGCACATGCGTTAGGGCCAGAGTTTCTCAAACAGGGGTTACCGCTTGTGCAGGGAAAGCCCCTGGCGGGCCGGGCTGGTGTGTTTACCTGCCCAGTCTGCAGGTCCGGTTGATCGCGGCTCCCACTGGCTGCCGATTGCTGCTCTGGGCCACTGGGAGCTGCTGGAAGCGGAGGCTGCTTCCAGCAGCTCCCATTGGCCTGGCCACTTCCAGTAGCTCCCATTGGCCCAGAGCAGCGATCCGCGGCCAGTGGGAGCTGTGATCAGCCAGACTTGCAGACAGGGCAAGTAAACACACCGGCCGGCCCACTAGGGGCTTTCCCTACACAAGCGATGACCCCTGTTTGAGAAACCCTGTGTTTTAGGCTGTCATTAAGCCTAAGGGCTGCATTCTGATCTCAGTTACAATTGGCATAAATTTAACCTCACTTGCCTCTCCCTGTTACTCTAGATTCTCGCTGATGTAACTGAGACCTGGCCCAGGAACAAGCCCTTTGTACCCCAGGAAGAGAAAACACCCCACTCAGGTGTACCTGTCTTTCAGGTAGTTAGCAAAGGAAACGACATCCTGATATGGGGAACTTGACAGGAATTAAATCAGCTGACTGTACTGCGCAGGCCCTCCAGGTTCAATATGTCCTGATGACCCCTGAAGTTAAGAACTTCTGCTCCTCTTAATCTGGTCCCAGGTCAAGATTCTCACCTAAGGCCTTGGGTGTGTGTCACTGGTGGAGTCTACCCTTGTTGTTCTCTTTTGCTGGGGTTTGAGACACCAGTTAAGTACATGTAGCAATTTGTTAAGTGTTGTTTCCCTTTCTGTCTCTGCCTGATCGAACATGCTTTCTGGGAAGGAAGCCTCCTTCTCCAGAGTTAATTGAGTAGGTAACTCTGACCCTTGTTTACATTCAGTAGCAAAGGAGAGCCGGGACTTAGCAACAGCAACTCATGGGAGTTTTTAATATGCGCCCTGGCATGCTAAGGAGCACGTTCTTATGACCTTTCAGAACAGGATTGAAAGCTGTTCCAGGGCCAGGGGTATGTAATCCACTGTAGGTAGACAACTGAATGAGGAGGAGGCTGCAAGAGGTTGTGGGAAGGGCGGGAGGGCTTAATCTAACTCTGACAAGTTAATTAAATGTAAGAGCAAACGTTCTTATCCTGGTGTTGTCATGAAATACAGGTAGACCGGCTTTTCTCTCTGCTTTGCTGTACAGAAATTCTTAGAGGCCACTGATATCTCAGTCCTTGATTCAGGAAAATATTTAAGCATGTGTTTAAACTTTTATGCCTGTGCTTAAGGCCCATTGTGACTTAAGCACGGGCTTAAAGTTAAGCACACTCTTAAGTGTCCAGCTTGAACAAGGATTCTTTGCTGAAGCAGGCCTAACTAGGGGTTAGGAGGGTGATGGAATTTGCTTTTGGGGGAAGGGAGGGAATTTTAGTCCCTAATGGACACTAGTGATATGGAATGATCTGAAACACTATGTGGTATTCAGGGATTTTCAGCAGAGGAAAATGTTTTTCCTTGTCTCAGATTTTTGGACAAAAGATGAGTGTCTCTCACCACTTCTCCACGCGCCCTGAAGCTGAAAATTCATTTCTCCACCCCCAAAAGCAGTTGTTTTCAGTGAGGATATGACAGAAATGGGGAATCCCCATCTAAAACATATGCACAGTTTTACCCAGGTTGGCATGACTGATAGTTTTGTTCCCTCGGGCAGTTTCCACGTACCATTATGAGGCCCAGGAACACAGATCGAGGCCAGGAACCCTGTCAAAGAAGGAGATTAGGTTGGTTTGACACGATTTGCTCTTGACAAATCCATGCTGGCTAATCTTATAACCCTATTATTCCTGTAGGTGCTTACAATTTGATTATTTAACTATTTATTCCAGTATCTTTCCCAGTATCAAAGTTTGGTTGACTGACCTATAATTTCCCAGGTCCTCTTTGTTCTTCTTTAAAAAGATAGTACCATGTATGCCCTTCTCCAGTCCTTTGGGGCCTCACTGTCCTGCATATGATCTTAAAGATAATCTCCAGCGGTTCTGAGATTGCTTCAGTTGGTTCCTTACGTACCCTAAGGTGAATTTCATCAGGCCAGCTGACCAGAGACATCTAATTTATCTAAATAGTCTTTAATCTGTTCTGTCCTTAGTTTGGCTTGAGTTCCTTCCCCACAGTTGTTAATATTAATTGTGTTGAGTATCTGGCCACCATTAACCATTTTAGTGAACAAACGACTGGAAGGCACCTTCTGGATCAATGAGACCAGTCCCCCCGCCACGCAACTCTATGATATAATCCCATTCATAAACTGATCAAGCCCTATAGATATTCTGTAGCTCAACAGCAAGTATTGGGTTTAATCCAGGACGTACTTGGTGACATTTTCTGTCCTGTGATTTATAGAAGATCAGAGCAGATGGTCATAATGGTCTCTTCTGGCCTTAAAATCTATCTATTTCCTCCAACAGAGATATAATTCAAAGGGAAAACATTCTTCTCTACAATACACAGGAAACAGGCTGATCTCCTGCATGTTATCACTGTAACATCACTCATTGCTCCCAGCCAGAACCATCTAGCAGTACCCATCTCTTCTAATGAGCTCAAGAGAGGGTTATTCAGCTGATGTCCCTGCAACAGGGACAATCCAGACTTCCTCACACTGCCTGTCCCTGAGCTTCACCCCTGCTCCAGAGGAACAGTAAGCACTCATAACGCTGAGAGGGGCAGTTATTTCCCAGCCTTGCCCACTCTTTGGCCTCCCTGCTGGAATAGCCCACAAGGATGCCATGTCCATTTAAAATAATTCCAACACACACCTGTCTGCCATGATCTTTCAAACCTCAAATGGGGTGTTAAATGATTTGAAGCATGCAAGCTTTCAGTGTTTGTGTTGGAACAAGCCTGAGTTATTAATCCCTTTGTGAACCTGAGCACCATATGATCATCGGGAACATTTCTGTGGCAGGCTGCCATCTTCCTTCACATCGTTTACCTGGGAGTGACAAACGCCTTGTTTTTAATGCTTATAATATTTTGCATTTCTATAGCTCCTTTCACCCAAGGATCTCCAAGTGCTTTACAAAACATTAATTAATTAAGTCTCATGACTAAGGCTGTGTGAATCCTGTCGTTTTCAGCTCACACAAGTCTCGACTAGAGATGAGCCCAAACCCAAATCAGGGAATCCCCGAACTTTGAAGTTTGGATCTGCCTCCAGACTTGACAGCTGGCCTCTTTCTTGTATAATGGGCCAAATCTGGATGTCTCCTGGATTTTAGTGGGATTGAGTCCTAGAGCTGAGCTTTGCCATTCTGGCCCATCCCTAGTTTCAAGAAACCTTACTGGCGTGTTCAGCTTGTTTAATTGGGCCTGTTCAGCATTTTGCTGGAGTTACAACTTTGTCTGTTCTTGAAAACTCAGGCTAAATATTCATGTCAGCCTGGCATATGTTATAGCAGGGGTAGGCAACCTGTGGCACGCGTGCCGAAGGCGGCACGTGAGCTGATTTTCAGTGGCACTCACACTGCCTGGGTCCTGGCCACCGGTCCGGGGGGCTCTGCATTTTAATTTAATTTTAAATGAAGCTTCTTAAACATTTTAAAAAACTTATTTTCTTTACATACAACAATAGTTTAGTTATGTATTATAGACTTATAGAAAGAGACCTAAAAACGTTAAAATGTATTACTGGCATGCGAAACCTTAAATTAGAGAGAATAAATGAAGACTCAGCACACCACTTCTGAAAGGTTGCCGACCCCTGTGCTATAGCTTTCTGAGGCTGACGGGCCACTTCCTAATGCTACAGTGCATTCTGGGCTATCTCAGCTTCAGTGGCCAATTAAAAGGCCAGCAGTGCCACGAGGGGGCTTTCTGGTAGTGCTGCTGAAGATTGGAAGAGTATGGTGCTTTCCCAGGCTCTGACCCAAAGAATACTTCCCTGGAATTTAGGGCCAGGTGGACCTTACCAAGGGGGAATAAGCCAGATGAGGGCAGAGGGCACAGACTGCACCTGAAGACAAGAGGACTGGAGGTGGATTGGTAGAAAGCCACCAACCCGCACAAAACAGCTGAACAATAAGGCTCTGAGAGCTGTTTGCGGCTTACTTCTGGTCACCCAGGAAGTCCTTGGCAGAAGAAAGGAAAGAACCCGGGTGCCTGGAGTCCCAATCCAGAGCTTTCACTGCAAGATGGTTTTTCTTGGAAAGTAGCTGCCCAAGTGATTCTTCTCCAGTTAATGGTTAAAGCAAGGGAGGAGTGGGAAGTTGATGTTTGTCTCCAGACAGAATTCAGTGTGAGTTGTACATATATAAACAGCAGCTATATCCCGTGGCTGCGGCGTTAGAAATTCAGAGCAATGGATGAGATGAGAAGCACAGCAGAAATGCATTTTGTCCCAGATACCCAGCTGTAATTATTAGGGCTCCTCTGAGCTGGAGTTAACCAAAGCCCTACGGTGCCGGTAGTATGCCCAGTGTACCACGTCTTGAAGCCAAGCACTGCAGGTGGTTCAGCAGCTGGGTCTTGCAGGCACTAGCCCTGGTGAGTCCCAATAACCACTCAGACACATGGCTCAGGGAAAGGCTGTTGAGGTGGCAGGAGAGGAAAGGTTGCAAACAGCCCAGTGCAGAGGTTTGAACAGATAGATTTCAAAGTGAGCAATAACAGCTCTTGTTTGGATCTCTGGGGCAGTCCAGTCTAGAGTCAGGATGCTTCAGGCCTAGTGCCTGGGGTACCCTCTCCAGTCTAGTCTCTACTCAAGCAAATTGGAGCTTTCAGGTTTCTAGGCCAACCTCAGCAGCTTTCACTGGGGCCCCTCTGCTCTGGCTCCCTGCCCAGCCACTGCTGCTTCCCCATAAGTCCCACACAGACCTGCACCCAGTTGTGACATCCGGCAGTCACAGCCTGCTCCATATGTGGCTCTGGATACCCTTCTTGGGGGTGCTTCTCTGCAGAATCCGGCGAGCCGTGCTGCTGCAGCTTCTCCACAGGTACTGTAGCCATTTCCTGGTCCTTCCACCTAGCCAGGAGGATGGGCTGTGCAGTGGGGAGGGGGCTGATGTGAATCATAGTCTCTGTTTAGCAGATCCATCACATAGTAGATTTTGGCCATGATTGTTCTCTGGCTGCATTAAGGCCTCCTCCATGGACTACCTTGATCTTGTGGACTACTAGCCACTCGATCCAATAGGCCTCACCCATACAGTGCAATGACTCTTTTCTGTTAGCCACCAGGCGTTTCATCGTAGATGCTGGGACCCGTCCACCATTTTTTCATTAAATGGAAAATTGAGAGCATGGGAAGGGGAATCCAGCCCACTGATGGAAACTGGTGGGTCCTAGTCCCCGAATTTTTCTTGTTTCTCATTGATCTTTTCATTCAATATAGAGCAAAGAATATACATACATATTATTTTTCACAATAAGTGCTGCACAGCTGTCTGTTCTATGAGATGTTCCAGTTATAAGGAGAATCTGGAGAGGAAGGATGGTCTCCTAGTGAAGGCACTGATAGCTGAAGAGATGTGGGGTCTATTTCCCAGCACTGCGACAGCCTTGGGTATGTCACTTCACTCCCCTGGCCATAGTTTCCTACTCAGAATGTAGGGCTAACAATAATCCCTTCCTGATGGGGATGCTGGGAGGGGCTCAAATGCTACAGTGAAGAGTTCCATAAAAAAGCCAGACAATTATCTTACTTGCTACTCCATTTCTGCTTTGTGCCATTAGATAGAGACCAGTTTATGCAGCAGTGGTTTGCTCCCATTCTGTAGACTTCCAGACCTGTCAGCCTGAGCTTTGATGGTGGTTGAGGGCACTCAGTACCTGGTAGGATTGTGCCCAATCTCGGAAAGAACAATATCCTCTTTACAGTTCATCTATTAGTTTGCATTTATATAATTGCTTTCATCTTGAAACATCCCCAAGTATTTTACAAATGGAAGCTGTTGTGATAACTGGGCCTACAAATTTACTCGAACTGTGAGCTTAACTGTCAAAACGATGTGGAAGTTCATTAGATGCCACAATAACCTGCAACAACAAATGTTGATAGGAAAAGGTACGGAAAGATGACCGACTTGAATGAGCCTAAATGAACAGGGCCGACTGACATGGTTCGAGGACTATAGTAAAATCCTGCTTGGTAGAAACAGGAGATGTGGAACTGGAAATTAATGAACCAAAATTGGTTTGTCGGATTCAGGCATAACTGGTGGACAAAATAATGAGGAGCTATTCCACCCATCACACCCTTTATGGGTCATTAAAGAAGGAGAATTTGGGGGCAAAATTGGGAAGAATGGATGGAGGCTACAAGAATATGCTTCACCATCATAGCTGCCAACCCTCACAGTTTCCTGGGACTCTGGGCCCATAGGAGTTGGAACTAGGGGTGCTGGGCATGCGGCAGCACTTTCTGGCTTGAAGTGGTTTCCATCACATACAGGGTTTATAGTTTGGTTCAATGGCTCTCAGCACCCGCACTATACAAATTGTTCCAGCAGCCCTGGGCCTTCATCACCCTGATCCTGAGAGATGTCCTGGCCAGGCTGAGTTAGAGAGAGAGGGATGCAGATAACATCACCACCCTAACCTGCTCCAGCCAAACCCCAGACACCCCTGGAGATGAAACAGGACTGGAGCAACAAGAGGAACTCCAACTCATCTCAACTAATGACTTTTCTTCCCCCTGAAAGGACAGTTATTATCATCTTTGGTATTGCGCAGACTGCCAAACTAGGGCTTTTTCCTTTGGAAAATTCTCTCCAGCTAAAGGGAAAGGAAATGTTTTTAAAAGGGAAGTTTTTATTTAATACTTTACATTTCAAATGCTTCAACTGCTTTCCCTTCTTTTCTGTTTCTGTAATAAAAGGCTAAACGGATTTCGAATGGTGTGTTTGCCCTGGGGCTAAGCAGGCTGTGGGCTCTGTGTACCAAACCCTGGATGGGCCCTGTTTAACACTGCTTAATGTTGGACTGTGACTAAGTGATGGTAACACCTTTGGCCCATATAGTCCATCTAAATTAGTACAACAGAGCCTCTTCTCCAACCACTGAAATGCAGCCTCCTCTTAGGTGTGGCTGTTCAAAGATGCATGGCAACACAACAGAGCCATTTAGGGCATGAAATGAAAAAGAAAATTGAATCTATTTAAAACTGCAGAGGAAGTCAATGTAGCCAGAAATCTAAAGACCATTGAGGCTCGGGTGCTGCTGGGCCTCAGTGATGTTTAGGGTTAGAGCGCTGTGGAGGATGGGCTCTCATGCATCTCTGTGCTTTTTAGGACTGGGCTGGAGACTCTCTTGCGTCTTGGCTAACCATGGCTACCATCTTCTGCACAGTGCCATGGTTGCGCTTAGATGATGAGCTCTTTGGGGCAGGGATCAACTTTTTGCTATATGTGCCTGACACAAAGACCCCCAATGGAAGTAAAGATGGTCCAGTAGTGAGGTTACTGGCCAGGGAGTGGGAAGACCCAGGTGCAATTCTTTGCTCTGCTACCAACTTCCTGTGTAACCTTGGGCGAGTCCCTTAATCTGTTTTTTTTCTCTCATTTGTAATATGGAGCTAATAGCACTGTCTTACCTCACAGAAGGATGTTGTGAAGGTAAATACACTGAAGGGTATGAGGCGCTCAGATACAATGGTGATGTGGTCTAGGAAGTACTTCAGATAGATTCAATTTGGGCCTTTTAGATGCTACCGAGAAACGAACAGCGTGTGGTAAGAACCTGCAGGAAGCAACTTGGGAAAGGTGAGTAGCCTCAGAGCCTTCTGCTGCTCCCATTCTGCGCGCTGCCTACTCCCTGTCCTCCCGTTGTGGCTCCTGCTCGAAGAGATGTTTAAGGCTCTGAGAGCAGCCGTCAGGGTTAATGAGCTGTGACACGGCTTTCCGAAGGGGAGACAGTGCAAGTTCATACCTGCTGCCATTTTATCAGGCGGTGGATCAACACCGAAGAGCGTTAATTCCTGCTGCGGAATGGAGGAGAGCATCTAAATATGCCTGTCCAATTGTTTAGATGACTGAACTGCATTCCAGGGTGTCACTAAAGCAGCTATATTTTCCTTCTTGGGAAGGTTCAGTACACCCACATGGGTTATGTGTAGGGGAAAAAAGATAGGGATACTATTTGCACCAGCTGTGTGGTCTTGCATTGTCTTAATTTGTCTCCAGTTCAGTGAGTGTATCAGGATTCCGCTTCTAAAGCAGGTGATAGATGATTTCAGTAATACCCAGTTGTTTAGACTTGACATTAGGGTGTTTTTTTGGCCAATATGCCTGTGTAATTTACAGATGCGGACCTGCTGGATTAAGTAATTGATTTGATGCTTCTGTTGAGCTAGGAAAGAAGCATTCCTCTCAAAAAAACAAAACAAACCATTAAGTAGTGCTGGTGAAAGGTGCCAGATTGACAGCCTGGTATGATGAAGGCCTGAGCTTAGCCACTGAACAGGTAGAGCACAAGCAAAGGTGATTCAAATTCCTCCTGTACTGCCTGTTCCACGGGTTTAGTTTCCTCTGGAGGATCAGCTGTAGAGGTAAGAAAGGACTACAGTCTCTGTGGCTTGTTCATGCGTTGGCCCTTCTGCTGACATTGCCAGCAGTAGGGTTGTGCTGGATGGCAGCGTATCCCCTAGGATTATTTTGTGGTGCAGACACAGGCATGAAAAAATGAGATCCAGGTTCCGTTTCCAGCCCGGCTGCTGATTCACAGTCTGACTTCAGGCATGTCACTGGGGCCAAAAGTGGCTGCTGATTTTGGGGGCCCAACTTGAGACACCGTGGGCCTGGTGTTTGGAAAGCGCTGAAAAGCTGCAATGGCAACTGGTGTCCATGGGAGTTGCTGGACACACCAAACTTTGGTGGCTGCGCTTGAAAATTTGGCCTTTATCGCTCTGGGCTTCAATTTTCTCTTTGCAAAATGGTGACACTAATCGTCTTGAGGCTCACTAGGTGCCATGTCATATAAAATAAAATATCACTTTCATTTTAAAGGCCACCGGAGCAGGGCTGCATTTGTTCTGATTTTCAGCAAAGTGGTTTTTTTGGTTTTGGTTGTGAGTTTGTCAGCATTGTCAACTCTCATGATTTCATCATGAGTCCCATATTTGATGGGGCTTTTTATAAGCCCCAGCTCCAGGAGTCAGGTGATTCCATCAGAATCTCAACCCTCCTTTTGAAAAAAGCGGTAAGTTTCTAGTCCTTGTGCAAGCAGTGAAAAACTTGAAAACAAACCCTAAGTTAAAAAATCAAATAACCAAACAACACACCCCGCCCAACCAAAAGACAGATCAGGGTGGCTGTATGGCCTAGTGGAAAGGGCACTGGACTGATTCCATTCCTCTCTCTGCCACTGGTCTGTTCCCCCACTCTCTGCCTCAGTTTCCCCATATGTAATATGAGGACAATGATACTGTCTCCTTTGTAAAGGAAATCTTTGCTATCATCTGAAAGAAAGTGCTAGATAAGAAGAAACCAACATTTATTCTTTCTAAAATTTTGTGATTTTTAAGCTAATCACATACTTTTTGGGGGAATGGTGGGTGGGGCTGACTCATGATGTCTGAATGTTTTGGATAGGCAATACTGTGATTGATGAAGCATTTAAGACATGGACCCCAATTGTTATTATTTTAATTTTCTGCGGTATCCTTTAGCTCATTAGGGAATAAAATAATCTGACAATTACAAATGAAGATCTCCTCCAAGCAGGCTGTTCAACTGGCTTGCAACATGCGCTCTTATCATTCTTATTTGGCATTGTCTCTCACATCGTATTTGCTTAGAAATAAAATCCCCGACGACCCAGTGTGATCTATTCATAGGCAGAATGCTAATTAGCCATTCATTTACCCTTGCAGTCTCTTGGATGGGCTTCTTCCCCGTATATCATTTTCATTCGCAGGGTGCACGGGAACAGCTGGCAGGCTCCTAGGTTTCAGAGAGTGGATAATTTGAATTGGCTTCCTTGGAGTTGGCTTGGGTTGGTTTTTGTTTTTGTTTTGTTTTCTCCCCTCCGTGACGGGTTGCTGAATGCATGAAGTGACATGAATTTGTTTAATTTCATTAATCCGTTAAAAATATATATATATATATTTGGGATTTGTACATTATCCCTCCTCTGCTTTTGACAGCTTGTTGGCTCGACGCACTAGAAGGCTTGCAAAACAGCACAGTTCCTCACCTGGGGACTCTTCCGTTTTACATTTCTCATAGCAGAAGAATTAAGAGGTATTCAGAATTCCAGTTCAGCTCCATGCACTGGCTCCAAAGGCAGGAGTTTTGTGATCTTCCCTAGGATTCTCAGTCACAGACTAGGGCCCATTGTGCTAGGTGCTGTAAAAACACAGAAGAAAAAGAGAGTCCCTGCCCCAAAGGGTTTACAATCTAAGTAGACCGTCTGTGTCGGTCTCCTGGGTAGCTATGTCTACACTTATGGTAGCATGTACAGTACAGGCATTACACATGTAGCTGGGCATTGTGGTGAAAGGTGGGTTGCATGCATGTTTGTCACTGCAGTGTGTAGCTACATGCTATAGTGAAAGGCTCTGGCAGTGGGGAGGGGAAAAGCTCTGGTGGTGGGGAGGGGAAAGGCTCAGACGGTGGGGAAAGGCTCTGGCGGTGGGGACGTGGCAAGAAAAGGCTCTGGCGGTGGGGAGGAGGTGGGGGAAGGCTCTGGCAATGGAGAGGGGGAGGGGGAAGGCTCTGGCGGTGGGGAGGTGGTGGGAAAAGCTCTAGAGGTGGGGAGGGGGAGGGGAAAGGCTCCGGCGGTGGGGAGGGGGAGGCGAAAGGCTCCGGCGGTGGGGAGGGGGAGGGAAGGCTCTGGCGGTGGGGAGGAGATGGGGAAAGGCTCTGGCGGTGAGGAGGGGGAGGGGAAAGGCTCCGGCGGTGGGGAGGGAGAGGGGAGGCTCTGGCAGTGGGGAGGTGGTGAGGAAAGGCTCTGGCGGTGGGGAGGGGGAGGGGAAAGGCTCTGGCGGTGGGGAGGAGATGGGGAAAGGCTCTGGCGGTGGGGAGGAGGAGGGAAAAGGCTCTGGCGGTGGGGAGGGGGTGAGGAAAGGCTCTGGCGGTGGGGAGGAGATGGGGAAAGGCTCTGGCGGTGGGGAGGAGGAGGGAAAAGGCTCTGGCGATGGGGAGGCGGTGGGGAAAGGCTCTGGCGGTGGGGAGGAGGTGGGGAAAGGCTCTGGCGGTGAGGAGGGGGAGAGGAAAGGCTCTGGCGGTGGAGAGGGGGAGGGGAAAGGCTCTGGCGGTGGGGAGGGGAAAGGCTCTGGCGGTGGGGAGGGGGAGGGGAAAAGCTCTGGCAGTGGAGAGGGGGAGGGGAAAGGCTCTGGCGATGGGGAGGCGGTGGGGAAAGGCTCTGGCGGTGGGGAGGAGGTGGGGAAAGGCTCTGGCGGTGAGGAGGGGAAAGGCTCTGGCGGTGGGGAGGGGGAGGGGAAAAGCTCTGGCGGTGGGGAGGAGGTGGGGAAAAGCTCTGGCAGTGGAGAGGGGGAGGGGAAAGGCTCTGGCGGTGGGGAGGCAGCGGGGAAAAGCTCTGGTGGTGGGGAAGCAGCAGGACACTACATTGCTAAATGTAGACATGGGAGGCACTGCTTGGGCATGTAGAGAGCCATGGAGGCTACGTGCCCTAGGGTTCTGGCATGTAGGGCATTCTAATCTAGTGCATCTGCCTATGCCGTGCCTCAGCGTCTACATCACGGTTTATACTCGTATTCTACACACCATCGCAAGTGTAGACACACCTTTTGTTACTCTCTACTCCCCATCCCCCGGTCTCTTTCCTATTTGTCAAGCATACTTATTATTAATTATTTGTATGATAACAGAGTCTACTGGCCCCAACTGAGATCAGTACCCTATAGTGCTAGGTGCTGTACAAACACATAGTGAGAACCTATCATCTGAATGGACAAGATGGACAAAGGGTGGGAGAAAGGAAGGATTATTAGCCCTGTTTTATCTGAGGAAGACTATGCTCTAGATGTGGCCAGAAAGAATAGGTGGCGAGAAACGACGGATAAGTTCTCCCATAGTGCCCTGTGAAAGGAATTCATAGAGCCGCTCAGATTAGTGCAGCACTGGGACCCAGAAGGCCTAGCCCCTCACATGAGTGAGAGCTGCGCTAGTGTGAATGTAGCAACTGGAGCAGGGCTTTGTAATGTGGCCGCTTCTACCTGGACTAGGCCAACCCGCCTGGCCAATCACCCAAGTTAACACTGCAGCGAAGACATAAGCAGAGAGTGGGTGATTTCAGTGCAGCTACTCAGGGAGTATGTCGTTACTCAGCTTGAGGAAAGAGGGTCAGAATCTAGACCAGTGTGAATAAGACATTCTTTTCACATAATATCACAAGTTTTTGCTCGGTCGCACTGATCTTCTCAGGGTTTGAGTGTAACGAGGAAGGATGTTGTTCAAATTCAGCCGCTTTGTCTTCAAGAGCATTTCCCCCCCCGTTCCCCCTTCATAAAAGCCCATTCGCACCTGGACAACTTCCTCCCCTGCTATGCCAAAAGCACTCGAGCCACATGTATCCGAGCCCCGGCCCTGAACACTGCCACTTGGGTAAGTGTTTGTTTGACCAAGAAATGTTAAGAGAGGGAACTTCTGTTTAGGAAAGTTGGAAGAAACTGCTGGTTTCAAGCCCACTTCAGACCTGGCTCGAAGCCTACTGACTTGCCTGGGTTTGGATCAGGCCCTGTGAACAGGAAAATGCAAGATCTTGGCAGTGGACAATTATGGACTAACTTGTCCATAGGGGAAGTGTCTGCCTGACCTCCACCAGGTAGTGGCTGTCTTATGCCCTGAAGCATGAAAGTTTATAACCCCTTTTAAAAATAATCCTATCTATTGTAACTGTGGATGAGCTCATTAGCCATATACACACTTAATCCTCTTTTTGAATCCTGCTAGACTCTTCCCTTCAATAATACCTTGTGGCAATGAACCACAGGCTGATTACGTAGCTAGTTAAAATGTTTTTATTAAAGTAGCTTTTCCACTACTTTTAGCACATAGTTGTTTTATCTGACCTGACGCAGTCTCAATGAGCTTTGTTCAAACCACTGAACCTACTAATATATATTTATATATTTATAATTTGGGGAATTTGATACCAACAAAGGGTGTTGCCTTGACAGCTATGGAGAGTGAAGACTTCTGTTTATCCACAGAGCATTCACAGCATGGACAGTGGTGATGCAAGCTTCCTTCTCACCTGTCTTGCCAATGTCCTTCAGACTTGATCACCTCTAGGGGATAGGATCGTAGCTAAATATCCATGGCCCATTCAATTCTTGTCTTCTCTGCCAAGACTGACAAGAAAGGGACTGCATAGTGCCTGCTGAGACCATCAAACACAAGTCAAGGCCACCAAAGACTCATGAGATAATAGTTATTTTTGATGACTGCCAATGAAAGAAAGATTCAGAGCTCTTCTGCTGACTCACCCTGGCAGCCAGATGAGGTGGGTCCTGTTAATTCCAAAACAAGGCTATAAAAGGATTTGAATCTCCCACTAAGCTAGAGGAAATGATGAACAAGGATAAAGGTGTCCTGCAGGAAACAATCCTTGAACCAGCTATGTTTAGGAGAAGACTCAGACTGAAGTATATATTTGGTATTAAGGAGCAAATTTAGGCCAAATTCTTTGTATGTGCATGGGAGTGCACTGTGAAAGGAGCAAGGTGGGAATGCTACCTGCTTACCTCCCTCTCTTCTCTTCCTCTTCTCTTCAGGTTCTTATGCCACTGTCATCACCCTGGTATCTGAGCATCTTCCCATAGTGCATGAAGCATCCTCACTAACATCTCGCACATGGGGCTCGTTCTCTCACTCACCCTCTCCCCAGTGCTTGCCATGTAGTGTTTTGGAAGGGTTTTGTTTGTGACATGTTTATGCTGCTCCGTGTTTCTATTAGAGAAGGCTTCTTGCACTTGGATTGGAGGGTGGTGAAGTCTGTGATAGCCCTTAGTTCCTCGGGGAGTATTTTCCTCAGAATGGCCTCTGGGAAAATTCTGTCTCCCACCGAGCTGAGCTTTGCCCTTGTAGAGAGTTCCAATGTATCTATGGAGCAGAGTTCTTGACCACGGTCTTCATCCCAGACCTTTGGGCTCTTTTAGATATTCTGGGCCCAGGCCATTAAATGCCTTAAATGTCTCCCCACATGGTTCTTTAGATACAAATTAACCTGCCCTGTTTTCCATGGGCCCCAAACAGTGCCTGGGTTTGGGAGGGAACTGGAGGGCATTTGCACACCTGAGACGGGAGATGGCCCAGGTAAAACTATAGTAAAGAAGCTGCAAGGCTCCAGTTACAGCAGGCAGGTGTGAGAGGAGCAGTAAGGAGTTTTGCATGTTACAAATAACTGGAATCAAAGGGGAATATGTTGGCAACACAAGACATGTCAGCAAGTGGCAATTACTGCTGCAGAGCAGAGCAAAGCCCCACTGACCACCAAAGGAGTCAGTTTCACTGGGAACCGACCTTGCCAGAGCCTGCCCTGGGGCATCTGCAGCTGGCCGACAAAATGCCTGACAATTTTTGCAGTAAGACAGGTCTCTCTCCCCTCAGCACACACATCATCTGAGCTTTTGATTTCACAGGGGTCAGCTGAAGTGAGCTGGGGCTGGCTCCAGAGATGTCTGTGAAGTTGCCCATGTAGGGCCGTCTCTGGCTTCCTTCTGCCCTACTAAGTGTGTATGGAGCAGCTGGGTTAGGGTGTGGGGTGTGGCTACAGAGTTCTGAGCTCACACTCTGCTTTGTAAGGTGGGGCTCTGGACTGCAGGGGGCAGATCACGTGGTTAATTAAAAGATAAAGATAAATTCATGGCAGTTAAGTCCATTAATGGCTATTAGCCAGGATGGGTAAGGAATGGTGTCCCTAGCCTCTGTTTGTCAGAGGGCGGAGATGGATGGCAGGAGAGAGATCACTTGATCATTACCTGTTACATTCACTCCCTTTGGGGCACCTGGCTTTGGCCACTGTCAGCAGACAGGATGCTGGGCTGGATGGACCTTTAGTCTGACCCAGTATGACCATTCTTATGACTGGGTGAACTTGCAGCAAGCTCTGGTTTCTGTGTTACTGTAGTTAAGGTTGCCTGGTGCTTCCCTTTATGTGTCCAGTTGCTTTTAGCTCAGCCAAACTTTTACCATTCAGGCTGAAATTTTTACAGCCCACCGTCTGCTGAGGCTCATTGGTTTTGTGGGCGGAGTTTCAACTAAAATGGATCAGCTGGTTCCAAGAACAAATTTAGGGAGATATATGGGATTTTGCATATGTTAAAAAAAAATCTCCCTACCATTTCATTGAGAAGCTTTAGGAATGATATGCTTTGGAGCAGGGACTTGAAATTTGGCAAAGAGAGGGGATCACCCTTGTGTCAGGGATGTGCCTTTTATTGTTCCAAGAAAAACCACTCCAACTAGGCCAAGTTATAAGCCTTGTAGCTGGCTCAGCAGAGACTTGTTAGCATTTGGCAGCTCAATTCCCCAAAGAGTCTCTCCACACCGAGCACGCTCCATCTTCTCATAGCTCCTGCGTGCAAACCGGATCCCAGATGTGCCATCGCCAGCAGACACTGAGCATGGTCCATCCTGGGGCTGCACGGACTCAGCAGGACTTTCCCTGTAATTTCTGCTCCCGGCTGGTAGAGGTTGTTTTGGGGCCGGACTCCAGACATGAGAACAAGGAGACTGTTTCCCCTACTTGCTCAACGATCCCGCCCCTGCTGCTGGTGTCAATGGACTGAGGAAGAGGAGGGGGTGGAGGAAGTAGATGGATTATGAGTCAAATGAGTGAGGAACGGAGGTGGTGGGGGAAGCCTGGGAGGGGGTTGCAGGAGCCAAAGGAGGAATGGGACAGAAACCAGGAGGGGGGGACAGCAAAAGGGGAGGGAGACAGGTGTGGAAGGGGCTTGAGGCAGCGGAATTGGCGGGAGAAGCCAGGGGATCGGGGAGGGAGGGCAGGGTAGCTGGATACTTAACCCAAACTTCTTTGTACTATCTCAGCATCCTGGGCTGTAAAACTGGCTGGGAATTTTGTTGAGAACAAGCTTTCATCAGCCCCCTTTTCCGCACGTCCCCTCCAACATTTGCTTTTTGATTGTTTCTTGCCTTTATCATGGTATGTATAGAAACTGCTCAATGGCTCAGTTTTAAAATGGAGTCAGCAGGGGCACAATTAGAATTTGGCTAGGGAGGGGGCCCAGAGCTCTCCTTCCATGGCCCTGCAGCCAGCTCCACACACCTTCCCCACCTGCTGCCCCCCACCCACCCCGTGCTCTTTCCATCACATTGCCCCAGTTCCAGCCCTGTGTTCTTCCCCCCACATTGCCCCGCCTCCAGCTCTGAACTCGCCCCCCACCCTTAGCTCTGTGGTCTCCCCCACTTAGCTCTGTGGTCTGCCGGTCCCACACCCAGCTCTGAGCTCTGACCCCAAAAGCCCGGATCCAATCCCCCCACCTTCCAAGGGTGTGGGGTTTCCCGGTGCCTCTGCTCCACTTCTCCCCAGAGCATGGGGGTCCCCAGTGCCCATGAGTGCTGGAAGGACTGCAAAGGTGGGGGTGGAGGGCAAGCAGGTGCATGGGGTTGCAACACCAGCAAAATCTGGTCTGGCTACTTCTCTGTCATGACGGAGGGACCGCAAAAGTCATTTTTAATTAGAAGATCGACTAGACCAGAACAGTAGTGCCTGCGGCCCAACAGGCTCAGTCTGGAAGTGACCAAAACCTGCTGCTTCATCTCCTGTACATCTCCTGAAACATCACACATGGGCTGGCTTAAAAACAAGCAAGCCAACAGGCAGATATGCACACAGGGCACTCAGCACAACAGAGCCAAGGTCACAGTTCCAGGCCACCAGGGGAAAGGTAAACTTCCCCTACAGGAACATTTGAGTGAAGGCATCCGAGAGGAGTTTCCAAAGGAAATGTACCACAACTCAAACTCCGGCACTCAAAGAAGGACTAACGTAAATTACGATAAGGTTATTCTGTGGGAGGAATTTTCCCTTCTGTGGGACTTGAACCAGTGGGTCCAAAATGCAGCTGTTTTAATAACACAGCCTATGGGAAAGCGATTGCCACCAGTTTCATAGCAATGCAGCTGTGTGCCCTAAAAATCTCCAGCCATTGTAGGGTGTGATCCCCATCCTCCCCCTTCTTCATTTTTATATGCCTTGCCCCATTCTTATTTTGTATATGTGGAGCTATGCAACTGGCACCAGTTCTGACTAAAGGAGATCTTCCATTTGGTGGTTGATATAGATTGTGTGGCATGAAAGCACCAGGATCTGAACCAGAAATCAACTTCTTTTTTCAATACTGACTTCCAGCTCTCCAGAGATTCTGGGTTCTCATAAGATTTGCCTGGCCAGGCGTCCTAATTAAAGTCCGAGTTGAGAATCGAAGGCCACGTGCCAAGCTTTGTGTGTCACCTCTATCTGTAATGCTCCATGTGTCCTCATGCCCTGGAATTCCCACAGATGGAGGGAAAGGGTAGTATTACTCAACTCGGATACCCTTTGTGTTCTGTTGGGTCAGTCATTATTTCCATGAAGAGGGAGGCAAAGGGAGGCATCCTTGCCTAGACTAGACTGTGGTTTTATCTCTTCTTGAACTCTGGCCCATGCCAACTAGATTAAGTTTCCTCCGAGCTCCAGGCAACAAAGGCAGACTCCACAGCTCCTCTGTATGCAGCCCAGAGACAATGGGCCACGTTGGTAGGTTGACAACAAACTGACTATTGAATTGAGCTATTCGGAGACCTTTTAGTCAATACCTCAAGGTAAAGGGCAGACTCCCTTATACTGCTCCTCAGAAGAGTTTAATAACAGGTTTAGGGATATTAGTTGCCTTAATTAGACCTGGCTAAACCTGTTTGGCTGTGATCTGGAGAGTGGTGGGTACTGCGTCTCATCTCAGGCCTCAAAATGTTACCCCCCAATGAGCAAGGCTCATCCCATTTAAGACATAATTAAAAGGCTGTTGAGAGGCTCCTTGCATCCTTTCGAGCAAGGAGCACTCCAATCTTTAATGGATTATCTCGAAAACAAGAAGAAATGCATTAACTTACCCCAGAGAAAAAATAAAGATGTATCTAACAATGACATTTTAATAACACCTGGCGGTGCCTGGGTAGTCTCTACTGATCATGGAAGGACAGTCTTGTGCTTAATATACTTAGACTTATGTAAGGCATTTAACATGGTATCACATGACCTTTTGACTAAGAAACTAGAATGATACAAAATCAGCATCCGTTAAAGTGAATTAAAAACTGGCTATCTGCGAAGTCTCAAAATGCAACTGTCAATAGGGAATCATAGTAGAGTGGGTGTCTTTCTAGTGGTGTATTACAGGGTTGGTTCTTGGCCTCAACCCTAATTAACATTTTTATCAATGATCTGGAAGAAAACATAAAAAACAACACTGATCAAGTTTGTAGAGGACACTAAGATTGGAGGAGTGGTATATAATGAAGAGGACAGGTCATTGGTACAGACTGATCTGGATTGCTTGGTAAACTGGGTTTAAGTGACCAGTGTGCATTTTAATCTGGCTAAATGTAAATATATGCATCTAGGAACAAAGACTGTTGGCCATAGTTACAGGATGGGGTACTCTATCTCAGGAGGTTATGACTCTGGAAAGGACTCTGAAGTCATGGATAATCAGCTGAACATGAGCTCCCAGTGTGATGCTGTGTCCAAAAGGTTAATGCAATCCTTGGATGTATAAACAGGGCTCTATGGAGTGTGGGGAGGGCGGCTATGCTACCTCTGTATTTGGCACTGATGGGACTGATTCTGGAATTCTGGGTCTAGTTCTGGTCCACAATTCAAGGATATCGATTAACTGGAGAGGGTTCAGAGAAGGGCCACGAGAATGATGAGAACATTGGAAAACATACCTTACAGTGGTAGACTCCAAGAACTTCACAAAGAGACAGTTAAGGGATGACTTGAGCACAGTCTATAAGTACCTAGATGGGGAACAAAACTTTGCTAATGGGCTCTTCAACCTAGCAAAGAAAGGTCTGACACAATCCAATGGCTGCAAGTTGAAGCTAGATGAGCTCAGACTGGAAATAAAGCACAAATGTTTAACAGTGAGAGTAATTAACCACTGGAAGAACTTACCAAGGGTTGTGGTGGATTCTCTGTCACTAGGAATTTTAAAATCAAGACTGGATGTTTTTCTAAATGATCTGCTCTAGTTCAAATAGGCCCTGGCCGAGGAGCCCTTAATGTTGATTTTCCATAAGTCTGGGACTACTAGGGAAGTTCCAGAAGACTGGAAGAAAGCTAATGCTGTGCCAATTTTTAAAAAGGATAAACGGGATGACCCGTATAATTATAGGCCTGTCATTCTGACATCAATCCCAGGAAAGATAATGGAGCAGCTGATACAAGACTCGATTAATATAAACTAAAGGAAGGTAATATAATTAATGGAAACCAACATGGGTTTATGGAAAATAGATCCTGTTAAATTAACTTTTGATGAGATTGCAAGTTTTGTTGATAAAGATAATAGCATTGACTTAGACTTCTGTAAGGTGTTTGACTTGGTACCATGTAACATTTTGATTAAAAAGCTAGAACAACGTAAAATTAACAAGGTGCCCATTAAATGGATTAAAAACCGGCTAACTGATAGGTCTCAAAATATAGCTGTAAACGGGGAATCATCATCTTCTGGGTCTGTTTCCAGTGAGGTCCTGCAGGGATCAATTGGTTCTTGGCCCTATGCTATTAAACATCTTTTTCAAGGACCTGAAAGAAAATATAAAATCATCACTAGTAAAGTTTTCAGAGGACACAAAAATTGGAGAGTGGTAAATAAGGAAGAGGACAGGTCACTGACTCAGAGAAATCTATATCACTTGGTACATTGGGCGTAAGCAAACATGGCTGTCTGTATCTTTTAATACGGATATCTGTTAGGGTTGGCAATTTTGGCTGGATGTATTCCTGGAGATTTCATCACATGACAAAATCTTTAATTAAAGATTAATCTTTAATTCCTGGAGATTCCAGGCCAATCCTAGAGGGTTGGCAACCCTGCTATCTGTAAATGTATACATCTGGGAGCAAAGAATGCAGGCTATACTTACAGAGTTGGGGACTCTATCCTGGGATGACTCTGAGAAAGATTAGGGGGTCATGGTGGATAATCAGCTGAACATGAGCTCTCTGAGTGATGCTTTGGCCAAAAGGGCTAATGCAATCCTGGGATACATAAACAGGGGAATCTGAAGTAGGAATAGAGAGGTCATTTTTATCTATATTTGGCACTGGTGCAACTAATGCTGGAATCCTGTGTCTAGTTCTGGTGCTCACAGTTGAAGAAGGTTATTGATAAATTGGGTTTTAGAGGGTTCAGAGAAGAGCCATGAGAATGATTAGAGGGTTAGAAAACCTGCCTTATAGTGACAGACTCAAGGAGCTCAATCTATTTAGCTTAACAAAGAGAAAAGTTAAGGTGTGACTTGATTACAGTCTGTAAGTACCTATACAGAGAACAAATATTTAATAATGGGCTCTTCAATCTAGTAGAGAAGATGTGTGTAACATGATCCAGTGCCTGGAAGTTGAAACTAGACAAATTCAGAGTGGAAATAAGGAAGGATTTTTGAATGGTGAGAGTAATTAACCATTGGCACAGTTTATCAAAAGTCGTGGTAGTTTCTGCATCACTGGCAATTTTAAAATCAGGATTGGATGTTTTTTGTAAAGGATCTGCTCTAGCAATTATTTTGTGGCAGTTCTGTGGCCTGTGTTATACAGGAGATCAGAGCAGATGATCACAATGGTCCCGTCTGGTTCTAGAGTATGTCAATCTATGAACTGTGTGTCAATCTATGAATTGTGTGCAAAATTTTTCCTTTAATCACTTTTCCATCGGCTGCCTTTCTCTTTCTCCTCATGTTGCTTACTCTTGTTATGAGAAAGGGTGTGTCTTTTGTCTCTGTGCAGTGCTTTTGTTTATTTGTGCAATGCTTTTGTTTGTTTGTGTTTGTTAGTGTCTGCCCACGTGTATCTGTGCAGTTGTATATCAGTTTGTGTGTGTCCTTTTTGCTCTTTGCATGTTTGCCTTTGTGTGTTGGTGTGCATCTGTTTGTATTTGTGTCCATGTGTCTCTGTGTCGAGTGTTGGTTTCTCTCTGTGCATGCACATTCTTATATCGCTGTGTGTTGTTGTGTGCATGTGTGTGTTGGAATGTATCTCACTACATTTGTCTGCTGCTTTGTTTGTGTGTGTGTTTTTGTATATCGGTTGTGTGTGTCTTTGTGGTTGGTGTCTGTGCTCGTCTCTTGCTTCAGATTTGTTCCTGCACAGGTGCAGGACTGAACTCTTCAGCTGAAATCTGGCTCCTTCAAGAAGGAGGCATTCCTGGTTTTAATTAACATGGGGCCTTTCTTCTTGTCTGTCTATTACATTCTCAAGTTAATTGGATACATTTTGAAAATGTTAATTAAAACTCAAATTAATAAAAAGGGGTGAGGAGCAGGCTAACTCAGTTGTCAACTTTATTGGTGCTGCTGGGAGCTGCCGTCTATAGACACCTGAGTCTGGAGTCATCAAAAGGATAAGAACAAACAGCAGACACAGCTGTTGATGAGCATTACGTGCGGTCTAGAGACACCTCAGTGTGGATTCATCAAAAGGATAGCAACAAGCAGCAGACACCTGTTGGATGAGGGCTAGGCCAGTAAGCCCTTTCAACTCTCTGACCTTCCTGGACCCACCAAAACCCAAGCAAGTGTCACCAGAATTTTATTCCATCTGCTCAATGTTAGTATGTTCTGAACAGTAAAAGTTCTGACATTGGCCATCTGGGAGCACTGTGCCCTGCGCACAAAGATACCTCAGAGACACTCAGATATCAAAACCCTGGGCAACCTAATAAAAACCTGCATACAAAAATCACATAAGAAAATGGAATGGATCGTCATTGTTTCAATTCACAGTATAGACCTTCCAGAGAAACATACCATTCAGGGGCAGCTGCTCTCGTGCCCCACAGTATAGCATTTTTCCAGCAGGGGGCAGCCTCAGCAAGGCTTCATTCAATGTTTTAATGCAGGTTTAAAACAAACAAATGAAATATTTCTTCACAAAACACACAGTCAACCTGTGGAACTCCTTGCCATAGGATGTTGTGAAGGCCAAGACTATAACAGGGTTCAAAAAAGAACTAGATAAATTCATGGAGGCTAGGTCCATCAATGGTTATTAGCCAGGATGGGCAGGGATGGTGTCCCTAGCCTCTGTTTGCCAGAAACTGGGACTGGGCAACAAGAGATGGATCACTTGATGATGACCTGTTCTGTTCATTCCCTCTGGGGCACCTGGCCCTGGCCACTGTTGGAAGACAGGATACTGGACTAGATGGACCTTTGGTCTGACTCAGTATGGCCATTTTTATATTCTTAACGTTCATCTTCCCCTCCATTGACCAATCTGAGAACCCCACTAAAGAACTGTTGAGGGGTACTTTTTCTCTTAATGAATGAGCGCTACCCCAGTGAGTGCCGTGACAGGCATTGTGCTCTGGACAGCTACCATGACTCCCTGGTAGCACTGGGGTTAGGGAGAGGGAGCAATTTGCTTCAGCCTTGTATGATTGCAGCATTCTTCCCCCTGCATGGCTGGTCAGGTCTTCTGGCTAGGACACAGCAGGATGAAGCCACTCCTTGCACACCCTATCTCATTTCCTGTGACTCTTCTAGACAATGGCCTGTTGGGGCCATTCACCCTCCCCTTACATGAGTTTCTGAGGGTATAATAAAGGGGAATTCCCCCAGTACCCCCTCAGGAATTCTTAACCCATGACTCGGAAGAAGCCAGGGTGTGAACGTGCAAAGGCGGAACTCTCCAAGAACCCAGCCATCCCTAAGTAACTTTCCTTTCTTTCTCCAGGGGTGTGATTCTGGACAGCCTTCATGTGAACCATGCATGAAGATGAGGGCACATTGGTAGCCTCAAATGACTAACAGTTCTGTTGTGGTGTTTTCTTGAGCTTGAGACGTGGGCTGACCTGGGAGATTCCAAGGGAAATGTGAGACGTCATGGAGAAAAGGGACATTCCCCTCTCCTCACCTGGCACAAAGCTGAGAGAAAGATTTTGTGCTACTCACTGTTAGTCTCTTGTTCTGTTGAGGGAAAGCTAAGGCAAAGGGATGGCCTCGCACTTGGACCCATTCCAAAATCCTGAGGAAGGGAGTTCTGTAGTTATGTATTGGCCACGTGGAAAGCTCTGTCTCCATCTCTTATGACCCTTACTCTTGTCTTCTGACAGTCTGTTGTTTCTGAGGAGAGTTACAACTGAGGAAGGTCTTGTTTGTGGAAGGAAAAGAAAGTTGTCTCACTGGTAGCTTGGTCTAAAAGTAGGACCATGACTTTGAGCTGGGTCTAGTGTTTATTGCTGTTGTAATGCCCCTCGAAACCACTTTCACTGTGCTCGGTGTTGTGTGGACGTGTAATGAAAGGCAGCTATGGGCCAAAGAGTTTAGGGTCTAATTATACAAGAGGAGGGAGATGAAACAGGCAGAAGCACACAACAAACCAGTGGTAGAACTGGGAACAGAGCTTGGATCCCTGAATCCTAGCTCAGTGCCCTCTCCCCTTGACCAAAGCTTACTACTTGGCATCTAGAAAGTGCTGTGCACCTGAGATAAAATGGATCCTGTGGCTTAAACATAAAGAATGGCCATACGAGGCCCATCTAGCCCAGTATCCTGTCTTCCAGCAGGGGCCAGTCCAGATGCTTCAGAGGGAATCAACAGAACAGGGTAATTATCAAGTGAATATCCTATGTCATCCCAGTCCTAGCTTCTGGTAATCAGAGATTAGGGACACCCAGCGCATGGGGTTGCATCCCTGACCATCTTGGCCAATAGCTAGTGATGGACCTATTGTCCATAAACGTATCTAATTCTTTTTGAACCCAGTTATACTTTTGGCCTTCACAACCTCCCCTGGCAATGAGTTTCACAGATTGGCTGTGCATTGTGAGAAGTACTTCCCTATACTAGTTTTAAACATGCTGCCTATTAACTTCCTGGTGACCCTGGTTCTTGTGTTATGAGACGGAGTATATAACACTTCTCTATTCACTTTCTCCGCACCAGTCATGATTTTATAGACCTTTATCATGTCCCCCCTTAGTCGTCTCTTTTTTAAGGGACCAGCCCCAGTCTTTTTAATCTCTCTCCGTATGGAAGCTGTTCCATACCCCTAATCATTTTTGTTGCCTTTCTCTGCACCTTTTACCATTTCTAATATATCTTTTTTGAGATGGGGCAACCAAAACTGCACACAGTACTGAAGATGTGGCCGTACCACGGATTTATATAGAGGCATTATGATATTTTCTGTCTTATTATCTGTCCCTTTCCTAATGGTTCCTTACATTCTGGTAGCTCTTTTGACTGCTACTCCGCACTCAGCAGATGTTTTCAGAGAATTATCCGCCATGGCACCAAGATCTCCTTCTTGAGTGGTAAAAGTTAAATCAGATCCCCTCACTGTATATGTATAACTGGGATTATGTTTGCTAATGTGCATTACTTTGCACTTTAAGACGAAGGCGGCTTTGCTACACTTTGCAAGGTGGGCTGACCTAATGTGGATCAGCTGGCTTTTGTTCAGGGCTTGTGTATTAATTGCTAGGTGTAGGGCACTGTAATAATTAAACCTGGAAGTAACGGAAGCACGAATAGCAGTGACTGTGGGTAAGTCTGTGGAGTCTCTTGTTTGGCTGGGAGTGGAGGAAGTCGTTTCGGGTGGCCGTTGTAATTTGGGCCTCTAGAACTGGAATCCATGAAGATTGTGAGCCTGTGCACCCTTTTGGCAATCTGCCAGCTGATTCCCTTGACAACAGTTTGTGTGGCTGGCTATTTCTTCAAAGCACTGACCTCTTCTCATCAATATTGCCTGTGTCTTTTCCAAACTCAGCTTTGCTCAGCTTCCAAAGTTAAAGAGTGAAATTCTCAGGCCAGTGTTATGCAGGAGGTCAGACTAGATTATTCTGATGGTCCCTTCTGACTTGAGCAGCCCTCCACATAGCTACATATTTATACCATACCGATCGCTAGGGCTGGGCAAAATTTTTTGGATAAATACTTGTCACTGAAAAATGCAGTTTCAGGTTGACCCAAACTGTTTGTGAATTCAACACAAATTTGCCAAATAGTTTAAATCAAAAATCTTTTTTTCAGGTTAGATTCATCAGGAGATGTTGGCCTTGTATACGCTACAGATATTTGTCAACAAAAGTCAGCTTTATTTGACAGAACAGTGGAGATGTACACACTACAATGCTCCTCCCGCCAACAAAACTCACCTGCTATGCCAACCACATTGACGAGAGGCGTAGAGCTTTTTCCAGCAAAGTCAGATCAACAAAGGCCTGGTCTACACTGGGAGTGGGGAGGATCGATTTAAATTATGCAACTTCAGCTATGTGAATAACATAGCTGAAGTTGACGTACTTAGATTGACTTATCGTGGTGTCTTCACCACGGTGAGTCGACTGCTGCCGCTCCCCCGTTGACTCTGCCTGCACCTCTCGTGACGTTGGAGTACAGGAATTGACGGGAGAGCACTCGAGAGTCTTTTTATCTCATACAGACTAGACTAGACGTGATAAATCGATCCCTGCTGGATCGATCCCCGCCCGCCGATCTGGCCGGTAGTGTAGACATACCCTAAGTATCAGTGTAGATGCTGCGCTTTGTTATGTCACCGTAAATGGCCTCCAGGAGGTGTCCCACAATGCCCATCCTGACCGCTCTGGTCAGCAGTTCAAACTCCGCTGCCCTACACCCAGGTGCACAGGCATCTGCCCCTCCCCCTTTAAAGGACTAGGAATTTTTGAAATTCCACTTCCTGTTTGTTCAGCATGGAGGGCTCACATCACATGTTCGCAGCTGACCATGGCGACTCCACCCAGCAAACGCTCTCCTGTTTGGAGCACACCTGAGTTGTTGGATCTGCTGGGTCTGTGGGGAGAAGAGGCTGTGCAGTCCCAGCTCTGCTCCATGTGTAGGAACTTCGATACCTAAGGTCAGATTTCTTGCGGCTTGTTGGATAAGGACTATGAACGGGACATACACCAGTGCTGTGCAAAGATAAAGGAGCCAAGACGAGTGTACCAGAAGGCAAGGGAGTCAAGCCTTTGCTCCGGTGCTGAGCTGAAGACCTGCCGCTTCTATAAGGAGCTGGATGCCATCCTCAACAGCAAACCCGTCTCCATTGCCAAGAACCCTGTGGATACTTTTTGGGGGCTGAAGAGAATGGCCAATGGACTCAATCCTGAGGACAAAATGGTGAATGAGGAAGTGGAGTTGGAGGATGAGATGGGAGAGGTGACAGCGTCATCCAGTTCCAGGTTGAGCCAGGACCTCTTCTCGACCCTGGAAGGTTCAAGCCAGTGCCAGCACTCTGTGATGCGCATGATGCAGGAGAGGAGAGCTCTGGTAAGGGAACATTTTGCATTGATGCTGCTCAGTTACATGAGCTAGAGCTGGCCTTTGCTTTGTTATATGCTAGAAGTGAGTGAGGGGATAGACATATACAAGACTAGCGGTGTTTGCATCTGCTTCACATTCCCCTGTGCAACTACACAGTGGAGCAGAACCGTGTGTTAATGCACACCGAGATTTCACGGGAATCCTCCAGAGAAATCTCTAGGAAACTTCCCTGGATGTACGTCCAATCCTCTGCCAAAAGTTCCTTGGCAGAGCTGCTTTGTTCCTTCTCCCATTGTAGGAAACTTTCCTGCATTAATCAGCAATCCCTTGTGCAGGGACCAAAGCGGCACACAGGCGAGCAGCATAGGGACCTGGTCTGAAGCCCCACACATGCAGGAGATGCACCCTTGTATCCTGGCTTACCCTCGGGAGTGAGATATCGGTTTCAATGACCCTCGCCTCTGGAAAATGGTGGCAGACTTTACAACATTGTCCTTAATTGCTTGCAATGAGCTCCTTAAAAAAACACCAAAACCCTTTGTCCCTCTTGAACGCCCCCTCCCCACAGGTCAAACTCATCATGTTTAGGGTATTCACCGAGCTGCGTGCTTGCCAGGGGACTGCGAGAAAGAGGTGTATTTTACTATTATGATTCAGTGCTGTGAGTGACTAACCATCATTTATTGTGTCTAGTGTTTATGCAGATGTGGCCTTCGGTGGAACCCCCTACACACCAGCAGAATGCTTCTGCCAGATAAGGAAGCAACTGAAGAGGAGCAAGGAGGACATGTTTCAGGAGGTGCTCCAGCCCTCTGTTACCGCAGAACAAGCACACAGGGGGTGGAGAGAGACAGTTCATGAAAACTTGAAAATAGATAGGCAGGAGAGGACGAATGGCCAGGTGAGAATGTTAGTGGGCCAGGAGTGGCAAACGGATTAAAGTAGAACCTCAGAGTTACGAACACCAGAGTTACGAACCTACCGGTCAACCACATTTGGAACTAGAAGCTTACAATCACGCAGCAGGAGAGACCAAAACAAATACAGTACAGTACTGTGTTAAATGTAAACTACTAAAAAAAATAAAGGGAAAGTTTGAAAAAAAAAAAGATTTGACAAGGTAATGAAACAGTTTCTGTGCTTGTTTCATTTAAATTAAGCAGCATTTTTCTTCTGCATAGTGAAGTTTCAAAGTCGCATTAAGTCAATGTTCAGTTGTGTTTACACAAAGAACCACCATAATGTTTTGTTCAGCGTTACGAACATTTCAGAGTTATGAGCAACCTCCATTCCTGACGTGTTCGTAAATCTGAGGTTCTACTGTACTGCACACTCTATATGGGAGACCATCTATATGTGAGATGCATCATTTTGGAGACTATTTAGGAGCTGCTATTGATGCAGACAGCAACTGTTAGGCAGCGTTATTTGATGGGAGTTTATTACTCCTGGCCGTCAGCCACTGCCCCGGTTCCTGTTTGCATCTGAGTGCTCCTCAACATGCTACATACGGTCTGTAAAGTCCCACATGGTTTGGATCTTGACTGTCTCACCACAAACAATTCTCACCGGAAGATTGGCCAAGGCCATTGGCAGAGGTCAGCTGAATTGCTTAAGTGAAGTCCCTATTTATAAATGTTGGGGTGCAGGTAGAGGGCTGATGGACTAGGGGTCTGGCTGACACGGAAGCCATAGCAGCTGCACTGTTGAAATGGTTGACTCATGGAGAATGGCAGCTACTCTCCTTGTCCTAGGTACCACGTGGTCTGTCTTGTGGGACAGCTGGGGAGCACAGGTTTTACTTGCATCCCTCTTTAAACAGCAGTGTGTTTTATGCACGGGGGAAGTGTTCTCTAGTGGTTAGAGCTGCAGGCGTGGAGTCAGGAGCCTCCTGGGGCTCTGTTCCCAATTCTGATACAGATGGGTTCCTGCTTCATGCTGATATGTAGCAGTCAAAGGCTATGGAAGGAGGGAGGCTGCTACGTATGCCCATGGCAGGGGGTTTGTAGTGTATGTACTCTGCACACCACCAAAAGGAGTGTGCAGTATAGACGGACCTAAGCAGGAGAGCCAATCTGCAGCCAGCTAACCAGAGGGCAGCTTGCTCCCTAAAGCTGTTCTAGGGGCAACCTCCTTCTGGGTTTCTTTAAGCAGGGCACTAGCTACTTTGCTAATTCCCACACTGGTTGATGTAAACTCTGTTAGGCCTTGGCTACACTGGAGCTTTACAAACATCCCCCCTGAGCGCAGCAAGTTACAGCGCTGTAAAGCGCCAATGTAAACAGTGCCCCAGGGCTAGGAGCACGGCTCCCAGTGCTGTAAGCTAATCCCCACGGGGAGGTGGAGTGCCTGCAGTGCTGGGAGAGCTCTCCGCCAGTGCTGACGCCGTGACCACACTCGCACTTCAAAGCGCTGCTGTGGGAGCGCTCCCGCAGCAGCGCTTTACAGCTGCAAGTGTAACCATGCCCGTAGCCATTGGGAAACTGCAGAATAGCCAACCCCAAGTGTTTGAAACTCTTGAGTCAAGTCCTAACGATAATCATGAGTTTTAAAATAATAAATGTTGGGTTCTTTTGATTTGCTTTCTGGTGCTGGAATGTTTAGGGGCCGTCTTTTCAAAAGGGCTAGAAACTTACTTTTTAAAAAAAATGAAAGCTGAGATTCTGGGATATAAACCTTATTCCACCACCAGCTGCCTCCCTAACAATACTGCCAGATAGCACGAGATACCTGATAACGTCAAGATAGCTGGCATTACTGGGGAAAGCTGGATTGCTAGCATGATGGCCATGCCCTCGTTAAGTATCGGAGGAGTAGCCGTGTTAGTCTGGATCTGTAAAAGCAGCAAAGAGTCCTGTGGCACCTCATAGACTAACAGATACATTGGAGCATGAGCTTTCGTGGGTGAATACCCACTTCGTCGGATGCCCTCGTTAATTCTGTTCCGCAGTGTGGCATGTTCTTACCCCATTTGGTGACATGCTGCATTTCCCTGGGTCTTGTTTTTTTCCATTTGTAAAACACCTGATTTCCTTGCAAGGGCCTCCTTAGGGTTAACTGATTCATGCTTGCAAAGAACTTGGAGACCAGAGTACTACAGAAGTGGAAAGTAACCTTTGCAACAAACCTCTCTGTATAGCTTGGCTCAGCTTGACCTTCACAATTATTCCATAGAGAACTACACTAGCCTTCTCAAACAATCAAATGGCTCAGTTATCATTCTATTATCAATCTTAAACCCTCAGTTTCCTGCATCTTAGTTCCAGTGCCAGGACCCCGTATTAACTGCAGTGCCCTCTGCTGAATATATCTAAACTAGCAGGACAACACGAGAGACAGTTAAGTATGACAGTCACCTTCCAAATGTAATGAAGTTTCATGTCACGTTAATACTGTTCATCGATCATCGTGATGTTGATGATCAGAAAAACTACCTTTAAAAATATTGACCAGAGAAGAGGGTGATAGGGCTGAACTGCTTTTCAGTTAACTAGCTGAAGCCATTTCTCCATCCCAAACTGATGCTGATAAAACCCTCAAACCACACAATACCATTATCGCTCTTGCTGGCTACAGGTATTCTTTGCAAAAAGATAATGATAATAGGGTGACCAGACAGCAAGTGTGAAAAATCAGGACGGAGGGGAGGGGTAATAGGAGCTATATAAGGGAAAGCCCCAAATATTGGGACTGTCCTTATAAAATTGGGATATCTGGTCACCCTAATAATAATGCTGCAATGGGATAGAGAAATCAGAAATCAACGTTTGTATTTATTTATTAAAACCTGATTAATGTGCGGGTGTTTTAGGAAATTAGCCGGTTTCTAGCTCTGGACTAGCTCAGTCTTGAGATAATTTTGTTCTCTAGACTCAGCTGAAACGAAGAATCGATTCATATAGGAGACAAAGATGTTAGCTGTGAATGTTTAGATTGTAAGCTCCTTGGGGACAGGACTGTCTTATTGTTCTGTGTTTGTACAGCACCTGGCACAGTGGAGTCCTGGTCAAGGACTGGAGACTCCTAAGTTTGATGGTAAGACTAATAATAACAGCTATTCAGCATGGCCACTAGAGGGCATATAGCAAGGAAGTTAAAGTCTGCGTAAACAAGAAATAAAGACAGTCCTGCATTCACCCCACTGTTCTCACTTTTACCAATTCTTTGGTAGAAATCTGGGTTTGGATACCTCCATCCGACAGACTCTGATTTGCCCCATGGGCAGACGAAGAGAGGCGAGAGAGAGACTCTCCCATTTTCTGTAGAAGCTTCTGCCTTCACGCAGACCACAATGTCCTGAGTCTCTGTAATCTCACAGACCACAAAAGGGGCTTTGTCTTTTCTTTTGTGTGAACATATAGCCTAGCACCTTGTGAGAGTTACCAGAATACAACTAATAAATAATAACAACTGTGTCAAACTTAGTGCCGTGCCAAACTCTGATCTATTCAACTTTAGCTACTGATAACTTTAAAACTCCTTGACCAATTTTCTTCAAACTTGGCTTGTTTGGTAGATCTCATTGAGACTTAAAATCACAGCAGAATCGGATTGTACTCTTAACTAACTGTGTGTAAGGTCGTGTATGAAAATCCAGTTTGCTAGACTCTTCTGCTATGTGGAGTGGCAGCAACAAGAGCTAGGATCAATATCTAGTATCAGAGGGGTAGCCGTGTCAGTCTGGATCTGTAAAAGCAGCAAAGAATCCTGTGGCACCTTATAGACTAACAGATGTTTTGGAGCATAAGATTTCATGGGTGAATACCCACTTCTTCAGATGCATGTGGTGGAAATATCCAGGGGCAGGTATATATATGCTAGCAAGCAAGCTAGAGATAACGAGGTCAGTTCAATCAGGGAGGATGAAGCCCTGTTCTAGTAGTTGAGGTGTGAAAACCAAGAGAGGAGAAACTGGTTCTGTAGTTGGCAAGCCATTCACAGTCTTTGTTCAATCCTGAGCTGATGGTGTCAAATTTGCAGATGAACTGAAGCTCAGCAGTTTCTCTTTGAAGTCTGGTCCTGAAGTTTTTTTGCTGCAGGATGGCCACCTTAAGGTCTGCTATAGTGTGGCCAGGGAGGTTGAAGTGCTCTCCTACAGGTTTTTCTATATTGCCATTCCTACTCAAAGAATACTTCCAGGACAACACTGAACAGTGCACTGATACACAGGTGCCCTCCCACCAACAGCACAAGAAGAAGAACTCCACATGGACTCCTCCTGAGGGTCGAAATGACAGTCTGGACCTATACATTGAATGCTTCCGCCGGCGTGCACAGGCAGAAATCGTGGAACAACAACATCGCTTGCCTCACAACCTAAGTCGTGCAGAACGCAATGCCATCCACAGCCTCAGAAACCACCCTGACATTATCATCAAAGAGGCTGATAAAGGAGGTGCCGTTGTCATCATGAACAGGTCTGACTACCAAAAGGAGGCCGCCAGACAACTCTCCAATACCAGATTCTACAGGCCACTTTCCTCAGATCCCACTGAGGAATACACTAAGAAACTACAGCATCTACTCAGGACACTCCCTACACTAACACCAGAAGAAATCAACATACCCCTAGAGCCCCGACCAGGGTTATTCTATCTACTACCCAAGATCCACAAACCCGGCAATCCTGGACGCCCCATCATCTCGGGCATTGGCACTCTCACTGAAGGACTGTCTGGATATATGGACTCTCTACTCAGACCCTATGCCACCAGCACTCCCAGCTATCTCTGTGACACCACTGATTTCCTGAGGAAACTACAATGCATTGGTCACCTCCCAGAAAACACCATCCTAGCCACCATGGATGTAGAGGCTCTCTACACAAACATCCCACACACAGACGGAATACAAGCTGTCAGGAACACTATCCCTGATGATGCCACAGCACAACTGGCTGCTGAGCTCTGTGCCTTTATACTTACACACAACTATTTCAAATTTGATGACAATATATATCTCCAGATCAGTGGCACCGCTATGGGCACCCGCATGGCTCCACAATATGCCAATATCTTTATGGCCGACCTGGAACAACGCTTCCTCAGCTCTCGTCCACTCATGCCCCTTCTCTACCTACTCTACACTGATGACATCTTCATCATCTGGACCCATGAGAAGGAGACTCTGGAAAAATTCCACCATGATTTCAACAGCTTCCACCCCACCATCAACCTCAGCCTGGACCAATCTACACGGGAGGTCCACTTTCTTGACACCACGGTGCAAATAAGTGATGGTCACATTAACACCACCCTATATCGAAAACCTACCGACCGCTATGCCTACCTTCATGCCTCCAGCTTCCATCCCGGACACATCACACTATCCATTGTCTACAGCCAAGCACTGAGGTACAACCGCATCTGCTCTAACCCCTCAGACAGAGACCAACACCTACAAAATCTCCACCAAACATTCTCAAAACTACAATACCCGCATGAGGAAATAAGGAAACAGATCAACAGAGCCAGACGTGTACCCAGAAGCCTCCTACTGCAAGACAAACCCAAGAAAGAAACCAACAGGACTCCACTGGCCATCACATACAGTCCCCAGCTAAAACCCCTCCAACGCATCATCAAGGATCTACAACCCATCCTGGACAATGATCCCACACTTTCACAGGCCTTGGGCGGCAGGCCAGTCCTTGCCCACAGACAACCTGCCAACCTGAAACATATTCTCACCAGTAACTGCACACCGCACCATAATAACTCTAGCTCAGGAACCAATCCATGCAACAAACCTCGATGCCAACTCTGCCCACATATCTACACCAGCGACACCATCACAGGACCTAACCAGATCAGCCACACCATCACTGGTTCATTCACCTGCACATCCACCAATGTAATATACACCATCATATGCCAGCAATACCCCTCTGCTATGTACATCGGCCAAACTGGACAGTCTCTACGGAAAAGGATAAATGGACACAAATCAGACATTAGGAATGGCAATATACAAAAACCTGTAGGAGAGCACTTCAGCCTCCCTGGCCACACTATAGCAGACCTTAAGGTGGCCATCCTGCAGCAAAAAAACTTCAGGACCAGACTTCAAAGAGAAACTGCTGAGCTTCAGTTCATCTGCAAATTTGACACCATCAGCTCAGGACTGAACAAAGACTGTGAATGGCTTGCCAACTACAGAACCAGTTTCTCCTCTCTTGGTTTTCACACCTCAACTACTAGAACAGGGCCTCATCCTCCCTGATTGAACTGACCGCGTTATCTCTAGCTTGCTTGCTAGCATATATATACCTGCCCCTGGATATTTCCACCACATGCATCTGAAGAAGTGGAGTATTCACCCACGAAAGCTTATGCTCCAAAACGTCTGTTAGTCTATAAGGTGCCACAGGATCAATATCTAGGGGTTCCTCTTAATAATACAAAACAGAACTGGCTCGAGCCCCCAGCCAGTAATCTGGGAAGACTTAGCACCATCCCTGGGTGCCTCTGAGGGTACGTCTTCACTACCGGCCGTATCAGCGGGTAGCAATCGATTTCTCGGGGATCGATATATCGCGTCTCATCTAGACGTGAAATATCGATCCCCAAACGAGCTCCTGTCGACTCCGAAACTCCACCATCGCGAACGGCGGTAGCGGAGTCGACAGGGGGAGCTGCGGACGTCGATCCCGTGCTGTGAGGATGGTAGGTAACTCGATCTAAGATACTTTGACTTCAGCTATGCTATTCATGTAGCTGAAGTTGCGTATCTTAGATCGATTTCCCCCCCTAGTGTAGACCAGCCATAAGAGGCAATACTTCCCCACTTGCAAGCACTGAGCCTGTGTATAACAAAAGAGAACATTTATTAAAAGGGACAGGGAACCCAGCATTAAGGCTTAGTCCTAGATTTGCTCAGCAGTGAGGACAGCGCTAGGAATCACCAGCAGGAAACGAGGCCCCTTCATTGAATCTAATCAGTTTTGTCATTAAACACTGCATGTCAGATGGTGCCTAGAAATCTTCAGGCAGGAACCACTCCATTACATGGGAACACCTGCCCCCACCTATGCTTATCTTCACTGGGCTTTGGCAAGGGAGGTTCACTTTAAGGTCACCTCCCTCAATCAGGGCATGCGAAGCCCAGCTCTGCCACCCTTTACTCATACTATAAGGATATCAACATTTCATTACGCCTACATTCAAACACTACAGTGATTTGTAACCTTAAACGAGCCAGAATTGATGATTTTGGCAAAGCAGCTCCATCGTGCTGCGCACTTAAACAGCATAGGCAAGTCTATGCAAACACGAACTTCTCCCGAAGTCTTTTTCCCCATTGCGTCACTAGATATCAATGAATTTTCAGGCTGATCTCTACGTATCCTGGTTTTGAGTGCCTGATTTCTTAATGTGCTAATGTTTGCACAATATTTTCATGGAATTATCATTGACTGCAATATTGTGTGGCATTGTGTACAAGTTTTAGCAGCATGAGTTTGTGATGATTGAATTGTTCACAAAGCAGAGATGTCAGTAAGTTATGCAGATCATCTCAAATGAGCAATGATCGGAGCTTTACTCCTCTTTCAGAATCACATGCATGTGGCACATCCATCTTCTGCTCAATTCTAGCAGACCTGAAGTTACACTGTGATCTTTAATTGTGCCTCTCAGGTTCACCCAGAACTTGGATATAGGCTGGAAATTTAGTTCTAGGCTTCCCAACAACTTGGCAGGGACTGGTTTCTCGACCTATGCATATAGGTACTATGGCCTCCATCACCATCATAGAGTCATAGATTTCAAGGCCAGAAGGGATCATTGTGATCATCTAGTCTGATCTCCTGTATAACACAGGCCAGAGAACTGCTCCAAAATAATTCCTAGAGCAGATCTTTCAGAAAAACATCCAATCTTGATTTTAAAATTGTCAGTGACGGAGAATCCATCACAACCCTTGGCAAATTGTTCCCATGGTTAATTACTCGCTGTTAAAATATATGCCATATCTCTGGTCTGAAGTTGTTTAGCTTCCACTTCCAGCCATTGGCAAATGTTTTACCTTTCTCTGCTAGACTGAAGAGCCCGTTATTATTAAATATTTGTTCCCCCCATTGGTATTTATGGACTAATCAAGTCACCCCTTAACCCGTTCTTTGTTAATATCAGAGTATGTTGCAGACATTGGATGCATTTACCCTCACAACACTCGTTTAAGGCAGGGAAGTTGTACGGGCTCCCATTTTATAGATGGGGTACTGAGGCAAAGAGAGATTGGAGGCTGGATTGTGATATTCTTATATTGAATAATTCCTAATTTAGAGAGTAGCCCCCGGTACATGGGGCTATTCCTGGTGTAAAGTACCACTCAATGTAAGAAAGGCTATCAAATCTAGCCCCATGTGAATTCATAGATTCATATATTTTAAGTCCAGAAGCACAGGCACTGACCTTTGTTTTTGCTGTGGGGTGCTCCTTTCCGTCCCTTTCCCCTCCTGTGCAAGCCGCAGGCGGGGCCTCATGGGGACGAGGCCGAGCAGGGGCAGAGCCTTGGATCAGAGCAGAGGTGGGGCCACAGGAGGAAGAGGCTGAGTAAGGGCGGAGCCTCAGAGCATGGGTGGAGAGGGGGTTGGAGTCACAGTCCAGGTGCCAAGTCCCATAAAAAATTAATCCGGCATCCCCTTATTTTTTTTTCCCAATGGGTGTTTGAGCCCCGGCGCATACACAGAATTGATGCCTGTGTCCAAAAGGGACCTTTATGATCATCTGAGCTGACCTACTGCCTAACGCAAGCCAGAGAACTTCACCCAGTAATCCCTGTATCAAGCCTACAACTTCTGATTGAGCTATGGTATATCTTTTAGAGAAACATTCATTCCAAAGGTTAATTACCCTAATTCTTAAAAAATCATGCTTTATTTCTAGCCTGAATTTGTCTAGCTTTAGTTTCCAGCCATTGGAACTTACTTTGTCTCCTAGATTAAAGAGTTCTCTAGGGTCAGAAATCATCTCCCCACGTATGTACTTCTAGACGTGATCAAGTCACCTTTTAACCTTCTCTTTGACAAGCCTTGAATCAGTCTTTTAGCTCTTTTTTGAGCCCTTTCCAATTTTCCAGCAAGGCCACTCAGTAATCAAACCCGGCTCCCAGTCCAGTGCTTTAGCCACTGGTCCATCCTTACTACAGAAACTTGCTTTGAGTTTTGATTTCCCCAAAAGCAGCAGACTTTAGTTTTAGGCTCAATACAGCACATTCCAGGTAACTCAGGCTGTGACCTTTTATTTAGCTGTTCGAATGAGCACATTTGCTTATCCTGCGCATTATAAATCACTTTAATCCTTTAGTTAAATGCTCTTGTGAGGGTTTGGTGACAAAGTATCCCTTTGGCTGCAACATGCTGAATACTGCTGGCTCCAGCAGGTTAGAAATTCCGTAATGTTTTCCATGCCTTTCCATCGGGTCGTATTAGAACGATCAACCTCTGTAGTGTGTTTTATGAAATGCCTCCCTATCTCTCATCTTACCAGAAAATAAAAGTGCTGTGTCTTTAATTTTGCCCTTTTAAACTTAAAAAAAATCCCTTCACTCTTGCCAACACCTGTATTACCACTGAAAGGCCTTTGCTAATATATTCTCTTCCCCCGCCCCGCCCCCGTTCTTGATCACACCTGTCTAGCTTTGGGCAAAATAAAACACTCACATAGCTGCCAGAAGTAAGGTTCTTTGCTGACTTGAGCTACTGTATGTAAAGATCTCCAAAGAAATGTCAGATCACCTTATTGAATCGTACTGAAAACTTGCTTGACAGTAACATTTAAGAGGATCAGGACCGTCTCTGTAATTGCAAATGGGTCAAAAAGGGCACTTCTTTTGGAGGGTTTTTTTTTTACGGTTTTATTTTCATATTATTGTGTGATGTAATAATAATAATGAATATCTGATAGTGCCTTCCATGTTGAAGAATCCCAGAGCTCTACACACACACACAAACAAATTAGCTTCACCAGCAACTGAAATGTAGCCACCTCTGGGGTGGAACGCGACACCTCGGTAATCATTTAGAATGCCATGGCCAGGTGAACCACAGAGCTGACCTCAGGCAAAATTTCATTAACATACATAACCCCTCCTCTTCATGTCCTTATTTTCACTATGGGTGAAATTCACCCCCGCACAAAGGATTAGGACATGGTCTATGCTCCCGTTAAATCCGTCATGTAAGTGGGGGCATAGCTCTTGTGCCAGCAATCTGCACAGGGGTGAATTTCACCATGTAAAGGCAGCATCTAATAACTCCCCTATTTCCTCTGTTGAAACAAATAATCATTGTAACTGAGAAGAAAATCAGGAGCAGGTGAGAGCTGATTTGTAATGATCCTGATACCAAACTGTTATAAGCATTTGATCAAGATACTTACCAATGGATTAAACGTAGGTTCTATTTAGACCCATATTGGTCAGCTCCAACATGGTCAGCTCCAACATGGTCAGGTCAGTATGAGCAATGAACCGTTTCAGAGTTTAATTCTTATACCCTTTAACAAACAGATGATATCATTGCCAGTTACTGACTTTGGCTAAAAACCAATTCGAGACAGTTCATCTTTATTTCCAGTCTTAATCTAGATCAGATTGACAACTCCCTTTCTTCCCAGGGAGTTTCCTCCGCACCTCCTTGCCACCCATCAGTTTTTCCGTTGCACCTGGGTTCACATTGGTTTTAACATCGGTGTTAAAGGGAAGGGCCATGTTGGCTCATTTTAAGACAGATTCTTTTCGTCTTATTTAAAACCATCTGCAGTCAAGTCACCCCTATCCGTCAGAGCCTTCTTTTTAGAAACTTCCTCTTATCTCGTTAGTTATGCTTTGAACAAGAGATCCTCCCTACCTCATTCCTTCTGCAGTGATGAGCTCCCAAAATTCTAATAACCGGTTCCCTCCCAGGCCCTCGGCGGCACTTTGGTGGTGGGGGGTTCTTCACCTGCTCTGGGTTTTTGGCGGCATTTCAGCGGCAGGTCCTTCACCTAGAGCGAGTGAAGGACCCGCTGCCAAAGTGCCACAAAAGACCCAGAAAGGAACCGTGTGATGAGTACAAGCCCCACTTGCCTGTCTGCCCCCCCCACCTGACCCAACCCATGTTCTGCCCCCGACTGCCCAACCCATCAACTCTCCCACTCCTTGTCCCCTGACCAGCCCATCCCAAGACACTACCCCATCTGCCTCCCAGGGTCCCACTCCCTACCCAACTCGCCCTACTCCCTGTCCCCTAACTGCCCCGACCCCATCCACCACCATCCCGACAGATCCCCGGTGTGAACCAGTGTGAACTGGCTCCAGCTCAACACTGCTTATAACGTCTCATTTTCAAGGCTTTCCATCTACTTGCTAGTCAGGACCTTTCTTTACAACACATATATTTCCTTAACTAAACTTAAGCTAACCCTATTTTTAAAAGTTCATATTTATCTTACAGGGGTGTTTTTGAAATATGCATCTGGAGCTGAGTTCTGCATACAGGGGCGGCTCTAGCTTTTTTTCCACCTCAAGCATGGCAGTCAGGCAGCCTTCGGTGGCTTGCCTGCGGGAGGTCCGCTGGTCCCGTGCCTTCGGCATACCCACCACTGAATTGCTGGCGAATCCGTGGGACCAGCGGACCTTCCGCAGGCAAGCCGCTGAAGGCAGCATGACTGCCGCCCTCTCAGGGACCGGCAGGGAGCCTCCCACGGCTTGCCACCCCAGGCACGCGCTTGGAGCTCTGGTGCCTGGAGCCGCCACTGTCTGCATATAACCACCCTCTGTAATGGCCCAAACCACAGCCCTGGATCTGAACAGCACTGAAATTCAGGGGTGTTTGAAACCCGCACCCAGGTCTGAATTTTGCATGTTACCTTTGTCTGTAATGGTTGATCCCCAGCTGCCCCTGTCTGAAAATCCTTATTCTTTGGTGATGCTTGAAACCCACAATTTGATCTTCCTTTTGTAAATGGCCTCTATCTCTAATGGTGCAAACCAAATCCTCCAATCCGAGTGGATGCTGGAAACCAGGGCCAGCTCCAGGCACCAGCGTAGGAAGCAGGTGCTTGGGGCAGCCAATTCAAAGGGGCGGCACTCCGCCTGGCATCGGGGGGGGGCACGTCTGCCACCGAAAAGAGGGAGGAGGCACTGCTGAACTGCTGCAGAAGAAGCAGCGCAATTGAGCTGCCACCGAAGAGCTGCCGCTCTTTTTTTTTTTTATTTTTTTGGCTGCTTGGGGTGGCAGAAAAGCTGGAGCCGGCCCTGCTGGAAACCCATATACGGATCTGAATTCTGCAAATGGCTTCACCCAGATCCTCAGCTCGGAATGTCCCCTGTGCTTCCTGATGTTCAAGACCTGATTTGTGCCCAACTCTACAGTCATTTCCGCACTATGTTGCAGCCCTTAATATCGCTAGACATTAGGGGAGACCTGAAACCTTTGGAGAATTTGGGTTCAGAATTAAGGAGAATTGGCCCTAGTGGTTTATGAAATCTGTGCTCTGTGGGCCTGATTCAAAGATCATCAAAATCAGTGGGGAGACTTGGACTTCAGTGGGCTTTAGATCAGTCCCTGTGAATCCCAACTTTGGGGTATATATTCACTTCCTTAGCAGTGAAAGGTGGATAACGTATCTACCTACCTACATTGCCAGGGAGTTGTTGGCTAACTAGGTAATGTTTATTCTGCATGTATACACACCCACTGATTGTAACACCATATGCTAGATCCCGTTTTGCCAAAGGCTCCATTTTATAGGTGGAAAAACTGATACACCGAGGTTAAATTACTTGCCTGAGTCAAAATCAAAGCCAGGATGAGAACAAGACTTTGTGGCTCCCAACCCGTGTTTAGACCACTAGTGCAAACACCCATCCAGATTACCCAGTGCAACAGAACGCGATCACCTGAACTGGGAAAACCTAATCCATATGGAGAGAAGCGATTTCAGATTTCACCTCATCGGCTGGATGCGCATTCATTGATGGGTCATTTTCTCTTATGCTCCTAGATGGCACTTTTCACAGCCAGGGAAACAACCAAATGCTTCCCCTGCTTTGCAAACAGGAACTTTCCCTCTCCAATTACCCAAAGAGGTTCAATATCCCAAGCAAATCCCTCTCGTAAACCCAGCATGGGGCCATCCATGACTTCATACGGGAGGGGAAGCCGCGTCACGTTAGCATCCATACGTCGGCTCGTTGGCAGCCATTGCCACGATCAGATGAGTTGGTTTAGTACCCATCATATGTTCACAGAGGCCCATGAAGCGTCAGGTCCTGTGGATTGATGGGTAAAGACCGAGGCAGCCCCTCTCCCCGACAGTGATAAAAAGCTTGGATTAGCCTCAGTGTGAGAGAAATGTCTCCTCCCCATCCCTATTATCTGAAGGAGACTTCTTGCAGGGACAGAGAACTTTTAGGGAGGGAATGCAAATGACTTTTAAAGGGCCACACTGTGTTTGTAGGGTCCTCGCTTAGGAAAGTGGTTAAAAGAGGATGAGACAGAGCTGCTGTATTTGCCCTCTTTCCCTGTGATTCTGCATTTCATTCTCTCTCTCCAGAACTCCTCTATATAGCTCTCAGGCTCTGCAGCTCTCTCAACACCAGGCTCCAACCACTAGACAATACATCCTTTGACTCTCATGCTTCCAAGAGTCCACTTGATCCCCACTATATATTATCTACTTAGCCCTGCTCTACACTGGCGGAGAGGCAGAAATCGATCTAAGTTACACAACTTCAGCCAAGTGAATAACATAGCTGAAGTCGACGTACTTAGATCTACTTACCGTGGTGTCTTCATCGCGATGAGTCGACAGCTGCCGCTCCTCCGTCGACTCTGCCTGCGCCTCTCATGGTGCTGGAGTACAGGAGTTGACGGGAGAGGGCTCGGGGTCGATTTATCGCGTCTAGACTAGACATGATACATTGATCCCTGCTGGATCGATCACTACCCTCCGATCCCCATTAAGTTTGGGGCTGCTGCCATTTCTTCCATTGAGGAAATCCAGGGAAATGTTTATGGGATGGGGAAGGGGGCTCCAAGGGCAGCAAAGAGAGAAAATCATCTCCTGCTGATCAGGGCCGGTTTTAGGAAGTGTGGGGCCCAATTTGAACAGTTTCGACTGGGCCCCGGCAGGGGTGACTTTTAAAAAAAACAAAAACCCACTTGGGGCTTGTACTCACCTGGCGGTGCTCCGTGTCTTCGGCGGCACTTCAGCAGCGGGTCCTTCACTCACTCCAGGTCTTCGGTGGCACTGAAGGATTCACCACCAAAGTGCTGCTGAAGACCTGGAGCAAGCGAAGTACCTGCCGTCGAAGTGCCGCCGAAGACCCGGAGCGCCGCCGGGTGAGTAAAAATTCAGAAGGTGCCTCTAGCCAGGGAAGGGATTCTCACTGGGCGCGGGGCCCTCTTAGGTGCGGGGCCCAATTCGGGGGAATTGGTGGAGTACGCCTAAAGCTGGCCCTGCTGCTGATTGGAAACTTGGGGGCTTCCAATGCTCCCTGATTTGAGGCATCATTCCAGGCAGCAGGGGAGAGAAAGCTACACATAAAGGAAGCCATCATACTCTGTAGTATCAGCGCTTTCAAAAGCATGGGCCCAAAGAATGGAAGGAAGAAAATAAAGCCAATTAACCTCTCCCCACTCAAACCTTTGCTGTTCTTAGGAAGGCAGGATCATGCCAACAGTCCCTGGGTAGTTTATCCCTTGCTTACGTGCTTTAATCCCGCTCCATTCTATTGACACAACACAACTGCTTCCATTGTGTTGCAGCGAGGAATGATGATTCCTCTCTTTAGAAAAAGAATCTTCGGCAAGGTCTGCGCTTAATATTGTTAGCTGGCAGTGGGGTTTTAAAGTGACATTTCCCAGCTGGCAAAGGCCCGAATGTAGGTGAAGTTATACTTGCATACAAGTGCTTTTGCCAGCATAGCTTATTTCGCTGGGGGCATGGATCAGCGTTCATATCACGCTTCCTATCAGTAACTTGGCCCAGGTCATGAAAGCTAATGATCCAACCCACGGGCCCAATTCAGCGATGAGTCCTGGTCACGTGCCACCCGACGCATGTTGCGGAGATGCTAAAAAGAAGCTTATTTCACTTGTTGAGTCGATATAAATTGTACTGGCAAAAGCACTTTTTTGCTGGCATAAGATGCAGCTTTGCTAGGCGAGTTTGCTGATACAGATATACTGGCATAGCCATATCAGCAAACATTTTCTAGTATGAACTAAGCCTTAGCTTCCATGTCATATGTGCACACTCAGCCATGCAGATTCATGCAGTAATGCACACTCCCACGTGCTAATACACAGAAGCCTTGACAGGGCCGTTTAGGAATCTGGGGCAAAAATCTGTCTGGGAATTGCTCCTGCTTTGATCAGCAGGTTGGACTAGATGACCTCCTGAGATTCCTCCCAACCCTGATATTCTATGATTTTATGATCCCAGAAGCAAATGCTAATACCCATACACAAAGGTGAAGCTGAATTTTATTTATTATTATTATTAGTGGTGTGATAGCACCTAAAGGCCCAAACTGAGATCCAGACTCCCTCTTGTGCTAGGTGCTGTACAGACACATCATGAGAGAAAGATCCTGCTTGGATTGCTTAGTACCTAAATAGACAAGAGAGACAAAAGGTGGGAGAAAGGAAGTGTTATCACCCCCACTTTAGAGGCAGGGAGGCAGCAGCAGAACCAGCCAGTTAATTTGGATAGGAGTCCCAGTCTAGTGCTATAATCACAGAAGCATCCTGCCATCTACGAAGGCAGAGATTGTGGATTTGTTTGTCTTCTTGCCCAAAGAGAGATGAGTCACTGTGTTCGCAGGGAGTGTGTTAACACGAAATGGGTGGGAGACAGATGAAGGGATTTTGTCTTCAGATCACTGCCAAAGTCTCATGAGCTCAAGCAGGTGCATCGATCATGAACCTCTTGTTTTGTTGTGCTGACTGGGATATGAACAGTTGCGTTGGTCCTTCCTTGAATCCACAGAGGTGTTTGTTGTTATCCTCAGGCTGGTCTACACTTAAAAGTTAGATCGACATAGCTACTGAGTCCTGGGGTTCTGTACACCCACCTAATCCGTGGTCTTGTCATAGCTAGGGTGAGGAAGGAATCCCTAGGTCAACCGAGGGAGCACTGCTTGGAGAGGTGAGTTACTTACAGGGATGGAAAACCCCTTCTTTCACTGTAGGAAGCATCTACACTACAGGGCTACAGCAGCGTTACTGTCGCACTATAGCTGAGCTGCTGTAGTGCCCATAGTGTAGACATGGCCTGTATCAGAAGCCAAAGTAATCCACATTGAAAACATGGTTTGCTCTGTCTACATGGGAAAACATCATCACTAGAAGTACTGGAAATCTCCACTCCTGAGGGATTTGCAGCCTGATATTGCAGAACCGGTACTGTTCAGGCAAGTATTGGAAGAACTGTAGCAGGTTTGGGTGAGAGTCATTATTCTGTGAATTCAGTTCCCAGCTCTGCTCCAGAGTTCTTGCATGACATTGGGCAAATCATCTAATCTCTCTGTACCTCAGTTCCTCATCTATAAAATGGGGATAATAATAATAATAGAATATCAAGGTTGGGAAGGACCTGAGGAGGTCACCCCCCTGCTCAGAGTAGGATCAATCCCCAGACAAATATTTGCCCCAGATCCCTAAATGACCCCCTCAAGGATTAAGCTCACAACTTGGGGTTTAGCAGGCAAATGCTCAAACCACTGAGCTATCTCTCACCCTTCAGATAGCTAGGCTGTAAAATCTGTAGGACTGGGACTGTCTCTTATCCTGTGTCCATACAGCACCCAGCACAATGGAGCCTAGATCTCATTTGGGACCCTGGTTCCTATGGTGAAACAAATAATAACAATCTCCAAGCCTTTTGAGCCTCCTCCCCCCCTTCCCCGCCACCAATCACCACTAAACGAGCAGCATAAGTGAGGAGAGGGGCATTCGGGCCATTGAAGTCATGAAAGGGGGGCTTAGATCAAGGAGAGAAAATCGGAGGCCAAAAATTGAGAAGCTTTGATCCTTGATTTGATGTCAACAGAGACGAAAGCAGAACACTAAGCCTTTTACCAGCTGTCACTTGAAACAGAATAATTGGATAATTAAAAGGCCTTGCTTTATGTCAATTTTATTTAGGTGCCTTGATTCCGCGCTGGAATGTATCACTGATAGAGGGTTTAAAAGCTCATCTAAAAACCCACAGATAAACCGCAGACTCAGGCTCTTCAAAGCCGTGCAAACTACATGGAGAATTGAAGTGGGCAGCCCAGTGCAGCCTAATATAACAATGCCGCAAGGGGAAGGCATCATGGTATCCGCTCCAGAAAAGCGGGTTGTACCTATAACACAGCTAGACGGCAGGTGCCACAAATGAAGTATTCTCAAACCGGTTGGTTTGGGCCAGACGGAACAAATGTGGCTCATGTGACCTCGTTGCGTTTCTCACCACAGAACAAGGCGATGCTGTTTGGTTCAGGGTTATCCTGACATAACATCTCAATGCGATCGCATTTCACAGGCTCTTGAAAAGTTCTCTGTCCCAAGCAGGACGCAGAGTTACCCTCACAAAACCAGAGCTGCCAATCCTATTGGTTTTACTGGTACACTGCTGCTCTTTGTTCCATTCTACCGGGAAGCCCAACAATGTATTGCTTTTCTGATGCTGGATTCTGGACGCAGTGCAAGAGTGAGAGGTTCATGTGAAATCAGATAGCGGTTGGTGTGCTTGACAAAACAGATCGGTCACTGAAATATTTCAGAATCTACTTCTCATAATCTGGATGGTTAAAATCCAGATTCCACAATGCATTCGTACACGACACAATTCTAAGGCAAGGGCTTTTAATGCTTTGCCTCTGAATGTCTGCAGGTATAGATAGATTCACAACATCCTGCTTCTTTAAAAAAAATTAATACATCAACCACATTGCAGAGGACATGACATAAAAAATAATGGCATTACCCTGCATCCACACTGAATTCAGGTTCCCCATTATGGCTGTGGCTCAGAATAACATATAGACTGAGAAGGGGATACCTTTATGATGTGTGAAGAATTTTGGAGCCAAGGGTGATTTATCTTTAAATGTTTCTTTCCCTTATAAATTTAAGGTAAAATTTTCAAAAGCACCTAAGAAAGGTGGGAGCTTTAATGAGCTTTCAAAATGCATTTAGGCCCAGATCCACAAATGTATTTAGGTTCCTAACTTCCACTGATTTCTGTGGCAGTTAGAAGCCTAAATACCTTAGAGGATATGGGATTTAGTACCAGATTTTTAAAGGTATTTAGATACCTAAAGATGCAGATAGGTGCATAGTGGGATTTTCAGAAATACTTATCTGCATCTCTAGATGCCTACTTTTAAAAATCTGTCATTAGAAGTCCCATTGGTTTTCAATTAGACATAGGTTCCTAAGTGTCTAAGTCTTTTTTGATAATGGAGTTTAGGCTTCTAAGTCACTTAGGTGCTTTTGAAAATTTCACCCTTTGGCTTACGTAGCCATTCTAGTGCCATGTGTTGATGTGATGGATCTGCTAAGCAGGGACTACAACTCTCATAAATCCCCTGTCCATGGCACATCCTTTCCTCCTGGCTGGGTAAGTGCCTGAACCAAAAAGTGGCTGGGATCTGTTGGGCGACAGCAGCCATGTGGCTAGCCAGGAATGAGACAGAATCCAGTTCCAGAGGAATCTCCAGAAACTGTTTGCAGAGCCGCATGTGGGCCAGGCTATGGCTGCCAGATGTCACAGCTGGGTGCAGATCTGTGTGGAGTTATAGGTGAGCAGCAGTGGCTGGGCAAGGAGCCAGGGCAGAGTAGGGTTGCCACCTTTCTAATTCCTGGTAACTGGACCCCCGAGGCCCTGCCTTTTCCCCTAAGGCCCCATTCTCCCCCCAAAACCCCAACATTGCTCTGCTTCTTTCCTCGAGGTCCCGCCCTTGCTCTGACTGTGCCCCCATCGCTCGCTGCTCTCGTCCCCCTCCTCTGGTCGCTTGCTGGATCATTTCAAGGGGCCTGCCTGCAGTAGGAGGCGGCCCTGGCTGAGCAGTGCAGAGTGGCCCCAATAAGAGGCACAAACTGAGCAGAGCCTGGAAACCAAAGAGCTCTTTTAACTTGAATAGAGACTGGACTGGAGAGGGCACCCCAGGCACTAGGCGTGAAGGGCCCTGAGTATCCACTGGGCTGCCACACGGGCCGAAACCAGACCTGCTATTCCTATTTGAACTGTAACTGTTTAAGCCTCTGTATCGAGCGTGTTGGCAACCTTCCTGTTCCTGCCACTCCTCCAAAACACCCTTTCCCTTAGCCGTGTGCCTGAGTGGTTCTTGGGCCCCACCAGGGCTAGCCCTGCAAGGCAGAGCTGCTGAAGCATCTGTAGGGCTTGCCTCCGAGTCCTGGTGCGCCTGGCACAGTATGGGCGGTGCGGTGTACTCTGGCACTGGGCAGCCCCCCAAATTACACTGACAATAAAATCCAAATCTTTGTAGGCCTCATTTCCTTACTCCTACTGCTATGTTCACAGGGAAGTGGAAGTTTCATTGGCCTCATCCCAGGTTTATCAAACTATCCACTGTGCCAGTTACTCACTTGTGTAATCTTGTAACTTCTCTCTTTGTAGCATGTTAAACTCAACTCACTTCTTGTCCCAGGACCGAGGATGTGTGTTGAACATCCATCTCTGCACTGGCCAAACTAGCAACTTATTGATCGAGCTTGTTGGTCCACACCTTTTAGTTGAAAGGAGGGTAAAATGTATGTGCCATATGTAGCTGTGTAAAGTATGTACTCCATCCTTGTGAAATGCATGTACCGGCCCCAGCACAATGGAGTCCCTGGGACTGCTGGGAGCTAGAATCATAATAATAAAACAATTATTATCATTATTAGCAGTTGTCTACAGATTTGGAACCCTGTGAATCCAACAAGATTTCCGGTCCTCCCAGCCACGGGTGGTAGAAATCACTGTCTAAGGGATGCATTCTGCTTCATCTGATTTGTGATTGATTTATAGGCACTTCTGTTGCGTAATTGACTTTAGTAAAGCCACTGTGGCTTTACATTTGACTCTACTGGTCTATTCCATGACCTCTTCTTGGAAAGATCAATGTACTGTACCGACATGTGACGAGATAATAGTGTTGGTTTATGAGCTGCCAGCGTTAATAGTCTGCATGATTTAGTATAAATAGCTTTGCCAGGCAAATTTTTATTCTGTTTCCTTCAAGAAACTAAAGAGCTCTTAACCTGAATGGATCAGGCGAGCGACTTCATCCCACTAGATTAAAGTACATCTGCTCAGGAATGTAGCATCAGTCTTATTATCATAGATGGAAGGCTTTGCAGTACAGACAGAGGATAATGAAGATGAAGGCGGTGGCAGTGAATAGCATGTGGAGATGATGACAGCTTTGTGGTTGGGGATACTGCCCTTTCAGTTTCACAGCCCTTGGACACCCCGTCCTAAGGCCCCCACATTTCATTAGGAGGAGGAAAACGTACTGCAACTATCTCATTGTTCATCTAGAATTATCTTCTCAGACACATCTACTGTGACCCTTGGACATGACCAGGGCCGGATGAACTCTCCTGTGGACCCAGGACTATTAGATTTTGTGAGGCCTCTGGCGGTTTGGAGTGAGGGAGCGGGCACTGGATTGGGGTGTGGGAGGGGATGCATCTCCAACTGAGGGGGTGGGTTCTGGGGTGGGGCCAGGCATGGGACAGAGGGTTGGGGTGCAGCAGGAGGTTCAAGGTGTGGGCTATGGGTGGGAGTTTGGGTGCAGGGGGGGCTCCTTGCTGGGGTAGGGGGTTGGGGTGTGGGTGGTTCAGGCTCCAGACAGGAGGCACTTACCTTGGATGGCTTTTGGTCAGTGGCGCGGCAAAGCTAAGGCAGGATCCCTGCCTGCCCTGGCTCCGCACTGCTCTGCTCCCCAAGGTGGCTGGCATATCTGGTCACCAGGCAGAGGGGCCAGGCCACTTTGCGTGGTGCATGCTGCCTATGCCTGCAGGCACCGCCCCCGCAGATCCCATTGGCTGTAATACCTGGCCAATGGGAGCTACGGAGTCCATGCTGGGGGCGGGGACAGCGCCTAGAGATTCCCTGAACGCCCCTCGTCTAGGGGCAGCAGGGGCACATCAGCGAGTCAGCACTCATAGCTCCAGCCCCTGGGGGGCACCGAGGCTCGGGGACCAGTGTCCGCCCCACAGCATGGAGACTTGCTGAGGGCTGGATGAAAAGAAACAGTGGGCTGCATCTGACCCACAGGTCTGTGAGGCCCCCCATTAGCCCGAGGCCCAGGGTTTCAGCCCCTAAAGCCCCTGCATTAATCTGGCTCTGGACATGACATCCACCAAAAGCTGGGCTTTCATGCCTCTGTTTCTCGGATTTTTGAGAAGGGGATGTTAGCGATTTAGGCAGTGGAATGGTGTGTGGTGACAGGTGTTGTAAAGAGGGAGAATGGTTGATATTCACATAACCATTGCAAGATCAGCCATGTTGGAAATTATTATTATTATTATTATTATTATTATATTCATATTTCAGTAGCACCCAAGATCAGGGATCAGGCCCCATTGTGCTAGGCACTGTACAGACAAACTACAAAGAAGACACATAGCACATGGCAAAATATGCAGCACAGAGCCAGATTCATTCTTTGACTTCAGTGTATTTACACCTGTGGTGAATTTGGGTCCTTGGAGTTTAATTTCTTCAGCTTCTGGACATCTAGGTCTTTACTTTGGTTAGAAAAAAAAATACCCATAAATAACATAAGGACCGCCCATAGAATACACTAAATCTCAAACCCACAGAAAATGCCCCTCCCTGAAATATGTTTGAATCCAGTTTTGAATGAAGGTTTTGGGATTATGTTTAATCCAAACTTGTTCATTAACAGTATGAAGTAGCCTGTGAGAGAGAGAGGCGATTGAAACGAAGGGACTTTTCTACTGCTGTGTGCTAAAATCTGAGGGAGGAGGAAAGACAGGTCCTCAAATGATCATTAGTAAGAAAGCAAAGAACTGGAATAGCTCGGATCCTGTTATGTAACAGCAACTCAGGCACGAGCAGTGATGACACAGGATACAAAATGGCAAACATACTGGCCAGCCCTGTCTTTGGATGACAGGTCTGATGGCACCTGCCTCTGGTACGCAGTTGAGGGTTCTGTCTGAATGACGTGGTGACAACCCTTGGCTAGCTAGTCACACCAAGAAACGTATTACTGAACTGGACAAATGAGTGCGTGTGTGAGAGAGGATGGGGATGTGTGTGAAAGAAGCCATCTACTGCCACTCTTTGGAGGCTGCTCATTTCTTTAGTGTGTGAGAGAATCACAGTCATTAGAAAGGTAGAAAAGTCCTTTTCACTCCTCAAGGCCCAGCTCCTCAAAGATAGGTAGACACTTGCCTCCTGCTGATTTCAGAGGGAGGAGGTGCCTAAATACCTGTGAGAATCTGGGCCTAATCCATGCCCAGTTGTTTCCTATTTCATGTCAGTCTGGTTTTAAAGTGACTCAAGCAATGAGGCCCCATCAGTTCCTCACAGGACAATCCCACAGCCTTTTAACATGCCTGATAGGGGGAAATTTACCCTCGAGATTCAGATTCATTTTTCTATGCTTAACCGCATACTCATTATTCCTGCTTATGCCCAAGCTGGGGCTCGCTGAACAATTCCTCCTCTGTGGTCACATTTGTAGAGATCATTATTATTAACAATTATCCTTGTTACATGCACTTACAAGGCACCATCACCATGGTATCTAAGATTCCAGATAAGATAAAACATAAGATGCTCCTGCTGCCCACAGCACTAAGAGTGCCACTGTCTATTTGTGTGATAATAGTGCCTAGAGCTCTCATTGTGCAAGGCACTGTACATACACATAGGGAGAGATAGTCTTTGCTCTGAAGATCTTACAATGTAAGTAGACAAGACAGACAAAAGGTGGCTGGGGAAAGAGAGATGAAGTGTCTGGCACATGATCTCTCAGTGGATCAGTGGCAGAGTCAGCAATAAAATGTAGGTCTCTTGGGTTCCAGTGCCCAACGCTGCCTGCTTTTTACGTGTGGGTGTTTATGTCTGCCTCTCTGGCTCTGTATTTCGAACGTGCCCACTTTCAGAGTGTCTCATCACCCTGCTCCGCCTTGCAGTCATGCTACTTCCTTTGGTCATCATTGGGCTAGCCATTACATCCTGGCATTCCAAGGCCACCAGGGAGAGACGATGGGAATGGAACATAAAGGAATGGTGAAGTCTTGGAGTCCTGGCCATGATTTCAATCTAAGTAAGTTGGTAATGGCAGCAGGGGTAACTGAAAACCTTCCTGGCTGCTGTTTGACTGAACTCCGAGTCTAAAAACTCAAAGCTATGGCTGTGACTGGAAGCCGTGGAAGATAGCATTGTGAGTCCACCTTGCATTGGAGCAGGAACAGGCTGGACACAGAAGGGTTCATGTCTCAGCCCAAAGACTAGCCGAGGACACTTTTTGAATGGCTTAAACCAGAAAGCCACACCCTCAGACCACCTGACTCAGTCTTTAATTAGGAACTTTGGCACAAATGTGGCTGCTTTGGTGCCTAGCATTTGGGGTTACTCAGTAACTCAGTTTCACAGGGTATGTCTACACTTACTGTGGATTGACGCTGTGTGATCGATCCATTGGGGTCAATTTAGCAGGTCTTCACTAGACCTGCTAAATTGACCGCAGACTGCTCTCCCGTCGACTCCGGTACTCCACTGGAATGAGAAGCGTTAAGGTAAGTCAACGGGAGAGTTTCTCCCATCAACCCAGTGCAGTGTAGACACCACAATAAGTTGACCTAAGATATGTCGACTCCAGCTATTATTTACGGAGCTGGAATTGCATAACTTAAGATGACTTAACTCCATAGTGTAGACCTGCCCATATAGGCTTGTCTGACTGACCCTTATAACTCATCTAATAATAATTGATACGTTAGCAACAATGGGTGAATTTCCAGCAATTTTTCAGTATGCATTAATAATCCATAATGCTGGTGAAGAAGAAACTTATTCTCCATTGTCTTGTATAGTCATTTACTCTGGTGCAAAGTGGGTCTGAATTTACTCTTACCAGCGGTGTAAGTGAGTGTAGAATTTTGTATTCACTTTGTACTGACTATTGACTTCTGTGTGGATTGGAATGGATCAAAAATGGCTGTACAAGATGCAAGGCTGTGGAAAACCAAGGCCCAGATGCTGATCCAAAGTTCATCAAAACTTACCTTGTATGCAAAATTAAGGCAGTTACCTCATGAGAACAGGCTTTCTTGCAGCACTTGCTTCCTATTCAGTGGGTTATAGGTCTAAAAATTAATGTTCCTACAATACTCGGGCATGTCTGCTTTTTGTTCTGTCCGATCCTATGAACCTAAGCTTTGGTTCAAACCTGCTAGATATGATCAGGTGGTTCTTCTTTTATCTGAACTGGCAACCCCTTGCAATCCATGCCGATATTTTTCATTTTTGGATAGCAGAGACTCCAAGTCATGAACAATTGAGGAATAGAACAGAAAAGCAATTTTAAAAGCTGTTATGATCATCTACTCTGATCTGCATCACACAGGCCACAGAACCTCACCCAGTGATTCCGGTCTCAAGCCCATAACTTCTGGCTGAATGACAGCATCTCTTTTAGATTTAAACGCTGGAGAACACACCATATCCCTGCATAAGTTGTACCAATGGTTAGTTGCCCTCACTATTAAAAAATTAATCCTTATTTCTAGTCTCCATTTGCCTAACTACATTTTCCAGCCATTGGATCATGTCATGCCTATGTAAAAGCCCTCTGCTATCAGAGATCCTCATTCTTTATGCAGCCCTACGGTATTTCAAGAGGAATCTGCAATTATCTAGGAAGTTTGTGCAACGCAGTCATCTCCATGGAGTGCTGCCTATGTACCTGACCCACCTTTGCCCATCCACAGGCAACTCAAATATACAGTGATGGGCGGCCGTACAAAACCCTAAGATAGATAAAAAATATTACACTCTACCCCAGAAAGTTATGGCCTTTACACTGCTTGTTTCACTGTTGCCTGTTTCATCGGTATATCAGTAACCTCACACTCAGTATGGAGAGGCAGTAGCAGCTGCCAGAGTTAAGGCTGAGTGGAGTTTTCTGTTTACAAGCCAGTTTTTCAAAGTGCCCATAAATTTACATTCATAGTCACTGGGTTGAGTACAGGACACATCACTTGGCTGGGACATCTCCCAGAGAAGTGAGCTAAACCCAGCAATACCCAATAGCAATTACAGCTGCTTGTGGTGGGCAGCTGTTCCACCGCTTAGATTCTTTTTACTGTCTTTCAGGGTGTTGGTGCTGCTTCTCGCACAATGGGGCTCTGATCCTGATTGGGTCCTGTAGGTGCAACGGTACTAAATACATACTAAATAAAGGAGAGCGTCGTAAAGTGAGGTTTTATTGACGTAGGTTTGGTCAAACAGGAGCCAGGCCCCAACCTGAACCTTCATTCTGAGCTGAATGCAAACCCCTTTCGGGGGCTGGGAGGGTGTTCAAAAAAATTCAATTCATTGTGTCCCTCCTCCAAACTCATTCCCAATTAATTCTTATCAGGGTGCTCCTGGGGCTTGGCAGACCTGCCAAAGTATTGCAGAATTAATGGTTCCTGCTGCATGGTTGGAGAGCAGGCTGTACTCACAATCTCCCAAGGAAGGCCATGTTCCCAAGAATTCCAGGCCAGTTTAACTGAGTGAACAGGTTTAAAATAAGCCTCCAAACTCTTGAACCAAACCTGTGCCCTCCCCCGCACCAACGAATGGTTTTATTACCAGTAACATTTGGCAAACAAGCAAATTGTGCTGTAAAATGCTGCCAAAAGTACAAAACTATCTCCATGGGGGGAAATGACTGGGTTTGTGGGGAAGGTGTCAGGGCTTGGGCATGGTGCAAAGTCCATTGGAGTCAATAGGAGTCATTCTCCCTGTAGGCTTAATCCCTTTGGGCCAGACAGGCCATTAAATGGGTGCGAAGTAGAGGAATATGCAAAGAGCATCCCCGCCTTGCATACCCTGCCTGAAGGCCAGACGACCCCTCAGGTGGGAGGACAACAGGGATTGCTGCTTTCATGGATCCCGATGGTAGCAGCTGCTCCAAAGGGGCATGGAAGGGGATGGTGAAAGGCAGGACATGGCTTCCTGTGGAGCTCAGAGAAGGATTGCGTATCCTGAAGCACAATCCTTCTCCAACCTCCCTCCTTGTGTGGGTGTAACCTCTAGGCTGCTACTAGTCTTAAGAACTATCCTTGGTTGGAAAGAGATTCTAGAAGGAAACAGTGATATGCTCAGCTTTTAAAGAAGAACTGAGCACAGTTGCCACTAAGGGTATGTCTACACTACCCACTGGCTCGGCGGGTAGTGATCAGGGGCGGCTCTAGGCATTTTGCTGCCCCAAGCACGGCAGGCAGGCTGCCTTTGGCAGCCTGCCTGCGGAGGGTCCGCTGGTCCCGCGGCTTCAGCGGATCTCCCGCAGGCATGCACAGCGCCCCCAGTGGCTTGCTGCCCCAAGCACGCACTTGGCATGCTGGTGCCTGGAGCCGCCCCTGGTAGCGACTGATCTATTGGGGATCGATTTACTGCATGTAGTTTAGATGTGATAAATTGATGCCTGATCGCTCTCCTGTCGACCGCTGAACTCCAGCAGTGCGAGAGGCGGAAGCAAAGTCGATGGGGGAGCCGCGGCCATCGATCCTGAGCTGCGAGGACGAAAAGTAAGTAATTTTAATTCGATTCTAAGATACATCGACTTCAGCTACATTATTCTCGTAGCTGAAGTTGCGTATCTTAGATCGATCTCTCCCCTTCCCCCCAGTGTAGACCAGGCCTAAGCCTTTCTCCAGGATCTAACTCCTATACATTCAGATAAAGAGAACTAGCAAGATTATCTGCTGCAACACCGCCTGGCTGCCCCCAAAAGTATTACACTTTGTAAGTGGTATGACTTTTTCATTGTCAATTTCATTGTCAATGTGGACCTGTAATTTAAAGACATAATCTGGCCCAGTTACTTCAGTGGATTGCCCTTTGACTTTGAAAAGCTACACAGGTGAGTAAGGACTACCTGCATGAACAAGGACTGCAAGATCCGTCCCCCTATTTGCACCTTTTGCCATTTGTGGAGGTAATTTGATAGTGTCTGATCCCAGTCCCACTGAAGACAATGGGAGCCTTTCCATTGATTTAGTGGACTTTGGATCAGTCTCTTGGTGAGTAATGCTCTCACATGAATATGGATACTTCATCGAATTTAATGGGTAAGACAACATGCAGTTTTGATTTGATTCAAATGTATTTCCCCTTTTTGTCCTGGAAAAAAGTATTACAGTAACACCCCACCAGCTCTAATAGCATGATCGTAAGATCTGGTGCTAGACTCTCAGCTGGTCTAAATCAGCATATCTCCATTGAAGAGTCCCACCAGATGAGCATACAGGTCATGTGTTGCACCCACCTTTCTGGAGGAGGCTTTAGTTTGTATTCTTTGCTTGTCCAGCTTTGAAGTTGCACCTTGAAACTCTGGGATTCAGCCAGAAGTTAGAGGTAATGAATTGGAATCTGTCTTAGAACCCAACGGCCAGCTGGTGTAAAATGGCTGATTTCCACTGAAGTCAGTAGAGCGATACTGATTTACACCAGCTGAGGATCTGGCCGTAGGGGTTTCAGGTGAGTTTTCCCCATATTCTAGCAAGACTTTTAACAGGCAGAAGCAGAGAATACCTTTGACCTTGATGTTAGAGTTTTAATACACACAAGCCCTTTGGCTTCACCGGTTAACACACCTGAGAGGATCTAAAGGAATAATCCTTGATTATCAGAGTCATCCCACTGTTCAGATAACACCAACGATTTCCTCACAGTTAAGATACTTAATTTACCCTCTGAGAAAAGTGTTAACGATGGTGGCATGCTCATTCTTTTCTCTACCCAGGAATGGTTTGGGAACCATCACAAGTGCTGCTTTATTAATTAAAGCAACGGCCTACAAATGTATCAGTTTTATGACAAATCTTATCGTCTTCTAGCCAGTGTTCAGCTTCTTTCTTTATGCAGCTTAACCCTGGAAAGGACTCACGCTACCTCTATACCAGTGGTTCTCAACCTGCGGCCCAATCAGCACATGGCTGTGGCCAATGTGACATCTTGAGGGCCATACAGGTAGTATATATATTGTGTTGATGTGGCCCACGTAATACACAGGGAGCTTCATATGTGGCCCACAATGATAACTAGTCTGAGGCCACGTCCAGACTACCCGCCGTATTGGCGGGTTAAAATCGATTGCTCGGGGATCGATATATCGTGTCTAATCTAGACGCGATATATCGACCCCCGAGCGCGCTTATATCGATTCCGGAACTCTATCAACCCCAACGGAGTTCTGGAATTGACACAGAGAGCCGCGAACATCGATCCCGCGCGGTGTGGGCGGGTGAGTAATCCGATCTTAGATATTCGACTTCAACTACGTTATTCACGTAGCTGAAGTTGCATATCTAAGATCGATTTCCCCCCCCCCCCAGTAGTGTGGACCAGCCCTGAGAACTGCTGCAGATGTGTTTGTAGAAGGGAACTTCTGTAAATAGCAACAGATGTTGTAACGGGGGAGGGATAGCTCAGTGGTTTGAGCATTGGCCTGCTAGACCCAGGATTATGAGTTAAGTCCTTCAGGGGGTCATTTAGAAGCTTGGGGATTTAGTTGGGCATGGGTCCTGCTTTGTGCAGGGGGTTGGACTAGATGACCTCCTGAGGTCCTGTCTAAACCTCATATTCTACATGCAAGCCTCAAGATTCTTGTGGGCCTGGTCCAGGTAAGCACCTAAACAGAGAGATGCTTCTGTGAGGATAGGTCTGGTCTAAGGTTGGTAACTGGTGCTGTGTTCTAAATAGCATCTCTCATTTGGAGCAAGACAGCTAACAAAACCCAGGCTGAAATGTGCAAGCGCTGAGGAGAAGCAGCTTGGCAGGAGGATGAGCTGTGTGAAAACAGACCAGCTTGATGGTTTGTAACACCCTGCAAGACCTGCCTCACCAAGAAAATGTTAGAGCAATTTGTAGGAGCAGCAGCATCAAAAAGCCTCAGCTACGATGGAGGGTCCCATTGTGCTAGGTACTGTACATGCACACAGTGGGTATGTTTGCAATGGTAGTGGAAATGCAATTTCCATCTCAGGCAGACATACCTGCACTAACGCTGCCAGACCCAGGGTGCTAAAAATAGAAAGGTCACCATGGCAGCAGGAGCAGTGGAAGGGGCTAGTCACCCATGCCTAGGGTTTCAGACAGGATCATACTTGAGGTGGCTTGTCCATCCTGTTACTCAGGCTGGTGCAGCCACACTGCTATTTTTAGTGTGCTAGCTCAGGTACGTCTCCTTGATGGCAACATTACACCTCCAGCAGCACAGAGAGGTTCAATTACTTGCCCAGCGGTGCAGAAAAAGTCAGTGACAGAGCTGGGAACTGAAGCCAGGTCCCCCTGAGTACTTGTCCAGAGACTGAACCCCAAGGCCACTTCTCTCTCTCAGGTTTCAGAGTGGCAGCCATGTTAGTCTGTATCAGCAAAAACAACGAGGAGTCCTTCTGGCACCTTAGAGACTAACATATTTATTTGGGCAGAAGTTTTTGTGGGCTAAAACCTACTTCATCAGATTCCTGCCTACTGTATTTTTCACTCCATGCATCCGATGAAGTGAGTTTTAGCCCACAAAAGCTTATGCCCAAATACATTTGTTAGTCTCTAAGGTGCCACAAAGACTCCTCGTTGGTTTTTCTCTCTCTCAGGGTATGTCTACACTTACCCACCAGATCAGTGGGCAGCGATCAATCCAGTGGGGGTCGATTTATTACATCTAGTCTAGATGCGATAAATCGACCCTCGCATGCTCTCTCATTGACTCCTGTACTCCAGTGCCCTGAGAGGTGCAGAGTCAATGGGGGAGCGGCAGCTGTCGACTCACCGTGATGAAGACACCACAGTAAGTCGATCTAAGTACGTCGACTTCAGCTACGTTATTCACATAGCTGAAGTTATGTAACTTAGATCAATCCCCCCAGTGTAGACCAGGCCTCATTGTGCTACCAGAACAAATTCTTTATGCACCTGTCAAGGAGGGGAAGAGGAACTATATTAAAAGCTTATTATCATTACTTAGCATGGGCTGCTGTGAGGCCTTCGAAAAGCTTGACAGCGGCTGGGCAGTTGCTGTGCCAGGGCTGCTGTTTGTGCCGCTGCACCAGAATCTGCTTGCGGTGACCGTGTGCTCTCGCTGTCCGATGGGCATCGCCACCTGCTGCCTCACTTTGGCCTTGGCTTGTGACTTCTTTGGGACAGGGACTGTCTGTTTGCTAGATGGGTGTGTGCAGCTCCCAGCACAATGGGGCCTCAATGCCTGACTGGGGCCTCTGGGTGCAAAAATCATGATGATGGATGGAGTCAAGCCTTCCAGGGGTACGAGGTCAAAGACTGAAATGTGTCCTCTCCCCAGCCTTGCTTTTCCAGCCACCTTTCATTCCTCGCTCTTCCAGGGCTTGAATCAGAGACAAAGCTCCCACTGGTGCCACCGGGAACGTGGCTTGGATGAAGACTGCAGGATCGGGCACCAGGAACTTGGTGACGCAGTCACTATGTCGTGGCCTTTGCGGCTGTGTCCACACAGGTAGCAGAAACCCACAGCAGCGGGTTGCAGAGCCTGGGCTCGTGCTCTGGTGCTAAAAATACCCACTTGGGTTCGAAAGCCCAGGAAGGGGGTTGGGCTTCAGATCCCCAGCTCCATTCTGAGCCCAAATGTCTATTTTTAGAGCCGCAGAGTGAGCCCCGCAAGCCTGAGTCTGTGGCCTCAAGCTCTGAGATTTGCTGCTCCAGGTTTCTGCTAGCTCTGTAGCTGTCCTATTCCGCACCACCTGGGCTACTCTCTCCTCCCCTGACTTAAGAGCTTGGCTGCAGGAGGAAATTGACCAATATTGCTATAATGCTATAACAAGGACACTATAGCTATGTAGGTGTAACTGCCCTAGGTGGATGCTCTGCTCTGGAATAGAAGGGACTGCTGTAGCTATGCTGGTCAGTTTCTCCATACAGATAACAAGCCCTTACCTGCCACTGATACTTTGGAGACCAGAGACAGAGGGTTTTTTTAAAAAAGGCCCTAAAATGCAATTGACAAGGCTGTAAACCATAGGTCAGCTCAGCGCTTAAGACAAGCCAGATGACTTCCTGGCTGGAGTCCTTTTTCCCTAAGCAGACCCTCTCCTCCCTCACTCCCCCAAGTTTCTTGGTGCTTTGCAGCGTGAGAAGCACCGGAGGGAATACCCTTAGCATTCCCATGGCTAGTACTGGCTTGGCAGCTTCCCTTCCCACCTTAAGCCTCAGCTGTGTTGTTAACCACAGCCCCATCAGGCACCTTATAAGCAAGATGGCCCTTGCCTCTCCCCAGTACTTCCAAGCTTTTATTTCATTATCCCTTCCCTTCACCCTGATGCTAATTGCAGTTCACAGGGAGGTGCTTGCTAGCTCCATTCACCACCTTTACCTTCTCACTGGGAAATTGCAGGGCTTTATTGTCCTGTGAACAGTCATGCAGACTTCAAAAGAAATCCTGGGGGAGGGGGAACAGGCTGGGGACCAGTGATTTCTAGGGGAGTTGACTGCAGAGCCACATAACATGGAGCATGTTGGTAAGTGGCCTGCCTTCCATGTGGAGGTAGAGGTATGTTAGCTGGTGGAGGTTTGAATGTTGTATGTGCTTCTGGTGATAAAAAACTGAACTGAAGGAACAAAAAACATCCCTCGCTTATCCCTTATAGTAATACCTAGCTCTTATGTAGCACTGTGCATCCATGAGTCTCACAGCACTTCACAACAGAGGTTCACTTCATTATCCCCATTTATGAATGGGGAAATTGAGGTCTGGAGAAATGAAGGGACTTGACAAAGGTCTCCCAGTGACCAGGATCCCATTGTGCAAGGGGCTGTACAAATACAGAAAAAAAAGACCATATCTGCCCCCAAAAGCTTATGACTGAAGGATAAGAAAAAAACCAACAAATGAATGAAACAGGCTAACAGAGGAGTACAGCATTGGTCAGCCGGGCCAGTAGTGATCTCAGCAAACTAACATCCTAACCGCTATCAAGTTTTTTTGTAGGCATCGGAGCAAAGTTGAGATTTAAATGAGAATGAAAGCTTGTCATCCCTTGATCTCAAAGTGCTTTATAAGGAGATCATGGGCAGGCAAAGGAGTGGAGTATCTATCTAGATCAGAGGTCGGCAACCTCTGGCATGTGGCTCACCAGGGTAAGCATCCTGGCCACTGGGCCAGTTTGTTTACCTGCTGCGTTGGCAGGTTCGGTGAACCACAGCTCCCACTGTCCGCGGTTCACCGTCGCAGGCCAATGGATGCTTCGGGAAGCGGCGGGGGTGAGGGATGTGCTGGCCGTGGCTTCCCGCCACCCCCATTGGCCTGGGGTAGTGAACCGGGGCCAGTGGGAGTTGCAATTGGCCGAACCTGCCAATGCGGCAGGTAAACAAACTGACCTGGCCCACCAGGGTGCTTACCCTGGTGAGTCATGTGCCAGAGGTTGCCAACCCCTGATCTAGATACTTATACTGCCCTCATTGCCATAGCAGCTGAGATCCTGATGCTCCTTAATGTATTTATCCTCACAACACCCCGGTGAAGTAGGGATGTACTATACCTATTTTACAGATGGGAAACTGAGGCCAAGGTAGACTAAGGCCCAGATTATTAAATATATTTAGACATTGCTGTGCTCAAAGTTGCAATGCTTAACTGACTTAGGAGCCTAAGTCTCATTTTCAAAAGGCACTGTCAATGGGATTTTGGCTCCTAAGTGCCTACATCCCTTTTTGAAAATGAGATCTTTAAAAATCTGTCTCTGTATCACTTGCCTAAGGTCCCACAGGAAGTTTACAGCTTAGCTGGGAATTAAGCACAGCTCTTCAGTGGCCCAGTCTAATGGCCTAGCCATTAGACCTACCTTCCTATGTAATAGTTATTAAATCCCTGATCTAATATCTGTCTGGTCTGTAATTCAGCATTAGCTTCTCGGTTGATGTTACTCGATCCAAGATGGATATTAGACACAGAAGTAAGGCTGTTCCCTGTACTGGCTTGTGGCTTCTGGGCACTGGAACAGATGAAGGGTCAAATTCTACCACCTGTCCTCAGATTGTGCAATACATTCCTCTATGAGCAACAGTGAGAAGGGTCGAATCAGGACCTTATTTGTCTGGAACAGTTCTGTGTATGTGCATCCTAGACAGTACTGCCGATGAGATTTGAAGAGGTCCAAAGGCACTCAGAAATGTACCTGGGGGAGGGGAGAAATGATTTCCCTGTCCCACAAGAATTTCAAGATTTCAAAAAAAAATTCCCATTTCAGATTGGGACAAAAGTCAAAATCTGAAAAAAAGTTATGAACCAATAATCCCCAAACCTGGGTCAAGCGAAAGATTTCATTTTAATCATTTTGAAATGGTTTGTTTCAATTTTGATGTTCTAAAAATGTTTGTTTCCCTTTTTTAACATAAATGTAAGAAACATTTCAAAATGGAAAATCATTTTCAAACCAAAACTCAAAACTTCGTATTTAGAAAATTTTAAGATACTAAATTTCCACAATGGGGAGATTTCTGCAACATTTTTTTTTCTAATCAGGAGATTAGAGGGCAGATCAGGAGGTCAGAAGCTGGGAATGACCAACAGAGCATGGATCATTTGACAATTCCCTGTTCTGTTCATTCCCTCTGGGGCACCTGGCATTGGCCACTGTTTGAAGACAGGATACTGGGCTAGATGGACCTTTAGGCTGATCCAGTATGGCTGTTCTTATGTTCTTATGATTAAGGCCCTACCAAATTCACAGTCCATTTTGGTCAATTTCACAGCCATAGATTTTAAAAAATAATAAATTTCATGATTTCAGCTATTTAAGCAGCTAAAGGGGGGAGGAATAGCTCAGTGGTTTGAGCATTGGCCTGCTAAACCCAGGGTTGTGAGTTCAATCTTTGAGGGGGCCACTTCAGGATCTGGGGCAAAATCAATACTTGGTCCTGTTAGTGAAAGCAGGGGGCTAGACTTGATGACCTTTCAGGGTCCCTTCCAGTTCTTGGCAATAGGTATATCACAAATTACTGTTATTATTATATAAATCTAAAATTTCATGATGCTGTAATTGTAGGGATCTTGATCCAAAATGAGGGGAGGGTCACATGGTAATTGTGTTGGGGGGGTTGCAGTACTGTTACCCTTGATTTCTTCACTGCTGCTGGTGGCAGCAGCTGCTGGCTGGGATCCCAGCTCTGAAGGGAGCACCGCTGCCAGCAGCAGCACAGAAATAAGAATGGCCTAGTATGGTCTTGCCACCCCTATTTCTGCACCGCTGCTGGTGGCTGGGCACTGCCTTCAGAGCTGGGTGCCCGGGCAACACCCACCACTCTTCAGCTGCCCAGCTCTGAAGGCAGCAGCGTAGAAGGGTGGCACGGTCTGGTATTGCCACCCTTACTGCTGCGCTGCTGCTGGTGGGGCGCTATCTTCAGAGCTGGGCACCTGGCCAACAGCCGCTGCTCTCCGGCTGCCCAGCTCTGAAGGCAGGGCAGAAATAAGGGCGGCAATACCATGACCCCCCTAAAATAACCTTGCAACCCCCCCTGTAATTTTCTTTTGGGTCAGGACCTCCAGTTTGAGAAATGCTGGTCTCCTCCATGAAATCGGTATAGTAATGGGTAAAAGCACACAAAAGACCAGATTTCACAGGGGGGAGACCAGATTTCACAGCCCATTGACGCAATTTTCACGGCCGTGAATTTGGTATGACCCTAATTATGATTCATTGAAACTGACCCATTCCCACTAATAGTTTCAGTTTCAACAAATCGGAATTTTCTAATAAAAAAACATTTTGTCAGAAAATTCCTGAGCAGCTCCTGCGCTTTTCAAGGGGGTGCATTTCAATGGGAATTAGGTGATTAACTCCCTGGAGCTCACTTGAAAACCCCAGCCTGGATGCGGCCACCCTTACTCAACCTGAGTAGCACCTTCCTCTTGAGTAGCCCCTACTGGTACAAAGTAGAGTGTTAGAATCCATTCCAGGCATCCCTGGAGCCTTGTCTTCCCCTCAGTCCCATATGCATTTTGGGAGAGTAAGTGGGGTTTCCTCTGTGTTTGGCATGACACAGTGATGGCACTGTAGTGAGCAATGATAGTGATATAATAAAAAGACATCATTAATGGCCCTGGCGCCGAAAGCGATGCTCCTAAATCTATAGTTGGGCAGCAAAACGCCATGTTTATGCTTCTCAGTTAGCACTTAGGTGTCAAACTTTAGACACAGTTGGACTCAATAATATATACTTCCCTTGTGGAGGCAGTGGGGTCTAGTGGGTAGCACGCTGGACCAGGAGCTATGGGGTCTATTCCTGACCTGCTAGATGGGACTTACCTGTGGTCAGCCAAGTTGCCTCACATCTTTTTCCCCGCTCTATAATGGGAATAATGATAGTGAACTCTGTGATAAAGGGCTTTGAGATCTACTGATGGCCAGTGCTCTAAAAGAGCTAATTGCTATCATTATTAACAATGAATGTCACAGCTGTCTAACAGTGCCTGCTGATCTGAAGGCTAAAGAGACCAGAGTCACTTCCAGTGAGAAGTGGATGAAAATGTTTTATATAATGGTCGAGGCCTCAGTGGAGATCAAGGCCCTATTTTGCTGAGGCTCTGTACAAATGCGTAGCAAGAGACAGTCCCTAAAGATCTTGCAGACCAAACAGAGACACAGGGAGGCAACATGACACGGTCAATGGCAGAGCCATGAAATAGAATCGGGTCTCCTGACTCCCAGCTCAGTGTCAGACCACACGGCCAACTCAAACCCACCTTAGCAATCTTGTTTGGCTTGAAACCCTTCTCAGTCAGGGGATTAGTCGTGGGATACATATCTTCTTGACCTGAGGTGATGTAGTCCGAATCAGGCCTGTGTCAGTAGTGACTGTGCGTTGCTAGCATTTGGCAGCTGAGGTGGCATATGGGGCATGAATCGGTCTCAGTCTGGTTTTCAGTGGAGGGGTGTCCACATGGCAGGAACCACCGTCACTGACTGGCCCCTTTTCTGGCAGCGTCATCAAAGAGGCCAAAAAATGGACAAGGTGATAGAGGTTGAAGTGTGCCCTCATCTGCTGGTTTAAAGGCCAAGGCACAGTACCAGGGACACGTGTAATCTACGGGTAAGTGCGCGTTGCAGGCCCCGCTTTGAACCTGTCGTCACAGGATATGTGTGGTTCTGTCCTGCACCTACAGAGCCTTGGCTAAAGCTGTAGCAGTTCATGCTTTCAGCTCTGCACGTCCCAGGTGCGTTGGCCAAGAGGCAGCCATCCCTTTATCATTTACAGTAGCAGAAATTCCTCCTTCAGGGCTGTAAATCCAGTGTCCCGTAACACCCTGGGTCGTTTGTGAGCCCTGGGGTTTGAAGCCAGGCCCTCTGGAACTAAAAAGCACAAGTCTTTACTGCTGGAGCTGAAAGGTGCAGCACGATTAGTGAAAAGCATGTACAGCCTCACCAAACTCTGTGTAGTTCCACTACTAGAGGGGGACAGAGCTCCGTTCCATAAGTCTGGGTTATCTCCGTGGACTAGGCACAGGATTGTGTCAATTACACATTGCCCTGAGCTTGGGGCAGGGAGGAGCTGCACCGCTCAGAGGGAATGTGCTTCAGGGAAGGAGCTGGCTGGCATGAGCCTGCTGCACCATGCTGTAGGATGGGACAGTGAGTGCTCCTGTCTCCTCCCTACCCCAAGGGGCTCTAGCAGGGCCTGAAGTTGTGACTGGCCTTGCCAAGGGGGGCCGGGTTAGGAGGAGGGCTCCCTGCACTTCCCATGGGCCTGTCACAGTCCAGCCCTCATTGAAACTCATGCTCTATCTCTCCCCCACCCAGAAAGAGGTAAAAATCCACACTGTGCATTTTCAATGTTTGTCCCTGAACAAAGAATCCCCTCAAGTCTGTTGCATGGACCCATCATCTTGCGCTTCGGAAGCACAAAGGGACATGCCCGTACAGATCTCCAGCAACATCCTCCTCCTTATATCCCCTCTCTCCTATTTGATGACTCATCACAATGCAGGAGGTTAATTAAGGTTAATTATCTCCCCTGGTTAGCAGTGCATGCATACTCCCAACAGAAAGAAGGATTCAACACCCCTCTTACTGCCGTGAATCAATTTTCTTCTTCATTTACTGTCAGTGGAAGGCAGCCAGGTTCTCTGGCATCAAAGTCAACTTTTCTCTACATGAAGACTCAACTTGTGAACCTGGTAATTTTGCATTTGCTTATAATATGTGCATTGCTAAGGCAAGAGAAAAGCAGCTGTTTGATGTCTCCAAAAACTGGAATTAGCCTCTCAGATCAAAGGTCAGTTTGCCTGCTTCTTTCATAATGGAAGGCTCCAGTTGTATCACGAACCAAGAGGATATCATTATTCTACGTACTGGATTACACATAAGCCAAGCCTGAATTCCTCTATCTAGCAGCTAATGTTATTAGTATTTGATGTTTGTGCTACAGAGGAGCTAGAGACACCAACCTAGACCAGGATCCCATTGTGCTAGGCTCTGTGTAGACACATCACAAGAGATCGTCCCTGCTCCAGAGAGCTAACGAGCTAAATAAACAGGACAAACCAAGGGTGGGCGAAAGGAAGTATTGTTATCTTTATAGCGCAGATGGGGGATGAAGTGACATGCACAAGGTCTCAAAGCAGGTCTGTAAAAGAGCCACCAATTGAAACCAGGGCTTTTGAGTCTATTTTAGTGCCAAAGCATCACTGCTACTGGTACTTGGGCTAACTAGAGTAAAGCTAGCTGGTGGGACATCTAAATGTGCTGCATTCACACCCCCTCAGCGACAGTGCAGACAGGGCTTAATTTGTGCTAAGGCTCAGCCTTGGCACCTCTAGGCAGTTTATAGCCCTGGCACCTCCAGGTTTGGAGTTCAATGAACTGGCACCTCCAGGCCTGGCAGTTCATAGCCCCAACACCTCAGGGTCTGGCAGTTCATAGCCCTGGCACTTCTGGGCTTGGCAGTTCAGAGCCCTGGCACCTCTGGGCCTGGCAATTCATAACTCTGGCACCTCTGAGCCTGGCAGTTCAGAGCCCTGGCACCTTGGGGCCTGGCAATTCATAACCCTGGCACCTCTGAGCCTGGCAGTTCAGAGCCCTGGCACCTCTGGGCCTGGCAGCTCATAGCCCCAGCACCTCCGGGCCTGGCAGTTCAGAGCCCCGGCACCTCTGGGCTTGGCAGTTCAGAGCCCTGGCACCTCTGGGCTTGGCAGTTCAGAGCACTGGCACCTCTGGGCCTGGCAATTCATAACCCTGGCACCTCTGGGCTTGGCAGTTCAGAGCCCTGGCACCTCTGGGCTTGGCAGTGCAGAGCCCTGGCACCTTGGGGCCTGGCAGTTCATAGCCCGGCACTTCTGGGCTTGGCAGTTCATAGCCCTGGCACCTCGGGGCCTGGCAGTTCATAGCCCTGGCACCTCGGGGCCTGGCAGTTCATAGCCCTGGCACCTCGGGGCCTGGCAGTTCATAGCCCTGGCACCTCGGGGCTTGCTACGACAGTTATGAAAGTAAAAAAAATTGCTTGAGCACCTAATTGCTTGAGACCCTGCATTTCTTTCATTACAAATTAAGCACTGAATTCAGACTTACCCTAAGAAGTATTAGCCTGAAGAATAAGGGACTCTCTCATCACTTGAGGCTGGCAAAAACTGGGTTGCTTGGAACAAATAAAGCGTTGGCAGAGAGGATGGATGTTCTACTGGCCTGGCTTCTCTCATTTGAGTAGGCTCAAGGTTCCCTTTCAACCATCTTCACCTCACTGTCTGTGAATGGGGATTGGGCAGGTTGGTTTGAAAACAATAAAAACTGACTGCATTGCCCCACTTTTGGAGAATTGGTTTAACTTTTATGGTAGTTTTTTAAAGCTGAACTACACAGCAAAAATGAACCTCAAATGTACACCGGACCCTCGCTAGAACGCTTGTCTATATAGTGCAAATTCTCATATAACACAGTCGCGGCTATGGATCCCAAATTTAATTACTTTAATTGCAATTCATTTTAACGTGGTTGCCGCTTTAACGCAGTACCATGCATGGATCCCAACTCCTGCATTCTAGCGAGGGTCCGGTGTATGTGCTAAATGCTGCCACCGAACAAGTTCAGCACAGAAACAAGTTCACTCACTTAAAAAAAAAAAAAAATTCTCTTCTCCCTCTGAGGTCATCTCACTCCTTCCAGGTTCACTGTCGACATCCCAGAGGGCAAGTTTCTGAGAAATCACTGAATACCTCTACAGTTTTTCCAAACAATTTTGTGTGAAAAAACAACAACAGCGTAGCTACATTTGCATTTCTTTTATGTTCATCTTCTAGAAGTATTTAAAAGTAAAATCCCAGTCCGCGCAGACACCTATGTGTAAGGTAAATGTATTTTTCAAATAAGCAGCTAAGACATACTTATGGTGATGTTTTTGCAGGCAAGTTGTTCTGATGGTTAATTACCTTCACTGTTAAAAATGGCTCCTTGTTCCTGCCCTGAGTTTATCATGCAAAACTGAATGAGTGTCGTTAACATTAACTTTGAGCAAAAGATAGCTTTGATGGGGTCTATGCTCCTTTGGTTTTCCGCTGAACACTGTTCATCCCACTGAACACTCATTCTGATTGTTGAGCCGATACAGAGGTACCACAATACATCTTGATACACATCCTGTAATTATTAAAAAAAAAAACTCTGAACATTCTGGTTCATGGAATGAAAAGACAGGACAATTCAGATGTCCCACAAAGACGGACACCAGAACATGACATTGTTGCTTGAGCTAAGGGCGTAATGCTTCCTACAGCTCCCCAGGATGGGAGTGAGCTTTGGCTTTTAATCAGGGCTCTGCCGCAAGGCACGATCCAGCCCCATATAAATGATTCTATATGAAATCAGACTGCCAAGTATCACATGGGTCTCAATGACATTGCAGATCAGAGAATTTTGGCCCAGAGTTCAGGAACCGTTCGTTCACAGACTTACTGTCTACCCTACTTTATGGTCCCCATCACTGCGCACTTCACAGCTTTTTATTTAGCCTCACCTCATCTCTGTGAGTCAGGTCGAAGCTATTTATCCCCATTGTGCAGGTGGGGAATTGAGGCCTAGAGACACAGAAGGTACTTCGACACTGCCATTAGACACCTGCAGCTGACCCAGGTCAACTGACAGGCTCGCAGGGCTTGGGCTAAGGGACAGGGCCGGCTCCAGGCCCCAGCATGCCAAGCGGGTGCTTGGTGCGGCATGCCACGGAGGGCGCTCTGCCGGTTGCCGGGAGGGCGGCAGGCGGTTCCGGTGGACCTCCCGCAGGCGTGCCTGCGGAGGGTCCGCTGGTCCCGCAGCTCCCATGGAGCTTCCGCAGGCGTGCCCGTGGGAGGTCCACCGGAGCCGCAGGACCAGCGGACCCTCCACAGGGACGCCTGCGGGAGGTCCACCGGAGCCGCGGGACGGGTGAGTGGCACAGCCCCCCCCCCACGGCGTGCCGCAGTGCTTGGGGCGGCGAAATGGCTAAAGTCGGCCCTGCTAAGGGGCTGTTTAATTGTGGTGTAGACATTCGGGCTTGGGCTGGAGCCTGAGCACTGGGACACTCCCCCTCTCCCCCCACATGGGATAGCAGGGCAGCTCAAATGTCTGCTCTGCAGTTAAACAGCCTCTAAGCATGAGCCAGAGTCAGCTGAGCTGGGCCAGTTGTGGGTTTTTAATTGCAGCGCGGATATACCCGAAGTGACTTGCCCAAAGTCACACAGGGAGTTTGTGGTAGAGCTGGGAATTGAATGCCAGTCTCCCCAGCTTGCCCCCTAACCACCGGATCTTCCCTTTCACCAAAGGATGCGAAGAAAAAACATTGGACCAGGCCTGAAACCCTTAATCACCTGCACAGCTCCACTGAAATCAATGGACCTTTTCCCCAGGTGAAGGCCAGTCACAGGAACAGGCCTGACTTCTGTGTGTCGCTTGATGAGCTAAGGGAAGGTCACACAAAGATCATGGTAGAATGGGCATTTGAAGGCAGGTGTCCCTGGTCCCAGGCTAGCGCACTAACCATTGAGCCATCCTGCCGCTTTTCTGTATCCCTCCTTTCCATTTAACATTCTCGAGGTGCGTTGACGTAGTTTTGTATAAAAGATCCCTTTGCTCCCTACACCTGGCCGTCCCACCCCTTCATCCTTCTGATGCTCTGGCTGTTGGCTCAGCAGAAGCAGCTTGGTGAATGGGGCTTTTCAGGCGTTGTGCCAGCTGGGTGCTTTAGGGTTTTCTGCGGGGTGCTAGAGCAGTCACTCCAGTTTCATGGGATTTTGCACCTTCTACCTCTTATAGCCGAGCTCAATCCCCTTTGTGAAGCATTGCACACGGGTTAATGCTCTGCACGGCCAGTGCTCCTCAGGAGAAGTGAACTCCCTTCCCCCCTCCCACACTACACAGAGGTGTTCATTAAATCACCCTTTTTTTTTTTACCTCTGTGATGCACTGTTTGGGTAACACCTGCGAGTGTGTTCATTAAGGGACCCTGTCCACATGCTACAACTTGTAAACCTTGGGAAGGAAAGGAACACAGCTTAAAAGTACCTTTGGATCCACCCCCGCAATGCTGAAACATTGGACCGTATATATATGGTGAGCTAGACTGCAGAGCCATGAATCACCAGGGTGCATTCCCCTCTCACTTTGACTGTGGTGTAACTCAGTAGTGACTTCAGGTTTACACAGCTGTGCATGGGGTCCTATACCTGAGCACACACCAAATGCAAGCAGTTCCTTCCCTCGGATGTCTGCATAACCCACTAGTTACCACCAGGGCCGGCTCTAGGTTTCCTGGTGCCCCAACCGGTGCCAAAAAAAATAAGCGGCCACGGAAGCGCAATCACGCTGCTCCACTCTTCAGCAGCAATTCGGCAGCTGGTCCTTCACTCCGAGAGGGAGTGAGGGACCCGCCGCTGAATTGCCACCGAAGACCTGGACGTGCAGCCCCAATAGCGGAAGGAGTGCTGCCCCTTGGTATTGGCCGTCCCAAGCACCTTCTTCTTTTGCTGGTACCTGGAGCCGGCCCTGGTTAGCATGTGGGGAGAGGGAGGGTCACCCAGGATTCAGTCTGCTTTGGGCCTCAGATGTTTGGGATGAGTTTCCTTTTGAGCAGAGGAAGGAAGCAACAGACTCCCCTCTCTGCCAAGCCACTGAGGCACTTGCCACTCATACTCCTAGCTCTTTAAGGCCCTGGTTCAATTACCAGTGTGTCAGCCAAGATGGCAGCTATCTCCTGTTACAGGAGAATTAAGTTGAGAGGCCCCTATGCCAGCTCAGGGCAGAGAGAGAGGCTAAAAGTTCTGACTTTTTGTAACAATGACCATAGAGAGGATGATAATCAAAGAAAGGAATGAGTAGCAATGAACAGTAAGAAATCATTTACATTCATGCAGTGAGATCTTTAACTTCCATGCAGACTGTTTACTCTCTTTTTTAGGCCTCCCTCTCCCCACGTGCTAACCAGGGCCTGATCGCCATCCATTAAATTGCAAGGAGCACAAGGCAGTCTGAGTTTTTCAGACCTGATATCCAAATACAGATAAACCAGGAAATATGTACGAAGTCTTAAAAGAAACCTGTTTCTGGTTGTGATCCAAAGCCCATTGAAGTCTATGTGACGAGGTGGCCTGCAGTAACAAAGGACAGGATTTGATGAGTCAGTCCTATGTCCTATATGGTTATGTTATGGTTTAGTGGGCAGAGTGTAGGTTGTGAAGTCAAAGGTTCACGAGAAGTGCAGTTTATCAGACGCATCTGTTATTTATCACCTCCTATGCTATTTATCACATGGATCTTCAGTCTATCACAGAACTGCCCAACCACATGGAGCTGTGTTCCCCTACAATGCCCATGTGCAAGGTAGCTGGCAACAATGGCATTTGTAAAAAGAACAGGAGTGCTTGTGGCACCTTAGAGACTAACAAATTTATTTGAGCATAAGCTTTCGAGGGCTACAGCTCACTTCATAGGATGCATGTAGTGGAAAATACAGAAGGAAGATAGATAGATAGATAGATAGATATACACAGGGAACATGAAACAATGGGTGTTACCATACACATTATAAGGAGAGTGATCAGTTAAGGTGAGCTGTTGTCAGCAGGATAGAAAAATAACTGTTTGTAGTGGTAATGAAAATGGCCCATTTCCAGCACTTGACAAGGAGACATAAGGAACTGGGGGGAGGGAGGGTGGAGATAAGCAAGGGGAAATAATTTTACTTTGTGTAATGGCCCATCCCAGTCTTTATTCAAACCTAATTTAATGGTGTTCAATTTGCAAATTAATTCCAATTCAGCAGTCTCTCGTTGGAGTCTGGTTTTGAAGTTTTTTTGTTGTAATTTTGCGACTTTTAGGTCTGTAATCGAGTGGCCAGGAAGGTTGAAGTGTTCTCCAACTGGCTTTTAAATGTTATAATTCTTGACGTCTGATTTGTGTCCATTTATTCTTTTACGTGGAGACAGTTCGGTTTGACCAATGTACATGGCAGAGGGGCATTGCTGGCACATGACGGCATATATCACATTGGTAGATGTGCAGGTGAATGAGCCTCTGATAGTGTGGCTGATGTGATTAGGTCCTGTGATGGTATCTCCTGAATAGATATGTGGACAGAGTTGGTAACGGGCTTTGTTGCAAGGATAGGTTCCTGGGTTAGTGTTTTTGTTGTGTGGTCTGTGGTTGCTAGTGAGTATTTGCTTCAGGTTTGGGAGCTGTCAGTAAGCAAGGACTGGTCTGTCTCCCAAGATCTGTGAGAGTGATGGATCATCCTTCAGGATAGATTATAGATCCTTGATGATGTGCTGGAGAGGTTTTAGTTGGTGGCTGTAGGTGATGGCTAGTGGCGTTCTGTTATTTTCTTTATTGGGCCTGTCCTGTAGTAGGTGACTTCTGGGTACTCTTCTGGCTCTGTCAATCTGTTTCTTCACTTCAGCAGGTGGGTATTGTAGTTTTAAGATAGAGATCTTGTAGGTGTTTGTCTCTGTCTGAGGGATTGGAGCAAATGCGGTTGTATCTTAGAGCTTGACTGTAGACAATGGATCGAGTGGTGTGGTCTGGATGAAAGCTGGAGGCATGTAGGTAAGTATAGCGGTCAGTAGGTTTCTGGTATAGGGTGGTGTTTATGTGGTCATCTTTTATTAGTGCTGTAGTGTCCAGGAAGTGGATCAGTCATGTGGACTGGTCCAGGCTGAGGTTGATGGTGGGTATCTAGCCAATGATTACCTACAACCCGATGAGCTCTTTCTGCTGGGAAGGCAAGTTTTGCTTAGGCATGACTTACACAAACAGTTTGCTTTCCATGAGGCTATAAACACTAAGTCAGAGCGCAGCACAAAGCCAAATAGTTAATTATTAGTTGCTGGCAGTGCTGAAGTCAGAGAACATCTCTAACCAAAGATTGGTAGTCAATCATTTCTGCTGGGTGCAGTCCCTGAGAAGAGGATACTGGATGCATTGATCGCACAGACGAAGTACTTCCTGCAAGAGCAGTCAAGGTAGAATGGATCTGAAGGAGTAGTCAGCTTTCTTCCTCACTAGGTACCAGTAGCGGGAAGCAGTAGACTTGTTACAGGCCTGAGAAGAAAGCTGGGAAAGCAGTGACCCCGTTGCGAAAGTTGAAGGGCTGGGTTCCAAACTCCACCCAGGTCTTATTTAACTGCATTTCTTCCTCAATATTCTGCACATCCTGAAGTTGCAGTAGCTTCAGTGTCTCTATATTACAAATTCACAGAGGAATTGCCATCTTGTTTCACACCCATGGTCCATCTGGTTCAATATACTGACCTCAATGGAGACCAGCGTTATTACTTCAGAGTAAGGTGCAAGAAGTCCTACAGGAGGCATTTATAGGACAACCAGCCCCAAAGAAACTTCACTCCCAACCCCTCTTTGTTAAAGGTTGTCTTGGGCCCAATTTCACAAGGGTTTATATCCTTCAAAAGCTGGTTTTTATATTCTTTCTAACTCATTGTTTTTATCCACATAAATACCTAATTCTTTTTTGAATCCTGCAAAGCTCTGGGTCTCAATGATACCTTGAGGCAATGAGTTCCACAGGCTAATTACCTATATGGAAAAAGTATTCCTTGCTATCAGTTTTAAATGTGCTCTCTTTCAGTTTCATCAGATGCCTCCTTGTTCTAATATTATTTGTACGGATGAATGGAAGTGCCTATTCTATCTCCTCTTTGCCGTTCATTAATTTGTGTAGCGTTATTTTGTTTCCTCTTTTTCATATCCTCTCTGAGGAATCTTAACAGTCCCAATCGTTTTAGTCTCTTTTCATATAAGAATTTTCCTCTGTTCTTGATCATTCTCATTGCCTGTCTCTGATTCCCTTTCATGTCTGGTATATCCTTTTTGAGATTGGTGACCTGAACTGAGCACGGTATTTCAGGTGAGTGCATCTCATTGCTTTACAGAACAGCATTGTAAAACTTGCAGAGTATTTTCAATCCCATTCCTTATGAATCCTAACATTTTGTTTGGACTTCTGCTGCCTATTGTGCAGATGTTTTTGTTAGGTCACAATGATTCCCAGATCTTTCTCCTGAGCCATGACAGCTAATTGAGGACTGAAACCCTGAAAGTCATAGGAGTAATTCAAATGACTCCTTCCTACACGCATTACTTTGCATTTGTCAATACTGAATTTCATCCTCTGTCATATTGCCCTAGCTTGGTAAGGTCCCTCTGAAGTTTCTTACTGTCTTCTCCAGCCTTGAGGCACCTAAATAGTTCTGTATCACCTACAAGTTTTGCTCCTCACCCCCTTTCCAAGGTAATACATTTATTAAACTGCACTGGCTCTAGTACAGAATGTGGTGGCCCCCCATGGCTAGCAGCTTGCCATGATGAAAATAAAAACTTTGATTCCTAGGGTTTTTTTCTTGCCTCTTAACCACCTTCTGATTCATGACAGCACTTTGCCTCATGAGTGCTTAGTTTCCTTAGTAGCCTCCTATGTTTCCTACCACACTGTTGTCATAATATAATTCCCAATTCTGGACCTTAGCGTCCAAAATATGGGTATTAGCATGAATTCCCCTAAGCTTAATTACCAGCTTAGATCTGATAAGCTGCCACCAATCAGGACTTAGAGTAGAGCACCTGATCGACTCTAGTCTCCCCCAAAAACCTTCCCTGGGGGTCCCAAGACCCAAATTCCCTGAGTCTCACAACAAAGGGGAATAAACCATTTCCTTCCCCTTCCCTCCTTCCTCCCCAGCTCCTTCACGCCCTGGGAACACTAGGAGATCACCTGATTCAACTCCGTGAATCTAACACAAAGAGGAACTTTACCATTCCCTCCCTCAGGCAATACAGACTCAAGCTTCTTTGAGCCTTAACTAGGAGAAAACACTCAAACAGGTCTTAAAGCAAAAAAGAAAGAAAAAAGTAACAGGTTTATCTCTGCACTTTAGATGGTAAAAAGTTACAGGGTCTTTCAACTTATAAACAATAGAAAGAAACTTTCTCCAGCAGAAACACAATTTAAGCTACTTCCAGCAAGTACACATATACAAATGAAAAAGAAAACAAATTAAAAGACTATGACCGCCTTTTCTACTTACAGTTCTGAACAGATAAGAGACTGTAGCAGGGAGATTGGCAGAAACGTGGTTACACCTCTAGCCCCATCCAGGACTCAGAGAGAACAAAGCAAAACCCAAAACCCACAAACAAAGGCTTCCGTCCCATGAGATTTTAAACTATCTTGTCTCCTGATTGGTCCTCTGGTCAGGTGTTTGGGGTCCCTGTTTGTTAACCCTTTACAGGTAAGAGAGACATTAACCCTTAACTATCTGTTTATGACAACTGTGTATTTAAGTTCCCATATTCAGAGTCTGACCATAGAATGTCGACACTCCTCATCCAGGAAGCTATCTCTAACTTCTCATTTCTGAGAACCATTTCACCTGCTTGCCTGTGACAAAGCCTCTGCCCTCTCACACATTCAATCTTGAGCCTCAGTGGCACACAGGGTATTTGCTCAGCATCTTTCCTGTGCTGTTGCTGCTGTGTGAGAGATGGCCTGGCTCAGTGCATAACCTGGGGGCTTGGAAAGCATGAGTTCTATCTCTGGATCTGTGACTGCTTTGCTTGGTGAGAAGGGGCAAGTCTCTGTTTCCCCATCTGAAAAAATGGGGATTTGCAAAGTGATTTTAGCTCCATAGATGAAAAGGGCTGGATGTTAAGGCTACGTCAACCCTACACACTGCACACCTGCACATTGTATGGTCTCCCATATAGCAACTCTATGCTGCAGGAGAGAGCTCTCCTGCCGTAATTAAACCACCCCCAATGAGTGGCGGTAGCTATGTCGTCAGGAGAGTATCTCCAGCCGATATAGCGGTATCCACACCGACACTTTTGTTCGTGACGCTTATGTCTGTCAGGGGTGTGTTTTTTCACACCTCTCACGGACAAAAGTTTTACCGACAAAAGCGCTCCTATAGACAAGCCTGAGTGGGGAGGGGGTAGGGGTGAGGGGGAACCCATTGCCCACCATGTTGACAAAATTAGAGATGTTAGTGTTGGAAAAGATCTAGTAGGACATCCAGTCTATTTCCTTTCCAAGGCAAGAGAGTGCATTTTCTAGCACTTTGTCCAGTCTAGTTTATCCATCTCTAATGCTGAGGTATTCACATCTTCCCTCGGGAGACTGTTCCACAGGCTAATTGATCCTGTGTCAGAAAGTCTTTCTGGAGCTTCAGCCTAATTTATTTTATTCTGTTGTTCCTAGCTTTGCCCTTTGTACCATCTTAAAATAGTCCTGTAATTATTATTATTCTCTCTGCTGGAAGCTTACAGTCTTCAAATACGCGTAAATGGCTTTTATGTCCCCCTTAGTCAGCATGTATCTGGGCTACGCATATTTTAACTCTTTGAATCTTTCCTCGTGACTTAAGATTCTCTCCAGCCTCCTTCATGACTTTATTTTATTTTCTCTGAACTCCCTTCAGTCTGAAACTCTCTTTGGTGCTGAGGTATAGCCCAGTACAGTTGGGTCACAGGCAGAGTGAGTCTTCAACTCAAGAGCCGTAAAGAGAGGTAAAGCAGGAAGCAATCAAAAGCCATCAAAAGGGGGGATTTTTAAAGTTGAGATCCCATTAAAAACCGTATATATTTTAACTCACACAGCTCCAACAGCAGCTATGAAATAGTTACCCCTTTGGGTAAACCCATCTTTAATCCCACCTGGCAACCCCTCTCCTCCCTCAAAACCCCAAAACCTTATAGGAACAGAGGACTGAAGGGAGCTCTTGAGTCATTGAGTCCATTTTAAAACTAGTGGGGTTCTTTGCCCCTAATACTCTTAGTGGGAGGCTGATCCAGAACCTCCCTCTTCTGATGGTTAGAAACCTGTTTGCCAGCCTAAGTTTACTCTTGAGCAATTTATCCTCATCTGTTCTTGCCCCAACACTATTTAGTAACCCTTTAGTTTAACTGGCGCTTCTTCCTCGCTGGTATGAGATCTAAGCAGCACAGGCTCTTCAACCTGCCTGAGACATGACCTAACGAAAGCTCTGGGCCATTAAGCTGGAGCGTATCCTGCTACACAAATCCCCTAACTGAAACCCTGGGAAGAGGTGAGCTTCCAGAACAGGAGACCAGCATCAGAGTCCCTTGGTTCCACCCTTTATTGGAGTGAGCCAATCAGCTCTCTCGATCTCTATTTCTATCTCTGTCTATATCTATGTATACACACATACTCAATGTATTTCTTCTGGCTAGGAAGAAATAAGGGTCCATCACTAACAAACCCAGTATTGCCAACCCCAGGCATTCAAAATTTATGAGCCTGGCCCTCCAAAATCACAAAACTGACTTAAAAATCATGAGATTTAAAAAAAACAACAATTAATTTTGGGCTCTTTTTATTGACTTTTTTTTGAGCATTTAGTGATCATTATTTGAAGCTTTTCTCTGCAATCAGGCCTAGCATTTTTTTATATGAAAGCAGAGATTATCACATAATCACTGGACTCCAGAAGCTGGGGCTTTAAGAAAAACACTGGTGATAAAATTGCCAGAGTTGGCAACCCATCCTAGCTAAGATAAGCAGAGTGAAACAAACCAATTAATATTTAGCCGTTTCCATTCCCCGGTGATGCTTTCTTTGCCATATTTCCTTCCAAACATCAGGTGGTGCTACCAAAAGATATAAATAGGAGCATAAGAACAAAAGAACGGCCATACTGGGTCGGACCAAAGGTACATCTAGCCCAGTATCCTGTCTTCTGACAGTGGCCAATGCCAGGTGCCCCAGGGGAAATGAACAAAACTGGTTATCATCAAATGATCCACCCCCTGTGGCCCATCCCCAGCTTCTGGCAAACAGAGGCTAGGGACACCATCCCTGCCCACACTGGCTAGTAGCTATTGATGGATCTATCCTCCATGAACTTATCTAGTGCTTTTTCAGTTACAAATCCCTCTACCTGACCCAAAATGGAGTCCAATACACAATGGATTTTCCTGGCTCCTGAAAGAGCTTACCCAAACATACCCCAAGGTAAGAAAACCCAGCTCTGAATTCTCTAAAATGAGAAGCAAGAAAGATGCCAGTTCTGCACTTTGAATCTCTTTCCTTTTAAAACTTTATATGTAACTCAGTAAAGGGAGTAATGCAAAAACATTAATTCCTGCATTCACCCTGTTGCAGATCTACCCCTTGGATCTCCATGTTTTCTGTGGCAGCTTTCTAAACTACAAGGTGACCAGCACTTTGTCTGCTTAGGTAACCCACAGTGGCATCGGCTTGCAACAAGTCCATGAATAAACTTCTATCTGCAGCAGAGATGGCTTTACCTAGTGATTAGAGCAGGAGTGTAGACATCTTAACATCTGAGTTTAGTTCTCTGCAATTGGTTCACTTTGTGACCTTGGGCAACTCTGCCTCAGTTACTCTTCTGTAAAATGGGTATGATAGTATCTATCTCATATGGGAAGTTACAAGGCTTAATATATGTATATTAAGTAGCTTGAGTTGCTTGAAGTAAAGGTACTACAGAAGTGTGCATTATTACTATTTTTTACTTATGATCTTTCTGCTCAGCTGTGGAAAAGGATATTGAGTCTTCTACTTATCTTCAAGATACTTAAGGGACTGGGACCAGCATATCTAAAAGATTATCTAAAACTCCAGGATGAAGACAACAGGCGACAGATCCTCTCCTCAGGCACCATAAAACTTTCTACCCGGGGGATAGCTCGTCTGTGTGGGAGACAGAACTGTCTTAGAGGCTGGTATGAAGATGTGGAATGACCTCCTCCAGGAGGTCATGACCTCGCCATCTTCCACTCCAAGTGCAAGATGCATGTTGACCTACCTTCACTAATGTAAACAAAGAACAGAGTCACACGTTTAAAAGAAAACACCCAAACCGCCACCAAAACCAAGCACCTCAACTTCAGCCGCAATTCTCTCCCTGGAGAGAGGAGGAGAGAACTACCCACATGAGACAGATGTTTAGTCGCATCGCATAATGCCCTACTGGAAAGTGCTCAGACTTTATGGTGGTGAGGGCATATAAGAATCTATATGGAATAGATTTATTGGCCAGTGCCCTGTAATGATATTGCAGTTCCCACAATCACAGTAAGGTACCCCCTATAGATAAACCCACCTGCAGGGGTCAGCAAAACATCGTCATCTCTGGCTGCAGATGCTGGGTGATTACACAGCATCGAGACTCATAGGTGATTGTTTTGTCTGTAGTTTGTTAAATGACATGACCTTGTTTATGAAGAAAATAATTACAAAAAACAAAATACAGCTGGTGCTAAGGCTCATACGTATGGGACTAAAAAAATGAAGACAAGGCAGGATCTTTTCAATCTTCAGCTAAAGTTACTCGTTGGCATGTAAAATATCATGCACCTCAAAAACACAAGAACAAAACCCAAATCATACACTCCCAGCATGCTGGGGAGAGGACTGGAGAGCACAGATTTTATGGTGATAGATGCAATAGAAAACCCCTCGTTAGATGGATCCATAGATTAGTCAGAGATTTAACTTGGCTTCAGGAATGTGAAAATGAGTGGTGTGGGTGAGCGTGTTTGTGTGTGAGTGTGCCACGAATGGAGACAAAAGCCTCCGTCGCTGCCCTCCAGATAGGAGTTCATTCACAATTATAGGCTTTGTGGGTCCTTAATAAAAGAGATTGAGTCATTAGTCACATAATAACGTAGAAAATACATTTCTCTGGCTTGTCCACTGTATCAAAGGCTTGTTTCTGCTCCTCTATCTTCTCTCTCTCTTTTATTTTTTATTTTTTTGCCTTTCCCCTTTTCGCCCCTGTGAAGTGAACAGGTCTAGTTTGTTGTACGGCTCTTTATCTGTGATTAACGCACTCACCTAGCAATTATTCACATCTGGATGGGCCTTTGTTCTGCTTTGAAGTCTCTCGATGACTTTTCTTTCCCCAGTCTTCATTTTCTGTCCCATTCCCCCGTCCCTCCCTCCCACATCACCTTGTCTATTAGTTCTGAAAAGCGCCCGTGGGTCCAGAATGAGTGCATCAGGAATTCCTGCCTAATAGGCCCAGGTGAGCGACAGCCTGGAAGAGGGAAGTCCCAGACCCCTAAGTGACCTTTTCCAAGTGTCGTTTGAATCAATAACAATATGTGTCCCCTGTTGCTCTCTGGCTCCTGGTCATAATTGTCAGTGTCACCGACTGAGCCTTCTTTCTTCTCCTTGAACGTATGTGTGATCTTTTAATCTTGAAAAATAAAAGAGGGGTGGGGAGATAATGGATAATTGGCTAATCACAAAGTGAGGCCGGAGAGCAGCCATTCTTTCTGAGGCTTTTCTGTGTACACAGAAGTGTCTGCTGAATGGCATCTCCTTTCACAAATCTCCTTTCGTACGGCGGGAGAGGAGGAAGGGACACAATCCTCTTGCATATTTTTAAGTCTAGTTACTGAGGCAAATTCACCAACAACTGGCTAAAAACGAACATAAAGGGTTGTGGGGCTTGGGAGAGTGGGAAGCCCCTTTGCTTTAAGGAGATTAACTCTCAAGACTAAGTAAAACACAGGCAGATAGTCTTTCAAATTGCCTTCCAGCCGTGACAGGCAATGGTTAGATTAATTAGATTACGAATGCTCTTTTTATATTTGGCACATAGGTTGGGACAAGGTAGGGCAGGGGTTGGGAGAAAAATAATATTTTTTTTTCCAATAGCGCTCTCTTCTAATGCATCCCAGAATACCGTTGTGCTCTGAGGGCTTGATCGAAAGCCCATCAAAGTCAACAGAAATTTTTCAATTCACTTGTGTGGGCTCTGGAACTGGTCCAACGGCTTGATCCTAATTCCACTGAAGTCAATGGGGAAAATTCCCATGGGTTTCAAAGGGGGCAGGGCTGGGCCCTAGGGCATGGATGGTTGCTAGAAAGGAGGATGGACTTGGTATATAGGAGGTGGGATAGCTCGCAGCCGAAACTAGTGATGGTTGAAAAGGCAAAAATGAGGCACTCTCCTATTTCTCCACCCATTTTGTCAATTTTTAAAACAGAGTATGGAACACGCTTCATTGCAGGTTCTGACTTTTTTGGGTTTTTTTAGGTGTCTTTTTCTTGTTGTTCACCTCAGAATGCCTCTCTCCAAGCCCAGAAGCAGGAAATATTGGAAATTAGCATTTAGATACTATAGCGCAGAGTGTTTGAGAAGTACCAAAGCCAGGCAAATAGATGGGTGGAACACACAGGATGGAGAGAAACAGACAAACAGGCGAAAGGCACAGGATGGATCAATAGAAATCTCAGAAGGAAGATGCTCGGTTCATGAGACTTTTAGCACTCTTTATAGAGTGACCAGAGGTCTATTCAGAAGATAGTCTCCTCAGAGAAGCCAGGTTCACCAGGCGTGACTGGTTACCCTCAAAATGTTTAGCTGGCTCCGTTTGGATAAGCACTTCAAAGTTGGGCTGCTTTTGAAGCCTCACCTGGGTCAGTGACGCTATGGCAGATGTGTGGTACTGCTTACTTCTGGTCAGATACTGCAGTGATGGGCAGTGTATAAAAACCTGATCATAATGGGCCCTCAGCTGTGGGAGAACAGCACTGGGATATATCTGTTTCCAACCCTAGACAGAATGAAAGAGGGTAAAGGCAGGAATGGAAATGAAAAATGAAGGGCTTTAGAATGAGGGGAGAAAAAGTTACCTTTAACTTTTCCATACTTTAGAACAGGTGACACTTATATTTGGCTCAGGCTTGTGGTCACAAGTTGAGTTCTGATTTATTTCATCCCAGCTGGCTTCCTTCCTCCATAGTCATCAGGAGATGCTTTGCCTCAAAGCTGATCCTTGATGGGTGGCTGCACTCCCTAAGAAACCAAAGGAGACGAGGGTTGCAAGAACAGAGTAAGTCTTTCTGTTTTTACACAGCATGAAAATGGAAAGAGTGGGAGGAGCCTGGTGAAGTTGATGGGCAGGAATCACTGGGCCTAAGTTACAGTCATTGTAAGGGTTCATCGGAGATGTGATAAAATGGTAGGTAACCCCATGGTATTTATGGCATTTGGGGTTTGGATTTGTGCATACCTCAGTACCTATTGATCTGCTATTCATTCTTCATTTCCATCTGCTGCTTGGAAATGGCACGGCTATCTGTCCGTCTGTCTATCTACCTAGGTTTTGTAAGGTTGTCCATAATCATGGTTTGTGATATATTTCCTCCTACACCTCAGCTGACTGCTTGCCTCGCCCACAATCTCTACTTCCGTGATTGCTCTTCTTCCTTCTCCATTTTCTGACCTGCTGCTTCACTCCATTCCCACTATACACCTCCAGCTACATCCCAACTCTCTTCTCTCACAGACCATTTGGAACTAGTCTCCATCTGTGAGTTGTTGGACATTCTGGTCCTTTGCTCATTGCCTCCATTACTGTCCCATTTTTCTTCCCCTAACAGAACTCTTCCACCATATTGTTTATTCCCCCTAATTATAGTCTTCTTCCCAGCCACAAATCTGTTTCCCCAGTTAAAAGACTGATGTCTCCAATGTTCTCCTTCCTGGTTTGTATCTGAGTGTTCTAACTCCCTTTTTCATTTCTGCTAAAGGTTTTTTATATCCTTCCATTCTAGTTTCCACTACAGAATATTTCAAGGCTGTGGTCTTTCCTTTGCTTCTGTTCTTAGTAATTAATATATCTTTTCCCTTTTCACTGACAGCTTCAACTTTGGTCATCATGGCAAAAATCTATATTTTCCTGATCCTTCTGTTTCCTGTTGCTATGTATCACTTGCTACCTGGTTCTCCTTATAGTGGGTGAAGTGCCCTGCCGGTACCATGACCCTATAGGTCTGCTTAACTCAGACTTTAAATTAGCTCCCACATCTGGAAATCTTGGAATCATTCTTGACCTAAAACATTCTGTTTTCTCCACTTTCCTGTAATTAAATCTCCTTTTGCCACTTATATATCCCTGCCAGAATTAGCTGCTTCTCCCGGAAGGCCCCTGAATGCCCTGGGATCATAGAGAATGGACACACATGAAACCGTCCACTGCAGGACTCTCCTAAAATGCATTGCATAGTGTTTTGTCCAGACTAATTTTAAATATCACAAATGAACGGGCTTCTACAACTTTCCTTAGGGAGGCTCTTCTGCAGCCTACTGCATCTCATTGTTAGGAAGTTTTTCCTAATATTTATTCAAAATTTGTCCTTTCTTACTTTCATCTCATTTCTCCTCTTGATAGCCTCATGTCATGCGCTTAAATCCTACTTCTTGTTTGTGTTTATACTCTTCAGATATTGGTAATGTTATCATGTTCCTTCTTATTCTTTCAGACAGACATTAGCCAAGCAATGCATATATAACTCTCTTAAACTTTCCTCATAAATCAGACCCTTAGGTCATTTTAATCACTATTAATACTCTTTAGTTTATTACTATCTCTACAGCAATGCAGAACTGATTGCAGGATTGCAGGTGATTTGTGTAGAGAGTAGAGCTGGGAAAACACCCAACACATTCTTTCCCAGAGAAAAAATTTGATTTTTGGAGGAAATACCAAAATATTATGGCCAAATAATAAAATATTTCTTTTTGGAAATGTTGCCATAGTGCCCAATGGGTGTTGTAATATGCCTCATGCTCCCATTCTTCTCTGTAGAACAGTCTCTCTGGTTGGATTACATCTTCAATGATGCACCAGGGTCCCCGCATTAGGAGAGGCGAAGAGGTGCCTCATGGGATATGTAGTGCGGGCAGGGAGTCCAGCCCATAGAGGAGAATAGGGCATGAGCCAACCGAACTACAACACCCATGAGCACCATGGCAGCATTCCCAAACTGAAATCTTTTGGCATTCAAGTGTTCTGGCTTTTTTTTGGGGGGGAAATTAAATTTGCCACGGAAAGCAGTCACTTTTCAAGAAAAATGTCATGCTTGAAAATGTCGTCGAAAAACAGTATCAATGGAAAATTTTTAGTCAACCTTAGCAGGAAAGGGACAATAAATTCCCTGCTCCATACTTCCTGTATATATACAACCTCAAAGGCCATTGGCCTTTTTAATCATCATCTCATATTCCAAATTCTCATGTCTAATTTCCTGTTGTAACTGTGCCTCAGTGGGTCACAACCAAGGATGCCAAGTTCAGGACAAACTGCTGAGAAATAGAGCAGATACACCTCAAGACTGGTTGCTAATCTCCCATAAAATATACCAAACCAGCAACAAGAGCAAACTTCTGTTTTACCACACTAGCTAACAAGAAGTTATAAAAGCAGTTTCCTTAGGCATTCCAGTTCTTACATCACCACCAAAAACATTGGATTTAGAGATGAGTGGTTCTTTAAAACCAATCTCTTCAAATAAAAGGTTCTGTTCCTGATCACCTTCCTCTCCTCCAAGTGCATCAAAATGGTTTCCCATAGGACCTACTCCATGATTTTTCCAGGGTAACTAACAAGGTAGTTAGTCAGTACATTTTGGAGGGACTATTCAACAAAAATGATTAGGGGTATTGAATGGCTTCCATATGAGGAGAGATTAATCAGACTGGAACTTTTCATCTTGGAAAAGAGATGGCTAAGGGAAGATATGATTGAGGTCTATAACATCATGACTGGGGTAGAGAAAGTAGATAAGGAAGTGTTGTTTACTACTTCTCATAGCACAAGAACTAGGGGTCACCACATGAAATTAATAGGAAGCAGGTTTAAAACAAACAAAAGGAAGTATTTCTTCACACAACACACAGTCAATCTGTGGAACTCTTTGCCAGAGGATGTTGTGAAGGCCAAGACCATAACAGGGTTCAATAAAGAACTAGATAAATTCATGGAGGCTAGGTCCATCAATGGCGATTAGCCAGGATGGGCAGGGTTGGTGTCCCTAGCCTCTGTTTCCAGAAGCTGGGAATGGGCAACAGGGGATGGATCACTTCATGATTACTTGTTCTGTTCATTCCCTCTGGCATTAGCCACTGTCGGCAGACAGGATACTGGGCTAGATGGAAGTTTGGTCTTACCCAGTATGGCCGTAAATTCCAGACAAGCATGCTAACTGCTGGACCATCCTTTGAGCTCTGGCTATAAGAAGGGGCAGGCTTAGAGAGATTAAAGAACTTGCCTTAGGTGACACAAAAAGCCATTGGCAAAGCTGGGAATTCAACCAGGGTCGCATGTGCAGATGTGGTTGCTCCATATCAAAAAAAGCTATCTTGGAATTGGAAAAGGTACAGAAAACGGCAACAAATATGATGAGGGGTATGGAAAGGTTTCCGTATGAGGAGAGATTAATAAGACTGGGACTTTTCAGCTTGGAAAAGAAATAACTAAGGAGGGATATGACAGAGGTCTGTAAAATCATGACTGGTGTGGAAAAAGTAAGGAAGTGTTATTTACTCCTCATAACACAAGGACTAGGAGTCACCAAATGAAATAATAGGCAGCAGGTTCAAAACAAACAAAAGGAAGTATTTCTTCACACAACACACAGTCAACCTGTGGAACTCCTTGCCAGAGGATGTTGTGAAGGCCAAGACCATAACAGGGTTCAAAAAATAACTAGATAAATTCATGGAGGATAGGTCCATCAATGGCTATTAGCCAGGGTTGGCAGGGATGATGTCCCTAGCCTCTGTTTGCTGGAAGCTGGGAATGGGAGACAGGAGATGGATTACGTGATGATTATCTGTTCTGTTCATTCCCGCTGGGGCATCTGGCACTAGCCACAGTTGAAAGACAGGATACTGGGCTGGGCTGACACTTGGTCTGACCCAGTAAGGCCATTCTTATGTTCTTAGGTTATGTTCTTAAGTGGCGCATCAAGAAACACTTAACTGAAAATGGACCATGGGAGATGCCATCTACACTGAATGGACTGTCCTGCAAAGTATAGGTAATGGCTTCCTGCAATGACTAGCTGAAATGCATGGCCATGTGTCTTGCCCATGTGACTCCAACCACCATCTTGTTACTCTGCTTTTCCAAAGTAAGAACAATGGGTTTCCCTTCACATGGCAGAAGAGATAAAAGGTCCTGGAAATGCCTTCATTTTGCCTCTTTCCTGCTCCAATCTTTTTCTGATCCAGCCTCTGGACTATGAATTTATACTAATGGGAGCATTCTAACCAAGGGACTGAGGACCTTCCAATGATTTGGAAGCAGCCAGAGACTTGACTTAAGCCAGTGGTTTATTCCATCACTGCTACAAACCTGAACCAAGAACTTTGCAATTATTGTATGTATTTGATTCCTTTAACCAATTTTAACTCTCACCTTTCTTTCTCTCTTTTTATGAATAAACCTTTAGATAGTAGATACTAAAGGTTTGGCATCAGTGTGATTTTTGGGTAAGATCTAAGTTATATATTGATCTGGGACTGCTATGTTGAATCAAATCAGTGGTTTGCCTAGTTCCATATTCTGTGTTCAGCATTGACTGGTACTAAATGATTCACAGAAAGATGCAAGAAATGAATAATCCTGGACTAGAGCTGGGTGAATGGCAGATTTTTCAGTTCTCTGGCCATTCCAAAACCCAGTCAACCAAATAAATAAATAAATAAATAAACAAACATTTTGGGTCAAATGAAACATTTAATTTTGACAAAAGTGAAATGTGTTTCAATTTGGATAATTTTTAAACATTTTTTAAAAATTAAGGGAACATTTTAAACACTGATTTTAGACAAAAAATAAAATGTTTCATTTAGAAAATCTCAAAACAAATTACAATTTGGAAAATTTGATTTTTTTTCCATAATTTTTTTCTGAAGTGAACAATTTAGCAAAACTGACACAAATTCATAAAATGTTTTGATGTTGCTGAATCTGCATTTTTCAGCAAAGAAAGTTTTATCTGATAAATTTATCTGAGAAGTTTTATCTGAGAAATTTTGCTGAGCTCTATTCTGGACCAAACCTGGAAATGTACAAGCTTGACTGAAATTTAGAATCTGCCCGCCCTCCTTGTGGAGTCGTCTCCAAAGGCAGGTGGAGAAACCCCATGATGTCAAACTAGTCTGGATGAAATGTTGGAAGATGTACGGAATGATGTAGCACGAGAGGAGCTAAAAGATCCTAGTGGGTCCTTTTCATTTCTAACATGCACTGCACTGTATCAGCATCCGTCAGATAACATAATTCCATCTACACCATTTGCTTTGGTAGAAGTGAGTGAATACATTAACGTTTGTAAAATGCTTTGAGATCCTTGGACAATGTGTTAGAAGTGACATATAGTATTATTAATGTTTTATTAACAGAAATTATGATTGATCGTTTGTATTACATAAGGGCGTAGATGTTCCGGCCAGTGCACGACGCACAGTGGGGGAAGAAACTGTCTCTTAATTGGACAAGACAGATCACGTATGCGAGGGGAAACATGCAGAAAGGGAAGAGACTTGCTCAAGATTGCATATCAGGACAGAAGTGGAACAAGAAACAGAACCCTGGCTTTCTGAGTAGTAGTCAAGCACTCTAACCACTGGACCACACTAAAATAGCTGAATGGAGCATGCCTGGAGAAATGAATAGGTTGAAAAGGGACATGGCTTGACCATGACGGCATGAACGGCTTCTTCTTTAGCTTTGTTTATTTTTTTAACTAGGAGACCATTATCCTGTGATGACATTGCAAACCCCATTGACTTTATCTCTTAATTATACTGGGATTACCGTGGAATTAAGATTGCATAAACAAGGCTTTTAGATGAAGACTTCCGTTCTGCCATTGGCAGTGTTAAGAGACAAAACATAACAGGCTAGCCAATCAGGTGGTGTTACTGTTTCTTCCTACCAATGCAAGAGGAAGCCTTAGAAAGTTTGCTGGAGCCTCTAGACTCGCTGAAAGGCTTGGAGTGAATTCACTGATCTGACCCTGGGTTTCATTCCTTCATGAGATTTAGAAAGGTTGAAAGGTGCTGAACTTTTGTTAGGGGAATTCACCTGGAGGACTGAACTTTTACATTTCCTGAGTGATGCTGGCAGGCCTTGGCGTGGCACAATGACCTAAACAATACAGCTAATGTACCTGTCATGTCTATAGATCATCTCTAGGGCTGGAAATACTCTGAAGAATCTGTCAGGTCAGCAGAGCTGAGCAATATACTAGCACCGAGTCATTGGTTGGAGAAATTTGGCCTCTTCCTTCCCTGTCCTGTTTGCAAAGTATCTGCAAAAATTCACTGGATTTTTGCAGATTTGCTCACCATTTGACCGTTCCCAAAAGAGTTCTGTCAGCTTTTGATCAAATGTTTTTTGGGGTGGAACTTAGAAATGTCAGTGAAAAACTGTGTCGGAAACTGGAATTTTGAAAAACTCCAACTACATGTAATGGGGAGCAGCTGCAAGAGAGCGTCTCAGCTGGAGGTCCTCTACCTCCCTTCTGAAGCCATACTCTAGCAGTGGTGGTGGTGGAGATGGGGCTCTGCATACCAAGGGCATGCCCTTCACTCTCCCAGTGACAGGGGGGAAGCTTAGCAGAACCTTCCATGGGTAGAGCCAGCTCCTGGGCATAGTGGGGTTTACCCAGCAGGATGCAAGGAAGAGGTTGCCCCTCTTCCCTCTTGTAGCCCCCAGGTGGCTGGGTGTCAGTAGCACGACATTCTACAATTTGAATGCTGCATCCAACGAAGTGGGTATTCACCCACGAAAGCTCATGCTCCAAAACGTCTGTTAGTCTATAAGGTGCCACAGGACTCTTTGCTGCTTTTACAATTTGAATGCTGGACATTATCTCCTGTTTGCTGTGGCATGTTTGCCCCAACTTCCTCCCAGTCACCCTTCTGGCCTCCCTCCCTCTTATCCTTTCCCCTCAATTAACTCATAAGAACGGCCATATTGGATCAGACCAAAGGTCCATCTAGCACAGTATCCTGTCTGCTGACAGTGGCCAATTCCCGGTGCTTCAGAGGGAATGAACAGAACAGATCATCCTCAAGTGATCCATCCCCTGTCGCCCATTCACAGCTTCTGGCAAACAGAGGCTAGGGACACCATCCCTGCCCATCCTGGCTAATAGCCATTGATGGACCTATCCTCCATGAACTTACCTAGTTCCTTTTTGAACCCTGTTATGGTCTTGGTCTTCACAACATCCTCTGGCAAGGATTCCACAGGTCGACTCTCTGATCTTCTTCCTCAAGGAAGTTTAGTCACAGGAGCTCAATCTGCTTAATTAACCAAAAAGAAGATCAACAGGAGGCTTGATTCCACGGGAGAAACTACTAGGCTGTAAAGGGATCTTTAATCTAGCCAAGAGAGGCATATCATGAACAAATGTTTTAAAATTCAAGCCAGACTAATCCAGATTACAAATAAAGTGCAAATTTTTAACAGTGAGGGAGATTAACCATTGGACCAAACTACCAAGGGAAAGGGTGGATTCTCCATCTATTGATGTCTTCAGACTAAGACTGGATGCCTTTCTGGGAGACATGCTTTAGCTAAACAACCCCTATTGGGCATAATGCAGGGGTAACTGGCTGCAATTCAATGATCGGTGTTATGCAGGGCGGTCAGACTAGCTGATCTAATGGTCTTTTCTGCCTTAAAATCTATGATTCCTTTGTCCCACTTTGCTGATCAAGTGACTCAACATTCTTGCCATCCTCTGCCCCCATAATAATGAAAATAAATGAATAAAAAAATGGGAGAGGCCAAGATGGAGCTAACAGCTCATGTGCCTGCTGTCACCTCAATTGTTTTGCTTATAATTTGAACCTCTTTCCAGCATCTTGTACCTGTAGTTTTTGGTCTTTTAGATTGTAAGCTCTTTGGGGAGGGGACTGTGTCTTTGTATATGCTTCTAAAGCACCTTCCACTACAGGGCCCCGATCCTGAATGGCCTTTTGGTGAAATGTAAACAAATAACCATTCAAACGTATTTCATTGTATGGGCTATTTACAAGCTATCTGGTTTGATCCCTGCTTTGAGTATCCCCTCTGCATGGGCCATGAAGTTAACTCCTCAGGCAGATGCTTTACTTGAGTCCCAGGTAAGCTCTGTTTTGAAGTCTTACATGGCTCATCAGCCTGGTGCCTGCCTTCTGCAAAAGGATGGATTTCATCCAGCCTGACTGGTCCTGTGTCACAGGATCTAGTTACTGCCTCTGATTGGACAGCTGAATCTCCTATAACCAGGATAAGGAACATTGAAAAGGTTTGAAGATGGATATGCAAACTGCAGGTTCATGGTTCAAATCCAGGCGATAGTCGTTGTGGGGTGATGGCTGATGGTTGGTGAAAAACCTTCTCACAAACAAATTCACAAAATTGTTTATGAGGCTTCACTTTGCCCAAATTTTCTGGCGAATGGACAAATTCTTAGAAAGAGGCTGATCCATTGCTACTGCCAGACTGCTTTCCGTGGAAAGTCCTGTCCCAGCTTAGTGCATCCTTTACTAGTGGGGTATCTTTCATGGTCTGGGTTTCAAATAACTGCTAAAATCAATAGCAGGTTTCTCCTCTGAGTCCTAGTTTTTAAAAAACAATCAATCTGTCTGTAACCCTCACAATGCAACTCCCACAGACTTTGATAGATTCTTTGAAGTCCCAGCTGTTCTTAAAGTGAGAGCAACATCAAAGAAATGGCAGGGAAGGTTGTTTATGTACCTGTGTGGAGTGGCACTCTGTTCTTTTTCGTGAGCGTATGTATTATTTTGTGCGGAGTTGGGGAGGGGAATGAGTTGGAGGGTGAAGTCAGTTTGCAAAGAAAATAAGAACCATAATAATGAGGCACCCAACCGAGAGAAGCCGGCAGAGTTGTTTTGTTTCCATTTTCCAAGAGCCTTGTCTTAATACATTATACAATTAAATCTGAGGGTGAAGAGCTAGTGGCTGAGATTTCTCAAAGCTGTTTAGGGGATTTGGACACCCAGTTCCTATTTAACTGGGAAGTGAACATCTAAATTCTTTAGGCAGCTTTAGTGATTCCATCCTATCTTGCAAGAGGTCCACCTAGACCTAACTTTAACACTACAGGTGTTTGAAAGATGGCAGTCTTTCTTGATATAGGTTTCTGAGGACATTCTGAGTTTTGACATGGGTTCATCTCTTCCTAGTTTTGCACAGAGGTTTGGGCTGGGCTGAAGCCAGAAGTTCAAAGTGACTTTGGCTGGAAAATGTTGTGCTTCCAGCGGAAGTGCGACGAAACTGCAAATTTCAGGGCAAATCTAGAAACTGACCTAGACTGCCCCATGTTCATGAACCTCAGCAAGCCCTTTGAGGCAGCTGGTCTGAGTTTTGAACTTGGTAGGAAGCAGGAAGCATCTTGAGTGGCAGCAGGTTGCAACAACAATGAGGTTTATAGTTCTACTCACCACTCCTCAGCGGGTTGCTTCAAAGTCCTTGTCAGGGACACAGGGGAGGGGCATCTTCTCAGCATGCTGCATCTCATCTGCTCTTCCAAGGCATTGCATCTGTGCTGTGCTGACATGGTTACCAATTAGAGGCCAAGAGGCATCCCCTGTTAGCTCGGACACTAGCTTGACTCTGGAACCTTGCCCTACCTCCTGTGGTGATTTGCATTGCGAGCAAGGGTTTGACTCAGGGTGATTATTATAGAAGCTCAAACCACGTTGGGCCATGGTGTGCAAGGTGCTTATACAAGAATAAAGTAAATGAAAGTCCTTATCTCAAAGTACTTGCAGCCTAAGGCCTAGATTCAGCAAAGCACATAAGAAGAAGCTGTTGAAATCAGTGGGACTTAAGCATGTGTGTAAAGCTAGGCATGTCCTTAATGGTTTTGCTGAGATGAGACTTGTAAGACCATGGGAGAAACAAACAAGTGGGTGGAGGGGAAGGCAAAAGTAGGGCACATTAAGTTTTAGTATAGATCAGCCGAGTGCACAATTCATAGGTGCATTAAGGCCATAATCACCCTATGCAAAGGTGGCTACATGGAGTACACCAGGACCCTGCATGGCTAGTGTGCTCCCTCACCTTCCCGGGGCCTGATCCAAAGCCAGCTGAAGTTAGTGAGCTTCTTTCCGCTGACTCCAGCGGGTGTTGGGATCAATCAATGAGTGTTGATGCTCTGTATCAATGGTCCCCAACGCGGTGCCCACGGGTGCCATGGTGCCCACTTGGGCATCTATATGCACCTGCATACTGGCTGGCGGAGAAGCATCCGCTGAAATACCATGGAGAAGTAGCATCACCAAGAGGCGTCGCCGCCGAAATGCTGCTGATTTTCCACCGGCCATGGTCCTTGGTGGCTTGTCGTCCGGCGCCCACCAAACGAAAAAAGGTTGTGGACCACTGCACTGTACCATGGGTGGCTTTCATAGAAACATAAAAGATTAGGGTTGGAAGAGACCTTGCAGAATAAAGAGGCTTCTGCGGGAGAATGTATTACTGATCCAGAACATAACATGTTTGATCTATCAGGGAAGGAACAGAGTTATGGGTGGGTGTGACTCCAGCGAGAAATCAAGATTATTGAGCCTGCATTGCTGACCCCAAGCATTCAAAAATCATGAGTCAGATGCCAGAAAACTATGAGGTTGTCTTAAAAAAATCATGAGATTTTGTAAATACATCTTGGGTTCTTTTTATTTGCCTTTCAGTCATATCTATTACTGGATCTCCGAACTTCATAATTTTTAATGTGTTTATCCTCACAACACCCCTGTGAGGTAGGGCAGTGCTGTAATCCCCACATTATAGATGGGGACCAGAGACACTAAGTGATTTGCCCTAGGTCACAGAGGACTTCTGTGGCAGAGGAGGGAATCAAACCTGGGTTTTCTAGATTCTGCCCTGTTCTTCCATTTTAGAGTTAATGGTTTCAAGCTTTTCTCTGCAACCATAAAGGTTAGAAGTCTACTTTTGATTAAAAAAAAAAACCCGTAAAGTTGGGATTCTCACAAAGTCATGACTATCAGAGCAGGTACTTCAAGAAAAACACGAACTGTCACGAGACTCTCCATAAATCCAAAGAGGTGGCAGCCCCATGGAGAACAATTTTAAGACTTCCAACATTAGTGTAGCCTGAAAGTTCTGAAGCTACTTCTGGTCATACATCTGCATCCTCCTTGCTGGAGCTTATTCATAGGCTTATTCAAGCTTATTCAGGGCCAGAAGGGACCATTATAATCATCTTGTCTGACCTCTTGCATAACCCAGGCCATAAAAGTGCCCCAAAATATGCAACAACTAAAGTTAATGCTTTTCTCCACATAGCACTCCTGTGCAGAAAGCCACCACAACGTCTGCACCACTTTACGCCCAGTTAAGCATTCAAGTAGGCCTATACATGCTGCAAGGACCTTGTGTGCCGGTCCGATGCAGAGGGTGAATTTCACTTCATAGCCCTGGAATCTTCAGAATACCAGAAGCACATCTCTAGCTACCATGCTTGAGAAAGGGAGGATGATCTAGTGGTTACCAGGACCAGCCTGGTAAGTATAGGGCCTGCATTCAGGTCCCTGCTCTGCTACAGACTTTCATTGTGACCTTGGGTGAGTCACTTAACCTGTCTGTGCCTTGGGCCCCCATCTGTAAAATGTGAGTCATAGCACTCTCTACATCACAGGGCTGTTAAGACAGATGCATTAAAGTGGCAGTCAAAAAAGCAAACAGGCTGATAGGAATCATTAAAAAGGGTATAGAGAATAAGACAGAGAATATATTATTGCCCTTATAGAAATCTATGGTACACCCACATCTCGAATATTGCCTACAGATGTGGTCTCATCATCTCAAAAAAGATATAGTGGCATTAGAAAAGGTTCAGAGAAGGGCAACTAAAATGATCGGGGGTCTGGAACGGGTCCCATATGAGAAAAGATTAAAGAGGCTAGGACTCTTCAACTTGGAAAAGAGGAGACTAAGGGGGGATATGATAGAGGTATATACATGAGCAATGTGCAGAAAGTGAATAAGGAAAAGTTATTTACTTGTTCCCATAATAAAAGAACTAGGGGTCACCAAATGAAATTAATGGGCAGCAGGTTTAAAACAAATAAAAGGAAGTTCTTCTTCACGCAGAGCACAGTCAACTTGTGGAACTCCTTGCCCGAGGAAGTTGTGAAGGCCAGGACTATAACATGGTCTAAAAGAGAACTAGATAAATTCATGGAGAATAAGTCCATAAATGGCTATTAGCCAGGATGGGCAAGGAATGGTGTCCCTAACCTCTGTTTGTCAGAGGATGGAGATGGATGGCAGGAGAGAGATCACTTGATCATTACCTGTTAGGTTCACTCCCTCTGGGGCACCTGACATTTGCCACTGTCGGTAGATAGGATACTGGGCTGGATGGAGCTTTGGTCTGCCCAGTGTGGCTGTTCTTATGTTCTTATGTTAAAGATTGTGTGGCTCAGACACTACAGTAATGAGAGACATACTGTACCTTAGATAGAGTAATCAGTAATTTATAGAACTGTAGGTCCCAATACTTTGCGGGCAGGGTCACTACTGTAATCAGCGGAGCTCTATGTGAATGCAGCGTCCACCTTGCACAGAACTAATTGCAGGATCCAGGGCCATAGTTATTACTTTTGCAGCTTGTTTGGGCAAAAATAAAATTATTCATGCAACTGGGAATGTAGCGGGACTATGATCTATCCTGGGGGAATCTACATATTCCCAGCTATCGCTGAGGCAGTTGCTAAAGCTACTGTGACATACTATAGGAATGAATTGAATCGTGGAGTGTGTTTCTTTTGGAATTACAACTTCAGTATTGTTTCTGGCATGGTGTGACTGAGGAGATGAAACATGGGTTTTTTTTCTGTTTTTTTTTCATACCATGGTGCCAAAATGTTGCTTGCAAATAATTAAGGAATCAAAATGGGGATGTGACAGAGGATGGACTGGCTGCTTGGAAGAATTACTCTTCATTTCCGCAGACAACAGTCTTCCCCTCCACTCCCGTTTGAATCTGCCTGCTTATGACATCTGTTAATATTAGACATTGTGGGCTAGATCCTCAGCTCCTGTAAATTGGCCTAGCTGTATTGGAGTCATTAGGGTTATACTGACTTACACCAGCTGAAGATGGAGGTCCATAAGTTTACACCAGCTAAGGATCAGGCCCTTAAACTTACTATTTACTGAACTGTCTAGTTGTTTCATAGATATTCCCTTAAAGAATCCCTGGTATCTTTTATGAGGTTTTTAGTTCCATCGAGTTTGTTTCTTCTTTAATCCTTTTTTTTGTATACTCAGTCGGCCCCGATCCTGCACACACGAGGTTTGTCTACCTGAGGAAGTTCTTGCAGATAAGGCAGCGTGTGGATCTAAAGTATAATAGCTATTCTGGAATGAGAATGTCCACACAGGGAGCTATTCCAAAATAATAACAGTTTACTCCATAATAGCGATTCCAGTCAATTTTTCCACGTAGATAAGGTGTTTAAGTTATATACCCTTAGGCACGGGGTTAACTTTAAGCCGATGAGTGGTCCCAGAGGTCCATGGCTGGTTCATATCCTCTGAAGAGCTGGCTCACGGAAATCAGTGTTTAGAGGATTGGGGCCTAAATTTTCTTCATGAGTGATGACACTGAGAAAATACAAACAAAACAACAAACGGGGGGTGTTGAAATGAAATGAGCTAAAGACTACAGGCTACTTCTTACAGCTGATATAAGTCTAGGGTGGACAACTGTCTAATTGCATAAACCCAAACTCCTTTGCCCTGCCCCCTTCCCCACTCCTTCCCCAAGGCCCCTCCTGCCCCACCCCTTCTCTGAGGCCCTGCCCCCACTCACTTCAGACCCCCTCCCTCCGTCGCTTGCTCTCCCCCACCCTCACTCACTTTCACTGGGCTGGGGCGGTGGGTTGGGGTATGGTAGGGGGTGCAGGCTTTGGGCTGTGGGGTTGGAGCCAAGGGGTTTGGAGTGTGGGAGGAGGTGCGGGCTCTGGGAGAGAGTTTGGGTGCAGGAAGGGGCTCCGGGCTGAGCCTGGGATAGGGGTTGGGGTGAGGGATGCAGGCTCAGGAAGGGAGTTTGGATGTGGGAGAGGGTGACAGGCTGGGGTAAAGGGTTGGGATGCAGGAGGGGGTGAGGGGTGCAGGGTCTGGGAGGGAGTTTGAGTGCGGGAAGGGGGCTCAGGGCTGGGGCAGGGGGTTTGGGTGCAGGAAGGAGTGCAGGGTGAGGGCTTTGGGAGAGTGTTTGGGTGAGGGAGGGGGCTGGGGTAGGGGGTTGGGGTGCAGGAGAGGGTTTGGGATGCAGGCTCTGGCCCGGCAGTGATTACCTTGAGTGGCTCCCAGAAGTGGTGGGATGTCTGGTAGCGGCTCCTAGGTTCAGGGGCAGCCAGGCGGCTCTGCACGCTGCCCCTGCCTGCAGGCACCCCCCTCGTAGCTCCCATTAGCCACGTTTCCCCATTTGTGGCCAATGGGAGCTGCGGAGTTGGCACTCAGGGTGGGTGCAGCACACAGAGACCAACTGGCCGAGCCTCCACCTAGGAGATGCTGCCAAACATGCCAGCCACTTCCGGGAGCAGCGGACTTTTAGCAGCCTAAAATCTCCTGGATTGGCTTCAGTAGCCTCCAGGAGATTGATCCTGATTCCAGGAGACTCCTGGCCAAACCAGGAGGGTTGGCAACCCTATATAAGTCAGTGCAGTGCCATGGAAGTAAATGGAGCTAGGCTAGCTTATACCAGCTGAGGACCTGACCCAAAATACGCACTGGTGGATCCTTAATTCATGACACTTTGGGGTGCTTTGAGGTTGATTCAGGCCCATCTCTGATGCTTTCCCAAATCATTCTGAACCCTAAATCTAAGGCAGACCTGAGACTAACAGAAACTGTTTGTCCTTCCCTGCTAAAGGCATTTGGAAAGAGAGAGGCTATCATTGCAACCAAGGGAGGAAACAACTCATGGCCATGTTGCTTGACCAAGAAATACAATGCACGCACATTTGAACAAAAATCTGTTTAATATCCATTACATCCTCTAAGGAGAGAGACTGTGCTGGCAAGAGGAAGCGACTAATGATCTGATTGCCAGACAGGATGTTTCAGACCCTAACAACGATATTCTGAAAACCCTGTGTCTGCATCTCGCCGCCATCCCTGCTGCTTGGTGAGAAGAGCTGCAGGACTGTGAGTCACTGTCATGCCACTGCCAGCATGTCAGACAGACTCATTAGGAATGGGCAGAAGTGCAGCTCTCGCTGCTAGTTAACTGGTGGTTTTATTACCCATGGCAGAAAAACAGAACGGGGAAGACCGGCTCCCGGTTGCAAGACAGAGAGGAGGGTAGTGGGGTTATGTGGTCACTCAGTTTTCACTTGCAGCCTCTTGAAATCATTTGAATTGCTGCATTTTAAGTTTCCACTGTAAGACAAAAGCTAGACGCTCTCCAAAAACAACTGCTGCAAAGTGATAGGCAAGAGGATTTCAGAACCAAGACCAGCATGAACATGGTTAATTTTATTTGTTGTGACCCAAATGCAGTTTGTATTTTTTTTTTTAAGGGAATGAGACTCCAGAGCCTTGGCAGAGTAATGCCTCCAAACTGCTAAGAAAAAATGTTCCTAATTCTTCTTGATTAGGGGGACCCACTGCGAATGTAGTGCAGGTGAAACGGTTTCACTAACCTGCAGACTGAAGTTCTCTATTAGCCTCCTTGGAGTATTTGGGAGTCTTTTCAATGGAATTCTCTTCACTGGGTTTTTTGCATTGATGTAGCTATTCTGGTGCTAACCTCTACCTCCAGGGAAAAACTAGCAGAGAATTCTGCCCTCAGAGTAGATATGCCACAGTGGTACAAAGGGGGCTTTGAAACCAGTGCAAGACGGGACAGTGCAAGTCAAACTGACACCAATGCCCTAGTGTTTGCACTAGTGTAATTGTATCCGAGCAGCTGCACCAGTGCAAAAATCCCCAGTCTTGACACACTATAGACTTCAGCAGGGTTCAGCTGACGACCTTTTCCCACAGAACAGTTAAAGCAGCAGTGCAGTTGTAACCATTGCTCAGGATGTGTCATGTAACCCTCTGTGCCCATTCTACCAAGGTTGTGTGTCAGTGACAGGCCCAGTGACAGAGCCTGGCTTCTCAGTTGTAGTGGGCTAGGAGGTCACCAGTTCAATCCCTGGTGTTGGCTAAGGTAGCCCTTGTCACATGCTTTTCCACCGTCATATATTCCCAACCCAGAAGGGCCACCTCTGGACTGGAGAGGGGAGTTGGCTGTCCAGGCTCAGCAACTCTTCGATCTTTCTGCTGAGTGTCAACAAAGGGGCCAAGGGGGATGAGGATGGGGTAAGTGTGTCGGTATTTAATTGCATCACAGTCACACCAACCGTTGTGGCCCCCTTGTGCTGGGCACAGTATGCAGAGAGAAGATGTGACTTGTTTACGGCAGCAGGGATATGAGCCCAGGACACTCCATGACCTAGATCAAACTGCCACCAGCCCCCAACTGCAGCAGCGCTTCTTTTGTGACCTGGACACCCATCCACTGGGAACGGGACCATGTCCCAGCACAGCCATTCCACACAGGCCACTGTACAGCCTGAAGGCCGCATTAGGCCTCCCAAGGTCTGATCCAGAGATCACTGAACTCAACGGCAAGACTCCCATGGATGTCCATAGGCTTTGGCTCATGATCTGAGCTGGGGCTGAATTGTTAGCCGAAATGTTATAGACTGTGGAACTAATTCCCAGTACTCTGGTCCCTGCCCCCCCGCCTCCCCACCCCCCAAGCAGGTGTGTTGAATGCCCCGATTCCATATCTGAAGCGCTCTCAGACAGACTCCTCTGGGACAAGGATGCTGAGCTTGCTAACTCCAGGTTGGCCGTAAGTGTGCCTGGGCGCGTTCTGCTTCAGAGCAAAGGTTCAAGACTTGGTTTGAGTTTGGGGGCGTTGGAAGGATTGGGCTAGGATGTTTGAGGCTCTGGCTGGCAGGAGAGGAGACCAGGAATTCACTGGAGCTCCCTGGTCCAGTCAGAGTATGTAACGAAGGATACATGTGCTGCAAATTGGAATGGTCCTTCTAGTCCCATGGCTGAAGAGGGAGGTCGGATTGGCCTATGAATGGCAGCACTGACCTGGGTGTGGCCCTCCTTTCTATCAGCCCCCCCTCTTGCTTTTTGCTTGGGCTAAATGGCTGTTTATTTCTCACTTTACTCATCCTGGGCCCTTAGTTGCAGTGCAGAGAGCTGTACTGTCACTTACATTGTTAGCTATTTGGGGCGTCTTATGGACTGCCTCTAGCCCAATGGGCTGCAGATCCCCAGTTGGGAACTTTAGCTGCTACCCCAGTATGAACCACTATTCCAAACCCAGAACTGCCGCTCCTTCTGGTGACATGCTGCAGAGAGCAACCTGAGCTGAGGGGGCTAGATCAGGTGTCTCAGAGCTGCCGGTCTTTATGGTCTGTGACCCACTACACAGCTCAGCAGTCTGGCTGTTGCGGGTGGGTGGAGATATTGTTACCAAACCTTCCTCTGGACACCTTTGGTTTATCTCATCTGGGGACAGAATACAATATCACAGCTACCAAAATGTCGCCCTCCCAGAGGTTCCCATATCTTAGGGCTGCTTTCCAGCAGTAATTGGTGACATCAAAGGCCAAGGGGAGCCAACACCCACCTTATTTGCCCTGTGGTGTGACATTTTTCTGAGGAAAGGCCCAAGCCTGGGAAAACAGCTCGAATGGTACCGCCCACAGCAGTAGGGGCTCATAGATATGCGGCCGCATCTCGCCTCCAGGCTCTTCTCCTTGGAAGGGGAGAGCTCTGATGGTGGGAGGTGAGGCTGAGAAGTTAAACAGAGCAGAGTTATTGTGGGGTGGTTTTTTGTGTGTGTCTAGGGGAGCTGCCTGCCATTAAAACCTCCTCCTGCTCTTTATACGGTCATTAGCCAGCCTGGATGGGGGCAAAGGGGTGGATACAAACAATTCCCATGCCTGCAGCCCATCTGCCCTGAAGCCCCTCTCTCTCAAGTACCTGCTAACAGCTTGATCTTCCTTTGGTCACAGTCTCATTCCTGATTGGGCCCCATTTCCTCAGTTATTAGGGATAAGGGCACTGGAGAATGTCTTTCTCCTTTCAATTAAGGCTGTAAATATTTTTGTTCAAGAGGTGGAAAAGCACAGCCATGGATCTTGCTCGTCTTTAAACCAGGCCTGCCCCTTCTCACCGTTCCGCTGGTGAAAATCCTCAGTAACTCCATGGAGCTCATAGGAACTTGGGTGCTGCTTAGGCCTGGATCCGGGGCCAACCTGGCTCTGCACCAGGATTTGGGTGGCTGGCCCTGGATAGCTGGAATTGGGGCATATTCCCAATGCAGACAATACCTTAGGCTAGAATTTGGCCCTATTGTGGACAGCGGTTCTCCTCTCACTGATGTAACTCCACTGAGGCCAATGGAGGAAGGGTGGGTTCACACCAGTTTGGCAGAGAGCAGAATGTGTCTGTACGTTGCTCCCACTTACGCTCCTGTCTTGAAGTCACTGAATTTCTCAGAAGTAACTGAGAGCCCAATCTAGCTCTAGAGGTCCTGCTCCACCTGCCATACACACAGGTATAAATCAGGAGTCACATCTCTCTTAGGTACTTATACGTTCCCCATTACACTCATATCTGAGCATCTCACAATCTTTAGTGAATGTATCCTCACAAGGCTGCTTGAAGTAGGGAAGCATTATCCCCATTGTGGAAAATTAGGCACAAAGAATCTTGTCTAAGGTCACAGAGGATGTTTGGACCCCAGTAAGGACTTGAACTCAGCTCTTCCAGGTACTAGACTAGTGCCCAAATCATGGGACCATCAGTTCTCTGCCAGTGCTGTGAATTGTGCAAAGTTAGTGAAGGCAGCAGTGTCCCCAGCCTGTAGTAGGTCTTAGTCTGCAATGCTTTGCCCCTGTGTGAAGTGGCTATAAACTGTTGCCACCTAACATTACACAGCAATGGAGCAGGCATATTGGGCCCTGTGCATTTCTGCCTGTCTGTTAGTGCAGCGGCGGAGGCAGGAGGCCGAGGAGGTAAACAGAAACATCCCTCCAAGCTTGCAAAAGGCTATCAGGTGTATCAAGTAAGAAGAGGTTGACTCAGTATTGCCAACCCAAAATCATGAGTCAGCCCTCTCCCAGATCATGACATTGTCTGACAAAACCTTGAGATTCTGGGGTTCTTTATTTCCTTTCTGGTTTTGAGCCTGTACAGCTGGTGTTTCCAAGCTTTTCTCTTCCACCCTGAGGACTAGAAACTTACTCTTATTTTAAATGAAAGCTGCTGTTCTGACTTAATCACATGAGTCCAGGAGCTGGGGCTTTAGAAAGACACCAAATATTGCAAGACTTGGGATAAGCTGACAACACTGGGTTCAAGATGATCCTCCTTTCCTTAGCAGCTTTGACATGACTTACTCATGCACTATTTCAAGCACTTTTTCTCTCCTCCAGTTCTCTAAAATGTTTGAATTAACTTCTTTATTTTCACAAGGGAAACCCCTGCCAATGACTTTGCTATGTAGGAATTAAAAAAACAAGATGGAAAAACACAAGCTCCTGACACCGGTACACAAAATATGCCCTCAAGTAAATTCCTGAAGCAAGACACTTGGAAAAAAAGTTTAAGAAAAGAGACTTTTATTTTCTTTCCAAAAGCCTCTCTGCAGCCATGGAAAATACCAGAGCATTAGTTACCTGATGGGATGTGTCACATCAGTGCTTGTAAAGGATTATTTTTTGTTTGAGAGGGTAGGAAATATGAAAAGCACGAGCAAACCCTCTGTCAGTAGAGCACCCAAAAGTGTCGGCAATGTTTAGTGCGTTCCATCTATGTGATAGCACATAACATAATATACACAGGAACGGCTACACTTTATCAGACCAGTGGATTGTCTAGCCCGAGAGCCTACAGTCACTCCGTACCGCTGCTTCAGAGCAGGAAGCCCTGTGTAATAGCCAGATATAGCACTACCAGCCCACAAGGAAAGTTTCTTCCAAACACTTGTGAGTTAGTGCTTGGCTTATGATCTGAAGAATGACAACATCTGACAATTGTGGACAAGGTATTTAAAAGCACCACAGTGAGCTGCTGGGTGGAGTGTGCTTCTGAAAGAGCATGAGCTAGCATTCAGGCCATTAGTTACTGTAACTTGGACCCTGCGAAGTTGGACAAACCTCCTTGCCTCAGTTTCCCCATCTGTGAAATGGGGATACTGATACTTAAGCACAGGGGTGTTCTGTATGGCATATTGCAGATTGTGTTTGGAATTGCAAGCGATCACTTTAAGAGTAGGAGATTTACCTGGTGCTGCATGCAGGCTAAGGGCTGTGTATTGAAGCATGTGATCAGAGTCAGTTCTGCAGAAAGCCAGGCTAGGATAAGGGGAAGTGAGGTGTGTCTCTGTTTTAGGGAGCAGCCTGCTTTGTCTCTTTCTGGATTTGGTTCTTGTGTGTTATGATTCTGAATTCTAAGAAATAAAGTCATGTTATGAGTATGTAATGTTTTTATCTAACACCATTTTCTACATTCCAAAGCTAGAACGGACCATCGTAATTCTCATCTGTACGCAGTGAAATGTAGCCTAGTGGGCTTACCCCACTAAGATTGCAACATGCATTAAATTCCTAATGTAAAGGTGCTATATTGGTAAACAGAGGGGCAAAATTCTCTTTTTGCACAATTGTAATTCTATTGGTGTCAGTGAAGTTACTCCTGATCTACACCAGTATGTGAGAAGAATCAAGCACACAATATTTTTATTAGAGCTTTCATGCTCCCTCCCATCCCCGCAAACTTCCAGCCCATTGTTGGAACCACATTTTGGACTGGGATTATTCCTTCCTGCCCATTTTATCTTTTTTCCATGTGGCATATTCTGAGTCCTTCACACTCTCTTCTTGTTCCTAATGGAGTTGAAGGTAACATGGTTCTGTTTGCTTGTGCACCAGCATCACCGAGATGGCAAAGTAGCTCTGAGAGTAATCTGTTCTCTGGAACTGGTGGAAATTAGTCCATCAGAACTTTTGTTCCAATGGACATCTGAGTTTTCCAATTTTCATAGGAAGTGTCAGCTTTCCAATTTTTGTTAGAAAACCAAAAAGTGAAAAAAAAATTTGGCTGGAAACCACCATTTTTTCAGTTTTCAGCAGCAAATGTTTAAATTGCTGAAAGAAACCGGTTTCTGGTATTTCAGCAAAAAGTTGAAATTTCCACAGGAAAAAAGTCCAATTTCCTGCTACTTCTACTATTTTCTTTTGGTTCATATGCTGCGTTTCTTTTATTATTACCCACACCTAGATCTGGTGTGTCTCACTTTCCCTGCCGACACAACATCTTAAAGTCTCATCTTAAACAATGTTGCGCATTGATGGTGCATTACAGTAAATGGGGATGTAAAAGCAGCAAAGAATCCTGTGGCACCTTATAGACTAACAGACGTTTTGGAGCATGAGCTTTCGTGGGTGAATACCCACTTCGTCAGATGCATGTGAAGAAGTGGGTATTCACCCACAAAAGCTCATGCTCCAAAACGTCTGTTAGTCTATAAGGTGCCACAGGATTCTTTGCTGCTTTTACAGATCCAGACTAACACGGCTACCCCTCTGATAAATGGGGATAGAACCCCTTCTAGTTAATTAGTTATATCATCACAGGAAAGATGGTCATGTGGATAAAGCTTTGGACTGAGACTCAGACCAACTAGCTTCAACTCATGGCTGTGTCACAAGCTCCTTCTGTGACCTTGGGCAAGTCACTTAATCATTCTGTGCCTCAGTTTCCCATTGGTGAAATGAGGCTAATAATGCTCCTTTCCTCTGAATCTATGTCTTTTATGTATTTAGATAATAAGATCTTAAGATCAAGGACTAACTTTCACTCTGTGTTTGTACCGCACAGAGCACAATCTGCCCTGATCTCAGTTGAGGCCTCTAGTGTAATACAAATTCCAACTGTCAGTCTTTACAAATTGCTACTTGGAAGCTTATGGACTCCACCTCCAGTATCTTATAGTATCTTATAGTTCTCATGCCATCTCAAAGCTACATTCACTGAGGGGCCTTCTGAGCTTTTACAGAGGAGTGGTCTGGGCTGTGGAGTACATGGAGTTAATGCTATTAGAATGAATACCAGAGGAATTAATAATGAATTGCTGCTCATCACGCAGCCTTCCTCAAGAAATGTAATGCAAGAAAAAACACGTTGAGAAATGCCAGAAAAAATGCAGCAAATAAGTAAATAAAGAAATAAATAAATAGTGAAAAGAAAAGGATTGAGACAGTCTGGGGCCGCCACTGGTACGTAGCCCTGAGCAAGCTCTCTCCTACCACACAGCCCTATGAGTCACTCACCAGAAGTGATTTTAGCCTGAGCTCCTACTGGACTGGACTGCAACCCTAGGGCCAGATTCCATCCTGAGTTACACTCCTGTAACCCTTCAAAGATAAATGGGGCCACATGGGGGGTGGAGGGGAAGTAACTCAGGGCAGGATCTGGCTTGCTCTTGTGTTGGAGTTTCATATAAGAAATGGATAGGCTGTTTGCTCTGAAAAGGAGAGGTACAGAATAACAACTGGTAGCAGGGATCTCATTAATCCCACTCCATAAAACAAGAGTGAAAGGATACTCCACATTAAAAGGCAAGGAATCTAAGTAGTATCAAAGCAATATCTTTTGGGGCACAACATGTAATTAATCTGTGGAACTCATTGCTGCAGTATGTCAGTGAGGCAAATAACTGAATATGTGTTTTAAAAATTGAGAGAGATGAGGTGGCTGAGGCAATATCTTTTATCAGACCAACATCTGTTGGGGAAAGGACAAGCTTTCGAGCCTCACAGAGCTTTTCCTCTAACCTGAAGAAGAGCTCTGTGGAGTTTGAAAGCTTATCCTGTTCACCAATAGACGTTGGTCCAGTAAAAGATATTACCTCACCCTCCTTGTTGCTCTAATGTCCCCAGATCAACACAGCTACAACAACACTGCAAACAGCAATGGACAACATCAATTTTTTTTTAAACATTGACATTAACGTGGATAAGAATAACATCCACAGTTGTGCCAGGGTTAAAACTAGCTATTAATCCTCATGCTTCAAGGTATAAACTGACAATCAGGAAGAAAATTTCAAACTTGCCGACTGCCATAGTATAGCCTTGCCCATTCAGGCACTTAAATGCCTGCCCTTACCAGAGAGTCTGAGTACCTCAGAATCTTTAGTGTATTTATAATCATACCACCCCTCTGAGGTCAGGCAGTGATATTATCCCCATTTTACAGATGGGAAAACTGAGCCACAGAGTGGCTAAGTGACTTGCCCAAGGTTACACAGGAAGTCGACCTCCAGGCAAGGAGCTGAACGCAGGTCTTCTGAGTCCCAGGTTAGTCCTCTAATCACTGGGCCCACCTTTCTCTCATGTGGCTGGATTCGGGATACCAAAGATATTCCAAATCACTTTGCATGCTGTTCTGAAAGAAAAGATGGGTGTTGGACTTGGGTGGTAACTTGATGATGTGCCATCCTGATAGGCCAACATGCTTCTCCAGTCCCCACCCAGACCCAGCATGGCCTGAACTATTGCTGGAAGGACAAACCAGCTCCCTCCTCGTTGTCATCTGAGAGTGCAATGATTAACGTTATGAGTGTGTCCTACATTACCCTCCCCCTTCCACATCTGCACTGGGCTTCTATAGCTTGGTGCTGGGCATCAGATCAGGCCTTTAGTGCTAAAGTACATTTGGAGAGCAGCGGTGGAGAAAGCTGCCGGTGCACGTTAGTGATGGATGATCCTCCAAACGGGTGGCAGGATCTATAGGGTTTGGAATTGAACTTCTGTGGTCTGGAAATCAGATGAGCTTGTTTGTCTTTGTTTTCTGTGAGATTTCCAGTGCTTTGTGATGTGCAGGGACATACCAAAAGAACTGTTTTCCTGCAGTATTTGGGTACCTCCATTATCTGCCCGCAAAGTTAGGAGGCCAGTGAAAATGAAAATAACCTCCAAACCATTGACTCACATTTTGGGGGAGGGGAAAGGAGAGGGCTTGGAAACCATTTGGGGTGGATCTGAATTTGGATCGAAGGGCTAGGTCAGGCTTTGTGTCATCCCCCCTGTTAGATATAGGGCGAAGACTGTCATTTTCCAATAAAATTTGCTTTATTATATATTTTTTCCCAGTCTGTAACAGCCAAAATGCTTCCTTCGACCTCATTGTCTGTGCCCAACCTGGCCAATGAAACCACGTTCGGTGTTTGATTAGTATCCTGCATGCTGACGGCGCTCTGACCCCCGTTTCAATGATTTGGTAGCTAGTGACCCTACCCGACACCAGCTTAGATATTTTTAATCCATTATTTTTCTGCTTTTCACCTCACATTATTTCCCCCCTCATAATCATTAATTTCCCTGTAATGCAAGTGAAATTTGCAATAAAAAAAATGGCATTTTGCAGCTGTACTGTGTTCGAAAATACGAGGCCTGATTCTTCTCTGAAGCTGAAGGAAATCAGGAAGAACTCCACTGGCATCAATGAACCTACGCCAGAACAAAAGCACATGGGAATCAGACCCCTGGATGTGTAGGAATAGTGTAACCCTCCTACTGTAGCTTTTCATTTAATTACTGTCTCTCTAAAGAAACCAGAAATCAGGACAATTTGCGTATTCTTACAGATCTGTGACTTGACACCGGGGCTCATTCTTTCTCTTCTAATTGTTGCTTTCTTGTCTCCTTGGTTCTTTTGTTTTTCTCTGCAAGCAATCACAGCTTTCAGATGTTTTGGGGTCACTCCGTGTGCTGCAGTGCTAACGATTTCTTCATCCGGCTGAATGAAATGTTACAAGAGTGCAGCACAAGCGCACATTGCACATGCACTCACATGTCTAGGTGTACACATGTGTGCAAACATGACAAAGCATATCACTCACTCGAACATCAACACAAATGTAACTCTGGAGTAACTGACGGCAGAATGTGGCCTTTAAGAAGATAGTGCAGATAAAAGTTCTCATGACTTGCTTTCACAATACTTATTATGAACTGCCAGAGGAGTAAAGACATTGAGTAGAAGCAGCTGCCTGACAACATCTCTGTTATTATAATAAAGACCAGGAACTACTTGCAATGGAGAAACATACTAATATTAGAAATGACATCTACGTCCCATCTCTTGCAAACTAGTGTCCATTCATGAAATATATCAAAGATAAGCCAAACTCCTATAACATGTTAAAAGCCACCTTATTTTTAAAATCATCTTAATTTTTCATTTTATTTGTGTGTGTGCATTTGTATGCATGTATGCTGTTTTTAGGGGCCCTGAGTTTTTAACTGAATGTGCATATTGTACTTTTTGAGTTGTATGTAACATTTCCTGACAATTTGAGGGTTGGGGGGATGCCAGGGATGAAGCCCTGCTGGTTTATTTGAGGAGTGCTGCTTTTTGTAAAGGGACAAGGCAAAGGAGGATGCAAAGTATATAATTTCTGTAATTTTGTGTGATGGCAGCAGGATGGATGGGTGGCTTTTTAGTTATGTTTCTAAGTCAAAATAGATGAATCGCCTTTTCTTTTCCCTTTTGTAATTGCAGGGGCTTTAATAAAAAGAATTAAAACAATGTCAACAAAAGCACAGGGGTGGATACATTTACATATATAGCTACAGATACATCAGTGTACAGAATTCACAAGTCATGCAACATGTATTTTACACACACACACACACACACACACACACACACACACACACACACACACACACACACACACACACACACACACACACACACACACACAGTTGGAATGTACTGCACTGTTCCCTATACTGGGTATGGGCTAAATGACTTAACAGAGTGTTTCCATCTTTAGTTGTTTTGGTTTTGTGAATTTAAAAGACTCCCCCCAACCCCCATTTCCACCCGGAATAGTCCAAGGTGACTTTTTACAATGCTTGTCTCAGGAGATGATCCCTTTGACAGAGAATAGACAGGTAAAATTATTTGGAAATAGGGTAACCAGACAGCAAGTGTGAAAAATTGGGACAGGGGGTGGGGGGTAATAGGAGCCTATATAAGAAAAAGCCTCAAATACCAGGACTGTCCCTATAAAATTGGGGCATCTGGTCACTATTTGGAAAATAAGAACATGATAAATAAAAAAGCCCTTCAATAAACAACCATTCTAAACAGCGATCAAAGTCCTTGGCATTTTTCTCAACTCTTCCACAGAAAACTAATGATTAAAGAGCACTTTTTCCTTCCATGTGGCCCATGCTGGTATAATTTATGGAACAAAGGAATCGGGGGGACTTCAGTGAGAGATTCAGAGAAATGGGGTAACCAGCATAAACATCCTACGGGGGTCAAATATCTGTGTATCACATTTAAAACACGAGACCCATCGTTGCTCAAAAGTGGATCATCCAGGGACAATGCAGGATGGATTGCGTTTATGAAAGCATTTCCCCCTGCTGAGGCTTCTGGGAAATAACCTCAACAAAACCTTACAAGTTTCTAACGAACTGTTACAACCCTTCCCCCAGGAATTCAGCTGATTGTATCCCCATGTTTGTAATTTGTGTGGGTGGCACAATTAAGAATTGATATGCTTAATATGAATGGAATACTTCAAAATGTCTGAATAGAGGCAGACCAGGCACCAAAACATTGTTTAAAAGTCCCACTCAGCCTGGGAGGGAAAGTTGTGTATCAATCTAGTTCTATAATAGTGTAATTTAATGTCTAGGCCTGGACTCTGGTGGTGATATTGTACTGGAATGAATGAAACAGAGGACTTCAGGCTGAGCTGCATCTCTAGGCCCTGGCTGGCTCTATTCAGGCCAAACCTAATCGGCTTCAGCTCAACTCTGCGCCAAAGCTTCCCTCTCAGTAGTGGGTTTTTCTCTGGGTTTTGTTACTGTTTCTTAAAGAGCTCAGCTGGCTGCTGGGGCTGAAAAGAATCAAATTATTAAAGATTTTGTGGAAAATCCAGTGAGAATGGGCCCATGCAATAATGATAGCATTGTGCCACTGTGGGCCATTCCCAGCTTCCAGTGGGGAGAAATTGTCAACTCTGTCTTTGTTTTCTTAACCCTTTCAATAGAAACAAAATAATATTTAGCTTAGCACAAAATACCTTCTTTTTAATGTCTAATCCTTTAAGTTTTTTTTCTCTCCTCTCCTCCTCCTCGTCCCTCTCACTCGCTTTCTCTCTCTCATTTTGTTAGCTATCCTCCCAGAGAGATTTATACAAATTCTTTCTGTAGCCGGTTGGCTGGAGGGGCATCTGTTATCAGGAAAGTCCTTCTTGTTAATTGGGATGTAAAATGGACAATTAAATCAGTTACTAGCTACTGCTGCCAGCAAAGGAGGAAGTGGAGACATGGTCACACTTTATACTGAGGTTTCTTTTCTCCATATAAAAAGGATTAATAAATGATTAGTAGATGTTTTAATTGTTATCAAGTCCAACGGGAAAATGGATTGATTATAATCCTCTAGAATACATATTACTCATCAATGTAACATGTTTCTAACATCGGTAAATCATTTATTAGTAGAATATACAGTGTGACCAAAGAAATTTCTTTCTTTCTTTCTTTTTTTCTTTCTTTCCATCCAATCTCATAGCCACCTGTTTCAGTTGGAAACTATGTGGCTTTCAAATCTTAACTGGTATCTCTAATTGACCACCTATCTCTGTTGTTTATACCAACGTTAATATGTTGTTTCCCAGTCAGTTGCAATTAACTTGGTGCTGTGGGGGAATCTTCTTTATCTATCATGTGTATGTTGATCTTGGCGCGTAAAGAAAACAAGTACATCTGTGGCTGAGCTGCAGAGTGCCGGGTGGCAAATTAAGGCACCGGGGGCTTGGCTGCTTCCTTGCTTGAGGCCGGATGATTATGATCCGCCAGCCCAGTTCCTTTGTGAAGAACCGGCAGCGCAGTGACACCTATTCATGGCGTTCTCATGGAAGAAACGTTTCCAGTGCTGATAGGTTAGGCCACGGATTGTGTGACACAAAATACAAGGCCGGAACCTCATCCGGTGTAAATTGTTGCCTCTCCTTTGAAGCCAGTGGAGCTATGTTGATTTAGACCGGATGAGGACGTATCTTGAAGCCTAATAAGATGGTATCAAGTCTGGGACTAGGGCAGGGGGAAAGGAAACAAGACAAAAGGGTACTCACTGTACCCTTGCAGGAGAGCCCCTGATCAGGATATTCCTTCAACTTTGGCCCGCTCTAACCTATTGACAACGGAACTAGGTCATGCTGGTGAATAGGGTAGATTTTCTGCAGCCTCAGTGTCTTTCAGGCTGGGAAGGATTGTATGTTCAGTATTACAAACGGACCTTCTGTCTTTATTTCCCAACTGGCAGCGCGCTGCTTAACAAGGAGAACTGGGCCGGCCACTTTCCTCGTCACTGATGGAGGGGGCTCCATCCAGGGTGCACCTTGCCAGTTGGCTTTCATTCAGGGGAAGCTTATTCATGTTGTCAGTCCCCAGCCAAGTTCAGTTTAGGAAGGCTGGAATGCTTCAAACTGGGGAAGGGGAGGGAGGGCATCCAGGACTTCTTTGCCAGCCAGTTCCAGAGGAGACGGGATAGGTCTGATTTTTATTTATTTATTTACTTTTAAAGCTGGATGAGTTTTTATGCTAGTTTTGGCAGCCTTCGAGAATGACCCTTCCCTCTTGAGCCATAAAATGAAGACAGCAAGGAAAGTCATCTCCCACACCACCCCAAGCCCCTGATGCCTCATGACCAGATGGCAAGTGTGAAAAATGGGGATGCGGTCAGAGATAATAGGCGCCTATATAAGACAAAGCACAGAAAATCAGGACTGTCCCTCTAAAATCGGGACATCTGGTCACCCTACTAACCCCTGACCTTCCTGGATCACCTGAAGGGGTCAAGAGAGGACTCCATGGTTGGATTCAATATTTGGCCTCTCTGTTGAGACCACCAACTGTGATGACAACAGTGTAATTGGTTACCACCAAGCTGGGTTGGTGATTGAACTCACAAGTAGAGGTCAAAGCCAATGAAAACATCAGGTGATGAGCCAAAGAGCCAAAATATAGAGTATCTTTGTACCTCCTAGATAATGGTGTCTCTATGAGATCACATGCATCTAGGCTTCCAGGAGCAACAGCCGAGAACAGGACTAGAAATGCAACTCTTCATTTTGAAAACGTGGCCCATTGGCATTTGAAATGGTTGCAGATGCCCTGGGAGCAACCAGAGGCGTCAACTTTGACTCTGTCCCCTTGCCCTTCCCACATGGTATAGGGCAATCAAAAACACCTAGGTCTGGGATTTTCAACAGTCCTTTGAAGAGAAGAATCTCCCACCCACCTGAAAACATGCACCAGTCTGACCAATACTAAAGAAACCATCACTCAGCCCTAAAGCCCCTACAACCTACTGCCTGGTGCCCGACTTCCCTTTACGAAGCCAGCAAAGTGCAGCTTCCTCAATGCTGCCTTTCAGCTTCCATTATCCTGGATACCTCCAATCGGGCTTCAGGGTATTGTTCAGAGATGGTTGATATTGTCTTCTGCCCGTAGACTAGGGAAATGCAACCCTACTCACCCTGCTGGACTTGTCTGTGGTATTCCATACCCCTGCTCCCTAGGGACACCAGTCTCCTTTGCTGAACCATTTAACGGCTCCCTCAATATATATCTGAGATCAGACTCGGGAGGAGAGCAGCTGGCTGAAACTGAATCCAGGCAAGGCTGAGGTGATGAAGGTAGGAAGAGGGAAAGCTTTAGAAGAACTTGTCTTCTCCATAACTTCCCCGTCTATTGATGGCACCTGTTCTCTGCTGGTGGTTCACAACTTTGGGACTCCTCACTGCCATAAGATGCCCATACTGCCCTGGGGGCAGGTGTTGAGAGTGGTGTTGGCAGTATGTCTTAAGGTTGGCAAACTTTGGAAAACAAAATATCTAAGCTCTGGAACTGTCGCAAATGCAAAACCCGACTAGACGCGAAGGATCCAATTTCACAGTTAAGTTTGTTGGTAGCAGTTGTTATTGGTTTGCATGTCCCTTTAATGACAATTTCAAAATGACAGGTTCCCATCTGGAGGTGTCTGTACAATCGGACCCTTAGAATGCAACATTAACACTTACCCATGCAAGATGTTCTATTGAAAACAATGAAGCTACTCACATGAGTAAGGGCTGTAGCAACTGGCCCTGAATGAGCATAGCAAATGCTGACAAATATGGTGGGGAAATTTTATGGAAAGGACAGTAAAAGACCACCGAAAGACCTGAGCACAGCTATTGGCAGAGAACAATTTCAACTCTTTCTTTTCTGTGAGTGCATTACCTGCAAACAGATCCTTATGAATTTCTTCTCTATTTGAAATCATCCACCAAGTGATTCATGCAAACCTGTTTCATGCACTGGATTATAGGAGAATTTTACTTGGACTAGTCACCATTCACTCTGTGCACTGTGTGATGGGTTAGATAAATCACATGATATTATTCCTGCTTCCTGATTGGATAGCTCCAACACACACACACACACACACAGACACACACACACACACACACACTTTGGAAATGGCCAGGCAAACGCTTCTGTATATTACTGTGAGAATTTGAGACCTTCCACAAACACACTTCTGAACCAAATTATGCCTGGATGTTCATGTAAAACTAATCCTGTCAGAACAAATGTGTGATTTTTACTCAAACAAATTTTCAGAATTCACTTGGCTCTAACATGAAATATACTTTAGGCACATGTGGTTTCTCGATTATTTAAAAATAATGAATGCTTATTATTCTGCTTTTCAGTGCTGACAACTTTCCTGATTTTACTGTGTCATGTAATGTTTGGTGTTTTTCTCACAGTTCCAGGCTCCGGTTTACATGAAAATCTCAGCATTTGTTTAAAAAAAATCCTAAATTTCTAGAACTTGTGGTTGGGCTTGAAAATATGATTCCCAAGGGCTCAAAAAACAGAAGGCAAATAAAAAGAACCCAACAATGAGTATTTTAAAAATCCCATGATTTGTAAATCCATCTCATGATTTTAGAGGGCCTGACTGATAACTTTTGAATGCTTAGGGGTTGGTAATGCTGTGATCTTGAGCGTGAATGTCTCCCTTATGTATAGGGAAATAATTTAAATTCTTTCCCCTGAAAAGACTCCATCCTTCCCATGGTAGAGCTGTTTCCTTTCACTGTATTCAGGGGACCTTGGTTGTAGCATCATAGAGTCATAGACTCATAGGGTTAGAAGGGACCACAAGGGTCAACTAATCTAACCCCCTGCCAAGATGCAGGATTTGTAGTCTCTTCTGTTATCCACAAGAGGCAAGCCACCAAACAACAGAGATGCTTATTTCACTGCAATGGAAATTAAGCAAAGTTCTGCTATATTAGTCTTAAATATTAGTAGGACTTGTCTACATGGAGAAATTGACTGGAATAGCTATTGTTGAATAAATTATTCCGCAATAGCTATTCTGGAATAGCTCCTCATGTAGACATTGTTCTGGAATAAAAGTCATTTTATTCCAGAATGATTGCTCCACTTTGGAAATGCACTAATTAGTATGGAATAAAGTGACTTTTATTCCAGAATGGAGACTTCCCTCATCAAGAAGCCTCTGCTGCTTAGTCATCCTCTGCCAGAGGTTCTCATCTCTTCCACCTTGTTCTCATACAAAAAGGAAAAACAGGTTTAATTGCTGCTTCTCTCAGCCTTAGACATTTGACCACTGAAGGGGGCACTGAGAGGTGTGACAAGCAACCACATGGTTTTCTCCTCTCTGGGCTTGGAAATTCTAATGGCTTCGTGTGTTTGGAGCAGGCACATGCCTTTAACTGAAGAAGGATTTGAGCATGAGAGCTGGATGAATAGGTTTGGGTAGAGTGTTCCTGGAACAGAAAGCAGAGAGGAAGAAAGCACCAGGACATGTGTGGTGGAAGGAGATGAAAGGCATATCGAAGCTGGCAGGAGTGGCAGCAGAGTGGAGGGGGTGTGAAAAGAGACCAGGTAGGAGTTGTAACTACTAGCTGAGTGATGAAATGCCCTGGAGACACGAACAAGAAGCATGGATGTGATAAGCAGAGTGACGGGGAGCCAGCAGAAGGTTTCAGAGAAGGAAACATGGTCCAAGCTTTGGGCAGCAGCATTGTGGACAGATCAGAGGAGGGTCAGGTGAGTGCCAAAGAGACAAGAACCGATGTCTAGCCAGGAATCAATTAGAAGGTAGAAGAGCAAATTAGCTATCAGCAAGGAGAGGAAAGAATGGGTTTTCCAGATGTTCTGAAGGGTGATGTGGCAGGGTTGGTTTACAGCTTGCAGGTGGGTGGAAGAGGGGCAAGATGTTGTTTAGCTCCATTTCTGCTCCCAGAGGCATGACTGGGACTCCCACTGAGAGCAGTGGGAGGTGTGGACACCAGTTGGAGGGAAGAATGCAAAAACATGAGCACTGAGTTTATTATAACGCAACCGCTGATACATTCGGTGCTGGGCGACCAGGGTGATGGGGGTGGCACAAGAACCTGCAAGAGACTAGAAACATTCATAAAAGCAATTGAGCAAAAGCTGGAACATGGCTGATATTAGCCAGGACTTTAGGAGAGCTCGGCCAATAAGTTTGTCTATTTCCATCTCTCTCATTGCCATCCCTTGGAGTCACAGAGTCATAGGAATGATGACCTCATGAGGTCCTTACTAGTCCATCCCCCGGTCTTAGGGCAGGGTTAAGTATACCTGTGCCATCCCTGACAGGTGTGTTTGTCTAACCTGTTCTTAAAAACCTCTACGGACGGGGATTCCACACTCACTCTCTGTCTCTTTCTCTGGTGCCCCCTGCAGTGCAGGACCCCATAGTTAGCCATGGTGCCTCGTCCTTGTTTAAATGGTCTTTTCTTGCTGTACTGCATCTATGGCCATATCAGCGTCAGGAAGCCTCACAATGGCCTTACCCTACCCAGAGGAAAGACCGGTCATAGGTTCATGCTCGAGTTGGACAGTAGTAATACAGTGACTGGCTATGTGAATGTATGAGCCAGTATCTGACCTGCGCTATACCAGTGCAAATTCAGAGTAACTCCACTTACTGGAGTTGCTCTGGATTTACACAAGTGTAAATCGGAGCTCAGTCTAGCCCAATGCAGGATTCCATCAGAATGAAAACCCTATATCAGAGCATTATTGTCCTTACTGCTGCATTGTTTGTGAGACTAAAGAGCTAATCATTCCAACAGTTGGGGAGGCCTCTTTGAGGACACATATTTTTGAACTTCTCACAGGATTATGATAATAGAGAGAATATCCCTATTAAAATAATATCCCTTATGGAAAATCCTGTAGATCTTATTAGAAATTGATAACCTTTCCATAGGCTTTAGGGGACTGGGGAAGAAACCTCACTCTGTCTTTTGAATACATCATCTTGGGCTTGTCTTCCTCAACCCGATTCAGTTAGTGGCCAGTCTAAAAGGCTGACCCCTAGAGGCTGTGTGGCATGCACAGCTGAGCATGCTGGCTGGGTTACCTACAGATGTCAGGCTCCTCTATGCTGACAGGCACAATGCATGCACATATAAGAACTGGGATCTAGTCTCAGCTGAGCTACTGACTTGCTTTATGGCCTTGGGCAAGTCACCCAATCTGCTTGAACCACAATTAACCTCATGGTAAAGTGGGGATGATGCTACTTATCCATCTTTGTAAAATGCTTTAAGATCTAGCGATGCAAAATGTAAATGCAGTGTGTTATGGGAGGGAAGGAGCAGAGCAAATAGCAGGGAAACATTTTGTACCTGGGAGTTTCTTGGCTTGTATTTCTCACCATGGATACAATGTTCAGCACCAAATTCCTGTGCTGATGAGGCTCCTGTTTCAGCATTTGGAGGGATTAGCAGCCAGCTAAGGTGTGTGCTCTCCAGCCACCCCAGGGCCTAACATCCAAAGACCTCTAGAGAGCTTATACACTAGTCATAAAGTGAAGGATTAGGTGGGTATTATTAACACTGCATCTGTCATATTAATATCTGACTGCTGGTATAATTGCCACACATCTGCCCCTTGGTCTGTTTTATTTTTCAAGGCGTGCAGGCATTCACCAACCCCCCACCCCACCCCATGCCTCTGACATCCGCAGCACAACTGTTGAGGGCCCTCTTAAGAATCCTGAGGGGACGAAAAAGACACATCCTAAGAAGGTTCTGTTTCTGCTCGGCAGAAGCAAGGGAGACCTGAAAAAGAGATCAGTAATATTTTTGGGGACTTCCTGTGGAGAGGAGGACAGAGAGAGGGGAAGAATTATCTAGTGGTTAAAGCAATGATTTGGGATGTACAAAGAGCTCTTTTTGATTCCCTGCTCTGCCACAGACTTCCTGTGTGACCTTGGGCAAGTAACTTTACTCTCTCAGTGCCTCAGTTTCCCATCTATAAAACAAGGATAATAGTACTCTTTACTCCCATCTTTTGTCTATCTTGTCTATTTAGATTTTAAGCTCTCTTACTTGTGTATAAACAGTGACTAGCACAATGGAGCCTTGATCTTAATGGGCCTTTATGCTCTGTTGTAATATGAAGAATAATAGACTCCATACCAGTCCATTGTGGTAATAATTCTTAGCAATAACTATGAGGAAAACCCATAAGTGATCAATACTTGCAACACACTTGTGAAGTGCAAACTCTTTGGGGTATAGACTGACATTTACAGCTCTTAGCATAATGGGTGCAATCTGATTGCGGCCTTTCAGTACTACTGCAAAATAAATATTAAATAATGACCACAGTTACAGCATTGCAATGTTCAGGCTGTGTGCATGTGTGCTATTGCCCTCTATTGGAGAGAATCAGAACTGCTCCAGCATGTGTCATAGACTATATACTGCAAACAGCTATTGATCCTTTAGTGCCAGTGGTAGGAATTTTGCAGCAAAAGGGTTTGAATTTAGCAGTTGCTAGATATGATTAATGCAAATATTAAGGACTTGTATCTGCTCCCATTCTGTCATTGACTTCAATGGGAGAAGGAGAATTCTTTCCTGGGTGTCTGGCTGGTGAGTCTTGCCCACATGCTCAGGGTTTAGATGATCGCCATATTTGGGGTTAGGAAAGAATTTTCCTCCAGGGTAGATTGGCAAAGGCCTTGGGGTTTTTTTTGCCTTCCTCTGCAGCGTGGGGCATGGGTCACTTGCTGGAGGATTCTCTGCACCTTGAAGTCTTTAAACCACGAGTTGAGGACTTCAATAGTTCAGGGGTTTCTTACAGGATTGGGTGGGTGAGATTCTGTGGCCTGCGTTGATAGGTAAATTGATGAATTGAAGATAGGTAAATTGATGAATTGAAAATTTATTGTATGCAATACTAGCTTATGACCTGCTGTTACTATAGCCTGCTGTTACAAGCACTGGTTGGTAAACACTGCTAGTACTTTGGTCAAAAAAAGCAACGTAAAATGTAAACATCAGCAGGTAAATAAACCTATGTACTCACAACCCCTAACTCAAAATAACTCAGGCGATCGGACTAGATGACCATAATAGTCCCTTCTGACCTTAAAGTCTATGAGGAGGTGAGTGCTAAATTTGGTTCATTTCACTATGGGGAAAGGGGTTCTATCAATAATATTTACTGAAGTCCATGGTTTGAGTCACTAAGCTCTGTAGAGCTGATATCTGATTGACCATACTTTTTGGTAAGTTCTGGCCCCATCAAAACCAATAGCAACTTTGCCATTTGCTTCCTGGGTACCAGGATTTGCCCATGCATGAATATTCTTCAGAGTGAACCAAAAGTCTGCCAAGACACACATTCCTAGTTTCATGTTTCTCCTGCAATAGCTGATGTCATGACTGCGATGATACGTTTACTTACAGAATATTATTTAGCCAGTAGGTTTTTCTTTGTGTTATATGGAACTACAATTAGAGTGTGGTCCCTGGTAAACAAGGGAGACAAAACTGGAGCTCAAGCTGTGTGTAAGGTTGTTCTTTTGTGCGTATAGTTTATAGCTGTCTTCTTTATTGAGCACCTCTTGTTTAAAGTGGCTGATGATTCCATATATCATGACAATAGATAATCTATTTTAGGGCTATGTACTGAAGCACATCACTGTATTATGAGTGCCTTCCAGGTTAATTTGATTGACATAACATGGGCTTTAGGGGCCTTAGGGAGAAGAGCCAAAGATTCCATCCATGGTTATAGGTCCAGTGTAGTTTAAACAGGCACAATAGTAACAACGAAGGATGAGACATGAAAGCAGGAGCTGTGGGCATCATAGAGGAGACCAGAAGCAGAAAATATTAAGAAATGTTAGCCTTTTGTGCAGGCTTTTGGAAAAGGAGATCAGAGTTTGCTTAGTGGCACAAGAGCTATGAAAGGGGTTATAGAAGTGCAAAGAATTAGTATTATTGTGACTTACAGTGTCTGAGCTGGAGTGGCCATTTCCGTGGAGGAGCATCCAATCCTCAATTCGGATCTCAGAGAGCAAGCGAGCGTGAGGACTAATTTTTCTAAACATTCAGCTTTCCACCCTGCTGGTATGCAAGGCTTTAATCCTACCCATACTATATAATAGAATGATCTGGAGTCTGAAGCACTTCCCTCTTGAATTTATTTTGGGGAAGTTTACAGTTACAGAGCACATCTTGTCAGCATGACATTTTAGAACATTCTGAATGAATGGGGCAATGATACATTTCCGACACTAAGAGATCGGAGACCTGGAGTGAATGAGTGCAACTTCCGACATCCTCACAGATTGTCACCGACTTCAGTTCCCAAGGGAATGTATTGTCTTGTTCTGCTTAGTAGTCAGTCTACAGAAAGTTAAGAATGGAATGTCCCAAAGCATTTTCTCTTTCTTTCTATGGTGCATTAGTGTTTTTCTTTCAAACCTGAGTTTGTGGCACTCGCAAAATTACCACCCTCTTAAATTTAGTCTTCAAAATTGTCCCCAAATCGGATTTACAAGCAGCATCAGGATCTGACAACAAATCCTTCTCTTGTGGGAATGAAAAAACAACAGGATCCTTCTGACTTTGGAACCAAGAGGGGACTCCACTTACCACTGTTGGCAAACTCCTTTGGAGATGATGGTTAGTGACATAAGCACTGGGTCTGAAATACCTAGACTCCTTGCTAGCACAGATTAAAATTGCAGCAGATTCAGCTCATCACTCTGTGCTTCTGCAGTAACTCAGTGGCAGTTTATGCAGTTTATTGCGCTGAGGATCTTTTGGATGATGATGTGTGTGGATATGAAACATCAAACATCCCTCGCTGTTTTTTTAATCAGAATAGAGCTTTGCCTTGGTTAGGTTAGCTACAGCTTTCTTTTGACCTCTGCTGTTGTGCTGGAAACTACCTTCCAGTTCAAAGGCTGCATGTTAGGGACAAAAGTGGATTCTCTATTATGAGCAGGTGGTGTACCTCTGAGCTCATGGCTGTGTAATGTCATTTCTGCTACAATGAAAAATGTTGCACCCCTTCCTCAATCCTCAGAAAATGTATTTTTGGGGCTACAAATTGTCATGCAAGGGAGGGATCAGAGAGAATATTTGGTGCTAAAACTGGGGTGAACTGCCCAAGCCAGTTTGGAAATCTAAGAGTTAAAAAGGAGGGGGAAGGGATAGCTCAGTGGTTTGAGCATTGGCCTGCTAAACCCAAGGTTATAAATTCAACCCTTGAAGGGGCCACTTAGGGAACAGGGATGAAAAAAAAACTGTTTGGGGATTTGTCCTGCTTTGAGCAGAGGGTTAGACTAGATGATTTCCTGAGGTCCCTTCCAACCCTGATATTCTATGATTGGGAAAATTATTATAGCATTTTTCTTGTCCTGTTATATTGCCACAGCAGAGAGGCCTGTGAATTCCAGAATGGTGTGGTCTTTAGATCCTGGTGCCCACCAGTAAGAACATAAGAACGGTCATACTGGGTCAGAGCAAAGGTCCATCTAGCCCAGTATCCTGTCTTCCAACAGTGACCAATGCTAGGTGCCCCAGAGGGAATGACCAGAACAGGTCATCATCAAGTGATCCATCACCTGTTGCCCATTCCCAGCCCCTGGCAAACAGAAGCTGGGAATACCTCTTGCAAAGGGAGGGATCACCACATTTTGAAAGTTGTTAACCCCTGAGGTACAGAAGGGATACCAAAAATGCCCTGGGTTCATTTTATGGACATTTGAAGTTTGCTATTAAAGCTCATCTCACAAGCATGGCTTGTGAAAGGTGTGTGCTAATCAGACTTGGCAGGTTTATACAACTACTGTTTGGCTTCATGATCAATGTGATACTTTTAAGATGAAGAGGGGAAGCCTGCAGCTTTTCACAGACAAGGACTTTGGCCCAGATCCTTAAAGGTATTTAGGTACCTAACTCCCACTGAAATCAATGGGAGTTTGGCACCTAGATATCTTTCAGGATCTGGGTCATTGTAACTAGATATAATTCGGAAACTGACTACAGGTGTTGTTCCTAATCTGTTCTAAAACCAAAGCCCATATACTGCTGAGAGTCAAAAACTCACCCCCTTTCTTTATTAACAAAGCCATTAAAAATAACAAATATCAGCCAAAACTCCACCGCCCCCCAGGCTTGGCAGCTCCTGGTGTTCCTACTGCAGGTTTGCTCATCCCTCACCCTAGGTCCTCTTTCTCTAAAGAGCCACACCCAACTGCTTTCTCCTATGCAGATACAGCAAGCCATTCACCTCAGTGTCAGCAGAATTCACTGCTATGTTGTTGTTTTTTCCCCCAAACCCTTAGGTTAATATTCAAACTATATGCTTCAAAGGAAATGGAATCTTCTTTATTTGGCACATTTGATAAGCGGTGCTAAAAGACGCATCCTTTTCCCACTCTCATTACTATAGATTCATCCGTACACCATTCCCATAAATAACTTTTTAATTCAGATGACTGGTAGGTATCTGCTACAGAAGAGTCATGTGTGGCCTCCAGGGTAGATTTTCAGTGCTGACATGCAAACATGTTAATAAGGCATGTAACAGCAGTTGAAAGCAGTTTTTACCTCAGGCTGGCAACCAGCAACTTTTGTTATTAATTGTTATAAAAACAAAAAAAACTCATTATTTAGATTGCCGGCCCTGTGGGGACAAGGACTCTGCCTTTTTGTTCTGTGTTTGTATAACAACTAGGACAATGGGCTCCTGATCCATGGTGAGGCCTCCTAGACACTCCCACAATGCAATAAATAGTAATACCTTCCCACATATCCCATTTCTCCGGGTGTGTTTCCAATACCCAAACACCCCCATTAGGGGCCAAGTACTTCAGAAAAGTTCCACAACAATTCTGCTGGAGTCCTTGCTTGTATTTGGCATGTCTGGAGTCTCTTATGTAAGCCATGGGAGCTAATGTTCTGCTGTAAATGGCATTGGTGAGGCCTCAGCTGGAGTACTGTGTCTGGTTCTGGGTGTCACACTTTAAGAAAGAGATGAACAAATAAGAGAGAGACCAGCGGAGAGCAACAAAACTGATAAAAGGTTTAGAAAATCTGATCTATGGGGAGGGGCTGAAACACTGGGCATGTTTAGTCTTGAGAAAAGAAGACTGAGTGGGGACCTGATAACAGTCTTCAAATATGTTAAGAGCTGTTACAAAGAGGATGGTGATTGTTTGTGCTCCATGTCCACTGAAGGTAGGACAAGACGTAATGGGCTTAATCTGCAGCAAGGGAGATTCAGGTTGGATATTAGGAAAGCTTTCTAACTCTAAAGAACAGGTTACCAAGGGGAGGTTGTGGATTCCCCATCATTGGAGGATGTTAAGAACAGGTTAGACCAATACGTGCCAGGGATGGTCAAGGTTTGCTTAATCCTGCCTCAGGGCAGGGGGGTGGATTAGATGACTTCTCAAGGTCCCTTCCAGCCCTACATTTCTATGAGTCTATATGACACTTTTTTGTCCAACAGAACCAACACCTGCGAAGGGGGTGGAGTGTTTCAGCCGGGCCTTGCTAGCGTGTTACACCAAAACCCAGATGGGCAATCTATTCAGATCCTGAAGTGCTAAGACCATGTCCACAAGCCTTCCACATGCTGATTTCTGTGTGTGGAAGGTTTGTGGGTCCAGGTTCCTAATCTCGGGTAGTAAAAGTATTTACTGATTTAGCTGTGAATATCAGCCAAAGTCACATGGCTACACACATTTGTCCCACCTGCTACAATTAATTGAAACACTTTCCTAGCCAAACTGATGTTATGGAAACCAAGGTGTTCCTCTAACATGACTGAGCCCAATCTTCTGTGGTTTTGGTCCCAGGTCTCCGGAAGATGAAACCATCTGATGGCTGTTCAGTGGTCTATATGAATGAATTTGTAACCTCAGCTCAATCCACAGGGACAGGTCTCCACATCATAAATCCCACCCATCTTTACTGATACTCATCTCAGCAGCCAATGCTGGAACTTGAGGTCTGAATGGGGCATAGATTCAGAACAGATCTTCATTCCTAGAGGTGCTCTGAATGCAGGCAAGTTGCTCGTGAGGGCGTGATGCATGAAGGAAGCTTGCCAACTGCCACTGCTCATGATGTACTTTCTCTGGGGATAAACACACAGTCTCTGGAGATGAAAAGAAACACGGTGCTCAACCAAATTTTGAAAGAACCAGGCAGCGGAATGCAGTTTAACTGGGCAGGGTTGTACCATGGGTATGCTTTTCTCATTATAGATGGATGTAGAAATCTATTTAATCCTGCTGTCCTTTCTCCAAGCCATCTGACAGACACACAGAGTTGACCTCTCCGTAACACTAGCACCAAGTTCATTAGTTAACACTTTTCACCTGTTGACACTCGCAAGTAAATCCCAGACTGGATTGTAGCCCTGTGGAATGCAATTCTGGCGATGTGCCACCGAATGCATATACAATGGAAGAAAAAAAATCCTCACCTGCAAATAAAAGGGCATAGTAAGCAAATTCCAAAGCCAGGCAAGGGAGAAATGGGTGACAACACTTCCATATTATACTGGGCATGGATCTGGACTTGTTTGAATGTTCCCAGGGCTGCAAGATGAAGCTAGGCAAATTCAGACTGGAAATAAAGCAATAATACATTTTTAACAGGGAGGATTATTTACCGCTGGAACAATTTACCAAGGGTCGTGGTGGGTTCTCCATCACTGACAATTTTTAAATCAAACTTGGACGTTTTCCAAAAAGTGCTGCTCTAGGAATTATTTTGGGGAAATTCTACGGCCTGTGTGATACAGGAGTTCAGACTAGATGATTGCAGTGAGCCCTCCTGCCATTGGGGTCCATGAATCTATGAATATAGAGGAATTGGCTAATCAACCCTTCTCTGAACAATAGTTAAGGATCTGATGTTTCTCCCAGAGGCTAAGTGCCCGCAACGCCCATTGCCTTTGATAGGAGCTTAGAGCACAGAGCATTTCCCCCCAATTTTGGCCCCAAACCATAGTTATTAGGCATAGCTGCTGTCTGATGGCCAGTAGGTGACCTATGTTGGTGGTCTCTGTCCAGCTGTCAGTGAACACACATCCACACACAGAACCCATTGTCATAGCTGTATCTGAGCAATAACTTTTGTTGCTGTTTCTCATCAGAGAGGTAGAACTGCCACATTTCCCCTATAGGTAGCCACTCCTGGTCCAGGGGCTGTGTTACCTATATAATAACCACCCCCATCCCCAAATTTTCCCCTTAATCTGGGGTAAACCCCACCTACCAGGAGTACCTATGCTTGCAGACAGCAGGTAATGTGGGTGCTGGGGGAATCTAGGTGTTTGTTTTGTCCAGTTAAACAAAAGAATGCTTTCCCTTATCCGACCAAGCAGCCCACACTGCTTGGCAAATAAACTTATCTCAAGGGTCCTTTGCTGAGAATATTTATCATTTCTTCCTGGAAAATATGCTGAGTATGATAACCCAGTGTGATGCTTGAGTGGTGTAATTCAAAGCTGGGTGGTGGGAATACTTTGCTGGGGCAGCTCATCCGTGCTATGTATATTTTGAAAATACCTGCCTGTGGGTTTGCGCCAAAGGCAGAAAACACCATCTTCTCATTTACAGGTGTAACACCGACAGATTCCAGTTGTCGGCACGTGGGATTGAACGTGGGACTTCTGCAGCTAAATGCACACGCCTCTACTGCACGAACTAAAAGCCCTCTGCTGCTAGTGAGGGCTGTAGTAGACTCATTAATCTCTCAGTGGCCTCAGTGCCACTAGTGGGGACAGAACACCACACCCAGGAGATGTGTGGGTTACACAGGCATTTTCATGACACTGGTGGCTGACCAGCTAATGCTGGCAGATAGAACTTTAATTATCCCCACTTTACCTATGAGGAAATGAGGCACAGAAAGAGTAAGACCCAGATACCTCAAGGCTTTGAGGCACCTCAATACCCTTTGAGGCCCTGGGCCTCAATGACTTGTCCAAAGTTGCATGGGAGTCTGCCTTAGTCACAGGATCACCCTCCTTCTGGACAATTTTTATGAGCTCTAGGGATAAGTCATCCCTGTCAGGCAGGGCAAAGCATAGATTATAAGGCCAGATGGGACCACTGGGATCAGAAAGTCTGACCTGCATAGCACCTTCCATAGCCTCATAGCCATAGACTTTCCCTGAATTAATTCCTGTTTGTAGTATCTGTGGTATTCAGAGCACATATGTGGAGGGGTAAAGTCCATCAGAGGTGGGGAGATGGCCCCAGAGTCCCTTCCATTTGGTAGTGAAATGTTCACAAGAGTCTCTGAAAGGATGCCTTCTCACCATCATTGCTGAGCGGGGCAGCATCAGTGGACAATTGCACGGCCATTCCCTATTACGTATCTGTTCTGAGGAGATCAGTTGAGGACTTTAGTCTCCTGGGCATCGAGTGGACTGTCCCATTTCACCGGAACCACCTTAGTTTAAAAAATGACAAAGATAGTGAATGATTGTGCGTGTTTTTTGAGGTCTCTCATGCTCTCCCTTCTCTTTTAGGGCCAGATTATTCAAAAGAGCTCAGCATCTACCATCCTCCTGACTCATCCTGCTGAACTTTATTTGAAAACTTGCCTCCAATTCTGGGCACTCTGTGCCCTTCTGAAAATTCTGGACTTATCTAACCCTATAAGACTTAATAGAAGACTCTTATTGACTGAGCAGTTCCTTCTAGGCAGCCAAGAACTAAGCAGAGCATCTCCTCTGTTAGGAGTGGGCCACATGTTTCATCATTACTTTATTCATCTTATAGTAATGGACTCCAGGAACATAATCTGCTTAGTTTAACAAAGTGAAGGTTAAGGGGTGACTTGGTCATGGTCTCTAAGTACCTGCATGAGGAACAGAAATTTGTTAATGAGAGCTTTGATCTAGCAGACAAAAGTATAACAAAACCCAATGACTGGACATTCAATCTGGACAAATTCATACTAGAAGTAGGGTACACATGTGTTAACAGTGAAGTTAATTAACCACTGGAACAAGGGTTGTGATGGATCGTCCATCACTAGACATTTTAAAATCAAGATTGGATGTTTTCTTTTCCTAAAAGATACACTTTAGTTCAAACAGGAATTACTTCAGGGATGTTCTATGGCTTGTGTTATGCAGCAAGTCAGACTAGAGGATCAGAGTATTCCCTTTTGGATTTAGAATCTATTATTCTGCATGATAACAATATTTCTTTCTGCCTTTATAATCTCTGAATCTATTAACTTAACCCCAGCTCTGTTGCATGACACAATACAGAACAGTAGCCCAGTAACATGGAAAAAAGAAATCTAAACCAGACAGGTTAAAATTAATACTTTTTTTTAATTTTCATTATAAAGTTAACACATCTATCAAACTTAACTGGTAACAAAAACAGTTACAAGACACTGCTAGTGTGCTGTCAGTAGAAAATCAAGTAAAAGACAATGAGGTCACACGCACAACTGCTGAGCAACCGCACTGTCCCGATGAGTTATTTCTGCAAATATATACTCTTGCTAATATATACATTTATTCATAAAATAAATAATCATAAAAAAAATCATCAGACTTATCAAAGTACCAAAAACAAAAAAAAAGAAAAGAAAAGGTGACAACCCTACTTTGTACAATAGCTTTGGAATTTCAGGTTTTATAACACCTGCATTCTGTACGAAGGGGGAGCGGGGTGGAAGGTGGGAAGGAGGGGCTACAGACAATGATGCTGCTTTGAAGATGGTGATGTAAGCAGGGCAGACTATGTTCGGAAGGGAGGCAGATGGGACAAGGGCCACCCACAATAAGTTACTGCTGGAGGTTCCATACTATGGGGGAAGCCCCCATGGTCCTATGGGACTGCATTTCATGGCTTTAGCACAGCTGCTGGGCTCATCAGATAGTCAAAAAGCAAAGTGAGGCCCTACCTGTGCAGGGCTTGATCTGTGAACTATGGAGACTGATACCATGGGAATACAGTGGACCAGTTTGGTGGTGCTCCGTGCAAAGTAGGAAGTGGGGAGACCTAAGGATGAATTGTAGCCTGTTTGACAGTGACAGGGCTTGGCAGCTGGGTTGTGTTGGGGTCGCTTGTGATGTAGGAGGGTTTTGGCAATGGGTTGAGGGGATCATGGTATCAGGGAAGGTTTCATGAACTAGGAGTCAGCTCTAGAAAGGTTTTGGCACCTGGGTTGGAGGAGTTTGGGCCTCTGATGCTTTCCAAGAAGTGGTAGCAGTTGACAGGTGCACGCTGGGGAGGGGTCCTGACAAATATGCATCCACCCCACCCCTAGTCCTAAAAACCACAGAGCCCCTTGCAGCTGCCTGTTAGCATAGGTCTGAAGCAGCCATGCCCTTGGGCTGTTTGGTGGAGAGGGCTGCGAGTTGAAAAATAAATAAATACTAATAAATAAAGGTGAAGGAACCTGGCAAAGGGAAAGGAAAAATGGGAACGCTTCCCATCACGTCCCTGACAACTCCCACACGTGGCTGCCTGAGGCTTTCATCACAAGAGCCACTCTGGAAGGAGAGCCAGGCCGAGGAAGAGAGAGAGAAAAAGGAGGTGAGTGAGCCACACGGAAAAGATTCGTATGGCCATTGAAACGGGGGAAGATTGCCCTGCTTGGATTATATGCACAAAACATGTGGATTTAACCCAGAGGTGAATGGGGTAGAATTTTTCCCACTTTCATCATGTACTCGCCAGCAGAAATAGCAGAGAATTCACCCCCCTCCTCCTCTCAGTCAAATTCAGCAGCAATCACTAATGTAGACTCAAGTAATTGCTTGCATGATATTGGTCCCTGCCTCATGCCCTTGTACACCAGTGCTAATCCGGAGTAACACAACTGAAGTCAAAAGGGTTCCTCCAGATTTACATCAGTCCAGGTGAGAGCAGAATTAGGCCCATACATAGGTTTCCATCCTAAGGTCTGGGGGAGCTTTGCAAGGGGACGAAGGAGAGTTAGGCACCCAATTCTCACTAGGAGATGAGTGACTATCTCCCACTTTGAAAATCTTCCCCTTTGCCAATGAAGGAGAAGTATCACTATCCCCACCTGATAAATGGGGAAACTGAGGCAAAAGGAAGTTGGAATTGGTTTGCCCAAGGGCACAAAGGAAGGCAGTGGCAGAATCAGGAATTAGCTTCTCATGGCCCCTTTCTGGGGATATAGACCACTAATAGCTCCCAGCTTCAGTGTCAAATGGAGTGTCTCATATCCTGCTGTGATGGGCAGATGAGGCCCAGGTCAACAGCTTCTGGGTCCCATGCTTAGCACTGGACCACCCAGGAACCACAACTCAGTAGCTCTGTTTGGGGCACAAGAGAGAATGAGAGAGACAGTGAGATTGGGGCCTGGCCATGGGAGCCTGAGCTGTCAGGAAAATCATCCCGCAGAATGCAACCCAGGCCCCATGGCTGCCCAGGGAGAGCTGGGAGAGATGGCCACCAGCGTCTCCATTACCTGTTCTCAGAGCCAGGCTTTACTTGCTAGCTGGCAGAGAACTAAAGAACGAGGGAAAGAGAGCCATTGAAACACAGACAGGGCGTCTCCCACCCCCCAAACAGCCTCCCCTCCCACCTTTGTCCTGCCCCTTCTACAGCCCCCATCCCTGGATATGCAGCTAGAGAGGCTTTGCCCTGGGCACACAGCCCATTTTCCTAGGTACGTCACTGTCTGGAAGGTCCTTCCTGCTTGGTGGCTTCAGCTCTGAAGGAGGAAAGGCTCAGGGCCTTGGGAGACAGGAAGTTGTCTACATTCTAGGGTCCAGCTTAGACCGAACGTATGATTTGTTTTGCGTGCCTGTTTTTTTAATACATTTCTTCCCAAACCTGTAGTCAAGGAGTCGAGAGAAGCCTATGGCAGCTCCGAAGAGGAGTCGATGCTCAGGTAAGCACCCCCGCCTCTCATTAGGTACGGCTGCTGTGACTGCCCTCTCCCATTGCATATTCTCAGCAGGCTTGAACCTAGCCCCTTCAGCATCAAACGCTACCACTTCAGCTAAAGGAGTGATGCTGGCTGCAGTAGTAGGGTGTTCTCCTGTCTGTGGACTAGCCACTGGAGGGGGACACCACACATACACTTTACAGGTGGGTTATACTCAATCTTCTCTCAGGCTTACGCCCCGACTGCCATAAAACTAGATGCAAAGCCCATTGAAATCAAGGGAAAGATTCCCATTGCCTAAATATGGGATCAGATCCGTAGTACCTGGCACTACACGCCCTATTGAAACCCACCTAAGCCATGAACAGGCATCTCTGTGTGTGTGTGCGGGGGGGGATGGAGGGCAGGAGGTTGGTAGAAAACTTCACACCTTTCGCCTCCCTTTTTCTTCCTTTGACGCTAAAATAAACACCCCCTAAGTCAAAAAACAAAACAAAACAACCAACCAAAACAAAACAAAAACCAATTTCTTTCATAGAAAGAAAAAAAATAAGGCCAAATTCTTCCCTGGGGTCCCTCCACTGGCTGCAATGGAGATGTGTCAGGGATCATTATGATCCATCAGGCCTGGTTTTATAGCTACAGTCGATGTGGAATAGCAGCATTTAAGAAGAGGATTATGTTTTTTTCTTTTTTACTTATTTTTCTTTATACAGCTGTGTTTCTTGGCTTGAAGTATCTTTCCCCCTCACGCTATGTGCCGTCTGCTCCCAAGATACATTTGGTCACACACAAGAAGACAAGGGAAAAACACTGCGTTTTATTCAGGGTGGGTGGGACAGTTCACATTTGTCAGCATTAGGAGATGAATGGTGCTGTGGTTTTTGACCTAAGTGTGTTGTGTGTACAGAATAAATAAAGGTGGAAGGGAAAGATTTTGTGAAACCTGTTTAAGATTATGGTGACTCTTAGCATTTGACATTTGCAAAGTGCTTCCCAGACAGTAAGTAATGAATACGACACCTCAGGGAAGCAGGTGGTTTCACTCCTGTTACACAATATGACAACCTGAAGCAGACAGGCTGTGGCCCTAATTTTGCAGCTGTGGCCTCGGGTCTTGGGTGCAAATTCAAGGTGAGACTCCTTAAGACACCTCAAATTGAGTGCCCAAAATCAGTGGCCAGTTTTGCAACATGAGGTCCCAATGACTTGTCCAAGGTTATAGATGGAGCCAGTCTCGGGGCTAGCAGACCTGCGGCACCCAGACCTCTCACTAAATCATCTCTCTCTCCTCTGAAGAGTCAGACCTGGGACTAGAACTCACAAATGCATTTGGGGCCATTAACAGAATGCATGCAGTTGTCTTTTCACTGGTTTAAATGGGGGCTGGATAACCTCCTTAGGCTATATGATGATGAATATTTACATTAGAACAAGAAAGTTGTTGAGAAATTGGATATGGGCCTTGTTCAAAATCCTTGGTTTTGCGGGGGGCATCCCAAATGTCAAACTGTTTGAAATCTGAACCCCAGTCTAAACATGGCAGCTTGAGGCCCATCTCCACAGCAGATCCATTCCTCATATTACCCATCTGCCATAATTTAGGCTCAAGATTTTGTGTTTCCCCGGAACAGGCCATTGCTTAGCAAGTGCCTAGACTTTTCCTCACACTTCCCAAGCAGAGTTGAGAGCTAGCGATGGTGGGCTTGATTCTGATCACACTCATAGTGGGGTAAATCAGAAGTAACTCTTGGTGGAGCTAGAATGCTGCAGAAGTGATGTGAGACTAAAGTCAGGCTGACTGGTTCTCCCCAGGGACACTCAGAACCCCTAACTCATGTCTTTGCATGGGCGATAAGCAGGGACAGATTTTAAACTACCTTACTCCAATGTATAAGGGCTAAATTCTCTGCTGGTCTAATCCCATTGAAAGTCACTGGAATTGCACCAGCAGTGAAGTTGGCCCCCAGTGATTGCTAAACCCACACTTGTGCTCGGTGCTATCCAGGCTATGGTGCAGCCCTCATCCTCAAGGCATGCAAGCTCCATCTAGAAGTGTCTTAAGCGACCTGCCATGTGTTTGCGGTCCCTGGATCATGAACTGCATTTATTTATTTTTCCTTACCAAATCTTTTCCAGTTTGTTTTAAGGACTCCTTCCACTCCAGGTAAGATTTTCAAAAATGTCCAGCTGTTTCCCTTCCTTTTAAAGCTAGTGCACGAATATCCCTATCCTAGGCCATTTCCTTCTGCAATGGCTATTAGCCAGGATGGGCAGGGATGCAAAACCATGCCTAATTCTCTACTTATACGTTCTTTCTCTTTTCTAAACCACAGATGAAGTCACTCTGGCATCATTCAGCCTTTACACACAGAGTAGACAAAAGTGACCTCGTCAATCCAGAGGGCTAGCTTGCGCCTCTGGGCACAGCTCAATTTAGAAGTAGTCCGGGAGGCGCTGGGACTCAGAGACATGCCTCTGGGGCACAACTCCCTCCCCATTTTTCTCCATGGGGATTAGACTCCGTTCATTCCTTGTCTCGGCTGTATTCTCCCAGCTCGCCTGCTCAGGTTGCAGAGAGAAAGCCAGCTCGAGGAGGTGCTTGTATTTCCCCACTCAGGTGTGTAGTCACAACCTAGTCCAGAGTTGTGATCCAGCTCCCCTGGCAGTCGGTGGAAGGGCTCCCATTGCTCTAGCCTCATTTCCATTTCTGCAATTCTTGATGGCAAAAGGAAAAATAAATCAGGCCCTTTCTCATTTCTCTAGATGGGACCCCCAGCAGGTGGGGAAAAGAGGGTGAGGCACAAAGGAGGCAAAGGCTACGCGTGATGTGACTCTGTGCTTCATTCACCTCTCACTTACACCAGTGTAAACCAGGAATAATGCAACCAAAACCAATAAGGTTATACTGCTGTCAAAGCCAGTGTGAGGGAGTGAAGCGTCTGGCCTGAGAACCCACAACCCCAGGTGGAGCCTGGATTACCATTCAGCAAGTTACATTTGCTACTGTAAATTGGCAATCCTGATCTAGGTATCAGAGGTACGACAGCTTGCAACACAACACAGGCAAAGGAACGGAGTCAAAGGGGCGAAACAGCCGAACAGCAGAGATAGGGCTGTGCTGCAGAGTTGGGATTTGGAGCTGGATCCAAACTTTCCCAAAATTGAGGGAGGTTCGGACACAAGGTTTTTGATTTGGCCTGTTATAGAGACACTAGTTGCGGAGGTTGGATCTGGCTCCAAACTTGGCCAGAGTCCAAGGCTGTTCCAGTTCAGGGATTGTCTATCAACACATAACACGCAGTCCTGCAGAACCGCTGTTCCCTACAGATTTCTGTTCTGAGGATTCTGCTGAGCCCCCCGATTAGCCTGCATGAGCTGTATGGAGCCGATAAAATGAACTAAGTGCACTTTCCAATGTTACTTTGTTTCTTAAGCAGAGGTGGGGAAACACCTTTCCTGCTCTCCTTTCCTTGTTGGCCTGTGGTGCAAATGATGTCCTCACCACCTTAATCACAGGCGGTTTGTGCCCTACCCCACTGCACGTCTCAACGGGCAGCCTCCTTCTAATCGGCTGAGTCACACCCCTGCCTCCACAGCCACAGTTGGGTCAATGTCTGCTGGTGTGTCTGCTGAGGAAAACAAGCCATCTCGGTCTCTGTGGCCATGCGTTTGCTGGGTTCCCTTCTGTGCACTGAGTTTTTACGTACGACATGCACGCATGTGTATACAGATCAAAGCATCTACCACGCCTGTTGCATTGGTGTCAGTGGGCCCTTGGTAGTAATCCATCAGCAGTCTCTTTCTCTGCAGAAGTACTAACTGTGTCACTGCGTCCTATGTCAAATCTGGCAGAAACCACTATGTTAAAAAGTTCATGCTAAGAGCTCGTCCATTCTATAGCAGTAAGGAATGTTTGCAGAATTCCCCTGTTCCCAGAAGAAGTGGAAGAAGGTTTTTTTTTTTAATGAATTGAATATTTTATTTTATTTGAATTTTTTGCCATTCATGTTGCACACAGACTCTGGTTGCTGGAGCTTGGAAAGGATCTCAGTACGTTCAGAGCTGTTGTCCGACATCACCTCTTCCTATTGGGTTGGGAACAGCAGGTGTTCAGGAAGTTGCAAGTCTTTCAAAGGACACTTAATAGCAGGAGTCTCTTTAGGTTAGTTGAGAGAAGAGCAAAGAGTCATGCCCCCTGCTAACAATCTTCTCTGCAGTTCTGTTCTGTTGGGTAGTTAAAGAAATCACAGTCTCCTAACCGGTGCATAATCTTTTTGTATGGAGTTCCATATTTGTAATGTTAGCCTCCAGATGCATCTTGGGACGACCAAGAAGTCATTAGATCTATTCTATCCAGCCAGTTTTAGCCTTTTTTATTTTTTCTTTTACTATAAAAAAAAGTAGATCTTTCCCATCTACACAACCTCAGAAGAAGCAGGCTCAAATCTGTTTCTCTGCATGGAGCCTGTCCAGGGAACTCCTGCTTTACTTGCACGTGTGAACGTCGTAGACTCGTATGCATTCCTGGCAGCTGACGTAGCAGCACCAGTGGAAGATACAGTGGCACTTCTCTTTCCGTTTCTCAGTCCTTGTGTTGTGCCCGCGGCCGCAGCACAGAAGGTCGCATCCGTCTATCCCGTGGGAGGTGACGTTGCAGATCCGGTCGCGGGTCCCAAAGGAGCCCGTCTCGGGGTTCGGCTCACAAAAGTTTGGTGAGTTCTCATAGTAAACCAGATCTCTCTCAGTTGGGGCCTTGAAGAAGTTGTACTTGGGCCTGAGCGTCTCGACCCAGCCACGGGACTCCCGATGCTTCTCCACCACCATTTCAGAAGCGCTGTCATATTTGTCCTTGAGATAGTCACCGATGACCCTGAAATCCGGCTGGGACCACCAGCACGTCTTCACCTCACAGCTGCCTGACAGACCATGACATTTGCACTTCAGATGCATGTGATCAATAATGGACTGGAAAAGAGAGAAAAAAGGAAGAGGGAAATTATTAGCCCATAATATGGATTAGTAATACATTCTGTTATTTACCTAGCACTTCTCATCCCAAAGAATGCCAGGCAGAGTTCCTCAGCTGGGGTAAACCAGTTTAGCTTCATTAACTACACTGATATACACCAGTTAGGGATTGGATGTGGTCTCCATAAAGTGCTTTCGATGATGGTTGAAGTCATTCCTGTACCTGTGTATGTAAATATTTCTATAGCTCTATTCACACAGAAAGACCACTTTGCTCAGGAGTGAAATGCAGCCACCTCTCAGGTGGACTACTGCAGCTTTTTAACAGCACTTAGCCAAGCTAAACAATACTTTAAGACAGGGAATGAAGGAGGATTCATAAGTCGATTTAAACTGCAGGGAGAATTCACAAGCGAAATGTGCTATGATTATTTAAACTACAATTTAGCCCGGTCATCAGAGCTCCCTTTTCTTGCAAAAGAGACTCAAGTCACCTACTGAATCACCAATGCCACTTCCTGCTGCACCCTAGGATTTTCTTCACCGGCCTCTCAACAGTGTGTTGAGCAGGTCACACCTTAACAGCTGAGAGCACAGCTCGCAGTGATGCCAACTCTTGCAATTTTATCACGAGCCTCACGGTAGTTGGCATTTTCCTTAAGGCCCCAGCTCCTGGAGGCAGGTGATAGGTGAGAATCTCAGCTTTCATTTGAAAAAACAAAAAGTATGTTTCTAGCCTCCCCCACTCCCTAGATTGCCAACCGTGCAGAGAGCAGCAGGTAAATGAAAAGAACACAAAATGTATGATTATTTTTTAAGCTAGTCTCATGATTTGAGAAGTCTGACTCTTGAGTTCTTTGAAGGCTTGGTGTCAGCAGTGCTGCATCTACGGGTGGCATGGTTACCAGAGGGAGCGGGTGAAATTCAGTCCTGGTCTAAACGGAAGAAATCACCATTGACTTCAATGAGACTTATGCTTGCCTCACCCATGGCTGAAATTGATCCAAAGATTTCCACGGCACTGCTTACCACCATTTCGGAGGTGGAAGAAAGCCTGATACCATTTACTCAATATACTGTGTTATTCAGAGCTGATCAGCAAATTTCTGAATGCATGAACAGACTAGTACCAAGTTAAGTCCAAAAGATTTGCCATGAATCAGCAACTACCATGTGCGATCAACATTTTTTGGGTGGGTTTTTTTTTGCCAGTTAGGCAGCTTCATTCACTGCCAAGGAGATTGTAATTAGTGATGGGAGAACCGCAAAATGTTTGGTTCATATAATCATCAAAATCTCAGTCAAAACTTTTGGTTTGGATATTGGATTTGAATTCTTATGAAAATTGGTTCAGACTTCCCCTACTGCTCAGTTTTATTAGCTGGAAATATTTGAATCTGGAGGATTGGAACTTGTGCACCTAATGAGTGTTAGCATGGTGTGAATGGAAAACATATGCTATTTCTGAAGCAACAGGATTCAGTTTTAATGTTCTGCCATTTTCTATCTGATCTATGATATTTGTAAGGGGCCTACAAATCGGAGTCTTGAGGATGGACTGATGATGAAGATAGCCCGGACAAGAGCCTAAATTGTCACTGTTGAACTTACAGCTACTATTGTATCTTTTTATTGATTCTCATTATGAGACAAATCCCTCATTTCCATCCTACCCAACCCTGCGGCTGTACTCTTTATCCCTGTCTTTTCCTGCCATCAGAAATGCTGAGTAACCCATGGTACCCAGGCTCCGATGGATAACTTTATGTAAAATGACCCTGGCGATATGTCTTGCTTCCCTCTTCTACTATTTAGTTGCTGCATCCCTCATTTTGTGGTGGGACTTCATCTTGAATTTTAAAGGTCTGTGTTCCACATCTCGGGCCAGATTCTTAGCTGGTGTAGACTGGAATAACTCCATTGGCTTCAATGGAGCTTCACCTAGGGTGACCAGACAGCAAGTGTGAAAAATCAGGACGGCGGTGGGGGGTAATAGGAGCCTATATAAGAAAAATACTCCAAAATTGGGACTGTCCCTATAAAATCGGGACATCTGGTCACCCTAGCTTCACCCATCTCCATCAGTTGAGGATCTTGCTCTGAGGTTTTGGCCTGTTCTGGACTGTGGTTACATACTGTAGTGGAACTCCATATTGGAAGAGCGACTACTTCGTAGTCATATGTTTCTATGGAAGTGGATAGGCCCCATTCCTTCTCCCATTGTCAATAACAACTTAATAAGGGAGTAGGATCAGGTTAAGTTATTTTGATTCTGTGATTTAATGAAGTTTGATCCCTATATAAGAGAAACCACGAGCTCTCTGTAGCGAGGAGAGAACAGGAAGCAACTTTTGTGAGGCATATAGTGGGGTGAGGGTTGGAGAAGTTAGCTCCAAGCCAAGAAAGTTTCCTGGTGGTGTTAGGAAGCAGGTGCACTGGATGGACAGGCTGAAGCCTTGTCCTGAAATGGTCCAGTTGACAGCAAGTCCTTTTCCCCATGGCAGGTTGGTGCTAACCACAGGCACTGAGAGTAAATGTGGGGCTATTTTAGGCACCTGCTAGGCGTGAAGAGGCACAGAAACTAGGCTGTGAGCACAGGGAAGTCTGCATGTGATGACCATCTTCTTAGATTTCATTTGTACTGAACCTAAGATTTTCAGGGCTGAGCACATGAGCTTGAACTAAGGGGTTAAGGCCAAAATCCTCAAAGGCATGCCCTCAATGGGAGTTAGGCACCTAAACGCCATTGAGGATCTAGGCCTAAGACCCATAGCTGGCAGCTATAGCAGACTCTTATCCTCTGTGGATCAGGCACAGAGGGGAATCTATAACACACACTGGGAAGTAGGGAGCTGCAATGTTGAACCCAGTTCACCTGAGGTTCTTCTTGCCGTTCACCTAGGATTTTCAGGGGTGGAGGGGGGTGGAAGGAAATGTTTTTAGGGGTTCAATAAAATGAAACTGCATGGCCTTACTGTTCTCCCAGCTTCGTTGTTGTGCCTGTTCATGGCTGACCGAGCATCTGGCCTGTTCTCCCGGGCATCCGCAAACTCTCGAGACACCATGGTCCCAAACTCCACGTCTTCACTGCAGCCTCCCCATTTCCAGCCTTCCCCGGGGGGTCCCTTGTGGCGAGTATCGCAGCCGCAGATGGTGGCTGAGCCCTCGGCGCAGGATCTGGTCACCGCAAAAGCAACACCAGCGGAGGCGATGGCGTGGACGAAGGCCGACTCCCTGGTAGCTGTGGAAGAGGGAAGGATGCAGGGATCTGTTACTGAGTGGTGAACATGAGTGATCTTTCCTAACGGAATGACATGAGCACCTCCTCTGAAGAACACAGTAGCAGGCTAGGAAACCCGCCTCCTGATGTAAGTATCCCATTTCCAGGCAGGGCCATTTCCAGAACTAAAAGACACAATGAATCAGGGTTGGACCTGATTCAACACCCACTGAAGTCAGTGGAAAGCCTCCATCCAATGGACTTTGGATCAGGCTCTAGTAAGCAAAAGGCCAAATGAGACACTCTTGAGTTGCAGCATACAGCATTGATTCAGGTACATATAGACTGGGCCCCAATCACCCCTGGAGAAGGAGAGACCTCTCTGCTGCCAGACTCCACTTTCTGGCAATGGGACCAAGGCCAGATAAACCACACATTTTTCAGAGCCCTGTGACTAGCCCAGGCTTTTCAGGGCTGTGCAAATGGCATGGCTGGTTCCATAGCATGTTGGGGACTGCTGATGGTTGGCAGCTGGGAAAACACCAGGACTGCCTGCTATTCCAGCAGTCTGCTTCCCTCACCATGCATACCAAGTGTCATCCTCCTCATCTTGCCTTGAAACACACTCTTTCAGCTACCCGACCAGCACACCCAAATGCTGCGTCCAATACACTGCATCTTATAGAATCATAGAAATGTAGGGCTGGAAGAGACCTCGAGAAGTCATCCAGTCCAGCCCCCTCTGCTGAGGCAGGGCCGAGTATTTCTAGACCATCCCTGACAGATGTTTGTCCAACTTGTTCTTAAAAAACTCCAGTGACGGGGATTCCATAGCCTCCCTTAGAAGCCTATTTCAGAGTTTAACTTCCCTTATAGTTAGAAAGCTTTTCCTGGTATCTAACCTAAATCTTCCTTACTGCAGATTAAGCCTATCATTTCTTGTCCCACCTTCAGTGGACTTGGAGAACAATTGATCACAGTCCTCTTTATAACAGCTCGTACTATAGCTGAAGACTGTTATCAGGTTGCCCCTCAGTCTTCTTTTCTCAAGACTAAACACGCCCAATTTTTTAACCTTTCCTCAGAGGTCAGGTTTTCTAAACCTTTGATCAATTTGGTTGCTCTTCTCTGGACTCTCAACAATTTCTCTGCATCTTCCCTAACGTATGGCACCCAGAGGTGGACACAGTGCTCCAGCTGAAGCCTCACCAGTGCCAAGTACAGTGGACAATTACCTCCCATGTCTTATGTACGACACTCTTGTTAATATGCCACAGAATGATATGAGCCTTTTCTTTTGCAGATGCATCACACTGTTCACTCTCATTCAATTTGTGATCCACTGTAACCCCCAGATCTTTTTCAGCAGTACTACCAACTAGCCATTTATTGCTCAGTCTGTAGTTGTGCATTTGAGTTTTCATTCCTAAGTGAAGTACTTTGCATTTGTCTTTACTGAATTTCATCTGTTGAATTCAGACCAATTCTCTGCATTGTCAACGTTATTTTAAATTCGAATCCTGTCCTTCAGCGTGAATACATCTAACTTACCTAAATATTCTTTAACCTGTTCTTTCCCTCTTTTGGCTTGCATTCCTTCCCCTTTGTTGTTAATTCTAATTGTGTTGTGTATCTGAACATCATTAACATTTTTCATGAAAATTGTAGCAAAATAGGCATTCAATTCATTAGCCTTCTTAATGTCATCCATAATAACTCTCCTTCTCTGCTAAGTAGAGGAACTACATTTTTTTAGTTTTTCTCTTGCTCCTAATATATTTAAATAACCTCTTCTTGTTGCCTTTATGTCCCTTGCTAGGTGTAACTCATTTTGTGACTTAGCCTATCTGATTTTGTCATTACATGGTTGTCCCATTCTTTTGTACTCATCCTTCGCAATTCATCTATGTTTCCACTGTCTGTAGTATTCCCTTTTGATTTTGAGGTCATTAAAGAGTTCCAGATGGAGCCATATTACCCTCTTACTGTGCTTCCTATCTTTCTATCGCATCAGAATAGTTTGCAGTTATACCTTCAAAACTGCCTCCTTGAGAAACTGACAGCTTTCCTGAACAACTTTTTCCCTTAGATTTTCTTCCCATGGGATCTTACCTATCAGTTCTCTGCATTTGTTGAGGTCTGAAGTCCATTGTCCTTATTCTGCTGCTCTCGCTCCCGCCTTTCCTTAGAATCATGAAATCTATCATTTAATGAACACTTTCATCCAAATTGCCTTCCACCTTCAGATTTGCTACCAATTCCTCCCTGTTGATCAGAATCAAGTCTAAAATGACTGTCCCTCTTATAACGTCCTCTGTTTTCTGAAACATACATTTTTCCTTAATACATTCTAAGAATATACTGGACATTTTGTGTTTTGCCATATTACTTTTCTAACAGATGACTGGGTAGCTAAAGTCATCCATTATTACCAGGTTTTGTGTTTTGGATATTTCTGTTATGTGTTCTAGAAATGCCTTATCCACCTCCTCTTCCTGATTAGTGGTCTCTAGTAGATCCCTACCCTGACCTCACCCCTATTCTTTACCCCTTTTATGTTTACCCAGAGAATTTCAACTGGTCTGCCCCTCACCTCCTTCTGGACCTCAGAACAAGTGTATATATTCTTGATATACAACACAACACTTCATAGCCTGCTTGTCCTTCCTGAACAAGCTATACCTCTGTGTACCAACAGTCCAGTCATGAGACTTATCCCACCATGCCTGTAATGCCAAGTAAATCATACTTGAGCATATGTATTAATACTTCCAGTTCTTCCTGTTTATTCCTCAAACTTATGTGCACTTGAAGGTTTGTCTATTTGCCCAATTCAGTGCCATGTCCCTGAGCTGCCCTAAAAGGATTGTTTTCGTGTCCGACTCTTCAGCTAGGAACGTTGGCGGCAATTTTTTTAGCCTTTGGCTGGGTCAACTGAAAGGGATTGTGATCATGAGGTTCAGTGGCTAGGTCTCTGGGAAGACCTTTATTGAGCCCTAACTAGAGTGGCTGGAGAACAATTCCACTACATGGCAGGTTTCACATTTTGCTTTCTTTCCACACTGGAAGGATGCAAAACTTCTCAAATGTCTTTGTGAAATGGAAGAGAGTTGGAACATCCAGCTTTGGATCAGAAAGTTCAGGTTCCCAATTCAGGTCTTTCTCTCTCTTTGGAAGTGACCAGAAAGCCCGCCCTCGACCTCAGAAACCTTCCCGTCAGATTCGATACGCCTCCATGAAACCCAATGGAACAGCATTTTTTGACAAAAAACATTTAATCAGAAAGGGCCCAACTGGCTCTAGCTATAACTGTTGGGAAAACACAGATCAGTCACGATACTGTATTTGTAAAGGGTCTCCAGCCTCCTGGACACCCTTTACAAATCTCCCTAACAAGCTAACTCTTTGTCTATGCAATACCAGTTATCCAAACAAATTTGGTGTCACCCATGTTGTTTGGATAACCAGGATCATGCTGTAATACAAATATAGCCATAGAAGCAGATTTTCAGTTGGTTTAAATTGGTGTAGATCCATTGACTTCAATGCCTCAATGCGATATTTACATCAGCTGATGATCTGGCTGGATAACTTTACTCATTGGTTGTTGTTTTTTTAACCAGATTTCGTGGACCTTAGTCTATTCTGATTGTTATGAATGGGAACATATGGCTTTAACTTCTGGCTGCTCAATCAGTTATTTGCACTTAGTAATATGGAGAGTATTTAACAAGCCATGTCAAAACCCTAACATGTTCTCCGGACAGAAACCAATGAATATTGCGTGCTAACAGAGAGGTCCTGACTAGCTTGAATACTTGAGCAAGAACCTGTGCATTGGCTCTCTTCTTTGGGAAGGCTACCAAATTCATATACAAATAAAACAGCATGCAGGAAATTACAAGCAAAAGATGTGAGCAATGTCCTGGAGCACAACTTCAGCATGCTTATAAAGGTTAGTAAGTCACTGAGTGCATACAAGTAAGGGAGATGATACTTTTATTCAGGCATGTGTAACTCTGACAGACCCTGGTCATTGGCAGGCAGGATCGAACCTGGGACGCCTGGAGCTAAATGCATGAGCTAAAAGACACATGGCCCTTAGCTAAGCTGTACAGCAGACTCATTAATCTGTTAGCGGTCTTGGTGTCACAGCACCATACCCACATGCGTTTATGTTACACATGCACAGAAACTCTTCAGCTCTGGAGATATTTTTTATTTTTTTCCTTAACAATAACTTCATATTTTATATAACACTTCTCATATGGAAAGATCCCAGCGCACCTTACAAACCATACATGTAGGGGTTGCTCAACTGACCGTGAAATTCAGCTGCCTCTAGGGTGGACCATATCAGCTGTTTAACTGCATGCAACAGGAAGTGAACAGCATGGTAACCAATTGTAACTATGTGGGAAATTGAGTCAGGCAGAATGTAGTTGAAATCTGGCCCAGAGCACTGAGGTTAACAATCCTACTCTTGAGATAATGCCAGTGGATCTTTTAATGATGACGTGCGATTGAGGCACTGGATTTGCATCTCATCTCTCACCCCTAACTTTAGGCTGGGACATTGGGCTCAATATTGATGCAGATAGAAGAGTGCCATCTAGTGAATCACTTCCTGCAGCATATTTGGTCTGAGAACCTTCATCCAATTACTAAGCAGACCTGAACCCGGTTGAGCTTTGGAGAGCTCACCAGGTCATAGCCCCAGGCAGTGTGGCTGCAGGAATGGAGAAGGAGTGCATAGAGATATAGATAAGCAGAAGGAAAGCATGCACTTGTAATGGAAATGAGGGGTTATTAAGGTGCCATATAAAAATGCAAGAAACTTAGTAAAAGATAAGAGGAGAGTGCAATGCATTTGTCAGCAAACCTCATTCCTCTCTGGGTGGTTCTGGTAGCAGGAGACAGGCAGCTCGTTACAACATGAAGAGGGCTTCTGGAAAGTCAGCTGGCAGGAGAAGGTTAATGGGGATGTAGGCTTAAGAGCGTTTTAACTACTGTTTATCCCTGCAGCAGCAGGTCGCTGAGTCTCTGGCTTCTGCACATTAAAATCTCATATTGCTTACAGTGGTGGCTGAGATTTTCAAAAGTGATTTTGTAATTTTGTCTGCTGCAATCTTTTAAGTGCTTAATTTTAGACTATTTGATGGGGGCTGAGTCTCAGAGGGTGGGCACTCAGCACTTTCTGAAAGTCAGGGCCCTCAAAGATGTCTGAAACTGGGCCCCTAAGATGTATGCACTCGAAATCACTAGCCACTTTTGAAATTCTTGTCCATAGTATCTTGAGGTTCTATGCGGCAGAACTTCCCAGCTGCACGTTCCATGCAGGACATTTCTGATCCAGCCAGAGACATGTGGACAGAGGGAGAAAATGATACTATCAGCAGGGAGAATTAAGGAAGACTAGGAGTCAGGAGACGTGAGGTTTTATTTCCAGCTCTTATGCAGACTTCCTATGTGACCTTGAGCAAGTCACCTAATCTCTCTCTGTCCCTCAGCTTCCTTATCTGGAACACAGCGGACAATCATACTTATCTCCCAGGGAGTTTGCAAGGCTAAATTTGTTGATGTTTGTAGAGTGCCTTGGATGGAAGATGCAAAGTATTGTTACAGCTCAGTGTTGACTGGAGCGATGGTAAAACCGGAGGAATAACAGTAAAGTTATCTAGTCTCTTTAAAAAGAAAGAGATGAGGAGTAACCTGATGTGAACATGAGATTGGAGGCCTGGTCTATACTGAGGAGGGAAGAGGGGGTTGATCTAAGTTACACAACTTCATCTACATGAATAAGAAGTCGACGTACTTAAATCTACTCACCTCAGTGTCTTTACCGCGGTGAGTCGACTGCTGACACCCCCCTGTTGACTCCGCCTGTGCCTCTCACTCCAGTGGAGTACCGGAGTCAACAGAAGAGCGCTCGGAGGTCAATTTATTGCGTCTAGATTAGATACGATAAATTGACCCCCGCTGGATCAATCGCTGCCCACCGATCTGGCGGGTAGCGTAGACAAGCCCTGAATAATCCGTGAAAAAGGGAATGTGAGAGAAACTGACATGGGGATGGTTGGTGATCTTCCTGAGAGTAAGTTAATGAGAAGTATATTGTTGTGGCCTACTAGGAATTTCAAATTGTCACTGTGCTTTGTGCTGTAGATGCTCTGAACATCACAGCAGTAGTGAGGATCAAAAACAGATTATCCTGCCTTAAACTCCTTCAGCTTTCACACTAAAAGGCCTATGACACACAGTAGATCAGTACTGATTCCACATAGTAGAGGACAGTGGTAACAGTGTCGCTCTTACATATACAACCAAGTAGCCAGTTGGCTACAGACAATATTATATCCCATTGAAAAGCGACCTATGGAGCAGTCAAGGGTCTCATTAAAAGGAGATTTATAATATTTAATATCTGTCATATACTGTTAATAGCCTAAGTGACTTGGGCACCTTACTCTCCTTGACTTCCAATGGGAGAGGACTTAGGTTCCTAAGTGACTGAAGCATTATTGGAAACGTTACCCCCTCCCCTTAATTTAAGTACTTCAATAAAAGGGAATCGACCACAACCCTTGGTAAGTGGGTCTAAAGATTTAAGAAGCCTCAATATTAACGATTAAATATAAATTGGGTGAGCAAGAGCTAGAGATTGACTCAATAGCCAAGTGGTTTGCTCCTTCACCAGGGAGTTCGGAGAGTTAAGTTCACATCCTGCTTCACTGAATAGCTAATTAATTGTGCAAAAAGTAGAACGGCTGCATCAGGAGAGACTGAAAACCCTGAGCCCGGAATATCCAACAGTTGGGTGGTGGGAGATCTGGGGTCCAGTCCCAGCTCCCAGGCAGGCAGAGTGGGGATTTGAAAACAGGGCCCCAGCATCCCAGTTGTGTGTCCTAACCACTGGGGAGGGGGGTCTTGCCTTTATACCCCCCCCTCGGTTTTACATGGGTAAAGGCTGATCTGTCGTAGGCACCTAACCCCAGGACAGGGGTCCCGGCTGAGGATCCCGACCGGAGACAGTCATCTCCCTCTGGCCTGTCAGTCAGGTGCCTAAGCCCCAGATCAAAGGGCGTTAGGTCCCTTTGAGGATCTGGGTCCTCAGCCCTACCCCTTTCCTCTGTATTTCACTCCTGGCTAGTTTAGGGGGCTCCCTGCTCAGCATACTGGCTTCTGAGAATCCCTTTATGAGGTGCCTAACCCCCCCAACCAATGCACCGGGTGCCTAACTCAAGGCTGTGAATTTGACTGGTGGCAGGGCACCTAGGAGTTAGCTGTTGCAGCACCTAAGCACCCTTTGTGAATCTAGCCCTTGGTAGCTTAGCTTCAGTGATAGAGGTCACTGCTGGAGGTTGGAGTCTCAAATCCTGCTGCTTAGTGCATCTCAAATGCTGCACAGGCTTAGGGGATTTTAGGCAGGAAAAGTCCCTGAGAAATGGACAGACACAAAATGAAACAGAATGATTGGTGCCCCATGCACCAGTGCCTCCTGTTCTCTGCCTGTGGCATACCATCGGTGAGTCTTCTGCTGGCTGTAATACTTTGGTCAAATTCTGGCTGTTGGAACCCTATACAACTGTACAACATAGTGTCCGGATTTAGTTGGAAATGACCCAAGTGATGGGGCTTTCACCCCCTCCTTTGGGAAGCTGTTTCACGGTATAAAAGGTATAAAAAAAAACCATAGTCCTCTGTCATCAGAATAACTCCATGGACCAGTTCAAATCAATAGGCTCCGCAGATGCTGTTTTAAATGGAGGGGCCGTTGAATGTATTCACATTCTTGTTATTTATCTGTAGCAGCAAACAAGATTGGTACCTCATTGTGCTAGGCATGGGTAGTGGGTGAATGCGCCACTGGGGGAGGCTAGCCCACGGCCCCTTTCCCTCTGCCCGAGGCCCTGCCCCTCCTCTTCCACCCTCCCAAGCCACTGGCTCTCCTGCATGCCCCCAGCCCCAGCATTCTGGGATGGGTGGTGTGGCCAGAGCACCCCTGCCCCGGAGCGCTGGGTGAGTGACGCAGCTGGAGCACCCCCAGCTCCAGCCCCAGAAAGCTGGGCGAGCGGCGTGGTCCCAGTGCCCCCAGCACTGGGCGGATGGGTGGTGTTGGGCCTTGTATTCACCGGCCCCAGCCTGCCTGCCCCATCCTCTTGGCTGGCCACTGAAGAGCAGGAAGGGACTGGAAGCAGGCAGGAGGGGGCCTGGAAGTCGAGCATGGGCAGGGCCATGCTGAACTGTTTGGGAAGACACAGCCTTCCCCTGCCTATGCTATCTGCCTAGTGTTGCCAACCCTCCAGGTTTGGCCTGGAGTCTCCAGCAATTAAAAATTAATCTTGAATTAAAGATTATGTCATGTGATTAAATGTCCAGGAATATGTCCAACCAAAATTGGCAACCCTGTACCCACTGTCTATAGTGCTAGGCACCGTACAAACACATAGTGAGAGACAGGCCCTGTCCCAGAGCTTGCAGTTAAAACAGAGGAGACAAATGGCGGCGGGGGCTGGGAGAGGAGAGGGGAGGGCAGGGAAGGGAGAGAAGCAGAGGCCCACGGAGTTGAGGTGATTTGCCGAAGGTCTCACAGTTGACAAGTGGCAGAGATGGGTATAGAATCCTGAGTCCTAGCCTTTAAATAACAGGATTGCCAACAAATGATTGAAACCACTCCATCTGCAGTGGGGTTCTTGATTTCCCACTGGCAGGTTAACACTCATCCACTTTCCCTCTCACCCCAGCTGTATACATACTCTGAAAGGCTTGCCAAGTTCGAGACTGATATTAGGTTTTTCTTGTTCAAGTGTCAGAAAATTCTAGGGATCGTTGAACACAAATGCTGACAACTCAGTAACTAGGTTCCACTAATGGACAGTCAATTTGGAATTGATACAGGGAAACACAGGGCCAATGCAATCCATTAGGTGACCAAGGTGGTCGCCTAGGGTGCTAGCATTTGGGGGGGGCATTTTGGGTCCTTCGGCGGTGACCGCAGTGGCCGGATCTTCGACCACCCCAGTCATCGTCGGCATTTAGGCGGAGGGACCTGGGACGGGGGGCACGGGGAGGGCCGCCTGCAGCAAGTAAGGGGGTGATTGGCGCTGCAAGCCTGGGAGGCAGGAGAAGTGGAGCGGCGACTGCGTGCTCAGGGAGGAGGTGAAGCAGTGGTAAGCTGGGGCGGGGAGCTGCTGCACGGCTCCCTGGGCCAGGGGAAGCTGCTGTGGGTGGGGGCTGCCTCAGGGCAGAGGGGGGAGGGGGGCGCAAGGTGGAAGTTTCGCTTAGGGCGCGAAACATCCTTGCACCCGCCCTGGGGAAACACAGGACTCCTTTAGGCAGGGTATAGACAGGCTATGGAACTCTGCTGCAGGGAGTTATCAAGTGACGCATAGTGGCTAGATTTTTAGAAGGTCTTTGACTAGATGATTTCTATGCACCGACAACATTTGTAGCCAGATGGACTTGTCCCATGATACATCTAATGCTTAAGCATTCTGAAAATGATAAATATTTTTACTAGGAAATAGCCTGTAATTTGTAATTGTGCCGAACACAAATACTGACCATCTACCAAGGATGTAGAGGAGAGTGTTTGGGTGGAAGGATCAACGCAAGGGAGCAGGCTGAGGGATGCATGTGTGAGGATCTCTCCTAACGAAGAAGCATAGCTGCTGTGATCTATGAGCATAGTTCAGTGTCCTGACCTGTGACACCGCCAGTTCGTCCCTGTTTGTAGTTATGCAAGCTGATAAGGATAATCAAAGCTCAGGCTCCAGGGTGTGTAACTCTGTAGGGCTCTCAGAATGGAAATTCCCTCCTTCTTTCCCAAATACACTGTGGCATCACTAGCTAGGAACCCTGTGTGCTTCTTTTCTTCCTCTGAAGCATCTGGTGTCAGCCAGTGGTGACTTAGCTTCCGCGGCAGCATAGACATACCTGGACCCATAGTTTGATGTGGTTATAGGGAGCACTGGTTGGGAATATTCCGACACAGCTTTTTTGGTAGAAAAAGGCCAGTTCATCGAAAGTGAAACTGTTCACAGGAAACTGGGGCATTCAATGAATTTCTTGACTTGAAAAACGTTTGGTTAAACAAAAAGTTTTTAAATGGTCGAAACATCCCATTTTAACACTGTCTAAACAAACAGTTTCTGTTTTCCAGTTCCAAAGACTTTTGGTTTTGAATTTAAGCTAATTATACTCCAAAACGTTAAAAAAAAAAAAAGCTTAAAATTCAAAACAAAATGTTTCAATTGCCCTGAACCAAATTCTTTTCTGGATTTTCAGTTCACAACATTTTTTGAAATTTTGACTTCTCAGCTTGATGCGGCATGTGAAAAATTATTGAAATCCTGACATTTTTCACAGGATGAGAAAAACGTTTTCCTTCCAGCTCTCATTATAACAAATGTTAGTCTAATAGATCTGTGAGGAATTTTTAAAATGTGCCATTACATGCAAGGTTTGTGCAGTTTTGTGAGTGGAGAAACTGAGGCACGGGAGGTAAGTGACTCACCCGGGTTTCTCTTCTGTAGTTGCAGGCAACAGGATATTGCAGTTGTTGGGCTCTGATCCTCCTGTCACCCTCCAAATACATAGGTCTACAGTAGAATGTGTCAGCTTGATTTTCTACTCAGATTATTTTTACACTAGTGCAACATGATTTGCTTCGTGAATCCTAGAAAGGTAGAACTAGAAAAGACCTCAAGAAATCAGCAAGTTCATGCCCCAAGGATCAAGTAAACCTAGACCATCCCGGACAGGTGTTTGTCCAACCTGTTCTTAAAAACCTCCGACGACGGGGATGCAACAACCTCTGTTGGAAGCCTATTTCAGAGCTTAACTAACCTTACAGTTAGAAAGTTTTTCCTGATATCTAACCCACATCTCCTTTACTGCAGATTAAGCCCATTACTTCATGTCCCACCTTCAGTGGATATGGAGAACAATTCATCACAGTCCTCTTTATAACAGCTCTTAAAATATTTGACGACTGTTATCAGTTCTTTGCTCAGTCTTCTTTTCCAAGACTAAACGTGCCCAACTTTTTAACCTTTCCTCCTACATCAGGTTTTCTAAACCTTTGATCATTTTGTTGTTCTTCTCTGAACTCTCTCCAGTGTGTCCAAATCCTTCCTAAAGTGTGGTGCCCACTAGTGGACATGGTACTCCAGCTGAGGCCTCACCAGTGCTGAGTAGAGCCAGACAATTACCGCCCAGACCTTATGTAAGACACTCTTGTTAACACTCCGCTGAATATCAGCCTTTTTAAACCTGCATCACATTGTTGACTCATGTTCAATTTGTGATCCATTATAACCCCCAGATCTCTTCAGCGGTCCTATCACCTAGACAGTGGGTCCCCATTTTGTAGTTATTCATTGGATTTTTCCTTCCTAAATCAAGTCCTTTGCACTCATCAATTGTCTTGTTCATTTCAGACCAATTGTCCAATTTGTCAAGGTCATTTTGAATTTCTAATCCTGTCCTCCGAAGTGCTTGCAACCCCTCCCAGAGTGGTGTCACCTGCAGATTGTATAAACATACTCTCCGCTCCATTATCCAAGTCATTCATGAAAATATTGAATAGCACTGAACCCAGGACTGAGCCCTGCGGGACACCACTAGAGATGCCCTCTTGTTTTCACAGTGAACCGTTGATACTAACTCTTGACGTACACTCGTTCAACCAGCTTTGCACCCATCACATAGTGATTTCATCTAGACCTCATTTCCCCGATTTGCCTGTGAGCATGCCATGTGGGATTGTCAAAGCCTTACTACAATCAATGGCTTCAGTGGCTTTAATCCTGATTTACACCAGTGTGAGTGAGTAAGGAATGTGGGCCAGTGAATTTACTTACATTTTTCTTAGTCTGAACGGGATGAGGGATCACAAGCAAATATCTGAGGGGTCTAAACTATCTCAAGAGCTCTTCCCCCGGCAACCCCTTCCACAGCTTGGGCGAGCAGTCAAAAGCTTGTTTTCTAAATACCAATGAATCATGTTGTCTTGATTTCAGGCACTTGGGCTAAGCACACTCAGCCAGGAACCCACAGACTTCACTGCCTTGATTCATAGATTCTAGGATGGGAAGGGACCTCGAGAGGTCATCGAGTGCAGTCCCCTGCCCTCATGGCAGGACCAAATACTCTAGACCATCCCGGATTACTGTAACTCTTGGACCAAACACATCCCTGATAAAACTCTATTGACTTCAATTCCTCCTCCCTAACTGCAGGGAGGATGGAGAGAGGCGGGAAGGACTGTACCTCTAAAAGTCAGCTATGGAAAGTAAGTAGAAAGGGAGATAAGGAGTCTAATACCTGGACTAGAGACAATGAATTGCTTTCTTGCTCTCCTGCTATCTCTAGGTCTATGTTCAAAAAGGATGGCTGAAGTAATCTCTGCTGTACAAAACTCATTGATATTATGGTGATGGGTGGCCTATAATTACCCTAATAGATTGCTGGTCATATAGGCTGGGCGTGGATTAATTGGTAGGGAGAGAAACGAACTGAGTGGAGTTACACCCAGCTCGAGGAAAATACTTTAGGTTGGTTTACCTGGAGGTGGGCTCCTTTGTTGCTACAATTAAATGGGACATGATGAAACAGACACTCAGCTCAGCCAATATTTGGTTTCCAACGTTTCCAATATTTTCCCCATCAGCAAAGTCAGGCTCACCGCAGCTGTGACACCTTCAGGATCTTCCACCTTTAGGGTGGGAACAGCTTTTCACCTGCCCTTCAGCCTGTGAGCACACCTCCCGTGCGTGTGGAGCTGCATGCCAAGGACTTCTCTGTCTGTTTCAGCTTTCTGGGATGTTATCCGAGCTTGATAGCTTGCCAATATTTAATCGCTCTGATTGCCAAACTATCTGTTTTTGTGTAATCATAATTCCTTTTAACATTTCTTCTCCATCCTCCCTTCCCCCAGGGAAAATGTGTCCTAGTCTCTGAGATACGTCCCTCAATTTGATCATTGTCGGACAAAGGGAGACGTTAAGGCCAATGGTTAGAGCCCCTAACCAGTAGTCAGGGCTCCTGACTTCCATCAAGGACTCTGCGTCCCCTCCTGACTGAACAGCCCATGAAGACTGAACTCTTTTCTCATGCCTAGAGGTCAGTGTGGAGGTGAGGAAGGTTGTACGGCTGCAGTCTGAGCTTGGCTGGTCTGTGGATAAATGGAAAGACTGGAGCCTCTAGGGATGTTAAAGAAACCCTACATATAAAGCATGGGACACATCAGCTCCTCACAGTCGAGGTTCTGGCTTGATTGTGTTTTCAGATGACTTAGTGCTCTCCATTTACCTCTGAAAGTCGAGCTGTTCCTTACTCATCTGGATTTCCATTTCCTAACAGGAAACAATTTCCTATTAAACCTATTTGCACCATCTAAATTTTGCTCCATGTGTCAAGCTGTGACAACACTCGCAGGCCCGATTCACGTTTACACTAAGGCCACTTTATACTACTATGTGCTTCCCTTTACCCTGCCGGAATGATAGAAAAGTGGCCCTAGTATAAACCAGAATCAGGCTGTTACATGCCTAGCTCTTAGCACTAGGGCTATTACTCGCATACACCTGGTGATAGACAGAGCTATACTCAGAGATCAAAATGGGAAGGTGCCCCCCTTTTTTTAGATTCAATAAGAAAGCCAGAGGGTGCTAGTGAACAACCAAATCCTGTTGCCGCCAAAGTCAACGGCCAAACTCCCATTAGCTTCAGTCAGAGCAAGATTTGGCCTCAGATTCCCCAAAACCTCATTGAAAACTTGCTGCATTTTGGAGCTCCGTTCTGATACCTTCACTCAAGTTGCATAGCACTGTCCTCCTGGAGTAGTCGCACTGGTTTCAATAGCAGTAGTACAGGAGTAAGCTACTACTGACCATAAGGGATGAGTATCTACCCCTTAGTTACTAAGGGCCAGATCTGCAAAGATAATTAGGTGCCTATGTCTCACTAATGTCCCTAAATACCTAAAAACTCACACCCTAAATTCTCAATCCTGAAAGTTTGAGCAGACCCGTACACCCATCTGGAGTCCCATCAAAGCTAACAGGTCTCCATATGGGTGCAGGGATCCCTCCATGGAGATTGCACATTATGTGTCATGCCTTCCCACGGGAATGCTCATTTGAGCCTCGGTGCTTGGTTTGTCTGATGAATGCATCTCTCTGAGGCACTAAATGTTGCCTGGGATATTGATCAGTGGACTCACAAGTATATTCATTGTGGGAGCTAAGGAAGGGGGAAAGAGAAACAGCCCGACTGTCAAAAGGGCTGCACAGTTAAGCCCTGGTCTTGCAATCGTATGCTTGCGTGGAGCTCTGCATGGGTGGGCCCACTGGCAGGATCAGTGCCCTAATCTGCAAACATGGAAGTGTCAACTGTGTGCCCAAAGTCAGCAGCTGATTCCACACTATACTTTTACAGCATCTAGCTTAAGGATTTTTACCCTTTTAAAAATCAGGCCCCAAAGTGCAAAGGCTCATGAGAATAATAATGACAAGCTAACCAGGCTTTTTCATATTTTAACAGAAAGGTTGGGTTTGGGGGCCGTCTGAGTGTTGGATGAGGTTCTTGTTCTTTCAGAACCAGTGTGCTAGTACCAACACAGCCCCGTGAAGGTGAGAGGGTATAAAAAGACATTTGATCAGACAAACAGGTGATTGGGGCACATTTATGAAGCAAGCAATTCCCGCCAGGGAAGGCGAAGGTGATCCACATAAGAGGGAGTATTGGATTGACAGCAGTTGGATTAAGGTGGCTTTATGAGACCCTGTAGGCCAAGTTCTTCTAAAAGGTCTGTGGGTTGGTTTGTTTTATTGCACGCAGGAGACATATTGTAAATTCCAGTCCGGCATTAGGGAGTCAGAATGTTTGTTGCATTAAAGCAGGAACGTCCTCGTTTTTAGACACTGTGAGCGTTCACAAGTCTGGCTGCAATTGACAAGAGCAGTGGCTGATCAGCACCTCCAAAAATCAAAACAATTTGCTCTCATGCGAAAATGATGGGTCAAGACCTGGAATGCTCTAGCTAATTACCTACTGTCAAAATAGCCTGCGATAAACATAGGTAACCTGACTCACTGGATGGAGGTAGACCAGTAGAAGGGGGCTGGGTATATGTTACTATATTGTTCCTACAGAGGAAAAAAAATCTATCTATCTATCTATCTATCTATCTATCTATCTATCTATCTATCTATCTATCCCCATACAGCCTCTCTATCTATCTATCTATCTAGTTTGAAACCCTTTTAATCTAACCCCCTTAAATGTATTATTTAAAACCTCTTAAATTTTGTTTATATCGCCATGCACAATTTGCTTACCCCAAAACTCCACCAGTTATTTAACTCCTGCTTTACCCAATGATTCAATGTCCCTGGAATGTTTTAGAGAAAGGGGTTGTGTGCATATGTCTGTATCTGCGAATAGCAGAGATACAGTATGTCCATTGTGACAAGACAAGAATCTTTAATTAAAGAGGGCTCGGAAGGCGAAAAAGTGCTGCAGGAATCACTGGGTGAGACTCTCTCTGGCCTGTGGGATGCAGGAGGTCAGACTAGATGATCATAATGGTCCCCTTTGCCCTTAAAAGCACTATGAACACCAGTTCTGCTGGTCAGTGGGATAGCCAGGGAAAAAATTGTATTCTGTGATCAGAAGCAACCTCCTCTAACAAAAGGATCGCCCTAGCCCACCTGAGAATGGAATGTGAGGCTCCATCCAACTGGCCTGATCGCTTTTGACAGCCCCCCTCGACACTGCCTGGTTGGTATGGCAAATAGTCCTTATTACCTGCTGGGGTGAATGAATCCCCTTTTGTGCTGGCACTGTCACGCTGCATTAGACTGACAATGGCCCCAGATATTTTATATGAAATTCGCCCTCACTAGTGATTAGCTAGGACCAACTAAGTCATAGCAACCTAGAACTATGCATTGGCCGGGCCCCGTTGTCGACCGAAAGGGAAATCCCTATTCAAATGGTTTAATAAAACAATCTAAAGGGCGTGTGAATCGTGAAAAGCATTTTCACTTTTCTCTTTAGCTTAATCTCATGGTCGCTGGGATATTGTGCTCAGAGCAGTCCCCAGCAGGGTGCGGGCTAAGGTCCCCCATCAGCCCTTTTTACAGCCTCCTTTTCTGCGAGTTAATGATATACCGGTGTGATTGCCTGCCGCAGCAAGAAGCAACACGCATTTGATGAAAAGGATGGCCCTCCTAACACATCCTAAATGGTAACAATTTCTCATCCAGAGGTCGCAGGTCATAACCTGGATTTTGTGACACCGCCCAGCTCCTTTTCAAAGCCTGGTTAAAGCTGCAGGCTGCTCCGAGACCCTGAGGCACTCACACAAAGTTAGCTGAAGGTTCCCTCTCCACTTGAAGCACAATTTTAAGGTTCAGAAGCAATTGGATTGCTCAGTTTTTGGGACCCAACCTAGAGTTTGCTCCTCTTTTCCCCTCCCCACATTTGGACCCACCCAGGTTGCAAGGCAGAGAAAGGGAGAGAGACCTTTGGCTGCTCGGAGGATAATCCCATGCTCCTTGTATATTTAGAGGGCTAGCTGCTGCGCCCCCTGCACCAGGCTGAGTAGCCCGGCTTGGCATGCAGTGTTCATGCAGTGGGGGCTAGGGTGGAAGGCAAACTCTGTTCCAAACTGTGGGCTGGCAACAGAGCTGGTGCTGTTATCGCAGCTGAGGGTTTTAGTCCCTGCCACTCCTGTGCCCGCATTCCACGGGGCAGCATAACCAGCTCGCAGTAGGAGTGCATCGAGCCAGCCCTGTCTCTGTTCCTTCCTATTTCAGCTCCAAACGTCTGCTTTTGGCAGGGGATGGATTGGCCTTCGCAGCATGCAGATGATGCAGGCCTCTGGCATGAGCTCCCCAGATCCTCACCCCCATGCAGAGTGGAGCTGCTGAATCTGGGACTTTCCATGGTTGAGTGCAATTCATTTAAATGGCTGCAGAATCACCCCCCCCCCCACACACACACTTTTATTTAGGTCCCTTCTGTCATTCCCTAACCCCAGCGTGGGGAGTGGGGAAAGGCAGGTGCTGCGGGAGCATCAGAAGGTTTAGATCAGGCTGGGTGCTTGTCCATCCTTTACCTAAACAGCAGAACCCTTTGTGTCTGCAAATTGAGATGGGAAATCCCCAGGGAACAAGCCCGCTCATGAAATCTCCTGCAGCCTGGCTCCCTCTCTTTCCCCCGTCAGAGCTCAGAGGCACGGGAAAATGAATCAGAAGGGGAAAGTAATAAATGAACTTTTTCCAACCACCAGAAAAGTTTGGGCGACAAGTCGAAGCGGGAAGGTTCCCGTGAAGTTTAGTATTTCAATATTCTTAATGGATGCTCTTCTAACAGAAATGCTGTAGGAGGAACTCAGGAATCGCTGAGAGATATTGGAGGACGTGTGTCATGCAGGAGGCCAGAGTAGATGAACATAATGACCCTCCTTCTGGCATTAAAAATCTATGAATCTGAGTTATCCAGTCTGGTTTATGTCTCCTGGGGGATGCTTTTGAAAAGCAGTTCACTAGCTTTTGTTCTGGACGTGAGCAGTGTCTTTCCATTAGCGTTCTAGTAGGAATTGTTAGCAATTTGGGGCCGAGACTGTCTATTTTATTTTGTGAGTGTACAGAACCTAGCACAATACGGTCCTGATCTGTGATGGGAGCCTGTGGTGCTACTGTGATACAAATAAAATAACAATGATAGAGCTGGGCAAATATTGAAATGAAGGTTGCATGACCATGCCTTTGACTAAAACAGAGAAATCATGTTTACGGTGTTCGTGGCCCGTTTAAATTACTTTCTGCAAAATTAACGCTTGCAAAACGACTTTTGGAAAGTGTCACAAATGCTTGTGCAAATAGGCATTTGATGAATAATCAGGCTGGAACTGTTCCCAATCTCTGACAGGTCTTTAGCATTCTTGAGTGTGCTTTCGTGGGCTTCAGAGTCGTCCAGGCAGGGTGGGGAAAAGATACCATGTGACTTAGGTTACAAATCACAGCACGTAACAGCCAACGAGAGGAAGGATGGTTTTGTGGTTTAGGCACTGGAGAGGAACTTGAGAGATCTGGATTCAGTTCCAGGCATGACCACACATTCCCTGTGTGACTTTGTGCCAGTCACCTAAATCTATCTGTGCCTCAGGTCTCCCAATCTGTGAAATGAATAATGATGATATTTCTCTACTTCCTGGCCGTAAGGTGAGGGGAAGTTCCTTGGTAGTGGCGTGCTCAGATACGAAAAAGATGGAGGCCACAGAAGTAATTAGCCATAGAAATGGCAAACACTCAAAGCACTAGCCATGGTGTATATAGTTCACAAGTAATCTATAGGTCAGAGGTTCCCCAACATTTTTTTATGGCGTAGCCTCTTGCAGATCAAGTTAGCTGCCCATGTATCCCTACCCATCTCATCACTGATTCTGTGTTTGTTCTTCCTAATACTACCTGTCTTTAGCCATCTGTCCATATTTCCCTCTTACAGATATGGTTATAGCATGGCGAATACAACCGAAAAAAACCCCAAAACCCTGACTAAATTCTGAGCTCACTTACACTGGCAGTTGCTGGGCAACTGAACCCACGCTGTATGGTGATTGGAGGTGAGGGCTCTGCATGTCAGGGTTTACATGGGTGGCTACTGACCCAGCTGGTGACCCCGGCCCCTCCTCTTGTGCCTTCTTCCCTTTTACCCCCCCTCCCAGCGGAGCCCAGAGTACCCCCACCCCAGTGCCAGGTGGCTGGGCGCTGCGGCCGCAGCACCCCCGGCCCTCCCAGCACCAAAGCGCCGGGCAGGCAGCACGGCCCCTGCGTCAGCCATCCTGAGTCCCCACAGCAGACTGGCCAACCCCAGCCCCAGCCCAAGCTCCAGCCCCAGCCAGCCTGGGCCAGGGCAGAGCACCTGGAACTGCAGGAAGGGACCTGGGGTGGAGCGTGAGCGGGGTCACATCGAGCTGTTTGGGGAGGCACAGCCTCCCCCAGCCTATGTTACCCACCACCCATTATCTGTGTTCTCACTGGTACATCTTGAAGTAAATTAACTACCGTATTTTATATAACAAATTCTCACAGAGTTTTAAAGCTTCATCAGAAGTAGCCTATTGGGAAAATTCAATAAATACAATTATTAATAAATAAAATCCATCATTACACAATTTCTCACGTGTACCCCCCAGAGATATCTCACGTACCCCCAGGAGTATGCATACCACAGTTTGGGAACCCCTGATAGGTTGAATATGTTCTTTGAATGATGAGCATATTAATAACAATCAAAGCATGTAAACAATTTGCAAACAGAAAATGGGGCTAAATTAATTGAATACGTTGCCAACAGTTTGCTCAGCTCTATTCTTAACCATCAGAGAGCAAATACCAGTGGGAGAGTACATGAAGAACTACATCTTCTGAATGCAGTCAAGCCACCAAACCAATCAGCTGAGCAATTGGTCTGAACCCAACCAAACCACCAATGAAAAGAACTCACACGGCTTCATCCTCTGCTGGAGAACATAGCAGGTCACCACTATGCACATCTGCTGCTGGTGCTTTTCACAGATCCAAAGCTTGGTCACACAGGCCCAGATTCCCAAAGGCATTTAGGTGTCTAATTCTCACTGAAATCAATGGGAGCTAGGCAACGAATACCTTTGAGGATCTGGGCCACAAATACCAGAGTTTCCAGAAAGCCTTCAACATACATTGTGACCAAAAAAACCCAACCTATGATGTTCTGAGAGACATTCCTCTAAAGCTACCAAACCTAGGGAGACATTTGCTCAGCATATTAACCACTGCAGCAGGGAAACCCATGGTAATGTAGCTCACAAGTGGAAAGCCTGCGTTTACAACTTGGCTAAGCTAAACAGGTGAAATACTAGATATGGTGCAGGTCATGGTTTGGAGTTAAACAGCCCCATACACAGGATGAGGAGGACGGGACCTTAGCCAGTGAGGTACTTGTAACACCTCAGAAAGAGCCTCACAAACAATGACATTAAACCAGAACTACCCAACATTGTGACAACACCTACGTATCCAAGCGTAACAATTCATGTTAACTCCCTTTGTGTATAAAAGCTCTAAACCAACTAACTGTGGAGCCCAATGCGTAACAAGAAGACACAAAATATTTAAGCATATAATTGTGTGAGACAATAGAACACCAAACACTTGTTTCCTTCTCATCTATATACAACAAGTATAGCATGCACAAAGCCAGTACATTCACCCGCAAACATTCTTAGGAATGGCCTCTTTGAATCACAAAACAAATACTGCTGAGATAAAGTTTGGTGCAAGTTGGATTTTGCCTTGCTCACAGGCCTCCTCTCAGCTCTGCTGCGGAAGAGGTGCTTCTGTTTGGCATGACAGTAGTGCAATCTGCATGCCAAGCCAATCCTGGTCCTCTCTGCTGAGACTGATAACATAGCTGCCATTTAGTGCTGGTTCTGTGATGCGGGCAAGTGCTCACAGGAGGTCCTTCAGGACTTGCTTGCATTGGGGCCTGCAGCCTGGACTGAGGCACCAGTTTGGGTCTGTTTAGGTCACCAAGGAGCTGCCAGATATAACAACTTCTTATCATTAGTGAGCAAGGCAGGATTTGAACCAGCAATCTAGGAACAAAGCCCTCAGTAGACCATGATGGCCTCATCCATCCACTCTTCCATAGCAGGAAATTGCTGCGCAAGCAAAGGATACCAAAACAAAAGTATAAGATTTCCAGACAATCCTTCATTCCTTTAAGGTCTTGTCCACACTATGAGGGTGGAGGGGGGGAGATCAATCTAAGTTATTCAACTTCAGCTATGTGGAAAAAAGATAATTGGAGATATACCTATATTCTAGAACTGGAAGGGATCCTGAAAGGTCATTGAGTCCAGCCCCTGCCTTCACTAGCAGGACCAAGTACTGATTTTGCCCCAGATCCCTAAGTGGCCCCCTCAAGGACTGAACTCACAATCCTGAATCTAGCAGTCCAATGCTCAAACCACTGAGCTATCCCTACCCCCTCTGAAGTTGATGTCTTAGATCTTCTTACCGCAGGGTCCACACTACACAATGTCAACTGGAAACACTCTCCTGTCAACTCCCCTTGCGCTTCTCATTCAGGTGGAGTACCAGAGTCGACAGGAGAGCAATCAGCGGTCGATTTAGCAGATCTTAGACCCGCTAAATTGACTGCTGATGCATTGATCATCGTGTGTCGAACCCCTGGTAAGTGTAGACAAGGCATTAGTCATAGCGAGCAGGTCTTACTGATCTTGGCCTTTGGTATTCATCACCCACAATCTGCCTTTACTTGAACTCTGAAGTGGGAGCACTGCCCATCTTCTAACTACAGATGCAGAACTATCTTTCCAAGTCCCGTAATGCATATGGTTTCCAACAGTGGTGGCCAACAGTGTGGTTGAACCTATGCTGCAAATGCTAAACGACTAACCTGGAGAACACTCAGGCTTGGTTCCCAGTTCCAACCCTAACCGAGGACGGGTTTTGTTGTTTAATGCAGGAACAAGGCCATGCACCCAGTCCTCCTACAACAGACATCTGGCAATTAAAGGCGTTCTGAAAGGAGCTGCTCAGTTCAGGCCTTTTCCTAGGTGGGGGACGCTTGACACGAGGGTGCTGGTGGGATGGAAAGACAGAGAACAGGATCCTCTGGGTGTTTATATCGAAAAGGAAATTTAGGGTCTGGCAGCTGTGTCCTGATTTTCACAGCTCTCTTGCGTCCTGCCAGATTAACCTACAGGATGCCAAGTAATAATAAAACTTTGCTGTTATGCAGCTCCCCCCTCCCAATCCATGGATCCAAATGATGTTAATTATTTGGCCTTGCAACATCCCTCAGAGGAAGGTATTATTATACCCTGGGTACGCTGACAAACAGAAGGTTTGCCCTAGATCACCCAAAAGGTTGGCAGAGACAAGACAGTGACTTTCTGACTCCCAGTCACTTTGTTCTTGGGGTCACTTTATTTTTGATCCCAAAGAACAAAACAGGAGAGGTCACTATAATAATACATAGTTCTTATACAGTGCTTTTCATGAGCAGATCTCAAAGCACTTTACAAAGCAGCTCAATAGCATCATAAAAGTGGTGAAAATGAGGCACAGAGAAGAGAAACAACTTGACCAGGGTCACTTAGCAGGCCAATAGCCAAGTCAAGAATAGACCCCAGATTGCTTGAGTCACAGTCCAGTGCTCTATCCACTAGCTCACATTGTGTCTCTCTGTACTGCCCCTTGGCTTTCACCTGGAGAGCAGCTGCCCAGACACCATATTTCAGCACCCAAACCTGTGTCTTCCATACTGCCTTGCCAGGTCACAGCTGATGAGGTCTTATGGCACAGAAACGGGTGGGGTTAGGGGTTGTAGCATTGGAGTGGGGAAGAGTGATAGATACCAGAAGACTGCTAACTACCATTGCCACCTCCAGAATCCCCTTCTAAATGGGTTCCCTTCACTCCTGAGTATTTCTGCAGAAGTGCGATGGTTTAGCATGTTTGCAGAGAGGTACCAGACCCTTTTTAAAAACTCAGATTGTAACTCATTAGAATGAAACTGCTTCAGTCTATCCTATAAATCCAAGTGCGCCTGTTTAGGGTTGATCCAATGCCCACTGAAATGGATGGAAAGACCCCGACTGACTGCAATCGGAACTGGATCAGACCCTTTGTTCTTCATCACTGTCACTGGACAGGGCATTATTCTTCTCTTCCTGTCCGAAATGCGTGTTTAGTGCTGTTGTGGGCTGTTAAAACAGCTGCCACAACTCCCTACCAGAGGTGGTCGCACTTCAGTGGTGGCTGAAGTGATGCCTGACTCCATATGCAACATGTACACATGTGTAATTTATCCAGGTCCAGATCCTGCAGGGTGCTGAGCGCTGCCAGTTTTCACTGATTTCAGTGGGAGGTGAAGGCACTTGCCATCTTACAGGAGGCGCGCAGCACCGTAAGGATTTATAATTGAGGCGCCTTACCTTGGCTGCCAAATGGAAACAGAACCAAAGCAATGCATTCTGGGATTGCTTGGGACAAAAGTCGCTAGCAAAGCCGCCATTGATATTAAATGTGAGGAACCTTGGTGGTGATGCTGCTGTGATGTGTCTACTAATAAGCAGGGATCTATAATATGGACGGTTAAAAAAAATTGTCTTGGCAAATTCATTACTGAATAAATCCAGTAGAGCAACATTGGGTCCGGTTCACCTCTGTCTGGTGTAAATCAGGTGGAACTCTGTTCAGATCAATGGAGTTAATCCAGTGTAAATTAAAAAAGAACCAGGCGCTGGCTGAGTCCGTCATAATGGACACCACATCTTAGCTATACTTTATACAAACACTTTTGTTTATTTCAAGCATTGTTATTATTATTTTGTATTACACTGCTGCCCTACCCCACTGAAGTCAGGGTTTGGGTGAGCAGATGTCTCAATTCTATAGGGATAGTCCTGATATTTGGGGCTTTTTTTAATATGGGCTCCTATTACCCCCTACCCGTCTCGATTTTTCACACTTGCTATCTGGTCACCCTAGTCAGGGCCCCAGTGTGCTATGTGCTGTACAAACGGAGTGAGAGACAGTCCCTGCCCTGAAGAGCTTAAAATCTAAACAGACAAAGGGTTAGAGCGGAAACAGAGACACAGCAAAGAGACACACACAAGGTCACACAGCAGCTCAGTGGCAGGACTGGGGGGTAGAATCCAGGCCTCATGACTCCCAGGTTAGTATCTTAGCCACTACAGCAGAGTTCTCATTTCAGTAATGCCCTTTAGGGTCTCTTCTCTCTCCATGGCTTTCCCTTCTTTTTCCATGCTCCCTCTTTTCATTTGTTTCCATCTCCCATGTTAATTCCCTTAATCCTTCAGGCATTCTGCATGTGCCCTCTGAGGGAACAAGAGTTGTAACATACATATTCTTAACCCAATTTCTTTGCTTGCACAATTAGTGCTCACGTCTAACTATTTCTAATGCTGAATATTTAATATGGAAACTGTAATTAAAGTGTTATTCATTAAAGAATACCTGGGACATTTTTTTTTAATACCTAAAGGAAACATCCCAGTTAGGGGCTGAGTGCCAGAGAACTGTGCTGGGTCCCCCTTCCCCCCAAATCAACACAGCTGGGTTTGATAGTACAAAGAACATGGGAAAGCCACCAAAATCACAATCCTATTTACACGTATTGGCTCTGCAGGTGCAGAGACCAGTCCTGCAAGGTCACTGAAGTCAATGGGAGTTGAAGGTGCTCTGCGTCTTGCTCGGTGTCTCATGGGGTATACACCTAGAGCTCACTAGCTTATACACTTAGACACAGATCCTTGGTTGGTGTATGTTGGCATAGCGGGTTTGATTTAAGTGGAGCTGTGCCAGCTGGGGATCTGGCCCCTTCTCAGCTTGGTGGGACTGTTCACACAATCCTTCTAAACAGCTCAGTTCTGTGCCCCTTATTCATGCAAACAGCGTGGACTAAACGAGCTTTGCCAGGCTTTCAGGAGTCAGAGTTGCAGGATTGAGGCTGAAGCCCTGCAGATAGAGATTTGGAATTGTAGGAGGAGAACTGCTAAAACTTTGGGGTGGGTGGGACTGGAAAAACACCCAACATTTGGTTTATCCAAGGTTTATCTGAACTATCCAAAGCTCTTGGGCCTGCAAGTCTCATATGACCAGCTCACTTGTCCGATGTTTCAATATTCCCTTCTACTAGCTGACTGGGAAGTATTGCAAGAAGAGCTTTTCTTGGGGCCTTTGCAGTTCAGGTCCAAGATGGAACAAAGAAGGGCAGAGGCAAGTGAAGTTATGAACAAAAAGAATAGTAGAAGGTTACCTGGGCATTGTATCAATTTCTTAAAGTGTTCAGCTGTGGTGTGGTTTGAGACTTGGGAAAAGGTTGAGATCAGACCCACTCTCTAGTTTCAGAGCAGTGTATGTGTTCAGAGATGTCCCCCAGCAGCTCCTCTGGGTGCTGTAGCAAGCCCAGCCCAGAGGAGGAAGAATGGGCTTGTGGTTAAAACTGTATGGCCAGGGAATTTGGAGAGCTGGGATCACCTCTGAGCTCTACCACCACCACCTTTATGTTTAACACTCAGTCTCTCTAACCTTTAGAACAGGAATGATCACACTCCCCTGTCATAGGGTATCAGGGTTGGAAGGGACCTCAGGAGAGCATCTAGTCCAACTCTGTACTCAAAGTAGGACAAATTCCCCACACACTTTTTTTTTTTAAAACCCCAGGTCCCTAACTGGCCCTCTCAAGGATTGAACTCACAAGCCTGGGTTTAGCTGGCCAATGCTGAAACCACTGAGCTATCCCTCCCACCAAAGTGAAGCTTATAGTGAAGCTAAATCCATCCATGTGTAGGAGGGGTTCAGGTAATAGGCGGATAGGGAGGACATATAAATAGATGGAGAGAAGATCACATGGAAAACACATCTCATGGGGAAGCTGGTTGGTACCAGGGGTCCGCGCTTCTTTTTTTTCCCCTTTGATGTGTGCTCAAACCCCACTCAGGTTGGACTAGGTATTCTCCATTTAAGACTGGTATAAGAACAGGGGATATCCCTTCACTACCATGAGCATCACATTTGCTCACAATATATAGAAGACATAATAAAGGTTGTAAACCAGAAAAGATGTGGGAAGCCCGATGGCAGTTTTATGGGCCAGGAGATTTAAGGAGTGGGCTAAACTCCCTGGGTAATGGAATAACCATGGTACATCCATGTCTAGGGAAAGCTCATGTCTTATTTTATCTCACTTTCCAGGGTGATCACAGAGTCTTGTTCACTGATGTCTTCAGGGAAAGATACTAGGGTGACTGAGGTCTTGTGCTGGTATGTGAAATACATCTGTGTGGCAATAGCACAGCACTTCACACCCGGGGGCTGTTAGATATGCTAACACTGGTATGTTTCCAAAGCTTTGAGTGGGGGGTTTTGGCAGATCAGCCACCATTTGCTTTTTAAATGAGCGCAATAGAGATAAAGCCCACTGGCTCTTTGCATTGGGCTGCAGGATTGTATCTCCTAGTGTCTGTCACACTTGAGTATTCCTCGGGGAGATGTTATTTCTGAGGCTGGATGGGCGGGATGGCAATGGGATACTGAGAGTTTTCACTGGTTTACATAGGGCTCAGGCTGGTAACAACTGAAAGTTGCTCCCATGGGCTGAATGTTTAGTAGCCTATGTGAAATGAGTGGTCCGGTTCGTTGGGGAGGGGCACCCGCATTACAAACACACAGTTCCCACTAATTGTCAGCCATGATAGAAGCCAAGGATTGAGTGGAGCAGAAGGTAGGGGCCTGAACTTCCCTTTCACCCTGAGAGGTGCTCCCTCCAGGGCAGGGCTGAGGAATGTTGGCAGGGCGCTGTACAGGAACCTTGAACTTCCAGGGCCTGCATTTCCCATGTTCGGATGATAAACAGAGGACCCCAGCCTCCGAGGCACCACACACCGGCACTCAATACACTTGACAGCAGCAAAACAAAATACCAGTTGATTGCAGATTCTTAAAGTCAAAATTGGAGGAGGTGGAGATTTTCTAGGGGGTCAAGCAAGTAGGTCAGGATTTCCTGGCCTTTTAAGCCTAACACATAAAGTTTCCTATATCAATAGGCCCAACCCTAATGAGAGAAGCCAAATATATTTACAGCCATTGGTGAGAACAAGTTATCGGTCAACCCCATAAAAGGGGAATAACACTCATGTAACAACCCTGGAGTGCCTGACGCAGTGACCTCATGGAGTTACAACGCTGATGATTGCAGCCTCCTTGCAGAGAGCTGTAATGCTGATGATTTCAGTGGGATTTTTTTTTTATTGTTGTATCCTTCCTCCTTTTTAATAATTTTAATAAGACTCACGCTTGTTAAAATGTATACTGTTCCGCAGCAACAGCCCAGCCATTTACATCAATGCGACTGTGGCATGTTGAGTTGTTACAGCAGAATATCACTGGGGTTTTTTTAAAATCAGGTTAACCTTGGAGAATTATATGGCCTCTCTTATTAAAATGTATTTTCCACCTTAGAGGCTCTGGGTAGCTAATGGCCCTGATGCCAAGTGGGTCTGAAGATTTTGGGGAGTCCTGGCAGTATAAAACTGGAGTAATACGATAGTGAAACGGGCCCAGTAATGATTGATGGGAAGGTACTTTTCTGGCAGTTAATGACTGGCTTGGTTTGAAAGCCTGAGGCCTTGAGGAGAGGCCTTGACTCTTTCAGTTGGTTGTTTGTTGCCAGGAAAGGCCCAACCCACGTGGTGTTCCTTATTATCATTGGAAATATCAAGCTGAGAACCAAGATGGGGCCAAGATTTGCTAAGCGATTTGAAAGCTTGTCTGGCACAGAGATGGGGTACAGCAACCTCATTCGATTTAGTAGGCAGATTATGGTCAGATGACATGACGAAACAGTTATCCCCCTCCAACTCCTGCCAGCGCAAAGTAATTCCTGGTGTAACTCCATTGAGATCAGTGACATCACATCAGGAGTGCACTTGGCCCAGGTTTATTATTAGTAGAGCGGGGTAAATGCACACAACTCTTTGCAGCCCCCTTAAATACCAGCACCTCTCTTGCAGGAGCTAATCTAGACAAGGTAAATCCATTTCAGACACAAAAGTATGTTCCCTTCTGATAGAGAAAATACAGGACTTGGGTGCACTAACCACAGACGGGGTTCTCTATTTGAGAGGCTGGTTTCAAACAGACCCTTTGTTATTAATTGTATTACAGTAACTCCTAAAGACCAATGCCCCGCTGTGCTAGACAATGACCCAAATCTACAACAAAAAGTAGTCCATATCCCAAAGAGCTTACACACTAAATATCTGCCTAACTCACCAACTGAGGATGATCCACGTATTCATACTAGGTACTGGGAGAATCATGAAATCTGTGAGATGCATGAAAATATAGCTAGTGGAGACAGTTCGAAAAAGCTGTAAATTGCCCACAAAAAATGTTGAACAAACTTCAAAATTTTCATGAAGTTTGAAAATTTTCATGGATTTTTTTGTTTTTTTTTTCCGATGAAAACAAAAAAAAAACCAAACAAAAAATGTTGGTTTTCAAAAATTAAAAAAGCTGGGGGTTGTTAGTTGTTGTTGTTTCCCTCTCTTTTTATCCCCTTTCCTACCTGAAAGTCAAAGGGAGTTGAGTGTCTAACTGCCCTCTGGCTTTCTGAAACTCTCCCCGTAAAATCCCAAGCAACACAACTTCCAATACTTCCCGACAGAGATGCTCTCACAGTCTAACCCTATCATGAGGGATTGATACAATGCTCTGGCATGGATTTATTCATGATTTTTGTCATATCCTTTAGTGCCCTCTGCTATCAGTGGGGTATGCCATGTCTCTCTTGCTTCGACCATTTGTCGGGGCCGCAATGAAACATTTCTAAGATATACTGTTGTCAATGAGTCTGGATTTGGCAAACTTGTTCCTGTGATTAGAACAAGGTGTTTCTTTAGGGAGCAAGCTATGCCTCTTGTCTCTGAGAGCTGCTCAGAAATTGGAACTTTTGTTTTGACATTTTGAAAAAAAAACTAAAAAAACATCCTGAATCAAAATGAAAAAGCTGAAATTTCAAAATTTCCTGTGAAGCAAAAAATTCCAAAACATTTAGATTCAGGAATATTGAAACATTTTGTTATGAAGATGTTGACTCGTTTCATTTGGATCAGGTAAAAATGTTTCATTTTGATCATTTCAAAATACCACATAATATAAAATATGAAATATATGATTTAAATATATCATGTTAATATTATTATTGTATGCAGTGTTGTTATAGCTGTGTTGGTCCCAGGATATTAAGAGTCAAAGAAGGTGAGGTGATATATTTTATGGGACCAACTTCTGTTGGTGGGAGATTAGCTTGCAAGCCACACAGAGCTTTTCTTCAAGTTTAGGAAAGGTAATCCGAGCATCCCATCTTAAATGCCTAGCATTTTCCAGACCCGAAGAAGAGCTCGGTGTGGCTTGAGAGCTTGTCTCTCTCACCAACAGAAGTTGGTCTAATAAAAGATATTACCTCACCCACCTTGTCTGTCTAAACTTAATTTTGTAATATACAAGTCAAAATGAAACATTTTTTCTTTATTGATCTGAAATGTGACATTATCCAAACAAAATCAGAAAGTTGAAACAATTCTTTTGAAAGTTGAAACAATTAATTTGATTTTTTTCTGTAAAACATTTTGATGAAATTGACACATTCCCCCCAAAACATTTTGATTTAGATGAAACTGCATTTTCTGACGGAAAACTGTTCAGTCAGAAAAGTTTCAACCAGCTCTAATGCCTACTAAGTGGATTATCAAGTGTTGTAGATTAGGGTTCTCGCATTTTTTTACAACTACTGCTTAACAGATATCTCATGGGCCACCTCCTCTCGCATTCATGGCTGTACAACATCCTTGTGGCAATTATAGCAATGGGCTGCCATGGAGAAGTACTAGTAATAAGAAAAGATTTAGTGTATTTTTTACTGTCTTTTAATGTGCTTTAGTAGCTGGAAACAAGAGGATGCTGTGATACGTGCCCAGCCAGCAATCTGTGGCCCATCAGCAAATGTTTCATGAACCACTCGTGGTCTGTGGACTACAGATTGAGAAATAATGTCAGAGGTAGACAAAAAAAACTGCTTAAATTAAGTTACCTCTGCTGCAGGACCCAAATCATGCTCTACGCTGCTACCACTGCCTTTGAGGGCCCCAAACCTCTGAGCTGTCAGAGTCCTACTGGATTTGCACTAGGAAGGCTTTCTTTTGCTCTATTTTTCTGAAGGATCAAGTTTACTTCTAACTAGAGCAAGTCAGAACATTTTCAGTAGAATGTATTTTTTGCCACACAAGATGGTGTTTGGTTGAGGCTGAAACATTTTGGGGAGACATACCAAGTTTGAGGAATTTTTCAAAGGCAAGGTTTCTGAGGTCCCAGAGAGAGGGATGAATTGAAAACGTGACCTTTCTGATCTGAAAATCTGTGCTGTTTCAACACAATTCCAGTTAGAGACAACCTTCAAATTTTTCCCCTGAAGTGAAATGGAAATAAATTTAGAAACTTCAGCAGTTGTTGTGAAACAGAATTGTCCTCTGGCCAGCTCTTCTTCTGATGCCATACAATACAGGTGTGACACACAGAAATGCTGGGAAGAGGCTGAGCTTCCTTCCCTGGCCCCTGTCACATGAACTGGATCAGGGTCCGAAACGTGAATACCCCTGGGGCATGAGAGAGGTCAGTAGCCACTAATCCCTGTGGTTCCTGATCTAGAGATGACTGGTGGGCTGTGGGGGAAGGGGAAGGGGAAAAAATGCTGAAGTGCAGCAGGGGAGATAAATGAAGGTGTGTTAGACGGAGGGAGGAAAGGACATATCCTGGAGCAGCATATACTCCCTTGCCCACAATCCTACGACCCTCTCCAGTGCCCTGTATCCCTCAACCCTCCTGCTTCTCCCATGCCAGGTACACAATTGCCACCCTTGCCCAGTGACATGGTCTCTGGTATCAACCCATCAAGGTTTTGGTATTAGCCCGGACCTGCCCTCCTCTGCTCACCCAAGGTGCCTTATCCCCCCACACGTGTCCTGAGCATTCTCTCATATGCCTGTCTTTGGAGGATCTCCCTCACCTGCCCATCTGCCCCACCTCTCCCTGGAACTTCATTCCTTCCCATGCCTTCTCCAGTGGCAATCTTAAGGAAGGTGTTTATTGTTTTGAAAACATCCGATTGCCAGGACTCCTTGATCTACAGCAAGGCCAGTGCAATGCCCTGAGCAACTGCCTTTCAAAGCTCAGAACAAAGTTTCAGCTGACACGAGGCTGGTAAAGCTCGCTGGCTGATCAGCCGCTGCTCAAGCTGAGTATTCTGCGCTGCAAAGGGGGTAGGTAGATGGATAAGCTGCTCATTTGGGGGGTTCTCAGGAATCCAAATACACCTACATAGCTCTGCATTAGGGTTTTTCTATTTTTTAAAATTTTCTTTTTGGCATACGATGCCATTTAAGGGACTGAAACAACATGGGATTTGGTCTTGTCCCAGCATTTCTATCGTAATAAGAGCATTTTTCATCTTCAAAGCATGTGACCAGCATTACGACCCAAATTCCACTCTCCTGCACAACACCGGTTGAGTCAAGGGCATCATGCCATTGTCACTCTCAGTAGAATTTGCGCTTCCCTAATATGCATGCTCCAAGTACAGAAATATCATTCGAAGACTAGGCACTGGGTCCTTTTTGCCTGCTAGATAGCCTGGAAATCTGGTGAGAAAGAAACCCTAAAGCCAAGATGTTACTGATGGATGTGGTGTGCCTCCATTATTCCTGCCAGAAGTCTGTTCCAGAACCTCCCACCTCTCATGGTGGGAAATCTTCTCATTTCCAAACTCAGTTGATGTGATGGGCTGGAATCAGCTGGGCTGTGTCCACTGTTTGTTCCACTCAATCCTCACAGGCTCACTGTCACCTTGTCCTCCCCCATCAGGGTGTTGTAAACAGTTGTTGTCTCTCATTGTATACTTAGATTGCCAACTCATTGAAACCTGGGCTGTCTTTTCATTCCATACCTGTGCACAGCCCCTGGCTGGCACAAGGTGACCCTGATTCTGACTCAGGCTTCCAGGTGCTACAACCATACAGAGGAGGACTAATAATACCTTAGGGATATGAACTCAGGCGGCACAAGAGCAGAAGCCAAGCCAGACAAAGCAAGTCTCCATGACCCAAGAGGGCTGAGTGGAGGAGGACCAAATAAACAGCATTTCAGTATCATGGATTCTGGGGTGACGAGATTCAGCAAAACCGCTCCAGAATAGGCACAGTGCTGCATGGGAGGATAGTGACATTAAGGGACGTCTACAGAGCAAAAAAAATAAAATAAAATAACCCAAGTCAGTGAGTCTCAGAGCATGAGACAACTGAGGTGGGCTTGCAGGGCTACAAATAGCAGGGTAGATGTTTGAGCTCAGCCTGAAATCTGGGCTCTGAGACCCTCTGCCCTCGCCTGGTTTCAAAGCCTAGGCTCCAGCCCAAAACTGAACCTCTCCACTGCTATTTTGAGCTCCAAGAGCCTGAATCAATTGACCCAGTCTCTGAGACTCGCTGTTGCATTGGTTTTTTACTTTTTTTGTTTTTCCGTGTAGATGTACCTTTGGAAAGGAAGGAGTGAATAATATAACTCCCTGTTCATCCTCTGGTTGGGCTTCCTGGTGTCCTACCGCGCTCTGCTCCACCGGTCTGACTAGACCTGGCTGAGTCATCCTCGATGTCTCAGTCGCCTCTGTGGCTTCTTCCTTTAGGCACCCCAGGCATGGCTTGACCTGTCTGAAATCACCTAGGAGGCCCCTACCCTCTCTGCACTTGAAAACTCACATTTGCTGTGCTGCTCACAGCGAAGTGTGTTGATTTGTGACCTTGGAAAGTCATGTCTCCTCTGAGCCCTGCTTCCCTGCCTGCCCCTTGCCTGTCTTCACTGCTTAGATTGTACTGTCCTTGGGCCAGGGGCTGTGTTTGTCCAGCACCTAGCACAATGGGGCCTTGATGCCTTGCAGGACCTCTTGGACATGACTACAATACAAATAAAAAATAACAATAGTTGCTTTTGTCATTCACCTTCATCCATCCATGTGCTTATCTGTCTGACTGCCAGCTCCTGGGACGGCCTGTACAATAAAATACCGAAGGTGTCCCCCCACGTGAAGGAGGTGCTGATCTCAGGAGCTGGATATGGGAGGAGAGTTTCAGATGCTCCAGTTTTGCTCAAGCAGCCCTCACCCTGCGCTCTACAGGTCTCACTGGTTGGAATTCTTTGGCCTGTGATATACAGGGGGTCAGACAAATGGTCCCTTCTGGCCTGAATCTCTCTGAATGTATTCACAGCTGCCAGCGAGGAGCACATCTCGCAGGGGAAGAAAAGCCACATTCAGGCATTTGTATCCCCTAGGCACCTTCGTCAAGGAGACTGTTGCTGTTTTTCATTCGTTTTTTTCCAGACACAGGGGCAGAGCCTCAGCTGGCGTAACTCAGCCTTGCTCCATTGCAGATGCAAGGCCGATTTACATCCACTGAGGATCTAGCCCGGGGTGGTTGGAGTTGGAGAGGTGCCTAATGGCGCACTCGTTACCCCCCTTGGTTGTTGCTACAGATAAACACGACTGGAGAGTGTTGTGCTCTGGGATTCCTGCGTCCCCTTTTCTCTCGGGCTCCTTTCCGTTTGTGTGTGTGTGTTTGTGCGTGTCTGTTGTGTTTAGAGTGCCCATTTATAACTGTGATTCCCACAGGACAAAGGGATGCTAATTAGCTCCCCCTACTGTTCCCTTTTGTTGAGGACTAGCTCCCACGCCAGCACTTGGCATTCCTGTATGCGGCAGAGGGAGCTCCTTGTTGCAGCGAGCGGTAGCCCAGTGGGGGAATGTAATGTACCCAGCAGAAAAAAAAATTCCATGGGCTGCTCTCTGCCAGCCCCCAGATACTGCTGATGCACTGCAGCCAGCAGATGTTTCCAAAGCCTCTCATTGCCAGGAGAGACGCCACTGGGTTTCTACCCACCTCCATCCTACTCCCACCCCCTGACCATTCTGGCCACTGAAAAATGTGGATGTCAGAAATGCCAACTCAGGAAATCAGGGTGGAAAGAGAGAAGGCAAGCTGAGCAGTGGAGACAAAATTGATTCTGCAGCCACATCCTCCCCTGCTGCCTTTTTCTCTTTTGTGTCCATCACTTTGGGACGTTCACCCCACATCTGGGCTTTGGCGAGATCAAGAGCTATTTATAGAGGGTGCCCGAAGTATCCCCTTGAAATACTGTTGTCATGTAGGGCCATATTCAGCCCTAGTGTCACTTCACTGGAGTTGCAAGAGATCTTATTGTACGTCCAAACCAAGTAGGCATAGGATGCTAGGAATGCAGGCTTTGCCACGTCAGATGATTTGTCTCCCCAGACTGGTGACAGACGTCTGGCACATAAGTGCAGCCGCTGGGGTAAGAGACGGAGATTTGTCCAGCCGCAGCTTTTCATTGTCTCATTTGCCTCCTCCTCACTTGTACTCCTGCACAACCCGCTTCCCTTTCATATCATTGCAACTGTACTAGACGGGTGGCTCAAAGGAAGGTGCTAACAGCACACAGGGTAAGACTACATGGGACACTAAGGCTGGGCTCTGACCCAGGTTTGAGCCCAAGCCTGCTTCTATCCCCGTACAAATCAGTCTAACTCAGGTCAGCAAGTCCCTAGGACCCTGCTGAAGGGGAGAGATCAGAGCCCATGTCCTGCTCTAACTTGAGTCCAAGCCCATTATTTTTCAGGTTTAAAACAAACAAAAGAGAGTGGTTTGGAAGAGTTATCGGGGGAAGAGATCAGAACAAGACCCCATTGACCAGAAGGCATGGGAAGCATTGTCCTAGGGAAGGGGTTCCACAACCGCCACTCACAGGCACCAACTTCTATTGGTGCTGGTGGGTGCTTGACCCTACTCTGCCCCGGGCCCCGCCCTGACTCCACCCTGGACCCGACTCCACCCCTGCCCCTCCCCCATTCCAACCCTTTCCCCAAAGTCCCCGCCCCAAGTCTGCTCCCTCCCTGCCTCTATTCCGACTCCTTCCCCAAATCCGCACCCAGACCCGTCTCTTCCCGAGCGTGCCACATTCCCACTCCTCCCCCCTCCCTCCCAGAGCTTGCTACAGCTGTTTGGTGGTGGCAAGCACTGGGAGAGAGGGGGAAGAACGGGGACGCGGCGCACTCAGGAGAGGAGACGGAAGTGGTGGAGGAGGTGAGGCGGGGGGGCGGGGACGAGAGCTTGGCTGCCAGTGGGTGCAGAGCACCCACTAATTTTTCCCCGTGGGTGCTCCAAAAGGAGGAGACGGGTGGTGGTGGCCGGGGACTCCCACTGAAGAGGGATGGAGTCATCCAGCTGCCGTCCAGATCGGGAAACTCAAGAAGTGTGCTGCTTGCCTGGAGCTAGAGTTCAGGATGTGACAGAGTATCTGCCGAGACTGATCAAGCCTCGGACCGCTACCCCTTCCTACTTCTGCATATGGGCACCAATGATACTGTTACAAGTGACCTTGAGTGGGTCACTGCAGACTATGTGGCTCTGGGAAGGAGGATAAAGGAGTTTGAGGTGCAAGTCATGTTCTTGTCCATCCTCCCTGTTGAAGGAAAAGGCCCAGGTAGGGACCATTGAATTCTGGGGTAAATTTGTGATTACACAGGTGGTGTCGGAGAGAGGGCTTTGCATTTTTCGACCATGGGATGTTCTTCCAGGAAGAAAGATTACTAGAAAGAGATGGGATCCACCTAACGAAGAGAGGGAAGAGCATCTTCGCAGGCCGGCTGGCTAACCTAGTGAGGAGGGCTTTAAACTAGGTTTACCGGGGGATGGTGACCTAAGCCCAGAGGTAAGTGGGGAAGTGGGATACAGGGAGAAAACACAAGGAGAAGTGCTCAACAGGTAGGCCTCCTGATTCATACTGAGAAAGTAGGGCAATCGATTAGTTATCTTTGGTGCCTGTACACAACACAAGAAGCCTGGGAAACAATCAGGAAGAACTGGAAGTCCGGGCACAGTCAAGGAACTGTGATGTGATTGGAATAACGGAGACACGGTGGGGTAACTCACATGACTGGAGCACTGTCATGGATGGGTATAAACTGTTCAGGAAGGACAGGCAGGGCAGAAAAGGTGGAAGGGTTGCACTGTATGTAAGACAGCAGTATGATTGCTCAGAGCTCCAGTATGAAACTGGAGAAAAGCCTGTTGAGAGTCTTTGGCTTAAGTTTAGAGGTCAGAGCAACAAGGGTGATGTTTTGGTGGGCATCTGCTATAGACCACTAGACCAGGAGGATGAGGTAGATGAGGCTTTCTTCGGACAACTAACTGAAGTTTCCAGATCACAGGCCCTGGTTCTCATGGGGGACTTCAATCACCCTGGCATCTGCTGGGAGAGCAATACAGCAGTGCACAGACAATCCAGGACGTTTTTGGAGAGTGTTGGGGACAACTTCCTGATGCAAGTGCTGGAGAAGCCAACTTGGGGCTGTGCCCCTCTTGACCTGCTGCTCACAAACAGGAGAGAATTGGTAGGGGAAGTAGATGTGGCAACCTCGGCAGCAATGACCATGAGATGGTTCAGTTCAGGATCCTGACAAAAGAAAGAAAGAAGAGTAGCAAAATAGGGACCCTGGATTTCAGAAAAACAGACTGTGGCTCTCTTAGGGAACTGATGGGCAGATCCCCTGGGAGGCTCAGATGAGGGGAAAGGAGTCCAGGAGAGCTGGCTGTATTTTAAAGAGGCCTTATTCAAGGCGCAGGAACAAACCATCCCGATGTCCAGAAAGAATAGCAAATATGGCAGATGACCTAGCTTGGCTTAACAGTGAAATCTTTGGTGAGCTTAAACACAAAAAGGAAGCTTACAAGAAGTGGAAACTTGGACAGATGACTAAGGAGGAGTATAAAATTATTGCTCAAGCATGCAGGGGTGTAATCAGGAAGGCCAAAGCACAATTGGAGTTGTGCTAGCAAGGGATGTGAAGGGTAACAAGAAGGGTTTCTACAGGTATGTTAGCAACAAGACTAAGATCAGGGAAAGTGTGGGACCCTTACTGAATGGGGGAGGCAACCTAGTGACAGAGGATGTGGAAAAAACTGAAGTACTCAATGCTTTTTTTGCCTTGGTCTTCACAGACAGGGTCAGCTCCCAGACTGCTGCACCGGGCAGCACAGTATGGGGAAGAAGTGAGCAGCCCTCAATGGTGAAAAAACAGGTTAAGGACTATTTAGAAAAACTGGACATGCACAAGTCCATGGGTCCGGATCTAATGCATCTGAGGGTGCTGAGGGATTTGGCGGATGTGATTGCAGAGCTATTATCTCTGAAAACTCGTGGTGATCGGGGGAAGACCCGGATGATTGGAAAAAGGCAAACATAGTGCCCAACTTTAAAAAAGGGAAGAAAGATAATCTGGGGAACTACAGCTGGTCAGCCTCACCTCAGTCCCTGGGAAAATCATGGAGCAGGTCTTCAAGGAATCCATTTTGAAGACTTTGAGGAGAGGAAGGTGATCAGAAACAGTCAACATGGATTCACCAAGGGAAAGTCATGCCTGACCAACCTGCTTGCCTTCTATGATGACATAACTGGAACTAGTGATATGAGGAAAGTGGTGGAGGTGATATATCTTGACTTTAGCAAAGCTTTCGATATGGTCTCCCATAGTATACTTGCCAGCAAGTTAAAAAAGTATGGATTGGATGAATGGACTATAAGGTGCATAGAAAGCTAACTAGATCGTTGGGTTCAATGGGTAGTGATCAATGGCTGGATATCTTGTTGGCAGCTGGCATCAAGAGGAGTGCCCCGGGGTCGGTCCCAGGGCCGGGTTTGTTCAACGCCTTAATTATTGATCTGGATGATGGGATAGATCACACTCTCAACAAGTTTGCAAATGACAGTAAGCTGGGGGGAGAGGTACATATGTTGGAGGTTAGGGAAAGGGTCCAGAGTGATCTAGACAAATTGGAGAATTGGGCCAAAAGAAATCTGATGAGGTTCAACAAGGACAAGTGCAGAGTCCTGCACTTAGGACAGAAGAATCATCAGTCCTGCAGAGAAGGACCTGGGGATTACAGTGGATGAAAAGCTGGACATGAATCAATAGCGTGCCCTTGTTTCCAAGAAGGCTAATGACATATTGGGCTGTATTAGTAGGAGCACTGAAGGCAGATCGAGGGAAGTGATTATTCCCCTCTATTCGGCACTGGTGAGGCCACATCTGGAGTATTGCATCCAGTTTTGGACCCCCCACTACAGAAGGGATGTGGACAAATTGGAGAGAGTCCAGCGAAGGGCAACAAAAATGATTAGAGGGCTGGGGCACATGACTTATGAGGAAAGGCTGAGGAAACTTGGGTTATTTAGTCTGCAGAAGAGAAGAGTAAGGGGGGATTTAATAGCAATCTTCAACTACTTGAAGGGGGGTTCCAAAGAGGATGGAGCTAGGCCGTTCTTAGTGGTAGCAAATGACAGAACGAGGAGCAATGGTCTCAAGTTGCAGTGGGAGAGGTCTAGGCTGGATATTAGGAAACACTATTTCACTAGGAGTGTGGTGAAGCACTGGAATGGGTTACCTCGTGAGATAAGTTAGATAAGTTCACAGAGGTTAGGTCCATCAATGGCTATTAGCCAAAATGGTCAGGAATGCAAACCCTATGCTCTGGGTGTCCCTAAACTGCCAACGGCTAGAAGCTGAGACTGGCCGACAAGGGATGGATCACTTGAAATTGCCCTGTTGTGTTCATTCCCTCTGAAGCATCCGGCACTGACCATTGTCAAAGACAGAATAGTGGGTTAGATGGAGAATTGTACTGACTCAGTATTGCCGTTCTTATGTGGAAGCAGCTCAAGGCACAGACCCAAGTCAGAAGGTCTGCACAGTACAGTATGTTAGTGTGGCTGTGAGACCCAGGTCCAGCAACAATTAGCCCTGGTTTACCATGCAGTGTGGATGCTTAGGAATGAGCTTGGAAACACTGAGTCCACAAGTCTGGGTCCCACAGGCCTGAGCTTAGTGTACAGTGTAGACATACTCAGAATCACTTGTGCAATGCTGCACATGGAGATAGTCTTCCTTCCTCACCTCACCAGGATCAGCTCTTCTCCTGAAGCAGTTCCCCAGTTTCTATCTCAACATACAATGACAATTTGCTACCGTATAGAGCCGACACTGCTGCCCTGATTCCAAGAGCTGCCTCTGTCTGTTTTGTCTTGCATCAAGAAAGGAGATAGACAGACCAGGGGAAAGTGGCTGGTGGTCTGCATGGCCAAGTGCAACTTGTACAGATAGATGTTCAATCCTGTTCCTTCCAGTTCTTTTCCCCATGGTTACCAGGTACAGTTTGTAGATCTTTGTTGTTGATACCTGGGCAGCTGCCCAAATTGCCATTAGCACAAAGGTGGAAGGGGTGTGGTGGGAAATCAGGTCCTCTGGGGAAAATTTGCATCAGAGACAGATTTTCATCCAACCTCCTACATGTAACATACCAAACTCCCAGAAAAATCAATGTCTCGTGGCTCTCTGCTGATGCCATACTTTATTGCAGAAGTGGAAAAGTCTGATCCAGGATGTGGGGGCAGAGGGTGGGGAGCAGGAGGGAAGGCGTTTGGCACGAGCAAGACGTTGGCGCACCATCAAGAAAATATTATTAAGATTGTCTAAATCCCTTAGCCTTAACACTGCAGCTTCTTGCAAGAGTGAGCTCTTCAGTATAGGGCAGAAGCAGAACTCTTCTGTTAGAGGTGAGAGACTTGGTCTCTTGCTGAGCAATATGTTACCCTACTGCAAGGACTTGTGTTTCCCCTAATCTTTAGGGCTGGGAATTTGAGGCCCTGGTCTGTTGCTACTGAAGTGAAGGGAAATACTCCCATTGCCTTCAACGGTAGCAGGATGAAGCTCCTTGTAAGGAATGCCAGTTACTAAGGTATAGCCTAAGCCAGCAGAAACATCCACCCTTCTGTCAACGTTCAGCAGCTACTCCTGCAAGAGGAAGGATAGTCTTGTGCTTTAGATGCTAGACTAGACTACAAGAGAGACTTCTGTCTTCCTGTGTAACCTTGGGCCAAATCATTTAACCTCTCAATGCCTCCGTTCTCCCGTCACATGGGAATACTGGTACTTCCTTTCTCCCACTCTCTGTCTGTGTCGAACGTAGCCCTTCATGGCAGGGACTCTCTTCCTGTGCATATGTACAGCACCTAGCACAATGGGGCCATGATCTCAGCTGTGGCATTGACACTGCTTCAGGGTTACAAGGGAGATCCAGAGATCGAGGGTTTATGGAACTCGGGGTGGGGAGGCTGTGATCCAAAACACTACTAGGGGGTGCTTGAAACCAATGTGAATTGATCCGTTCAGCATCTCACGTCATCAATTCCCTGCCATTGCTGATGCCTCAGGCACTGGTGACACCAGAGTCTCTTCTGTTCTCTGCCTGTGGCACACAGTCTAGTCTCCTGAGGACTGAAATGACTTATTCTCACTAAAGTAATCGGGCTTCATAACAGGGTATCTGGGAGAAATGTAATGGCCTGTGACGTACAGGAGGTCAGATTGGATGACAAAAGGCTCCTTTCCAGCTTTAGACTATGAAAGGATGAAACCGCCCAGAGTGGGGTTCTGGGAGAACAGGTCATCTCAGATTAGAGTTGAGATTTTAGCTATGATGCACAAAGAACGTCAATCAATTCTGGGACCCAAAAGGAAGAGATCCAGAGACCTCATAGCACGGTAACATAAAACTACGGATAAGAAGATTCCAATGAGGGAAAACCAGAGTTTGAAACACCTCAGGCTTTGGGGGTGTAATTTACAGTGGATAGCCTGTGCTCCTGCATTTGTGTTATCTTCTAGCCACTAGTGACAAAGGTGCAAACTCACTGCACTGATGGTCACTGGACGGGTTCACTGATTGAACTGGAAACAGTATTTGTCACCACCTCTTGTCCTAAACTGTGAGGGAGTGTTGTCATGTACTGATTAATAGATGTCACATTCCTAGCCTAGAGGGGGCTGTATTTCTTCAGGGTGTATCTAACCTGCGGATATAGATTTTGTAGCTAAAATGTCATAGATACTTGCTTTATTAAGTAGAATTAGCTGCCAATACTTGGTAACATAGCACCACCCCATATTCACCGTGAGAAGGCCTCTGTCGTTCGGCTGTCCCAGATCCGTGAGAATACTGACCTGCCTTTGTACGCAGACTTCTTCAACCACTCACCCACCAGCTCGCCTCTTTTCTAGACGCCCTTGATGGTCATTTTTGCCACCACAGGACGTGAAAGTGGAATCTGCTTGGTGCAGTGAGTGGTAAGCCATGACAGTTGTTAATCACTCTGTTGTCATTGACCCAACCATTTGCCCACCAGCTTCTGAGCTGCTAAGGCTCCTGCGGTCATCTCTGAACTGGTTTCGAACAGGACAGGGCAACTGTGCGGCTAATCTCTTAAATGGGGTTTTTCTAATGACTTGCGAGGCAGCTGCAGTCAACGTCAGACTATGTCATATATCCTTGCCCAGTGCCTACTGACATATTTTGATGGCTGGCTACCGGCTCTCCACCTGGCTGATGAGGATACCAGCAAATGGCTGGGCACGTTTAGCATATGCTGAGACCTGGGGAGAAAACACCAGGCACTACAGAGCTCTTTGACCTAGCGGTGAAAGGCAGAACAAGATCCAACGGCTGGAAGTTAAAGACAAACAAATTCAAATGAGAAATAAAGTACAATTTTGTTAACCATGAGGGTGATTAACCATTAGAACAAACGGCCAAGAGGATTAGTGGATTCTCCATCTCTTGAAGTCTTCAGATCAAGACTGGACCTTTGGGGAAAACTGGCTTTACTGGAGTCAATACAGGAATAACAGGATGAAATTCTATGGCCTGAGTAATACAGGAGGTGAGAATAGATGATCTAATGGTTCCTTCTGACCTTAAAATCTATGAACTGATTAAATAAAGAAATATATGGTTTGCGATCCAGCGTTGTGATATTAGCATAAATGACATGACATGATTATCATTTATTATCACTGCTGGATGAAGCCTCCAAAAGATGGGTTGGCATAATTTCTCTGCCTGCTAAGAAGTCTACTGTATCTGTCCAGCAATGCTTGCTGTGAAATCGAGGTCAGATCAGGGTCATCTTTTCACACCTGGACTTTCACGACAGGTTGGGGTCTCCAAAGTAAATCACAGCAACTCATTCATTCACATCTTTCCCCTTGCCTTGGCCACCTAACCGTGGGTTCTTGTAACCTCTGGAAGTAAGAGTCCCTCCCTACTAATAAGGAGACCATCGTTTGGCTTCAAAAGCGGCAAGCCTCATGCAGCATTAATCTCCTTTCTGGGTATGGGTAATGTTTCCTGGGGTTAAAATCAGAGGAAAATAATCAAGAGGTCACACCGTTGGCTTTAGGGCTTGCCTTCTGTCATTTGCACACTAGCAGGAGTGATGGCGAAGGATTATTTCTGCAGCACATGATGTTCCATCGGGGTCCGGAATGAATTTGTCTCCAAACCTCTGCAACTCCCGTTAGGTTCCCATTTGTCCACTGTGAGTTTGATAAACTTCCCGAGAGGGCACATCTGGCCAGTGCAGATGCTTGCCGAGGCAACACATGCCAGTGCGTGCAAACACACACATACCCAGGCAAACACACAGATGCACAAAAAGGGACACTGTGACTTTCAAAGGTTGCATGAGTGTTAAACTCTAATAAACAAGCTCTGTTCACGAAGGCTGAAAGAATCCAAGGCCTCCTCAACAAAGTATTTAATCCAGTTGGCCACGACCTTTGACATTATTAGGGGTCTCAGTGACCCTAATCCAATCAGATTGATTAACTAAAGCAGAGACCCCCATAAGCTGACCCCCCTCTGTCCTCTCCTATTTAGCCCTGACCAAACAGTGGGAGAGACGTGCCGTATTTACACCACAATAGGCCCGCATTGAGAACCTGTTTCATTACAGGGCGACTTAAACTCCCATTACTCCATCAATGTATCATTCTTCAATAGTTCATTAAAAGCTGCTCCTCCACAATAACTATTAGCCATTTCTCAGTCCAGCTGGCAGGTTTAGAGCCCTGGCCAGTCTTTCGCAAGGAGGGGTAGGAGGGAGTGAAAGAAGTGGATGGACAAGGGCTCCCTTTTAAAATTTAAACGAACAGGGGGCTTAAATAGTTTGAGGTAATTTACTTTTATTGAAAGAGGGAGGAGGAAACTTTTATTCTGGTTTAATTATGTGCTGAGGCCTCTGAAAGAGACAGGGACCTAATAAGATTTCTGGGTTTGCTTTTTTTTTGTCCTTTGTTTTTTTGTCTTTTGTTCATGTTGAGTCATGTTTTTTTTGCCCCAAAGCATTTCAAATTGAATTCAAATTCACATTGCTTTGGGAGATTTAAATGAACAACATAGACTTACATAATTCAGGGATAGTCACCTTATAAATGCATAGATAGACAGATACAGTCCTTAATAGAACCATAAGAGTTAGAGATGGAAAAAACATATGAGATTAGTTAGTCCAGCCTCTGTTGCCTAGACAGGATTGTTACAATATATTCTCCAGACTGTACCCAGTCTAGTGTTTGCTCCTTGGGAAATCAAAAGATACAACAGATTTCTGGTGGATGAGCCACACCTCTTAGCTAAAACACTGAGTATGACCTGTAAGAATAAAGCTGCTTTGATAACTTTAAGGCACATTTCTAGGGCAAATTCAACTTTCAGTTAAGTGACACCCATGTAACATCTGGAGCAATGAAAGACCTTGAAACAAATGGATTTCCACTAGCGTCAGGAGTAGGATTTGGGCCCTAAAGACCGTTTTATGATGACAAACACTTTCATAAAGGATTCTCTTCCCACAAAAAATAGATTAAAAGGGTATAGATGTTATAGTGACTGGTATTCCAAGAATAGGACTGATCAATAGATAGGAATGGATAGGTGAGTAATGGGGATCAGATTAATTTTTTCCGTTCCAAGCACCAGGATTTGTTTCGCAAGGTAGCTCGCACACCAAAGAGTTTGGCAGAATCTGGGCTGCTTGTTTCCAGTGGTTTGCAGAGAGAGAACCATGCGTTCTACCTATGCTGCGAGTCTTTCCCCTGAGCTGCCCATCCATTGACACTAACAAAGAATGCGCAAGAGACACTAAGACCAGATGGAAGGGAAAACATAGCGTAACTAACAACTTTTTAATAAAACCAGATCTCTCTACCCCGAGAAGCTTTCCCCAGCCCTGCAGCCTGGTTCAGCTAGGCAAACACCACTGCAGGAGCCAGGGGAATGCCAAAAGGTTCAGCATGAATAGACACCCAACTGTTCAGAGGCCAGGGATGGGAAAACTGAATAGTTCATTTGCCCAGTGGCATGAATGCTGGCAACTCTTGGGCCCTGCCTGGTTATCATCTGGTGAAGTGGAGCACAGTTAGAGGCTTCCTGGCCACTACACAAGACTCTGATATGTCCAAATGGCAGCAAAGCCCATCTGAAATTGCCTAGACCTCCATGAACATCAGGCCTCGACATGATCCTGAGTATCACTGATGATGTAACTGCCCCTCCTATGGGCCTGTCTCTGCTACAGAAACAATCAGGTTTAAAATATGATTGCAGCTAAGTCATGTTATACCATAGGGAGATGGAGCCATCCACACCTGTGCCATAATTAATTAGCTGCTTCCCAGCCTGAGGGAGTGGGACCAAGGAGGAACAGATGGTAGCTTAATGGGCACCTTCAGGGTCGTCCAGAAGGGGGGACAAGTGGGGCAATTTGCCCCAGGCCCTGGGCCGCGCAGGGGCACCCATGAGAGTTTTTCAGGGCCCCTGGAGCGGGGTCCTTCACTTGCTCCAGGGGCCCTGGAGCTTCTTCCGGCTCTTTGGAGGTAATTCGGCAGCTGGGGGGTCCTTCCGCCCCAGGACCTGCCACCGAAGAGCTGGGTCTTCGGCGGTAATTCGGAGGCGGGGGCCCCCCCGCCGTGGGCCTTCGGGGCACTTTGGCAGCGGGTCCCGGAGCAGAAGGATCCCCCGCCGACAAATTACTGCTGAAGCAGGGGCCCCCCTCCACCGAGGACCCCAGGCCCCCTGAATCCTCCGGGCGGCCGTGCGCACCTTGGCCTTATAAAAGAGCTGAGAGAGATCAGTCTAGCAGTCGGGCCTACAGACAGTAAGGCTTGCTCCTGTGGAAAGCTTTGAGCCAGGCTCTGCAAGAGAAGGGTACTCCAGAGCTAGCCCGGAGCAGAGAAAGAGCCTTTTAAAGGTAGCCTGGGAATAGGGCCCATAGAGTAGCACTGAAGAGAAGCCCCAAAGAGCAGAAGAACCTTTTTGTTTGTTTGGGACTTTTTAGTTTGGAATTCTTGTTTTGTGATGTGGCCGGCGGGTTAAAACACATCTCCAGAACAGACTGAGGTGTGGCGCGCTGAGACTACCTGAGGCAGGGAATATCTGTAGTGCTACACTTGGCCAGTAGGGAGTGCGATGGGAGCAGCCACACCCCATAACAAGGGGTTTTCCTGGCATGTGTGGACACAAGGAGCTTTTTACCTATCTAAAACCCAAAAGGAATACCTATGGGAAATGGAAGGAGGGGCATGTCTCCAAGGAAGTGTACATGGGAATAGTACCAGCAGTTAGGGACACAAATCAGGAAAGCCAAGGCCAAGAATGAATTACAGCTGGCAAGAAATGTTAGAAACAACGGGAAGGGGTTTTTCAAATATGTCAGAGTCTACTGCTCAGTGGAGAAGGTGAGCTGGTACCAGTAGATGATAGGAAGGCAGAGCTGCTCAGTGCCTACTTTGCTTCAGTCTTCTCCCAAAAAATAACACGTGACACGTTGATTAGTGAAGTTACCATAGACAATAAAGCAGGAGGGATGCAGATCAACATAAGTGAAGAACACGTCACAGATCTTCTGACCAGTCTGAATAAATTCAAATCAGCAGGGCTGGATGCTATTCACCTGAGGATACTGAAGGAATTAGCTGAAGAAATCTCGGAGCCACTAGCAATAATATTTACAAACTCAGGGATGACAGGAGAGGTCCTGGACAACTGGAGAAGGACTAACGTGGTACCTATATTTAAAAAACAGGAAAAGGAGGAGCCAAGAAACTATAGACCAGTCAGCCTGGCTTTGATACCTGGGAAGTTACTAGAGTGATGTATGAAACATTCAATTTGCAAATACCTGGAGATGAAGGGGTAATCACAAGGCCACCCCTAGACCAAATGGTACCCCAAGCAAGGAGTGTCTTTGGTTCCCCCACCCCATTTGTTTCCCATCAGATTTGTCCCTTGCTGCAAACTAGATTGCAATTGAGCTTTTTGCTTTCTATAATGAGCTCTGAAGGCTCCTTCTGGGGCATCTTTTATTTTCTACGGGGAAAACAAAGAGTATTAGGGAGAACAAAAGTCTCTGTTCCACAGTCTTAGAAAGTCATCCAATATTACATGTTAAACATGGCAAAAGAATCAATCTTTTATATTGTTGCACAGATAGAGGTTCAATAGATGTCTCTGGCATCTCATTAAATATGTCCTTTATTAGTAGCTACTTACACTCAAGTCTTAAAACACAAGTACTCTTTAATAATTACACAGTAAAACAAGGTTCACGGTTCACAATATTGCAGCTGGGCTCTCATTTCACTTCAGTTTGTTCTTATATCTCACTGATTGACTATTGACGCCTCACCCCTTATATACCCATGAGGGCATGGCGGACAACATTCTAGGAGGTTCAAGGAAAATGTAGTTCTCAGAAAGTCTGGAAGGTTCCATGAGATTCTACAAAGGTCCGGAACATTCTAGGACAGTGGTTCTCAAACTTTCGTACTGAAGACCCTTTTCACATAGCAAACCTCTGAGTGCGACCACCTCAATAAATTGAAAAACACTTCTGAATATATTTAACACCATTATAAACGCTGATGGCAAAGCGGTGTCGGGGTGGAGGCTGACAGCTCCTGACCTCCCATGTAATAACTTCACGACCCCTGAGGGGTCCCGACCCTCAGTTTGAGAACTCCTGTTCTAGGAGGTTAGTGAAAAATGAATCCACATACGGAATACCTGAAACATGTTATTTCAGACATTCAACTTTCCCTTTTGTGGCTAACAACAAAAACAATCCCCCAAGCCCAGTGCCCCCCAAGCCCTGCATCTCAGGCAGTCACCTGGGTCGCTTGCCCCTAAATCCGGCCCTGGGTAATCACTGACAGTCAGCATGGATTTACCAAGAACAACTGATGCCAAACCAGCTTAATTTCCTTCAACAGGGTAACTGATTTGGTGGATAGGGGGAACGTGGTGGACATAATTAAGGCTACAAGTTTGTCACGGAGGTCATGGAAGTCACAGATTTGGTGACTTTTCGGGATCTCTGTGACTTCTGCAACGGTTGGTGCGGCTGGACCGGGGGCCGCCTGAGCAGCTCGGACAGCTCCAGGGCCAGCCCCACTGGCTGCTGCTGGGGCAGTCTTGGGCCACTGCCCCCTGCCCCAGAAGGAGCAGGAGTTTGGATGTTGTGGGAGGGGGCTCAGAGCTAGGGGTTGGGGCGCAGGAGGAGGTGAGGGCTCTGGGCGGCGCTTACCTTGGAAGTCTCCCTGGAAGCAGTGACATGTCCCTCCCTGAGTTCCCAGCTCTACATGCTGCCTCCAACTGAAGGCACCGCCCCCACAGCTCCCATTGGCTGCAATTCCTGGCCAATGGGAGCTGCGGGAGGGACATGCCACTGCTTCTGGGGAGACCCCCAAGGTAAGCGCCACCCAGAGCCCTCGAGGAGCCGGGTAGGAAGCCTGCCAGCCCCACCAACCTTGCTCCTCCACTGCACCAGTGGGAGTCCCAGGCCACACACCACCTCCCGCTCCCAACATCAGCAGGGGTCTCGGGCTGCTCCCTTTGAGCACTGTGGCACCCCCTGGATTGCCCCCCTGAGCTCTCACAGCACCCCCAGGCTGACCTCCCCCCTACAAGATTTAGTCAGGGGTATATAGTACAAGTCATGGACATGTCATGGGTCGTAAATTTTTGTTTACTGCCCCTGATCTGTCCATGACTTTTACGAAAAATACCTGTGACTAAAACATAGCCTTAGACATCATATACCTGGACCTCAGCAAGGCTTTTGATACAGTCCCATATGGCACTTCGATAAAACTGGAGAAATGCGGGCTCAACAAAACTACCATTAAGTGGATACATACTTGGTTAAACAACCACAAACAAAGAACAGGAGTACTTATGGCACCTTAGAGAATAACAAATTTATTTCAGTATGAGCTTTCATGAGCTACAGCTCACTTCTTTGGATGCACCTGAAGAACTGAGCTGTAGCTCACGAAAGCTCATGCTGAAATAAATTTGTTAGTCTCTAAGGTGCCACAAGTACTCCTGTTCTTTTTGCGGATACAGACTAACACGGCTGCTACTCTGAAACCACACAAACAAAGAGTGACTATTAATGGAACGATGTTGGATTGGAGGGAGGTGTCAAGTACTGTTTCACAGGGATCTGTTGTGGGTCCAGAGTTGTTTAACATCTTTATTAATGACCTGGATGTAGGTACAGAGAGCACACTGATCAAGTTTGCAGATGATAAAAAGTGAGGGTTGCCAGTACTTTGGAGGATAGAGCTAAAATTCAAAGGGCTCTTGATAGACTGGGAGAACTGGGCTATAGACAAAAAAATGAAATTCAACAGACAAACTTAAGGTGCTACTCTTAGGGAAGAAAAACCAAATGCATAAGTACAGAATGGGGGGCTGGCAGGGCTGGTGCTACCATTTAGGCTACCTAGGCAGTCGCTTAGGGCGCTAGGATTCAGGGGGCGCCATTTTCCTCGGCAGCGACCGCGGCAGCTGGATCTTCAGCCGCCCCGGTCACCGCTGGCATTTAGGAGGAGGGAGCTGGGGCAGGGGAGCACGGGGAGGGCCGCCTGCAGCAAGTAAGGGGGGGCGGTATGCAGGTGAATTCCCTGCCCCAGCTCACCCCTGCCCTGCCTCCTCCCCGAGCACACCGCGGCTGCTTCACTTCTCCCCACTCCCAGGCTTGCGATGCCTAAGCTGATTGGCACCACAAGCCTGGGAGGAGGGAGAAGTGAAGCAGCGACGGAGTGCTTGGGGTGCTCATGTGTGGAGCAGGGGTGAGCTGAGGCAGGGGGGTGCCTCAGGGCGGAGAAGGGGAGCTGCCATGGGGAGGGTGCCTCAGGGTGGGGCGTAGGGAGGGGGAGGGCGCAAGGTGGAAGTTTCGCCTAGGGCGCGAAACATCCTTGCACCAGCCCTGACTGCTGGGAAGGATTTGGGAGTTGTGGTGCACCACAGTTTGAACATGAGTCAGCAATGAGCTGCTGTCGCAAAAAAGACCAAACACACTATTAGCCTGCATTTACCTGCAAGTCAAGGGGAACAACCATACCACTCTACTCAGTGCTGGCTAGGCCTCAGCTGGAGTACTGTGTCCAGTTTTGGTCATCAATATATGGAAAGGATGTAGAGAAACTGGAAAGGAGCCAGAGATGAGTGACAAAGATGATCAAAGGGATGGAATGCAAGCCACACGAGCGAAGGCTGAAGGAACTGGGCATGTTTAGTATGGAAAAGAGGAGATTAAGGGGGGACATGATACCGGTCTTCAGATACTTGAAAGGCTGCTATAAAAAAGATGGAGAAAAGTTGTTCTCTTTTGCCACAGAGGGCAGAACAAGAGGCAATGGGTTCAAATTACAGCATAGCTGATTTAGATTAAATCTCAGGAAAAACTTCTTAATGGTAAGAACAGTAGGATAATGGAACAGATGCCTCAGTAGGCCGTGGAAGCTCCTTCACTGGAGATTTTCAAAAGGAGGCTAGACAGCCATTGGTCTGGGGTGGTTTAGACGCAACAAATCCTGCGCCTTGGCAGGGGGTTAGACTAGATGACCCTTGTGGTCCATGATTCTAGAGCATCCTCTTCCTCACATACACCACAAGAGAGGTTCCTGTTTTATATTGTGGCTCTATCAGTGTCAAAACACAGCGGCCTCACATGACCACAGTCCGGCAAGATTTTGACACCACTGAGTCAGAGTCAGATCCTAGCCCTGAATTCATAATGAGATACCAATGTGGGGAGTGTGGCATGCATACTGAACTAGTTTCAATTAGATTCCAGCCTAGAGAGCATTTCTTCAGGGAAAAGCAGAAAATAAAAACCAACAACAACAAAACCAACCAAAACAACCCTTCTTAGTAAGAAAAACTGAGATCCAGATCCCCACTGGTGAAAATGGGAATAGCTCCCATGACTTCAGTGGAGAAGTGCTGATTTACACCAGCAGAGGACCTGGCCCCGTTGACCGCAATGGAGCAGTGCTGATTTACACCAGCTGAAAACCTGGCCCCACTGACCGCAACGGAGCAATGCTGATATTCACCAGCCGAGGATCTGGCCCCACTGTCCGCAATGGAGCACTGCTGATTTACACCAGCCAAGGCCCTGGCCCCACTGTCCGCAATGGAGCAGTGCTGATTTACACCAGCTGAGGCCCTGGGCCCACTGATCGCAATGGAGCAATTCTGATTTACATCATCCGAGGACCTGGCCGCAATGGGAAGCTGAATTGGCTTCTAGGTTGCTTGGCTTTTATTCTGTGAACTCCAGCACTTTTGGTAGTAGCTTAAGTATGTTCCTCCCCTGGGGGATCTGCACAAGAATGTGGCTGAGCTGTTCTCCTCTCCCCCCCGCCCCGTTCCTCCCCCTCCCCGCCCCCGCCTCCTGCCGTAGGTGAAGCCAAACTGAAGGATGGTTAGATTCTCCCTCGAGGAACAACATTCTTCAGTTATGAAATCGTCCCAGCCTCTTTTTCCCTAGCCGAGCCTGGCTACTGCACGACGGCAGGATCCGGGCCCCATCCTGGCACACACACTCTGCCTGACCGCAGTGGGTGCTGCAGGGGCAGATTATAGGCTTCCTTCAAGCCAGCATATAACCACAGGCATCTCAGAAGGCAGTGTGGGGCGGCAGAGCCCTGTGTCTGAGGTATGTCTACACTGCAGTCAGAGATGGGACTGGATCTAGCTTGGCTGTAGCTAGCTGCAATAACAATGGCAGCACAGGCCCACCTGGGATCCTGGGTGCATACTCAGGTGGCCAGCCTATGCTGCCATGCAGGCCAATTGAGAAGAAGTCTGGGGCCTTGGTTTATCCTGTATCCTGGGGCCCCTCCAATTTCATCCCCATTTCATGCCTTATTATTGATGTTTTGAGGGGGCCTCCCTGAGCTTGGGCTCTGGTACAATTGTCCCCCGTCTCCCCCTTTTCACTCTTCTCATCAGCCCTGCTGCCATGGCTCCCCTGGTATTGGTATTGGAGCTCGCTAGATGAAAGCTAGCGTGGGTATGTCTACATGGGCTGCAATCACACATCGGACTGCAGTGTAGATGTACCCTGAGAGCTGGAGGCATTCCACGTGCCGTTTATGAAGGTATCAGGAATTAGGGAGGTCTGGTGTGATGAAGGTACTGGACGAGAATTTAGTAAACCTGAGTTCAGTTCCCAGACTCCTTGAGGGACCCTGGGCGAGTCACTTAGGTCTTGTCCACACTAGAAAGTTCAACCCCCCCCAGCGTGACTGACATTAGATCAATATGAATGTGCTCTCTACCAGCATAGCTATTCCTGTAGGGGAAGGGGCATTACTATTCTGATATGAATCATCTTTAAAAGTTCATCCACTCTAGGGATTTTGCCAGTATAACTAGTTTGATAAAAATCATTCCTCCGACCAACATAACTTTACAGGTAAAAACCATATAGACTAGACCTTAATACAGTTTCCCATCTGTAACCTGGGGCTTTCCCATCTGTAACCTTTGGCTTTCTTTTCCATGTGCGTGTACAATGCCTACCACAAGAGAGCCCTTATTTTGGTTAGTGTTTCTAGATACTAATATATGAATGTAATGTGAGAAGAGCTCTGTGTAAGCTCGAAATCTTGTCTCTTTCACCAATGGAAGCTGGCTCAATCTAAGATATTACCTTGTCTCTCTCCAATCAATAATGATACAGATATTATTTTCAGTATACTGCTGTGATGCACTCCGGGAATTTTATAAAGTTCACCACGACAGGATCCAAAACTCTTCTGAATTACACAGTAGGATAAAAACAACATCTAGCCCCGACACCTTCTGATCGCAAGTGACAGTGGATCTTGGCCTGAGGTGAACTTAATCAGCTCAACTATATAAACAGACTTTAGAATGGTCTCCCTGAAATGTATCCTAGAGGCTGCCTTGCACTACTGACATGAGGTCAACTGGCGTTGCTCTGGCTTTCAGACAAGCTAATTTCAGTGGGAGGAGTGTCGGTCCTTTTGGGAACCTGTCACAGTGTCTTTAACTGCACACCAAAAGGATTACTTCCAGGTCTGTACTGCTGCTATCCTGAAGGCGCAGCAGACTTTGTTGGATATTCCTATACAGCAGTGAGGGTCAGAGAGTCCAGCTTCATTATCTCCGGGGAGGTCAAATGCAAAGCAATCTTGCCTTTCAGCTGAACTTATTCGCGCTAATCTAAAATTAAGGGCCTGATCCTGTTCCCACTGAAATCAGTGGGAGCCAGACTGGGCCCTAAAAGCCAGGATGCAAAGCAGAATAAAACAGTTGCTTTTGCTCCAAAAGAGGCATCTAACATATGGGACAAGGCCCTGATCCAGCTCCCATTCAAGTCAATGGAAAGACTTCCAATGGGAGTTGGATCCGAATCTATTTAGCCAGGCAGGCCCCCAGTATCTATCTATCTATCCCCATTCACCTTATCTATCTATCTATGAATTTATCTAGTGCCCAACACCAAAATCTAGAAACTATAAGCACAATCAGTTCTGAAAGGGGAACCCATTAATCCTGGACAGTTAGCTGATTCCCACTTTGATATCATTGATGATGATGTTAAATAAAATCATCCGTAACAATCACTGTCACAAGGAAGGGCCGCCGGGGGGGGGGGGAGAGAGTGGCAAGTGGGGCAATTTGCCCCAGGCCCCAGGTCCCACAGGGGCCCCCACAAGAATATAGTATTCTATAATATTGCAACTTTTTTTTATGGAAGGGGGCCCCAAAATTGCTTTGCCTCAGGCCCCCTGAATCCTCTGGGCGGCCCTGCCACAAGGCTCAGTCAGATGCCACCCGACTGCTCAATATCAATGCCGTGTATCATTTCCCCTTTGCGTACAGCCCTTCGGTGGGGTTTCAGCCTGCCTGACAGCATGCCAGGCCAAGCCAGTCTGCAATCACTGACAGACTATCAGATCGGGCGTGAAATGACATTCGGTTGGAATGGAATCCAGAGGGCCAGCTCTATCAATGGAAATAGCTGCTGCATTAACAATCCAAGCCTATAGGAGAAGACTAGATGATTCAGGGCCCCTGACAATGCCAGCTCTCTAGGTCACCTGTCCAACTCCAGCCCCGGCTGTGCAGTAAGTGAAAATTGTTACCTCTTGAGGAGTGCTTGGTAGCCTGTATGAAGGAGTTGGGAGGTCTAAGTCCTCTTCCCAGTGGGCCCACTGCTGTTGGCCATCTCATCGGAGAGGCCCAGGGCTGAACGGGTGTTGGGACTGAATTGGCCTCTCTGCTCTAATGATGGCCTCTCTGCCTCAGGCCGGAAGTGCATAGGTGGCATGCTAGGTGGCGAAAACCTGCATGGTATTTTATACCAGCTCAAAAGAAAAGGCCACGACAAATGATACCAACTACAAGATGGGTTTCAGTGTCTATTTGCTGCTCATAGTCCACATGCATCAGCATTGCTTGCCTTATAGCTCAGCACTCACCTTTATCTAGCACAGGCCCAAATATGGCCAAGCTGTCATTAACGGTGGTGCAATTCCACCTCCTCCCACGGAACTGGTGCTGGCACTCCTGGATCCCGATCTTGACCCCTTCTGCCACGCTGGGCATGATCTCCACATAGTTCCGACAGAAGCGCAGCTGCTTCGGGACCAGCCCTGGGATGCTGCCGCAGAGGATGGGCTGAGTCCCCAGGGAGGAATACTGGTGACCGATGGCCAAGGACCTAGAAGAGAAAACACAGTCGTTTTCAGGCTGACTCCGCTTCTTGCACTGCTTGTTACCAGTTACAGCTACGGGGACAAAACACTTTCAGTTCCTCAGCCCACTCTGCCCACCAATAAATGTCCCAGTTCCTGATCCCTCCCCACAGAGAATGGCGTCATCTACCTCTTTAATCCCCAATGAAGAGCCCCACCATACCCCCTTCCCTGAACTAGGTCTTGTCTGTATGGGGACACTCAGGAAAACTAAAGTGAATTAGTTAAACTGCATTAAAGCCCTATGTGGACACACTTATTCAGAATTAAAGTGACCTGAATTAAGGTCTGGTCTACAGAAAACAAGGGATGGTTTGCAGAATATCCAGACATCATAATGACACTTGCATTCAAAATAGATGGGTAGATAGAGAGATGGGTAGACATACAGCTAGTTAAATAGATTTAAATATGCTCTTATGAGTGCTCCTAACAACCACCTAGAATAGATTATTACAACGAAAAGGATTTTTTAATTCAAATTTCCTTTTCGCCTTTGATTTAGTTTCTTTGTTTACTTTTCTGCCCTGAACGTGAAACTATGCTGGTCAGTTTCTCTTTTTGTTTAAACACACCTTGGCTACCGGGTTTTCATTCAGGACTAGCTTGTTGTGTTTGGGCCACCTCCATGGCAGAAAAAGTTTGTCTGTTTTTAAAAAAAGATTATTTGCACTGAAATTGTAAAAAAAAATGACAATAATTTTATCTATGCCGATGGGGATAACTGCACTGCTGTACCTCCCAGAGGTGTTGTGAGTATAAATGCATTACGGAGGGTCAGGTGCTCAGAGACTGTGGTAATGAGGCCATGTTTCACCTGAAATCGATTCTTTTCTTAACTAGGATAAAAGTTGAGTTAGAAGGTGTCACAGGCGGGCTGGCCTTTTTAAGGGGCGACTGACCCAGCCTCACCAACGCCGCCCAGCTGAGGCCTGAGGAGCCCCGGGTCCTTAGAAAGGCCAGTAGGAGCGCAACAGAGCTGGTGAAGTGCAATGAGCAGGGAGGATTCTGTAGTAGGCTCTGGGTTAGGGCAAGGACCCAGAGATGCTGAGAGAGGTGAGGACAAGCCTCTGGGAACTGCAGCTTATGATGGGTAGGAGAACTTCTTTATTTTGACATTTTCCCCCCAAATTTCTGTTGAACCAATAAATTGTGTGCTGAGGCATGGCCCTGGCCTGGGACTGATCATTTCTGCGCTGTGGAGAAAGCCCGACAATTGACAGAAGGCGTTAGATAACATGTGCTAACCCTCCCATCTGGCTTCAACTCAACCAGCTAGCACGTTAAAGCCTACATGGCCTTGTGTTAGACTAGAGGTGTTAGTGCATGTGATTAACATGTCCCAACAACACATCCCTAAATCCTAGTCAAAGACAAACCTTTGGGGACTAATTTATAGATTCCAAGGCCAGAAGAGACCATTGTGATCACCATGTCTGGCCTGCCGTATAACCACAGGCCATAGACCTCCCCCCAAATGACTCCTAGAGTGGATCCTTTGGAAAACCATCTGATTGGGCTTTAAAAATGGTCAGTGGTAGAGGCTCCACCATGACCTTGGATCCTCAATGTATTCAGGCGCCTCACTCCTGAGGCATTAAGCCTCAGTGGGCATTAAGCGTTTCAATACCTTTGAGGATTTGGTCCTAAAGACTCCATCCAATATCCACTGAAGTCAATGCAAGCCCTTCCTCTGACTGCAAGGGGCATTGGCTCAGAGGCACTAACTTTCTATTTCCGCTGGGGTGCTTGACCCCTGCTCCACCCCAAGCTCCACCCCAGGTTCTGCCACAGGTTGCACCCCACCTTTTCCTGCACCCACTCTGCCCCCGTCCCACCACTTCCTGCCTCCTCTTCACTCCCACCCCAACTCTTCCCATCCCATTCCGCCCGCTCCCTCGAGCATGCCCCGTCCTCATTCCGCCTCCTCCTGCCCCCACTCCTCTCAGCACTTCCTGCGTGCCACTGAAAAGCTGATCACTGGCGGGTGGGAGGGGCTGGGGAGTAGTGGGAGGAGCTGATTGGCGGGGCCCACCAGCAGGTGGGAGGGCCTGGGGAGTAGGGGGAGGAGCTGATTGGCGGGGCCCACCAGCAGGTGGGAGGGACTGGGGAGTAGGGGGAGGAGCTGATTGGCGGGGCCCACCAGCAGATGGGAGGGACTGGGGAGTAGGGGGAGGAGCTGATTGGAGAGGCTGCTGGTAGTGCTAAGCTCTCACTATTTTTTTTCCGAGGGTGCTCCAGCAGACCACCCACAGAGTTGGCGCTTATGCATTAGCTGAAGCCCTAAGGCTTTCATCCAGCTACTATTGAAGTCAATGGCAAAGTTCCCATTGACTTCAATGGTTCAGGGCCATCTCCCAAGGGGCTTCATCCCATTCCTATTGAAGTCACTGGAGGCTTTCCATATATTTGAACGGGAGCTACATCAGGTCTGAAGAGCCCAATCCTGTCTAGTTAGACTCATGCTAATAATCCTAGCTAGCTCATGCCAGCCCCCACATTTTGAACCCGCTGGGACTAGTGAGAGTAAGGGACTAGCCATAGGAATAAGAGTTTGCCAGGTCACTCCCTTTATACTGCTGCTGGAAAGATCAGCTATGGTACAAATCTTGGTAGAAATCATTCTAAATGAAAATATATTTGCTTTTCACACAGCTCCTTCCTTAATATGTAAAGAAACATCCATGCTTTTCTCTGGCTATGTGGCAGCCACAGAAGGCAGCTTTCAGCAGCTGTGAGCAGCATAACCATGTCCCCGAGGTGTTATCAGCCGCTAAGATGGTATAATGTAAACTTGGTATTTCATTGGTGAACTGGGCAGTCACTTGATCTCCAGCGGGAGAATTGTGAATAGATTCTCTTAACTTTCTGTCCATCATGCACATTTCAGTAAAGCTCCTTTAAACTGTTATCTTCCTAAATCACTTCAAGACTCTGACGCACAATTGCTCCAATCACAGCACTTTCCATCAGCCTCTCTCTAATGTGTCTAATATTTAAACAAAACCACTTGATCTCTGTCTACAAAAAGTTTACCTGCTTCTGCCACACAGAAGCACCAGGTTCTTTCAGTGTCACATCCTTTTCTTTGTTGTCTTTGGCCGTATGGAGTAAGCGATGTGCCAAGCTCAGAAACAAGCATACCAACAAAAAAGTTGAGAAACGTTTGGATAAACCCCTGAAATTCAGACACTCGCATCAAGGTTAGCCAAAGCTTTTGAGGTCTGCTAGCTCCCAACACCCATCCTTCTCACTATTCCCAGCACCAGCTCCCTTCTTCTCCATCCTCAACTCTTTCTTCTTGTCCTGATCCCAAGCAGGCCTTCTACATTTTGGCAATATTGAGAATATAGTGGGTAGGGGGAGACGCTTTTCAAATTTGGTGTTTTCTCTTGGTTAGGATGTGTGGTGTTCAGTAAATCCTTGAGTGCCCTCTGGGATCTAGCCATCCATTGTCTCCAAATCTCCTGCATTTCATGGCTTCCCGGAACATGTTGCCAACTCTCCTCTTGTCATTAGAAAAGCACTAGAACTTGAGAGATTTGTAAATGTTGAGCCTCAGAACAGGTTCTACTCAAATTTGGGGTGGGGAGAAGGTTTGAGAGGTTTTTCTTCAAATTAGTTTGCCCATCCGCACTCTTAATTTAAGAGAAGCCTGGAATATCCATTCCTGTGAGCAGTCTAAACAAAGACAATACAATACTATTCTGTATTTTCACAACCAATGTTCTTAGTTTATCTTTAACCTTTACCTATCCTAAAGTGTATAATTCAATCCATAATGACCATTTTTCTTTGCAAATACACCACTCTTCTTACTCAAATCAACTGAATCTGCACCTCCAAGCAGTGAGTGGTTGATCTAAGTGCTCAATCCCCATCTCTATCCACCACACCAGACACCATTTTCAGAGCTCTGCTTCTAGGATCAAATTGCTCCAGAAAAAGAGAGTTCTGTCTATGCTACAGAACTTATGAGCTGGTCAACACTATAAAATTAAGTCAACTTAGCTACGTCACTCCAGGGTGTGAAAAAGTCACTCGCCTGAGAGATGTAGTTAAGCCCTGGTGTAGATACTACTAGATCAATGGAAGAATTCTTCCGTCAACCTAGCTTCTGCCTCTTGGAGAGGTAGATTTACTTCTGCCACTGTAGTAAGTGTCTTCACTACAGCACCGAAGCTGTGCCACTGTAGCATTTCTAATGTAGACATGCCCTTTGCTGGTATAGCTCAACTCATCAGAGGGTCAATGCAGCAACTTTCAGAGTCACCAACTTCCTGCTAGAGCTTTCCAAAGTTCTTGCCAAACCAATAACAGTCTGTAGAGGGAAATAAACCCTATCACTGCCCGCTTAGCACATATCACCATGAACTCTTTGTATTGTCTATTTGCCATTCAGGACCAAGAGCGCCTTCACTGGCTCCAACCATTACTAAGATACCCTCACTGGAAGTCCCTGGGAGCCACCAGCCATTAGCAAAATAGTTGCCTTTATAAAATATTATACAGCCAGGGTGAAATTCTCCCCTATGGAGAGGGCCTATCACAAGGCCAATGCACAACTTACATCGAACGTAAGCTTTGTTTTGAGAACCAAGCAACACAAGTGACACTAATAATTCTGATTCCTAGATTTAAGTCAATCCCAGTGTCTAGCAAGCACCTGAACTCGCTGGAGTGGGACCTGCTTACATTGGTGTGTATTTAACCAACTGTATCTTAATTTGCCGTGTATCCTTTTCGTACAGGTACCTCTGAGTTTTCTCCCATGCTGCTGTCTTTGCATCGGATCCCTGCAAGAGGTAACCTGCCTCTCCTCCTTCAGATCTCTCCTCATGACCCACTTACCTTCCCAAATGCAGACCCCCACTCCTCTCCCTGCCTAACGTTCTCTCTCCTTCTGCCACGTCTATCTTAGGGCCCAATCATATTTCCTTGATCCACACAAGTATGGGATCCTCTTTGCTTGGGTCTGACCCCTCCTGTCTGGCAGAGGACAGGTTAAGGGAGGAGTGGCCAGGCTAAGAAGATGCACATGATTCCTCTACCCCCAAAGAGCCCTGTGAAAATCACGGCACAAAGGTAACACGAGGAGCATTTGGGGAGGGTGAGAGCCAGCTGTGAAAGTCCTGATAGTGAGGATCCCAGCCTGCCAGGGACAAGGGGGATGAGGAGCTGATGTGGAGGCTCACACACCCTCCTCTCAGATAGCCATAGCCTCCTACAGATGCCTCAGGACCTGTGGAGATCTCAGGGAAGCCATGGGGCTTGTGGGCCAGACCCAAGGTGAGAGAACCATTCAGGATGCACTTTGAGAGAAGAACCCTATGGAGATTTCATCCTTTTCAGTTCTCACCCTCTCTCCCATGGAAAAGGTAACAATCAAGTCCTTATATTGATAGATCATCCAGGGCATGGACCTTTCATATCACCTTAGTCTGTAAAGCACCATACACAGCGACAACTGTCAATGTGTTTTCCTGGTACCAAAGCAGCAGAGTATGCAGGAAAGCTACCAGTAGTTAATAGGGACACCTAATTCCATTATACAGCGTTTAAACAGCGCTGTTTTCAGTGCCATAATCCTAGCAAAGGGGAGCCTCTAAAGGTTGGGAGGTTCAGTTGAGGCAAGCATCTCAACATGCAGACATTCAAAGACTGAAATGGATATTTACCAGCATAAGGATGTTCTTGGGAAAAACAGAGCCCGGAAAAAGAATGGCCCTGTGAGGTCTCCATGAATGGAAACTCCATGAACGGAAGACAACAATGGCAGGTCTGTGCGCAGTGGATGATGGGACAGAAGCCACAATTTGTCTCTTTCCTTGCCCCATTCCCTCTAATAAAAAAGTGTTGATTCCGAGTCTCCATGAAAGAATGTACCCACTGTGCTGGCTTCAGGAAACTCAAATGGCATGGTGATGGACCCCCCCCCTTATAAAAACACAGACTGGCAGATAGCTAGACAGACAGATGGAGCTATTTGGAATATGGCAATTATTTTCTACAGGAATTTTTGAATTTTTTAAAAAAATATTTTCTGTGGAATAAAAATTTCTGTTTTCTGACAAAAAATAAAAAATGTTTGAAAACTGTTTTGGGCAACCTCTCCCCCCATTTTTTAAATATAAAATGCTTGTTGCTCATGGGGGGGAATAGATTTGGTTGCTATTTTTTCATTAAAAAAAGAAAATTTGGGCCAAAATTAAAATTTTCCATGAAAAATTTAGTTTTTGGTTTAAAAGCCTTGTTTTGAAAAAAAAAGTTTTGATTAAAAAATAACAGCTCTCAGAGACAGTGTGGCTGCCAGATACATGTGAAATATTAAATATTACATTAAAATCAATTTGAGCTTTTCAGTTCTACATCCTGTCCCCAATAAAATACAATCCGTGTTTTACAAATAATCATAGAATCATGGAATCATAAAAATGTATGCTTGGAAGGGACCTCAAGAGGTCACCTAGTGCATTTCCTCATGCTGAGATAGGATTAATTATACCTAGACAGCCCTTGAGAGGTGTTTATCTAACATGCTTTTTAAAAACCTCTGCTGATGAGGATTCCACAACCTTCCCAGGTAACCGGTTCCATTGCTTAAATATCCTTACAGTTAGAATTTTTTCCCTAATATCTAACCTAAATCTCCCTTGATGCAAAGTAAGCCAGATAGGGGAGGGGTAGCTGAGTGGTTTGAGCATTGGCCTGCTAAACCCAGGGTTGTGGGCTCAATTGTTGAGGGGGCCATTTAGGGATCTAGGGCAAAAATCTGTCTGGGGATTAGTCCTGCTTTGAGCAGGGAGTTGGAGTAGATGACCTCCTGAGGTCCCTTCTGACCATGTATTGTATAATTATTTCTTGCTCTATTCTGAGTGGACATGGAAAAAACTGGTCACCATCCTCTTTATAGCAACCGTTTACATATTTGAAGACAGTCATTATGTCCCCCCTCAGCCTTCTCCTCTCCAGACTAAGTGTGCCCAATCCTTTCATCCTTTCTTCAAAGCTCAGGTTTCTCTGAATCTCTTATCATTTTTGTTACTCACCTCTAGACCCATTCGAGTTTGTCCACACCTTTCTTAAGGTGTGATGCTCAGAACTGGACACAGCACTGCTGCTGAGGCCTCAGCAGTGCCAAATAGAGCTGGAGAATTACCTACCATGTCTTACATATGACCCTCCTGTTAATATGTCCCAGAATTGCATTTGCCTTTTGTGCAACTGCATCACTTTGCTGACATACCCCCTTCCACTCGAAGGGTGAGGTGTATTTCTTTGACTTGTACCCAGGACTGGCGCTAGGGGTTTGAGCGCCCTAGGCGGACGGCAATTTCGCCACCCCGAGCGCTGGTCCCGCGGCTCCGGTGGAGCTGCCGCAGTGGTGCCTGCGGAGGGTCCAGTGCTCCGTGGCTTGGGTGGAGCTGCTGCAGTCGTGCCTGTGGGAGGTCCACCAGAGTCACGCGAGCAGCTGACCGTCCGCAGGCATGACTGCGGCAGCTCCACCGGAGTTGCGGAGCATTGGATCCTCCTCAGGCACCACTGCGGCAGCTCCACCGGAGCCGCCTGCCGCCCCCTCCGGCAAAAAGGCGCCCACCAATTATTCTGGCGCCCTAGGCGATTGCCTAGGCTGCCTAAATGGTAGCGCTGGCCCTGCTTGTACCTTTTTAAATAATTCAGACAAATGTAAGTTCTAGTTCTACTGCTCTTAGAAGTTCTGAGGAAATTCACAATAGACTAAGGTGATTTCAGATACCTGATCTTTACTCTCATAAAATAGGCCTGAACATGGGTGAGCCACGGAAGAGTGAGAACGGCAGGAAGTAGTCTGGGAGTGGAGCATGGGCGGGGCACACCAGGCTGTTTGGAGAGGCTCAGCCTCCCCCGGCCTATGATACCCACTGCCCATGGGCAGGGCCGGCTCCAGGCACCAGCATAGCAAGCAGGTGCCTGGGGTGGCCAATGGAAAAGAGCGGCATGTCTGGCTCTTCGGCAGCAATTCAGCGGCAGGTCCCTCAGTCCCTCTCGGAGGGAAGGAACTGCCACTAAATTGCCGCCGAAAAACGAAGCAGCGGCGGTAGAGCTGCAACCGAAGTGTCGCCAATCACGATCACGGCTTTTTGTCTGTTTTTTTTTCCGCTGCTTGGGATGGAAAAATGCTGGAGCCGGCCCTGCCCATAGGCCTTAAGTGATTTAAGTTACTGATTTATATATAGGTAGGGCCCTATCAAATTCACAGCCATGAAAAATGCATCACAGACCATGAAATCTGGTCTCCCACTGTGAAATCTGGTCTTTTGTGTGTTTTTACCCTGTACTATATGGATTTCCTGGGGGAAACCAGTGTTTCTCAAATTGAGGGTCCTGACCCAAAGGATTGCAAGGTTATTTTAGGAGGAGCTGCAGTATTGCCATCCTGACTTCTGCGGTGCTGCCTTCAAAGCTGGGCAGCCAAAGAGTGGTGGGTGTTGCCCAGGCACCCAGCTCTGAAGGCAGTGCCCAGCCACCAGCAGCGGTGCAGAAGTAGGGGTGGCAATGCCATACCATGCCATCCTTACTTCTGCACTGCTGCTGGCGGTGGCTCTGTCTTCAGAGCTGGGATCCTGGCCAGCAGCTGCTGCTCTCCAGCCACCAGCTCTGACAGCAGCACCACCGCCAGCAGCAGCGCAGAAGTAAGGGTGGCAGTACTGCAACCTGCCCACAATAAACTTGCAAAGCTCCCCCTCCCTTTTGAGTCAGGACCCCTACAATTACAACACTGTGAAATTTCAGATCTAAATAGCTGAAATCATGAAATTTATGATTTTTAAAATCCTATGACTGTGCAGTTGACCAAAATGGACTCTGAATTTGATAGGGCCCTATATATAGACACATACAAATATGTACCAGGGATGCTGTAACAGGTGGGAACAGGGCCCCATCACTTTCTACCGGCCATAAGGGTGAGTGACACGGGGAGGGGGCAGAGAGGAGTGAGCAAGGGGCAGGGTCTTGGGGGAAGGGGCATTGTGGGAACAGGGCCTCGGGGGAAAAGGCAGTGCGAGGGTGGGGACTTAGGGAGAAGGGGTGGTGTAGGAGCAGAGCCTCTGGGAGAAGAGCAATGAAGGGACAGGGTGCCGGTGGCCCCCCACTTTTAGGAAGCTTCCACTGCTCCTGGTATGTACATAGTACTATGTATGGGTCTGATTGTACAAACACTTATGCATGTAGGTACCTTCAGTTCCACAAGTGCTTACATCACCCTTTCCCTGCTCCAACAACAACATGTATGTAGTGCCTTTCAACAGAGGATCTCTAAGTACTTTCAACAAAGGAGACATAGGAAACACTTCACTGACCACTGAAATACAACTACCTCTGGTGTGGAATGTGGCAGCCATTTAACAGCGCACAACAACAGTACCCAACAGATTGGATCTGGAAGTGGAGAATACTATACTCAGCTAAAAGTTCAAGTGGACTGGAAGGAGGCAGAATTCTTTATACTGAGATTTGGCCAGGAGAATTAATTCCAACAGGAACTAAAGACCATCACAAAGATCACCACTTCCCACTCCAAGTGCAAGGTGCATTGGACTGCACCTTCTCTAGTATTAACCTATAGCAAATATGCATGTGTGTGTGTGTATTCTAAAAATGTGCATGTGTGTGTGCATATTCTAAAATAAATGTCCAGAACAAAACACTCCACTGCACGCAGTTTTCCCACAGGGGAGCGGATGAGACAACAAACATGTGAGGAAAGTTAGTCACATTGCTTAATGAATGACTTGAAGATGCTCAGATCCAATGGTGTTGAGCACAATGTAAGATTACAATAGAATAGGACACCAGAATTAACAGCCTGGCTTCTTGCAAAAAGTGCCTGGAGCTCTTTAATTACCATAGGCAATTAGGTCTTCTCTTTTACATATGAACTGAAAGACAGCGGCTTAGTGGCCCCTCAAGCCACACCAAGGACAATTACAATGGCATCACCTATACAACATTCTACCTTTAGTTGGGGATTGGTCCTGCTTTGAGCAGGGGATTGGACTAGATACGTCCTGAGGTCCCTTCCAACCCTGATATTCTAGGATTCTATTCTATGATTCTATACCTGGCCCTGCTCTTCTACCTCACTTTTGAGGCTGAGAACTTCTGCTTAGCTTGAGAGAACTGCTAACTCCCTAGCACAAGGTATTATAGTTGTACTCTCCTTAATGTTTCAATCTGCCACCTACACCGCAGTTTATGAGAGCTGTAAATCTCATGGTTATAATGACCTCACATAATGATGTTGCTGATGAATAAATTTACCCAGGATGAACAAACTATGGGCACAACTGTTACTTGCAGCTGAAAGCAGCGTTCACGCGAACAGTTTTGCTGCTTTGCCTCATGCCATTTCCTAACCTACAAACATCTTTTTTTTTCCCCGCAGTATGTAGAAAACGTGTCCTTCTGAGGGCTTACAATGCAAAGCCCACACCTGGCTCATTGGACAACACTCCCATCTATGCACAGAAAATTCCCAAACCTTAGCACTACTTTTTATGGAAATGAGGCAGATTTTCAGAAATATGGGAACCCCTCCTCCCCACAAACATCCACATATTGGGTGCAAAATTTAAAAACACTTAAGAGATTTAGGCACTTAGGGCCAGACCTTTAAAGGTGTTTAGATGCCTATCACTGAAATCAATGGGAGTTAGGCATGTAAATGTCATTAAAAATTTGGCCCGTAGGAATCTAAATCTCCTTGACAGTTAGTGAGATTTAGGCTCCACAGACCCAGATCCTCAAAGGTATTTAGGTGCCCAATTCCAATTGATTTAAACAGGAGTTAGGCATGTCAGACCTTTGAGGATTTGGGCCTTGCACTTGAAAAAAATGGGACGTTGGCTCCTAAATCACTTAGACAGTTTAACCCTAAGGCTACGAAGTGGCTAAGTCACTTTTGTAATGAGATCTATAGATGAAACCCACTATGCAAGACCTAGGCATTACAGTGATGATGATGATGATGATGAAAATTTAACTCAATTTCCTCATAGTTCTGCACTAAGCCATGTATATTTCATACTCAGTCCACCGCAGATGGCTTTTTAAAGCTACGTTTTGCACATCCAGAATGCACACTCGCTAATGTCGGAAAGCGACTTCTTTGGTATTAACTGAGTCATCAGGCTTAGGAAATGTGTGATCTCACGCTACACTGTTCTCCTAGAAAAATAACAAATTGATTTCTTTCTTACAGGCTATGGCATGCTATATAATTGAAGACATTGCCTTGTCAACTCAGACCGGTCTGACCAACTTGAGACATCGCTTACAGCTGTTTACAGAACCATAACATTTCCTTCTCTTTGTTTTCCCTCCCTTTTGCGCTCTCTCTTTCCCAGATGAACTCCTACCAATGACTTAAGTCCTAGCAAGTCATGAAATATTGCTACGGAAAACTAAGGGAGAGGCCTTGATTAAGGACAGCATCCCAATTCAAGAGTGCAGTCAAGCACTTGCTTAATTTTAATATTTGAAAGGACTTAAGCACCTGCTTAAAACTGAGCCCTGTTTAAGTGCTTTGCTGAATCAGGGCCTATATGAGGAACATTTTGTGTGTTAAGGGGTTGCGTGTTTTTCTAATGATTGGTATTGAGCTAAAGAGTCTAAATTGCAGCCCTGGAGGCTGGATTCCTCTTTATATCCACAGAAGAGTATTGCCGATTTCGCCTACTCCTGCACTGCTCCTGAACCATGACTTAGAAGGACCGCTGCCACGGATGGCATGAGAATGGGCTCTCCAGGGTCATTCAACCCTTGGCCTCTCTGCTGAGGCTGCCAGTCAACAAGTCAATTTGACCACTTTGCCCCCAAACTATCTCTGCCTGTTTTCCCATGCTACCCCTCTGCTTGGGCTTAGAGACGACCTGTGCTTGCCAATAGTGTGGGGCGCAGATGGAGGGCAGCTGGCTTCAGCATCATTACTGAACACACTCTGTCCATGTGAGTATTCTCAGTACAAGCCAAGCAGCAAATCTTGGGGCGGGGGGGGGGGGAAGGGGAAGAGTGTGACCTCGTGTTTATACGCAACAATGCACCTGTCACTAATAACAAGTTCTTTACTCAGGAGGCTACATGTGAATTGTTTACTGAATTTGAGATTGGTGGAGCACACATAGAGACTTTATAGGGTTATTTCCTACAGACATACATAATTAAAATGAAAGAAAAATGTTACAAAACAAGGAAAATACAACATGTCCCCTCTACATTGTGTGTACTCCTGACCTGACCCTTAGAAGTGAAGATGGAAAGAAAAGTAAGTGGAGAGACCATCATGAATGGAGATGACATTTGGACTGCCAACCACTTGTGATCCCAACTAAAGGTTGGCCATACACCCTATTTTATACCTTTTCCTCAACACCTACACATGTTTGGTGACTATATTTACACTGTTTTCCGGCATAGCTGTCTGGGAAACCATAACTGTAGTTCCAATTGTTGCATCAATCCATGAGTCAATATTTCCAACATGTTCCTGTGGCTACCTCATGATTTCACATACTAAAAATCACCCCTGCACATCCACCCCCAAAAATCCATTCTTTCATGGTTCTACAGTATATTTGTTTATCACAAGCTACATATGGCTAAATCTTATAACCATAGGTCACTTACTTATGCTAACTTCTGTGCTACTTCGTGTTAACTAATATATAACTACAAGGCTTCAGTTCATGGCCAAGCCTACCTTAACATTAATGTGTATACTGGACATTTTCCTACTTGCATTTCAGCTCTATTGGCTTCCGACAATCAATTTTGCAAATAATATGTAAATTAAACTTGCCTCATGTCTTCTCCAGAATCAGGACATGAGTCACAGGTCAATGGACTCCGTTCCCAGCCCTGCTCTAACGAGTCACTGCCCCTCTTTCCATTCAACCCCCTCCTAAAGACTCAGGACTGATTCTCGTTTACACAACGTTGACACTGCAATCCTGGGGGGCGGAGGAGGGGGAATGGTTGCAACACAGATAGACGGACCTGAGCTCGCTTTAATCTAACGAGCTCAGGCACCAGTAGAAGTGAAGCTGTGGCAGCACAAGCTAGAGAAACCCCCCCGGCACCTTGTGTAGTTTCACTGCTGTTGTCACTCATGTTAGCTAGATGAAAGCTAGCTCAGGTACGTCCACAGATGCTGCAGTCACGCCTCCGATGGCAGTGTTGATGTATCCTTAGCCTACTTTACACAGCTCTGGCAGGGTAAAGGGTCTGTACTTATAATTTAGGTCAACATCCCCGACGGCATAGCTATATCAGGCTACCTCCCAGGGTAGATGCAGCTAGGGCAACAGACATATGCTTCTGTCACCCGCAGTTACCGTCATTTGGGGAGGTGGTGCTCCTACAGTGATGAAAGATCCCCTTCCACTGGTGTCAGCTGTGTCTACAGTAGGGGTTTATGGGGCACAGCTACAATGGTACAGCCATGCTGATAGAGTCACTGTAGTATAGACGTACTCTGGGCTCAAAGGGGGCAAATCAAAGGGCTTTGATTTGGGGGTTCTGCTCTGGAGAGTCTGGAGGCCAGCCAGCTAGGTGCTGCACAAACATAGTCAATGCCAGTTCTCGCCCCCCAAAGCGGCCAGTTCATGCGTTTGTCCCATATTCGTTTTGTCCTCCCTGCAAAGTAAGATGAGAGTGTTTGGATCCGCCTTTCGCCCACAGCCTGGGCTTGCTCTGGGGAAGAGCTGTGTTGGTTGCGATTTCACAGCTGCTCTGGCCAAGGAGAAGGTGGGTCCTCTCATTTGTGTCAGGGTGGTGGTATATATCTCACAGACAAGGGTTCTTAAACTTTTCTACAGGGTGGGCTATGTCTTAATGGAGATATTTTCTGTGGACACTTCCCTTCCCACTCACTATAGCCTGGGCCACCTCTCTTACCCTTTGTGATCATATAACAGCCTTATGGCAATACAATCACTTACTCATGTGGGAAAGTTACATTACAGCTGGTCAGGGAAGTGGGGATTTTCCTTGCAAAAAAACCCCCAAACCTGCCCAAAACAAACACAAAAATTAGTTTTCTGGGGGGGGTTATGAAACCCCAAAATGTCTTTGACAAAAATGAATTTTTGGGGGGTAAAATTTGCATTATGCCAAGAAACTCGTTTCTGTTAGGAAAAAAGCCTCAGTCATAGAATCATAGAAATATAGGAGTGGATGGGACCTTCATAGGTCATCTAGTCCAGTTCCTGGCCTCATGGCAGGACTAAGTATTATCTCGACCATCCCTGACAGGTGTGTGTGTGTGTGTCTAACCTGCTCTTAAAAACCTCCAAAGATGGAGATTCCACAACCTCCCTAGATCATTTGGTCCAGTGCTTAACCACTCTGACAGTCAGGACATTTTTCCAAATGTCCAACCTAAATCTCTCGTGCTGCAATTTAAGCCCATTGTCCTGCCCTCAGTGGATAAAGAGAAAAATTCATCACCCTTCTCTTTATAACAATCTTAGATACCTGAAGGCTGTTATCATGTCCTCCCTCAGTCTTCTTTTCTCCATCCTAAACAATCCCAATTTTTCCAATCTTTCCTCATAGGTCATGTTTTCTAGACCTTTCATTACTTTTGTCACTCTCCTCCAGACTGTCTCCAATTTATCATCTTTTCCAAAGTGTAGTGCCGAGAACTGGACACAGTACTCCAGTTGAGGCCTCGGTGATTTGACAATGTTCAGACAGCCCTGAGTAACATTAGGAAAGTATTGAGTGTATTTGCAGCTGTCTCTGAATGCAATTTAGCAGCTGGAAATAAGGAGGAGCCAGTGCCCTGTGACAAGCCAACTCTCCACAGGCCACCAACAAATACTCTTCATATAACCAGGTCATCTATGGACCACAGAATGGATTAGCGGGCAGAGTGCAGAAGAAGTGGTCAAAGCTGCATGATAAATACCATTTGTCACAAGGCTCTGCTGTAGTTATATAGCTATAGATAGGGTGTAAAACTGCTTTGGGAGGGGCCCTCTGAGATAAAAGTTTTTATTAAATGGCATATAGGAAGAAGAGGGGAAATTAAATTCACTTCCTAGAATGAGGCCACCGCTGTTGAGGGAAGCATGATTAATCTTAGTGGAACGGGCAGCTCAGATGGAACATTGAGGCACCCGATGGCCTCTGATCAGGTGAGGAAATTTCAGGCACGGTCAGCTTCCATCTACGTTAAACATCCCAATGTCCTATGCCCATTTAGTTGCAAACCCCTTCTCACGTTGCTGAACATACCAGCTATTGTCCCAACTGATCTCAGTGGAACATTGCTGGAGGGTGGGAGGCGTGGCAGGGGACGAGCAGGTGAAGGGCTAATGTGTATACTACAGGCTGATGTCTCTGGAGTGGTCAGAGTTTCCCTCATGCCTACTAGCTCAGTGGTTTGAGTATTGGCCTGCTAAACCCAGGGTTGTGAGTTCAGTTCTTCAGGGGGCAAAAACCTTTCGGGGAATTGGTCCTGCTTTGAGCAGGGTTGGACTAGATGATCTCCTGAGGTCCCTTCCAACTCTGATATTCATAGCCCTGCGCAAGTGTCTTCACACCTGGTGACTCAGCAATGCAATTGCTTGGCATGCCTGGCTGGATGGTTTTACAGGGATCTGGTAAACCCGAATCCTAATGACAATGCTAGCCGGTGAGTCAGTGCCTCACGCAGCAGTCGTTGGGTGCTGGTGAAACCGGGGAAGATGGCTGGCATGAGAGAGGGAGAGTGCGGGAGGGAGCTGAGGACAGCAAGAATTAGAAGAAAATGGGGGAGGGGATCGGGTGCCATGTGTGGAGACTGGGAGAACCAACCCAAATGTCTGAGCTGGAAACTGGAGGGTGAACATGGAGACAGGGAAGGCAAAGGAAGCGATGTCTAATGGGGTACGGGCAGGTGGTTTCCCCATCAGCATTCAGAACAAGAAGCAGCCAGCAGCGGGGACTTTCATGGGGCTGCATCAAATCGGAGTCGTGCTCACAGTGCTTTTCCTACAGCCTCTTAGAGTTAATGATTTCTTTCCTCAAGCAGCTGTGGGAAGGCAGGCAGCCTGCCAGATAGCGATCGATTAGCAGATGGCTGCTCACTATCAGGCAGAGATACCAGCTTGGACACGCAGAGGGGAAGCAGCCAAGAGTTTTGTAAAGCAATCCCAGCCTTCTGCTGGGAGCTCCTGTGCCAAAGCATCTCGTGTGTTTACTTTAAAACCCTCCTCCTGCTAATAATAATCATAACAAAAAGCTCCAGGGTCAATGGGTTTGACAGATAGATTTTCCCTAGCGTGGGTTTCTTCTTGTCACCCGCAGAACTGATGTGCTTGGGGGGTTACACAAGGTTAATCATAATTCGGCTTCTCAGGAGGCCTGACTGATGACAACGGCCTATGGGAGGGAAGCGTCCCTGGGGGAAACAGAAGCATACTCCAGATCTCAGGTGGGGACACTGCTTGGCTGTGCATGCTAGCCCAGCCCACTTCTGCTTGGGGCACACTAAATGTTTGTTTTACATAAATTGATTATTCCCTGCTCATTTGATTAGTACATGTTAGTGTCAAATTTCTGTACATAAACTCCTTCATCCCATAACATTTCTTAATTTTACATTTTAAATTCTTCGTGGACGTGAAGGATTTCGCCATGATGATGAAATCCTCAGGTGCCCCTTGAAGCAAGAGTTAAGGATCAGGCTCCTAATCTTTGAGCTTGTTTCCACAGTGGAGTAATGCACTATGGGGTATGGCGTGGGGCTCATTAATTAGTCCCTGTTGGTGCCCAGTGCTGTTTGAAACAGTCTCCACTAAGTGCACTAAGGACCTTTCAGTGTGCACCATGGGTCCACATGGACCAATTAGAAGTCACACCTCTATTGTCCCCCTTGCCACACTGTTTAGACAAGCTCTTTGGAAACACTCAAGCGTTTGTAAAATGTACGCATGATACACAGAATACCTCGCAGTGGGGGATGTAAAGCTATTCTTAGTGCTGGCTTGACTTGCCTTCCACAATTTACAGCTTTGTTACCCATGAGTAACCTTTTCACACGAGGTACAATTGGCCTGTGGAACTCATTGCCACAAGGTATTGTTGAGGCCAAGAGCTCAGTGGATTGCATATTGCTACAGAGTAACAAGAATGTCCAGAGTTATCACAGTAAATACTCAACAAATAAACATGAGATTTGGAAGGGCTATAAACTCTCCAGCTTCAGGCCTTAAGCCAACCGCTAACTATGGAAAGTCAGGAGGAAATATTCCCTGTGGGAAGGTTATCTCACAGCTGCCTACTGCAGAGTTTCTTGCACCTTCCTCTGAAGTAGCTCTGGTGCTGGCCACTGTCACTGATAAGATAGGGGACCTGATGGACCACAGATCGGTTCTATGGGGAATGGCACCAGCCCAAATACATGCTGATTAAACCTTTAGAGTATACCACACCTGCATGACTTCTCCCTCTCCCAATCCGTCCCCTTTTCTCTGTGAGTGCATGTACACACCACACCATTGTCCCATGTAAATTTCAGGTTAAGATGTTCCATTCTAGTGGAAGTGAAGCACCAGACAGAGCCAGTGGCTTCTCTCTGGACAGTCCCTTAGGTCACTTATCTGTCGGACTGAGTAAACCTAGGAAAGTCTGGAGTTCGGAATTGGTTTGGCCAACTTTGCCAAAGCCTAGGTGAGTATCTGAAGACATTCAGCCCCTGAGCCCTCCTCGGAAGGGGGAAGGATAGTTCAGAGAGCCTTATATTCTCTGCAGGCAACTCTTTGGCCAGGCAAAGGACCTGGTTTTGGGGGTTTCCAAGGGGAGCTGTAAGCAACCCTGTTGAGACAACAAACGTCATTGCAAAGCAAAGGGAGAAAAGCCTTCTCTTGAGGAAACACAACAAACCAACACACAGATTCTTATTTTAACCAGGATCAGAGACAAATACTCAGGGAAATGTCACAGGGAGGCCAAATATTGAGGGGAGGACAGCATCACAGGGACCCTGTGCCTGTTTGCTTCACTTAGCTACTTGCTAGCATGCCAAAAACCCTCCTCTCCCCTCAAATGGGAAATAACCAAACTGGTGAAGGATCACCATGGAAGTTTGAGAACTTCTCTGAACTTCTAAACTGTGTGAAAACTAGGCTTGAAATCTTATGAAGAGAGTGAAATGCCGCTGGAAAACTACAGCATTTCAACCCCTCAGATTCACAGCGTATGTGTAAGCCCAGGGTTTGAACTCAGGCTCATGCCTAAACCCCCTTCTATCCACATGCAAATCGCACTGTCCCAGGACCCCCTAGGGGTGGAGGGTCCAAGCCGGAGTCAAGCCGGGACCCAGGATTTAAGCCCTATTGCTTTGCAGTGTAGACGCAGCCCCACTGGATTTGTGCTCTGGGCAGCTGCCAAAAGTGTCCCAGAATCCCACAAGCTGACTTTCTTTGTTCTCTGACAATCAAATTTGGTGGAGTCAAGTTTTCTCACATTGCACCACAGACAAAGGGATGGAGCAGCCATATTTTGGGAGGGCGCTAGGAAGTCTGGGATATGGGTGGCTGGACTTGGGCCCACATAATGCAGTGTGGACACTGGAGCCCCAGGTTGGAAATTCAATAGTTCCTAACCTGGGGTTACAAATGAGTGTAGACATTCAGGCCCTAGGTTAAGAAACCCAGGGCCTGCTAACTCAAGGTTTACTAACCTCCTGTATAACACAGGCCATTACATTTCACTCAGTTACTCCTGTCCTGAGTCCAATAACGTCTGTCTGGCTAAAGCATCTCTCCCAGAAAGGCAGTCAGTCTTAAGCTGAAGACATCAAGAGATAGAGAATCCACCACTTTCCTTGTTAATTTGTTCCCGTGATTAATCACCCTCACTGTTAAACACGTTTGCCTAATTTCCCATTTGAATTTCTCTGGTTTCTGCTTCCAGCCATTCTGAAGCCATTCTGCGCCCGACCCTGGCCAGAATCATGGACTACAGTGCAGAGGCATGTGGCAATTGAATACAACGGGCTGGATGTGTCTCCTTCCTGCGCCAGTGTAACCCCATGGAACACTCCAGTGTTCTGATGCCGTGAATGAGATCAGAATATGGTCCAGCGTGCAAGGCAGGGAGGGGAATTTCCAGCTTTGTTCAAGTCCCAACAAAGGTCCAATCTGGCTTTGATTGGAACCATTAAAAAAAAAAATCAGAGCCACTTCACTCACACCCTAAAAAGGCTCCGGGGTCATTTACTCCTGCTGTAGAAAATCACTGTGTAAAAGATCACACCATATTCCTATAGGAAGTGCTGTCTGTTGTGTGTTCCCTTCAATGAGCGCTGTCCCACCATGCAAAGAGGGAGTTGGTGGTCGGGAAGAGAAGTTTAATGCCATTTAAGGTGGCCCTTGGAAAAGGGATGGGGCAGCTATTTCCTCCCCCTCGATTTTGCTTTCCCCTGAGCTGCTCCCCTAAGCTCTAACCTACTTTTGCTTTCCAAGCAGAAAACTGCTGCTGCTGGTGGTGCTGCTGATGCATATTTCAAACAAGCCCGTGCATGGGATTCGAGACACATTATTTCGCACTGGTGCCCCGGGCCATAGATTCGCCTGCTTCCATCGACAGCACGTTTTGCTTCATAAAGAATGTGCAGGCCCTCACCTGGAGCTATTTATCTGGAGTGCTCAGGAGAAACGAGCGAGAGGGGAAAAGCACTACATGCCTGTGTTGGCAGCTAGCCCCGTCCTGCATACCGGTGAGCGGCCAAACGCTGACCTCTGCACAAGAGCCAGTCTGTCCCCTGCTGATGATCCAGGATTGTTCCCCACAGTCTGTTCTCATTGTTCTGTGCAATCTGGCTATAAGTGATTCACATAGCGGCGCTTCTACCATTGCTCCTGGGAGACTGTCTTACCGGGCCTGATCCTGAGAGGTGCTGGTGGTTGTCGTGAACAGGAGCTGCAGAGGCTCACCTCTTCTCAGGATCAGGCCCCTCTGAGTTCACAGCAGGCACCATTTTTCTGTATATTCTAATTATCTTTGCTCCAGTTCTTCCCATTGCTCTTACATGTGCCCTGCTGGATCACTAGTTATTATTATTATTTATGTTACAGAAGTGCCTAGGAGCCGCAGTCAAGGATCAGGTTCGCTTGTGCCAGGTGACCTATGGAGAATTAACGACAAGACAATCCCGGTCCCAGAGAGCTCTAATGCCAGATAGGAGACAGAGAGGTGAATGCAACAGACAAATAGGGAAGGGGTGGGCTGAAAGGACAAGGAACAGAGGTTAGCAGAGGAGCAGAAGTCACAGCTGGCCACTTGACTAACTCAAATTTTCCCCTCCTTTGTTTTAACACTTCAAACAATGGTAGGTAGGAGGGAAATCTCCCTGAATTTTCAAGCTGTACAAATGCGGATCATTTAAAACAGGAGGGGAGGAATCTTTAACTAAGTCCATATTCATTACAGCTGGTAGGAACGTAAACCACAAAAGGCTTTTTCATGGAAAAGCACTGTTTCACTGAAGCTGAAACATTTCACAAAGACCTATCGGTTTTGACGGGAAGCTTTCTGAGGCCCAGGGTGGACTCAGTTCCAGAGGGAGAGCCCTGAATCACTTTAGGGTGCAATTCTGTTTCACAAAACTATTTTAAAGGTTTTGTTTTCCTTCCAAATTCAACCCCCGAAAGCTGCGATGAAATGTCATTGTCGTTGTGTCTGGCCAGTTCTAATATTCATCCCAACAAGCACAAGCATCGTCCCATTCTCCTGGTTCCTCTTCTCCAACATACCCCGGCTTAAAGGGATAAGTGAAACACACTCCATAGAATCCCATTCCATCGGCAATACTTCACGAGGGACATATTCCATCCCAAGCCATATGGCCCCTGGTTATGGAATATTGCCAGTGATTTGGAGTGAGCAGGTGCTTACATGGTGTCATAATAAGAATGCTTCCTTTCTCCCAACCTCTGTCTAGCCTATTTAGATTAGATCGTAAACTCCCCATGGCAGAGACTGTCTCATACTAGGTGTATGTACAGAGCCTAGCACAACGGGGCCCTGATCTCAGTTGGTGCCACTAGGAGCTAAAGCAACACAATTAATAAATAGTAATAGAAGTGTCGCCTGATGGAAGGTGAGGCACGAAGTGACCCAGGGCTGATGACAGAGGATTTTGGGAGAACCAAGAAGAAACTGAATGAGAATGTCTTTATGTAAAGCGACAGTGAATGTAAACATGGCTTTTGAAGTACGAAGATCCAAGAGCATTAAAAAGAAAAAAGTATATCTTATATGGTCTGTGCAACCAATAGACTGAATGGGGTATTTCTAGGAGGGTCCCACAGAGGCCAGTTTTCTGCCCAATGCTCTTTAATACTTTAATCAATGATCTGAAGAAAACATAAAATCATGACTGATAAAGTTTGCAGATGACACAAACTGGTGATGTGACTGATAAATAATGATAAGCACAAGACGGTCACACAGAGTGATTTGGATAGGTTGGTAAACAGGATTAGGGGCAAATGCAAGGTCATACATCTAGGAACAAAGACCCCAAAGTCACACTTACAGGATAAGGAAACCGTATCCCAGAAAGCAGCAACTCTGAAGAGGACTTTGGGTGTGTTTACACAGCAACCGGACACCCATGGCTGACCCGTGCTAGCTGACTCGGTGGGAGGGTCCCAGAGCTCAGGCTCCGGCCTCAGCCTGGAACCTACACAGCAGTGGAACAGCCCCACGAGCCCATGTCAGCAGGCATGGGCCAGCTGTGCGTTTTTCTTTGCTGTGTAGACATACCTTTAGAGGTCATGATGGATAACCAGCTGAACATGAACTACCAGTGTAAAGCTATGGCTAAGAGGGCTAATGCGATTCTCGGATTTATAAGCAGGTGAATATCGAGGGTATATCAGACAAGGGCACAAGAAGATCCACCCATGGGAAGTTGAAGCTTGACAGATTCAAACTGGAAATAAAATGTGAATTTTTAACAGTGAAGGTGATTACAGTCTTTAGAACAATTTAGGATCGTAGGTCTCAAACCCACATCTGCAGGCAGTCTTCAGACTGCCGCCACTAACCTGCAGCTTGCTGGTACCAGCAAGAAGTGTGGGGTGGGGAACCTACCTCACCAGAGACACTACCTACAAAGCTCCTGATTGACAGGGATGTCTGGCCTCTCTGATTGGCTCTGACTTGCTATTTAAGCTTGAAGGAGGCACAGGAAGCTGTCTGAGCAAATAGGTGAATCCCTGTGTGGCTCCTGAGTGCTGCCTTGTTCCTGCTTCTATACCCCACCCCTGGCTACTGCTCTGGCTCCAACCCTTGGCTTGATTCCTGACTCTGTCTCTGATCCTTAGCTCTGGCTCCTAACTCCTGGTCTGACCCCACAAGGCCTGATTGCCTACGTCCTGGTCCACAGCAGGGAGCTAGTGGATTCCTCATTACATGAAATATTTTAAATCAAGATTGGGGGAGTGGAATTTTTAAAAGTTCCTAAGTGACTTAGGAGCCCAAGGCTTCTTGAAAGTCAATTGCATTTAGGCTCTTCAGTCACATAGGCACTGTTGAAAATTCCATTTATAAAACAGATGCTCCAGCTGAACCACCACAAGTTACTGGGTTTGATGCAGGAATCACTGGGTGTAGCTTTCAGTCTAGTGGAGATCAGACTAAATTATTGTAATAGTCCCCTTGGTTCTTACAATCTGTGACTCAGATTAAATTACCAGCACCCCATCATGCACAGGGTGACCAGATGTCCCGATTTTATAGGAACAGTCCCATTTTTGGGGTCTTTTTCTTATATAGGCTCCTATTACCCCCACCTACCCCCTGTCCTGATTTTTCACACTTGTTGTCTGGTCACCCTAGTCATGCAGCACTTAGATTTCCTTGGCGGTCTCCCACCCAAGTGCTGACCCATCTCTACACCTGCTTTGGTTAGGGGATCTGACAAGATCAGGCCCAAGATGGCATATGGGTGCAAGTCAGAAAGTCACTGGGCTCCTAGACCTCTCTAATCAGCAGACCTTTCACTCCTATCATCCCAAAGGGTTGAACGCCTTAGACATTGAGATGCAATACTATCCAATACCCTATAAATAGCTGTCCAGATGAGAGCTGGATAAGCTTAGGAGCCCCTTCCTGGTCAGCAAACTCTTTCCTGACGTTCTATTTCATAAACAACCCAGCCGACAGGTTATTACTTCAAAATGCTGCAGCTCCTGCTTTAGGAGGAATCCATCCCAATGTTGATTGGAATAAGTGGCATGGCAGGGAGGGATAGCTCAGTGGTTTGAGCATTGGCCTCCTAAACCTAGGGTTGTGAGTTCAATCCTTGAGGGGGCTATTCAGTGAGTTGGGGATTAGTCCTGCTTTAAGCAGGAAGTTGGACTAGATGACCTTCTGAGGTTCCTAATAATCTATGGTCCTAAGCCTTAAAGGCACATGCCTAAAAACCATTGTGCTTCCTTTCCACTCCTCCTAGCTGTTGATTCACGCCACTTCATTGTTCCCCCTCAGCAATGAATTTATATGTTCACATACATTCCAATAGCATCAGCTTTATGCTCAGGATCCCTTTGTGAACGGTGTTAGACCCAGGCAGGACATACACTTATTGCTTCTTTGTGCTACCAACGTCAAGCCGTGAAGATGCAACATTATCAGCCCACGGGGTAGCTTCTATGTCACCATGGCTGGCCTCATAGGTGAGAAGGGGGAGTCTACACGGCTTGGGTCTCCATTATAAGAGCAACCCTCTTTTAGCAGAAGGAAATATGAGTGTTCCCAGCTACTGCCCAACTCCAGTTCATCTGCTGCTTACTGCGGCCGAAGGGAACCTAGGAATTCTGAAGCACAGCAGAAGGTTTGCTGAGTTGCTCAGCATCTCATACCCAGAACTCTGTCCTAAATGCACAACAGTGCCTAGGCGCCCCAGTCACAGGCCAGGATGTCATTGTGCTAGGTGCTGCACAAACACAGACTAAACAGACAATCTGTCTCCTTTGCATTAAATCAAGCCCCTCAGTGGTGCGGGACATGACACAAACATTACAGCCTTACTTGTATCAAAATGATTTTTTCCCAAACCATTCAAAACCCAAATCACTAGCTCAGCAAAAATAAAAGCCAGTCTTAAAGCCAATAAATATGTCATTCCGTTTTACTCTAGATCAACACCACCACCAGATTTCATTCCTGGCTTGTTTATTTAGGTTTGTTTGTTTATTATGAGCACATGCCAACAAAAAGCCATGCGGGCGCTTTACATAAAACATCATCATAATCGTAAAACAAACCCAATGGCCCAGCTACAATTCCCACAGCATCGTCAACCTCTATTAAAGAGCAGCAGCCTGAGCCAAAGCGTAAGAACATAAGAACGGCCATACTGGGTCAGACCAACGGTCCATCCAGCCCAGTGTCCTGTCTGCCAACAGCAGCCAGTGCCAGGTGCCCCAGAGGGAGTGAACCTAACAGGTAATGATTAAGTGAATCAATCAAGTGAATCAAGCCTACTGATGTCAATTGAAAAACTCCCATTGAGGTCAGTAGGCATAGGCATACACACTTTTTTATCAGAGCCTAGGTGAGCTGCTAAATGCAGCAGCTATTCCAGCTTCCAAGCCGGGGTGCTGGAACAACTTTTATAATGGGGGTGATATCATGGAAACCCTGGAACCCCATGTATTTGGTGTTTATTGTTACTACTTCTGCCGCAGCCCTAGCACCCCTAGTTCCAGCACCACTGCGTCCAATCCAAGCCACCTTCAAGGGAAGCCCAAATAGGAGCCAATTACAGTAATCAGTTCTGGAAGCTGTTAGAGCCATGGCTGAGTGTGTATGCCTATGTCTAGCCTTATTTCCACCAATATATCTTCACCCCTTTATTATATTACACCCACACACAAACGCTACTTGAAAAGGACATTAGTAAGGCTACAAAGTCAAGCAGTCCAAAGCTTGCAAGTGCTAGAATTAAGGTTGCCCGTGGAACCTTAATTTGCCCCCCTCATACGTATGCATTATGATACATTCTTTAAGGATATGATCATGAGTTTCATATCTAGGCCCAGTCTCCTTCTCACCCCTGCCCTCCAGTTCCAGGATCACCAGATTCCTGGCTCCAGTCTATCCCTTTCCTTGCCCCAATCCAGCTTTTGTCCCCTCTGCATTTCAATCAGATAGCCTCCTCCTCCTTGGTGCCTGGGCACTACTTGGGGGGCTAGGGGTGGTGGGAGTGATCACTGAGAGCATAGGAGAGACAGGCTCCCTGTGCTCAGTTCCAGCTCCCTTTCTGCTGGGAGGAGCAATTACAGAGAAATTCCAGTTCCACTCTGGTAAGCCTGGCCTGGAGAATGCTTAGTTGCTCTGTGGGGTTGGTGCGCACTCAGGCTGGCCAGCATTAGGAGCTGTGAGGAGATGGGACATGCTCAGTGAGGATGGAATTGTCCAAGACTTTAGCTGCTAAAAACAAAGTTTCTACTGAGCTTGTGCAAATTGTGATTTTTTTTCAAAGGCGTCTAACCTGCCCGCAGTGGAGCTGATTTTCGCAGGGATGGCAAAAGGCCCGGCCATCCCTGACACAAAGGTCACCTGCTGCCAAATTTCAAGTCCCTGCTCCCAAGCATGCGGATGCTAGAGCTTTGCAAAGACAAAACTTTAACATGGGCAAAATAACATTATTTTCCCTAGTTTCAGTCTCAGAAATGGCTGATCTGTTTGGGGCTGAAATTAAACAAACAAACAAAAATTCAGCTTGAGGCAGTCACGTGACTTGGAAAATTTAATCCCAAATTATTAAAATTTTGCAAAGTTATAAGCAAGTGAAAACCGGGTCTTACTGGAGGAAATGTCAGACAACCTTAAGAGGCGGGGTACCAGGCCCTGCCTACAATAAACAGTAGCCCTTAAGGAATAATTTACCTATTTAATTGAGCCTCTTTTTCTGCCTTGGGAACATCCAAGCACAGACCACGATTTCCTCAAATGTATCTGTTACTTAAAAGTATCTCAGGAGTTTCTTTGTGGTTTAACTCTGGGGTCTGACAGCAAACAGTTCTCTGTGAATATTCAATTCCTGGTCTTCCTGCTGTGCTAGTAAGTTACTTTTAACCCATGTGGTATTGGACAAATGAGTCACGTGGGGTTGATTCCATTGCCTGAGTGGATCAACCTGCAAGCCCTTTTTACCTATTTGTGCATATATAAAATCCGGCACTGGGGGTTTGACTTTGAAATTCTTTTGTCACAAACACTCAGGCAATCAGAATTGGTCATATTAACGTTGGTGGAAAGTGAATACAACTGTTATTTATTATTTGTGTTATGGTAGCACCTGGAGAATCCAGCTGAGATTGAGGCCCCACTGTGCTAGGTGCTGTACAGACACATGAGGTCTGTCTGCACAGGACTTTTCTACCTCAAGTTAATTGATGGCCAGTTAACTCTATTTAATTCAATTGTAACAGGCATGGGAAGTTTCCACACTAGCTTTTACAAACATGCTAAGTACTACAAGTTAAATATGCCTAGTGAAGATAACCCCACAGTAAAAGATAGTCCAAGCCCCTGAGAGGCAGATAAAGGATGGGAGAGGACGAATGGATGCCATCGGGTTGGTACCAGAGCCAGGAATACAACGCAAGTTTCCTAAGTCCCAGTCCTGTGTACATTCTACTGGAGCACACTGTGGAAAAACACAAATGCAGCTAAGAACTGAGAACATACGGATGGCAATTGTTTTGCATTATGGTTGCAGCTGAAATAAATATTGAGGAGGTGGGTTGATTTACATGATGGTGTCTCACTAGGGATAGCCCAAAAGAAGGCCATTACAGGACACATGAACACTCCAGGGTCAAAAGTGCTGTTTATTATTTGTACAGTGCTTAGAGCTAATCAGAACATTTTTTATTTCATCCAAACTTTGTTAGGGATCCTGAGGGAGACTCATGTTTCATAGCCTGGTGGGTGGGGCACATCAGAGCACCCCAGACAAAATGATTTTGCCCTTCCACAGAGTAATCAAGAAAAAAAAAAGCTGGCGAATCAGAGAAGCAAATATGGCTGGCCAGTCAGAATAGAGGAAAACCAAAAACACAGTGTCCCCAGAAGGTGCCAAAAGGGCTCCAAACACAGCAACCTTGACCCTTGAAAAATGTTTCCCCCATTTCATGAGCATCACCTTAGTCTTGTTCAAGCTTGGTGGGAGCAAACTACCTAATTAGTTTTAAGAGAGAGCTTGATAAATTTATGAGTGCGGTGGTATGACAGGATTGTTTGTGATGGTGGGAGGCAGGGCTCAACAGCCCTGGAGCTCACATCTGGTATGTTTCTAAAGCTCATGCTTCAGGGTTCAGATGGCCACTGGCAGGGGGCAGGAAGGGATTCCTCCCTCCATCCCCTGCCAATGTATTCTGAAAATATATTTTTTTATCTCCATCCTCTGAAGCATCAGGAATGACTATGGCTGGAGACGGGACATTGGGTGGGGTGGGCCAGGGCGCTGAGGTGGCATCATGTTTTCTGACTCTTAAGTGCTTGGCTGGCTGGTTCTTGCTCATATCCTGAGGGCCTAACTGACCTGAGGTCGGGAAGGAATTTTCTCCTAGGTCAGATTAGCAGTGACCTTGGGGGAGTTTCACCTTTCTCTGCAGTGTGTGGGTGCACAACACTTGCTAGGATTATGTGGGCATCTCTCAATCATCTCCCTGCAACTGCAGGGACTTCAGGCCCTGGTGCCTCTCAATTCCTCCTATTCTCTGGCTGTGGCCAATGACTGTCTCCTTTGGGCTGTAACACTTTGTTCCCATTCCGGTTGCTAGGGTTCAGTGTGCAGGTGCTGGGTGGCGTTGGTGGCCTATGATCTACAGGAGGTCAGGCTAGATGTTCCATTGATCCCTTCCGGCCTTAAACTCAATGATACTCAGGTGCCTGTAAGGTGGTGTCCTGGACAGATGCCACTCCAGATACTGGATCAGGACTTTGGAACAACCAAAGAAGAGACTGCCCCACAATGGGTCCATTCCAGATTTAAACACGGAGCCCAGGGGTGGGGGAGTTTGGTAAGTTCTGTGTGAATGCACATTCAGTGCTGCTAGGATTTATATAGCTCATAGTTCTGTACCGTTATACTCAAGGTCAAGCCAGTCTTGACTTTGTGCAGGTTTTGAAGCCACAGAGGAGCAAAAACAGCTCTCACCAACCTTCATGCCTTTCTTCCCCAATGCTGGGGCTGGCTGAGGACTGGTCTGAACCCCAGCAGAATTTAGAGCAGTCTGATAACTGCTCTAAATTGCACATGGCTGCCGATGACCCTGGCAGCTGCGGATTGCTAGAGCACAACAGAATCCAGCCACACTCCTTTCCTCCAGATGTGTCTTCAACACAACCCCAAATCGGGGGCTATGAACGGGTGACACAGGGCCAGCTATGGTCAGGGCCGGCTCCAGGCACCAGCTCAGCATGCAAAGTGCTTGGGGTGGACAAGGGGCAGGGGCGGCAGGTCAGGCTCTTCGTTGGTAATTCGGCGGTGGGTCCTTTGGTCCTTCTTGGAGGGAAGGACCTGCCGCTGAATTGCTGCTGAAGAAGAAAGTAGCGTGGTGGAGATGGCGCTGATCAAGATTGCAGGTTTTTTTCCCCCTTCTCTCTCCTCCTGCAGCTTGAGGCTGCAAAAGCCCTGGAGCCGGCCCTGGCTGTGATTCACTGGGGATTCTCCGCTAGTAAATTTGGCTGGCTTAACGGTCCAGAGTTGTGCAAAGTGGTTGCTTCAGACTCCAAAATTGGGCGATCGGTGTCTTGGTTTTATAAGCTCCCGGTAACCTGGGACACAACATCACTTAGATAAAAACATATCAGCCCGACCATCAAAGAGCCAGGAGACAGTCCAAATTTCCAAAGCAAATTGGCCATGTGGGCTAAGAATCCGTGTGTCATGTCTCAGCTTGGCATCCACTGTGTTTCAGTAGCTATGGTAAGCTATGCAAACAGTGCCTTCTAGCCAAGACAAGTTTAGCAGGGCTCCTACTGGCTTAGCCATGGGGGTGGAGGCTCCATTTTGACTCACCTAACAGCTACTGCCTAAGGACCAGCAGGAGACTCAGTTGAGACAGGATGCATGTGTGTGCTGGAGTCCCACCAATGGATGAGTGGGGAGGATTCTGTTTATGTGTTTTGACCGCCAGCTGTCCAGAAAGTTTTGAAAGCCGCCTCCTGAACTTATCTCAGTTGGGAGTAACTCTCTGCACGTATTATTCAGCAGAGCTCCGTCCTCTGCAGCGTCTTCCCCACCTGCACTGCACCCCAAAGCATTTTCGAGCCTGACACAATGTAAGAGATGCAACAGCGCCACTGGGAACCGGTGACCTCCCTAACGCACGTGGACCCAGATTGTCCATAGCTGTAAACCAGGATCGCTGGGTGAGTTTCCAAGGCGCTACATCCACGTACACCAGAGCCCTTAGCAAGTCAGTTGGGAGGTCAGAAAAGAGTGGAGCAGCCAGGTCATGTGCTGGAGAGATGTATTAGATCCTTCCCTCTCTCTCCACCATACCTGGCTATCAACGCGTGGAATAAAGGGCTGATAGACTGTTCCTTAGCGTCACACCGTCCAGTGTCTCTCAAGAGTTTTGGTAAAAGATACATTGTCTGAGGAATGATGTTAGGGTACCTAGAGCCTTCGATTCACGTCTTTATTGTTTTCAATCTAAATAAATAAATAGGCCAGACCCACATCTGGTGTACGTTGTTGGGGGCTGGCTCCTCAGCCCATGTAAATGGGTGTGGCTCCACCGAAGTCAGTGGAGCTAGGCTGATTTGCACCAGCTGAGGTTCTGGCTCCCAAACTAGTTTTACAAGACATTCGAGGTGGAAAAGCCCAATTATGTAAGCCAGCCTGTGCTATTCCTGTACAATATCGATGCTCCAAGGTTTTGTCCAGAGTAGCTTTAATTTAGTCACACGATGGGAGGTTCACACTCCTCACTGATGTTCCCAGGAGATAGGACTGGTGGGATGTTTTTTTCCTGACATTTCACCTAAATCTCCCTTTCTTCGGTGCTCCTACCTTAGTCCTAGTTCCATCCTTTTGTGCCAGGTGAATGACTCCTCTCCTCCTTGGCTATTTAGAGCTGACAAATATTTGTGAGCTGTTAGGTTATTTGGCCAAGTTAGCAAGAGCGGCGCCAGGGTTTCTAGCACCCTAGGCAGAATTCGGGGGGTGGCATTTTGTGCACTCCCTACGGGGCTCACAGAAGCTTCTGGTTCCACTCCCGTTGCGCCACCGAAGAACGACTCTCTGTCGAAATGTAGCAGGTGACAGCGGCAGTCATTGAGCTGCTCAATTGCCTGCCGCTGTTTTCCGTGGCACGTCAGCAGAAGGTCCTTCTTCGGCGGCGCTATGAAAGCAAAACCAGAAGCTCCCGCACACCCCGTGGGGAGCGCACAAAGTGCTGCCTCGCGAATTCTGGCACCCTAGGTGACCGCCTAAGGTTGCCTAATGGAAGCGTCGGCCCTGCAAGTTAGATCTATTTAGTTGTTCGAAATCTTTCCCCATGATCCTCAGCCCCTTCTCTCCCCCGCTCTTTGAATGCCCACAAGTTTGTCCATCTCTTTCTGACAATGACAAAGACGTGGAACTGAATCCTGTAGTTCAAGAGCAGGCTCATCAGAGTCATATAGACCGGGGTTATTATTTTGCTGTTCTGGGACCTGATGCGTTAAGTCACTTGGGTCATTTTTGCTGTCACTTTGCTTTTCAACGTCAGGTCAAAGGCACACGCCAGTGCCTAGCTTATGTGGGTTCTTCTTTCTCCTGTAGCAGTTGCTACTCACTTGTATCTCCTTAAAATTTAAAATCGTTGCCCCCCACTAGGCCCTGAGTTTTCCAAATACACATAGGAAAGGAGAAGAGGGCTCCATTTCCCTTTATTTACACGCCAAGTTAATAGTCATAATACTTAATTCATGCATAGCACTTTCCATCTACAGATCTAAACTTTATGAAGGAGGTAACTAGCATTCTCCCCATTTTACAGATAGGGAAACTGAGGCACATGCAGGCAAAGTGATTTGTCCAAGGTCATGGAGCAGGCCAGGACTAGAAGTCAGGTTCCCCAAGTCCCAGTCCATTGTACTTTCTACTAGGCAATGCTGCCTCCAAATGAAAAGAAAATAATGCAGTTCTGGTTGTACGTGAAAGCTATGAACCTTGAAAAAAAACCCATCCATCTTGGACTCCACTAGAGCCAGCACAGCAGTGAATTCAAAGTCATCACATAATACACAGACTAAAACTTCTGGCACTAGATGAAAGCACCGAGAACAACTTCTGCCTCTTTAATATTTACACGCCTACTAGGCGTTTTTTTTTTTAAAAAAAGATTTGAAGGTGAATTCTGTGTTGGTGAATGGCACTGGACTGATAGTTCTGGAGATTTATCCACCCTACATGCACAACATAAGCTTCCTTTACACTGTTTCCTAAACATGTCTCCACCCTGACCCAGATGGACCACATCTAGACACAAGAGAACAGTTTGCTCCTCATGGTCCATTCAGTCTTTGGCTTCTTGATGAGAATGTTAACAAGGTTGTCAGCTAATGATGTTTATGGTTGACCAAGGGTTTCACATCTCAGTATGAAGTCCTAAGAGCTATCCTGTCCATTGCTGATAGAGCAGTGAGAATCAGGGCTTTTTTGTGTTTACTGGAAATTCCAAAAAACTGAGAAAAAAATATTTCAGATTGAACCAAATGCAAATTTTTGTGAAATTTTTGGTAGGTAAAAAAGTGAAAAAAAATGTTTTGGGGCGAATGCAACATCTCATTTTGATTTTGATCACGTTAAAACATCTTTGATTTTTCAAAAATAACGTTAAAGGAAATGTTGAAATGAAAAGTCAGAATTTTTGTTTTGATTTGACTGCAACAATTCAGCAAAACGGACACAAATTCACAAAACATTTTGCTGTTGCCAAACATCCATTATTTTGCCAAAAAAACCCAACAACTTTCCAATGAAAAATGTTGCCCAGCTCTAACCATCAATATATAACTGTTCTTTACTGCATATGTTTTAGACCTTACCACGTGGAACTCTATCATCACCCCTGGCTGCGGGAACCAGAAGTTCTGAAGCTAGTTCTGTTTGCAGCTGCTGTATTAGAAATTTTATTCATCTACTTCAGAGTGTTTAGAATGATTATTTTCCACAGATTTGCAATATATTTAATCTTCCCATCTTTTTCATTCACATGCTAATTCTTGGTCTCTCAGGAGAGGTGTGACCCTCAAATGGCCATTTCAAAGGCACTTTTTCACTTTACTTCCAAAGTTACCTACATTCTGCACAAATTTGGAGTCCCCTTTGCTTTCAGTGTTGAAGATTATTTATACTAAAAACAAAGGCTACGTCCAGACTACCCGCCGTATCGGCGAGTTAAAATCGATTGCTCGGGGATCGATATATCGCGTCTCATCTAGACGCGATATATCGATCCCCGAGCGCGCTTATATCGATTCCAGAACTCCATCAACCCCAACGGAGTTCCAGAATCAACAGGGAGAGCCGCGAACATCGATCCCGCGCAGTGTGGACGGGTGAGTAATCCGATCTTAGATATTCGACTTCAGCTATGTTATTCACGTAGCTGAAGTTGCGTATCTAAGATCGATTTCCCCCCCGTAGTGTGGACCAGCCCAAAGACTCATGAAGCTGAGCATACAGGAAGAGCTATTTGCTCTAAAGAAAGAAACCTCACAACATTGTAAGTTTCCTGCATGAATGATTTTTTGGTGTATTCCTTATTCTGTGTTTTTGTCATACACTGCATCCCACATTTGGGCCATGGCAGATTAAGAGGTAAAGTATTAGGCAACCAGTTACAACAAGAGATGGATGGATGAACCAATTCAGATGACCTTTCCAACCTTGCGATTAGACCAAGTTTGGCTAATTTATTATTTCTGCATCTCTCCATCTCTCTGTGCTCCTGTGGTGGCATCAGAAACAACAAAAGTTTTAAGAAATGCCATTCTGCTGGTATTTCTGGTCTGAATGAAGCCAAAAGTTTTATAAGCCATGTCTACACTACATAATTAAGTTGACCTAATTACATCACTTGAGCGTGTCTACACTTTGCTCCTTGCGTTGGTGGCATGCATCCTCACCAGGAGTGCTTGTATTGATTGTACTGTTCATGTGGGGCATTGTGGGATGGCTCCTGAAAGTGAGGAACAGTCAACATAAACAACACAGCATCTACACTGACACTGCGTAGGCCTAATTAAATTGACCTTGACTCTACACCACTCGTGGAGGTGAAGCTATTAAGTTGGTGTAGCTGGGCAGTTATGCTGGCGGGAGTGAAATCTAATGTAGACACTTCCGTAGTTAGGTCAATGTAAGCTGCCTTAAGTTGACCTAACTCTGTAGTGTAGACCAGACCATAGATTCAAGGGGTTTCATTCTCAGTGTTGTCATTTACATCTGTATAAAGTGGATGTAAAACACAAGGGGCCAGATTCTCATTTTTTAAAATGGCTCCCCTTCAGTGGTTGCAGTGTAAAGTACCCTTAAAGTAGAGTAATCACATTTATACCCATTTCAAGGACTTTTTGCACTGCCAGAATGGTGGAAAGGGGCCGTAGGTTCTGTCTACACTGCAATCCTATAGCCAGCTTTGATCTAGTTAGCTTGGGTCCTGGAGTAATGAAGCCAGGGCAGGACAGATTTCCATGTGAGGTAGCTGCCTGAGGAATTACCCAGAGTCCTACTATTCCAGTACTGGAGCTAATGAGATTAAAGCTGGCTCAGGTGCGTCTACATGAGCTCCAATCACACCCAGTGATCACAGTGTAAACATACTCATAACATCATTGGCGTCATTTCACTCAGGCCTCTCAGTTTGGATTCAGTAGCATATCACATCCACTTTACACTGTGTGACAGACCCAAACCAGTGGGGTACAGGAGTCTGGTAGGGGGCAAATATCCTGGTCACTGGATGAGTAGTTTTCTGTTCCCTGAGTGACCAGAGCAGGGGCTGCACTAGAGTAATCAGGAACCTGCTAGAACCAATTAAGGCAGACAGGCTGATTAGAACCTGCAGCCAATCAAGGCAGGCTAATCAGGGCACCTGGGTTTAAAAAAGAGCTCACTCCAGTCAGGCAGGGAGGAGCCAGAGGAGAGGAAGTGGTTGTGAGGAGCTGGGAGCAAGAGGGCAAGGAGCTGAGACTGAGAGGCTGTGCTGCTGGAGGACTAAGGAGTACAAGCATTATCAGACACCAGGAGGAAGGTCCTGTGGTGAGGATAAAGAAGGTGTTTGGAGGAGGCCATGGGGAAGTAGCCCAGGGAGTTGTAGCTGTTATGCAGCTGTTACAGGAGGCACTATAGACAGCTGCAATCCACAGGGCCCTGGGCTGGAACCCGGAGTAGAGGACAGGCCCGGGTTCCTCCCCAAAACCTCCCAACTCCTGATCAGACACAGGAGGAGTTGACCCACACTATGGGGAAGATCACTGAGGTGAGCAAATCTGCCAATAAGCGCAGGACCCACCAAGGTAGAGGAGGAACTTTGTCACAACTGATATAAATGACTAACCAAGGCACAAAGCAACAGAGAATCAGACCCAGTCTGAACTTTTGCATTCTTTTTCAAGCTCAGAATGCTGATGTTCTCCTGTTGTCACATATAGTCACAGCTCTAACTGTTAGGGTCTGGAAAACCAAGTTTATTCTAGATGATCAGTAGAACAATGTAGGTCTTCTATTGGATGAAAGATACCAAAGCCAGGGGCATGAAAATTTCACAAGAGCACTTGCTGTTGGGAAAGTTTCCAGTAGAATTTTGCAAAAGCAAGATCAGATTGTTCCAATAAGCATCTGAAATTTTTGGGTGCTTATCCAAAGAGACCAAAGCCTGCCCATCACTGAAGGAACCCTGGAGAAAAGCTGAGTTTCTCATGCGGGCAGAGACAGTATTCCGACTGAAAGAAAGTTTTCCCTAGAGGCAGTCACTATCCCTTTATACATCTATATCTAACAGACAGCAATAAAATGCATTTATTTTTACAGGTACCAGTATGACTCACTTGATGGCAACCTGGCCTTGGGCCAAAAGGACATGAAATATACTCCAGCCACTCTCCCCACATGTGGTTTCAGGCTCATTCTGGCTAGATCTGGGTATGTCAGGCCCATCATGTCTCTCCTATGTACTGTTAGAAGTAATGTCATTCATGGGAAGCATTGCACAATCTCGCCCCCAGTCCCTCTCTCCGTGACTGCTGCCCAAGCAGAAGCTGGATACGCCGCCCCACCCTCCCATTAGCACTCACAACAGAAGAGCAGAAAAGCTAAAGCCTGAAAAGACTCACTCTTGCCAGGGAATACGTTGCGGGGGCCAATTTCCAGACTCAGATGCAGGCCTCCCATTCACTTCAATGGGCACTGTGGAATGTTTATATATTTATCATTGCTAGTATTAAATTTTACTATCTGTGACTTAAAGAGCTCAATCTGTTTAGCTCCTCAAAAAGACAATTGAGAAGTGACTTGATTATGATGCAGCAGCAGCATCAGTACCTTCATGGGGAGAAAACACCAAGTATTACTGGCCTCTTGAATTGAGCAGAGAAAAGCATAGCAAGAACCAGTGGCTTAAAGTTAAAGACAGACTAATATATTTGCACTTGATTTCTAATCTGAATAATAGTGAGGGTGATTGGAACAGGTTACCAAGGGAAGGGGTGGATTCTTCTCTCTTGATGACATTAGATCAAGGCTGGATACCTTTTTGGAATATATGCTATAATTAGACACAAGTTAAGTCAAGCTAGTTAAGTCCAAAGCAGATGGCACAGAGCTACAAAAGGATCTCACAAAACTGGGTGGCTGGGCAACAAAATGGCAGATGAAATTCAGTGTTGATAAATGCAAAGTAATGCAGATTGAAAAACATAATCCCAACTATACATATAAAATGATGAGGTCCTAATTAGCTGTTACCACTCAAGAAAGAGATCTTGAAGTTACTGTGGATAGTTCTTTGAAAACATCCACTCAATATGCAGCGACAGTCAAAAAACAAACAGAATATTGGGAATAATTAAGAAACAGATAATAAGACATAAAAGTGAATAAGGAAGTCTTATTTACTCCTTCTCATAACACAAGAGGTCACCAAATGAAATTAATAGGCATTACATTTAAAACAAACAAAAGGAAGTATTTTTTTCACACAACGTATAGTCAACCTGTGGAACTCCTTGCCAGAGGATGTTGTGAAGGCCAAGACGAGGGCTGCCCAGAGGATTGAGGGGGCCTGAGGCAAAGCAATTTGGGGGGCCCCTTCCTTAAAAAAAGTTGCAATACTATAGAATATTATATTGTTGTGGGGGCCCCTGTGGGGCCCAGGCCATGGGGCAAATTGCCCCACTTGCCCTCCCTTCCCCACCCCCCGGGCAGCCCTGGCCGAGACTATAACAAGGTTAAAAAAAGAACTAGATAAGTTCGTGGAGGATATTAGCCAGGATGGACAGGGGTGGTGTCCCTCACCTCTGTTTGCCAGAAGCTGGGAATGGGCAACAGGGGATGGATAACTTGATGATGACCTGTTCTGTTCATTGCCTCTGGCGCACCTGGCATTGGCCACTGTCGGAAGACAGGATACTGGGCTAGATGGACCTTTGGCCTGACCCAAGATGGCTGTTCTTATGTTATAGAAACATAGAAGATGAGGTTTGGAAGGGACCTCAAAAGGTCATCTAGTCCCACCCCCTGCTCAGAGCAGGACCAACCCTGCTTTGTTCTTATGTTCTTATTGGGCTCAAGGCAGGGGACGCTGGGTGAAATCCTATGCTCTGTGTGTTATGCAAGAGGTCAGACTAGATGACTATAAAGATCTCTGTTAGAGAATCTGTGAATAACGGTGGATTGCACTTTACAAACAAGTAGCTCCTCCTTGCCCTAAAGAGCTTAAAATCTGAATTACGCACAGCCTGACAAAGGACAACAAAAGAGGGAGGTAGAAGTTGCTCAGAGACCATGGTTAGATTAGAGGAAGGATGAGGGGTGCAACCAGAGTTGGTAGAACAATAGTTTTTATTCTGCTGAAATTTTAACAAAAAAATTAAAAAGTCATTTTTGTCTAAATATTCTCTGGAAAATTCCAATTTTATGGTCAAAACCCGAATTTCCCATGGAACAAAAGTTTCAACAGAAAGTTTCCTTCCAGCTCTAGTAACAGTGCAAGGTCACTTGCCAGATCTTCAACATGTATAAATTGTCCCAGATCTATTGAAGTCAATGAAGCTCAGACAATTTCCAGCCGCTGAGGATCTGGCTTCATGAGCCTTGCTTTAGTGGAAGGCTGTGCTAGTGGGTGAGATTCTAGTCTGGATTCAGGAGTTCTGCATTTAATTCCTGGTTCTGCCATATTTCCTCTGTAGCAGGATTGGATGAATGTCAACATTCCCAACAGGGCCGGCTCCAGCTTTTTTGTCATCCCAAGTGGCGAAGGAAAAAAAAAAAAAAAAGGAAAACCCGATTGAGCTGCCACCAAAGTGCTGCCGAAGAAGAAGAAGGGGAGTGAAGGGCCCACCGCCGAATTGCCGTTGGAGACCCGGACGTGCCGCCCCAATAATGGATGGACTGCCGCCCCTTTCTATTGGCTGCCCCAGGCACCTGCTTTCTTCGCTGGTGCCTGGAGCTGGCCTTGGTTCCCAGTAAATATCAAGGCCTTAATCTCTCTATGCTCCAGTTCCCCCCACCTGTGAAACTGGAATTAGAGATGAGCAGGCTTAGCTGTGTGTGTGTCTAGTCAATTCCCCTTTCTAAAGTACAGCTGTGGTTTTTAGATTGAGTCGTTGTCCATTCTTTATAAGCGAAGCTACTAAAAGAGAGTGGAACAAGGAGAGGGAAAAGGCCGGGAGCTCACGTCACTGTCAAAAGGCTACGGGAAAATAAAAGGGAGTCTCCTCTGGAGCTGATCAACACTTCTTGAATGAGATTTTGGATTTTTTTCTGAAAATGGAATTTTCACAATTATTTTCTCACCATTTTCTGGTCTTATCACAAAAGTGAAAAATAAAATATGTAACCCCCCTGCACACACCCCCCATTTTGCTTTTCCTCTGCCTTCCCTTTTCTCCCTCCTCTTCAGGGGCAACATTTTAAAAAGGGCAACAGGGGGAAGGGGGTAAAAAGGAGAAAAAAGGCCTGGAGAAGGAAAACAGTCCGACAAAACAAACAACATGCGAGTGAAACCAGCAGATGTGAGATCTAAATCAGGCTCATTCGGCTGGTGATCAGCTGGAGTAAATCCCCAGAGCTCTGGTTTCAGTGGGGCTACATGGACTGGTGCCAGCTGAGGTTCTGGAACCTGGACGCTGAGCTCTGATGTCTGCATATGACACAAAGAGAGGTCCTGGCTCATTGTCTGTTCAGCTCCAAGCAACTTTCAAGTACTGTACATTCCACATCAACTGAGTGTGCACGGATTCACTGATTAGTTTGCAAACATAGCAGGTGAAGAACTCAGCTCTGTGGTGGTCTCTCCGTTTGAATTACTTCCCCCTTTACTCAAGAGACTCCATGGAATCTCTCAGCCACCAGACTTTGCATTTTGAACATGGGTCCACAAAAGCCTAATGAATCACCCAATTTTCTGCTGCTGAGATCAGCAGTTAGGTTAATGAGCTGTTCCCACCCTGTGGGTTTGAAGCAAAGCAAGAAGAAAGCTCCTAGAGACTCGTAGCTCAATTATATCCTTCACTGCAGCTAAAGGTGAGCAGGATGTTAACACAGTTCAACAGGCATTGGAAACACGTGTAGACAGTATTAAATAACACAATCCATAGCATAGGGCTAGGGGCATAAGTAGCTTCTTCAGCTATGGTGCTCTCATTCGTCATCTTTTTTAATACCAATGCTGGCAGACATCAAGCATGAAATGAAAGAACTTTGTCAGCTATGACCGGTGTACACCGAGCCCCAGGGGTGCTCCTACACCTCTGGATCTGATCCATTGTCTCCAGCTTTAAGCAACTTCCCGAGAAATTCATAAGACTCCAGCCTTCCAAGATCATTGTCAAGAGGTTTACTATTGCACAAATCTCATTCACTGTTTCTAGGGCAGAGCCCCCTAAGGCCACTTGGCAACCCAGTAACTCTCTTACTATGCACAAAATCCCTGCTCTCCACTAAACACCAGCACGAAGGACACATAGAATCACATCTCAACATTCCCTGAGGGTCCATTACTCTCCAAACCAACAAGCACGTCACCTTTGAGAGCGCCACCACCACTACTGTACAGTCCAGTGTATCACTACCAAGGCTGTAAAGGGCCATTAGCATATTGTGAGCAGAGCTGGTTGGAATTTTTTTTTTGGTCAAAACAGCTTTCTGATGGAAAATGCTGTGCTGACGCAACCAACATTTTCCACAAAATTGTATTGACTTTGACGTCATTTTTGTGTAGAAAAAAAAATTGGGGAAATAGTTTTTAAAATGTCCCATTTTGATGTTTTTGGAAGTAGAAAAGTTCAATTTCTCAATTTGAAGTGACTTTTCCTTTTGCAATGTACTTTGTTTTAGGTTTTAAAGAAATGGTTGAAATTGCAAGGAAACTTTCCAAACATATTCTAAGGAAACATTTCATTTGACCCCAAACAATTTTTTTGTAATGCATTTCATGACAAATTGCATCTTTCTCTCTTGATTGGGGATGAAAAAAATATAATTCAGAATCTCAATTTTTTTTCCTGGGACAGAAAAGCCATTTTCCAACTAGCTCGAACTGTGAGTGATCAGCTGGTCTGTAAGAAGTGTGAAGACACAGATGGCTTTTCTGTCCACTAGTTATCTGTTTGCATTCATTGCGAAGGGTCTTCCAAGGCTGATATTTTGCATACCATGCTGGGGACAACGTTTTTCATTTTCATAGACTGGCCACACTGGACCAGACCTGTGGTCCCTCTAGTCTCCTATACAGTCTCAGAGAGCAGCCAGTACCAGGTGCCTCAGAGGAAGGTGTAAGAACCCTGCAGTAGGTAGATGTGGAATAACTTACCCCCTACCTCCATCTCATTCTGATCTCTAATAGTTAAAGATTGGCTTAAGCCTTAAATCATAAGAACATAAGAACGGCCAGACTGGGTCAGACCAAAGGTCCATCTAGCCCAGTATCCTGTCTACCAACAGTGGCCAATACCAAGTGTCCCAGAGGGAGTGAACTTAACAGGCAATGATCAAGTGATCTCTCTCCTGCCATCCATCTCCACCCGCTGACAAACAGAGGCTAGGGACACCATTGCTTACCCATCCTGGCTAATAGCCATTTATGGACTTAACCACCATGAATTTACCCAGTTCACTTTTAAACTCTATTATAGTCCTAATCACAAGGCTTCATACCCCATCCACAATGTTTATTGTCATTAATTACGATCACTCTGGATATTCTTGATATCCACGTAACTATCCGACCCCTTTTTGAGCCTTATTACATTCTTGACCCTCATCGGCATCAACTCACAGCTGGATACCGGCAGACTCTGTTCTTCTACAAGACACAGAGCAGACTGAGGCTATGTCTCCACTCAAAAAGCTACCGCTGTGCAGCTGTGGCACTTCAGTGTGTAGACGTTCACTACAGCAATGGGAGTTAAACTCCTGCTGCTGTATTTAATCTACCTCCCCGAGAGGCGGTAGTTATGTTGACAGAGGAATTATTCTGTCAACCTAGCACTGTCTTCCCCAGGGGTTAGGTTGGCCTAGCTACGTCCCTGAGTGGTATGGGATTTTTCACACCCTGAGAGATGGAATCATGCCAGTGTAAGTTTTCAGTGTAGTCCCGCCCTGCATTTCCATGGGAAGAGGCCAGTTTTACTGCTGTTTGAATGCTCCCAGTTTTCATTGTTTAATGGAAGCGGTACTGAAAGGAATCCACAGGACAGCCTGGACCAAACTCAGCCCTAGGTGAGTAGGTGCAGGCAGCTCGCAGGGGTGGTGCCTGCTTACACTGGGGCGGCATGGGGTCCTTTGCCTGGTAGATCCAGACAGTATCACTGTTTATAGTCAAGGCTTTGACAAACAATCATGGCATCTGAAAGAAGTTATCAGCCACTGTCAGGAAACTGGATTTAACCTTCCCAAGTGCCAGCTGGCCCCCATCTCAGTGGAATCTCTTGGGCACTCAGTGTCCAGCGCAGGTAGTGAACGGGACCCTGCCAACACACACAGGTAAAAAGCAACAGTGGAAAGAGATTTTCCTTAATTCTTGTTCTTTGGATGACCAAAGTTCCTTGTTTCAGGCCTCTGATGGTTGATTCTGAGCTTCCCAATTTAAATCTGCCCCTAAAATGGGCAACCTGAGCCACGCATGTGTGAAATCTGGGCCCATTACGAGCAAAGCCTTTGAGAAACTGGCTGGTGTCATTCAACCACTGCACCGGCTGACACACAGGAAAGTGCCTTTTCATTGGGAAGTTGAACACAGCCCATGTAACTTTTTCACGCAGTGCTCCGTGTGCAGGCAGTCATGGCCAGTTCCCAGCTATGCTGACCTTGTTCCCCACCTTATGCCGATGGCTCTTCGTTTGCTCTGGGAGCTGGCTCACAGCCACCCCGGGCTGGCCTGTGGGGTCTGGAAAATCATAGCGATGGCTCCACTGATTTTGAAAATTACTCCAGAAGCAACCCAAGATATTGCAAGCTCCTTTCCCTCAGGGATCCAACTCTTCTGCTGAGCAGCCTGCATGATCTGTCTATCTGTCCTAGATACTTATCTGGCCCCCATTGCTGCAGCATCTGGGCACTTCACAACCCTGCCATGGATCTAGTTTCACAGCACCCCTGCGAGGTAGGAAAGTGCTGTTCTCCCCAGTTTACAGCTGTGGGACCGAGCAAAGGCTTAGCGAGATTAAATAACTTGCCCAAGGTAACAGAGAAAGCCGTTGGCAAAGCTGGGAATTCAACCAGGGTCTCGTGTGCAGATGTGGTTGCGCCATCTCAAAAAAGCTATATTGGAATTGGAGGAGGTTTAGAAAAGGGCAACAAAAGGGGCATGGAAGGGCTTCTGTAAGAGAAGAGATTAACAAGACTGTGACTTTTCAGCTTGGAAAAGAGATAACTAAGAGGGCATACGCAGAGGTCTATAAAAACACAACTGGTGTGGAAAAAGTGAATAAGGAAGTGTTATTTACTCCTTCTCATAACACAAGAACTAGGGACCACCAAATGAAATAATAAGCAGCAGGTTTAAAACAAACAAAAGGAAGTATTTCTTCACACAATGCACAGTCAACCTGTGGAACTCCTTGCCAGAGAATGTTGTGAAGGCAAAGACTATAACAGGGTTCAAAAAAGAACTAGATAAATTCATGGAGGATAGGTCCGTCAATGGCTATTGGCCAGGATGGGCAGGGTTGGTGTCCATAGCCTCTGTTTACCAGAAGCTGGGAATGGGCAACAGGGGATGGATCACTTGATGATAACCTGTTCTGTTCATTCCCTCTGGGGCACCTGGCATTGGCCACTGTCGGAAGACAGTATACTGGGCTAGATGGACCTTTGGTCTGACCCAGGATGGCCGTTCTTATGTTCTTATGTTATAGAATCATAGAAGATGAGGGTTGGAAGGGACCTCAGGAGGTCATCTAGTCCAACCCCCTGCCCAAAGCAGGACCAACTCTGCTTTGTTATGTTCTTATTGGGCTCAAGGCAAGGGACACTTGTGTCATGGCTCTCAACCTTTTGTACGCTGTGATCTACAGCCGGTGTCAACTCTGACACCAGCACTGTGACCCTTTGCAAACCACGCAGACCAACATTTTCAAACTTGGCTGCTTAAAGTTCAACATCTGAATGCAAAGGTGCTGAGCACCCAGAGCTTCCATTGACTTCAGGGAGAGCTGCACGTGGGTCACTTTTATTGCAATGCGTAAATATTAATGTATGCGCCTAACTTTACCCACTCATGTTTTTAAACCTCTCCGGCCTGTGCTTGCCACTTCTCTGACATGGGGATAATAATATTCCACTGCTTCTCAGAGGGACTATGATCATTAGCCCTGCAATGTTCAGGAATTGCCATTGGGACAGCTGCTACTTTGGCCCACATCAGGGACTGAGCCGAGGACCTCCACAGCTGAAAGCAGAAACCTCCCCAGCTGACATCTGTAACAAGCCCATAGCATCTGAACTGGACACAGAGGAAGGAAGGTAACATGCTTACTGGTGTGCTACATGAGGCATGAACTGAAGCACACTAGGATGCCCACAGAATCCTGCAGTGGCTGGAGATCTCAGAGCCCTAGGAATCCCAGTTTATTTGGAAAACTGCTGCTCACCAAACTTTGCACGATGCTGGCAGAGTCACAACCCCAGCTCATGCACCGGGGCTCCTCGTCATCTCCTAAGTTGGGAAGGGTGGGACCAAGATATCTACACCTGTACAATTCACATCCATGATTATTATATGTGTTCTGGTAGCACCCACAGTAATGTGCTAGGTGTTGGCCAAGCATAAGGTAAGCCATAGTCCCTGCCCTGGGGCTTGATTCTGAGCTCCTTGGGGCTGATCCAGCAAAACATTTCACCACAGAATCATAGAATATCAGGGTTGGAAGAGACCTCAGGAGGTAATCTAGTCCAACCCCCTGCTCAAAGCAGGACCAACCCCAATTAAATCATCCCAGCCAGGGCTTTGTCAAGCCGGGCTTTAAAAATCTCTAAGGATGGAGATTCCACTACCTCCGTAGGGAACCCATTCCAGTGCTTCACCACCCTCCTAGTGAAATAGTGTTTCCTAATATCCAACCTAAACCTCCCCCCCTGCAACTTGAGACCATTGCTCCTTGTTCTGTCATCTGCCACCAATGAGAACAGCTGAGCTCCATCCTCTTTGGAACCCCCTTTCAGGTAGTTGAAAGCAGCTATCAAATCCCCCCTCATTCTTCTCTTCTGCAGACTAAACAACCCCAGTCCCCTCAGCCTCTCCTCATAAGTCCTGTGCTCCAGCCTCCTGATCATTTTCATTGCCCTCCGCTGGACTCTCTCCAATTTTTCTACATCGTTTCTGTGGTTGGGGGGGTGTCAAAACTGGACGCAATACTCCAGGTGTGGTCTCACCAGCGCCGAATAGAAGGGAATAATCACTTCCCTCAATCTGCTGGCAACGCTCCTACTAATGCAGCCCAATATGCCGTAACTGCAGTCCCACTGACTGATGCCAGTGGCACTGCTCATATGCTTCAATTAAATACACACGTAAGTGATTGACTGGATCCAGGCCAAGGTGCTCAGTAACGAGCAGGATCAAAACCCTCAAGAGCTCAGAATCTAGGACAACAGACAAAGGGCCTGATCCAAAGTCCATTGAAGTCAATGGAAAGACACCAGTTGAGTTCTGTAGGCTTTGGAATAGGACCAAAGGATGGAGGAAGAAGAATGAAAAGTATAATCAGCATTTTTCCCCTCATAATAAATAGCAACTATTCTCAACTAGCCATTGAGTTAGTCAGGAAGTAGTGTGGACTAGTGACTGGAGTACTGAACTGGCCCTCAGGAGACCTGTCTTCTGTTCCTGGCTCTACCACTGGCCTACTGGCCGACCGTGGGCAAGTCACGTCCTCTTTCTGTGCCTCAGCTTCCCCATCTGTAAAATGGGGATAATGTTGCTCACCTCCTTTGTAAAGGGCTTTGAGACGACGCTAAGAACTAGATATTATTATTATCAGTCATTAGTTGGCTAATTTCTGGGGGGCAACATGGGAAGCAGCTACTACTGTTACGTCAGACAGCTGCAGAGACTAAAGGTTTTCTATCTTGGAAGATGGAGTTCAGGGCTGCAGAGATCCACAGACTGCAGCCAGCACTGGGCCATATTAGAGTTATGGCATGTTTCAACAGCAGCAGTTTGTTGAATACAGGCTTTCTGTGCCTTTAGAAGGAGACCAACGCAGGCATCATGGGAGAGTCAGATTTGGAGTAAGGATTTGATGGAGAGGTGAAAGACCCCAGAGATTAATTCAGAGCTGGGTACTCCGTGCAGAGGGAAGTGCTAAAGTGGTGGTTGGAGGAAGGAGCCAAAGGGACAGTTGAAGTTGGCATAAATGGTTGGAGGAGAGTGGGGCTAAGAGACAATAGCAGATAATTAGGGAGGACAAGGTTATGCAGACAGTAAAGTTTGAGGTATATGACAAAGAGTCATCCCCAAAACACTCAGGCCAGCCCTAGGTATAGTGATTTGATCATGCTGGACAAGCGTCCTTTACAATTGTGAGGAATGGGAAAAAAATGTTTTGCAGGCCTACCTGTGAATGCCAAGGCTGTCTCTGGTGTGGAGCTCTCGGAGAAACACTAACAGACAACAGAAGGAATTGGTCGGATTTTGCTGTTTAGGAACCGACAATAGCTCCAGCTGAAATGATACAAACTCTGCCTTCAGCACGGATCAAAAGTTTTAACTTTAATCAGTGTTGCCAACTCTCACCTTTTATCAGGAGTCGAGGTATTTGGTGTTTTTCGTAGAGCTCCAGTGTCTGGAATCCTGTGAATGGGTGAAATTCTCCATTTTCAATGTTTTAAAAAAGCAAGTTTCTAGCTCTGATGGTTGCAGAGAAAAGCTTAACAATGTCAACCCTAAAAGTTCAGAACCCAGAAGGCAAATAAAAGGAACATAACTTTAACTGTTCTTCAAAAAATCTCATGACATTAAGCCAGTCTCACGATTTTAGGGGTCCTGGCTCAGGAACTATGAACGCTTGGGGTTGGCAATGGTGTTGTGAAGAACAGATGGCACAAGATTCACCCACACACCGGATTTATCCAAACCATGCCTGTTCCTATAGCTTCTACAGCATGCAGCTTTGGGTAGACGTAGGCTGATCAAAAACTGCTTGAGGTCTTCGACAAGTCAAGAAAGACTCCAAGTGCTTGCTGTGGTATCAGCAGAATGTGAACTCCCCAAAACTAAACTAAAACCTCTCAATAGGACAGCCTGCCAGATTAACACGCAAAGAAATAAGCAAGTTCCCTCTGAGTTGCCGGAATCTGAGCTGGATACAAACGTTTGCACCAGTTAAACAGCTCAGGAAAGTGGCCACAATTTTCAAAAGTAATGAGGGATCACGGGGCCCTGACTTTAGGCACCTGAAAGGAGCCATTCAAAGGCTAGCTGGCTGCAGCCCACAACTGCATGCGGCACCCTGGTGCTGAAAATGAAACTGACCTCTCCAAAGAGAAGACAAGTAGCGTAACTGAAGGAAAGGCTGACCTTGTGCTTTAAGCATGAGATATGGAACATATGTCTTCCTTTACAATAGGGGTTCAACCCCCTTTTCCATAGCAAGACCACTCCAGGCCCCCACTTTAGCACAGGATAGACAGGACCCACTGACAAATCTTGGAGAATTTCCAGATTGAGAACTGTGAAAATCGCATAGGAAGATAAGAACAGCCATATTGGTTCAGACCAAAGGTCCATCTAGCCCTGTATCCTGTCTTCCGACAGTGGCCAATGCCAGGTGCCCCAAAGGGAATGAACAGAACAGGTCATCATCAAGTGATACATCCCACGTCCATCACCTTTCTGTGCCTCAGTTTCCTCATCTGTGAAAAGGGGATTACAGTGATATACATACAAGTAGCTTATGTGGAGAAAGGATTGGAAATGATGGGTGGATACTGAAGACAGACAAATTTAAACTAGAATTAAGGAGCAAATTTGCTAACAGAGAGGGTCATTAACCATTGGAACAAACCACCAAGGGCAGTGGTGAATTTTTCATCTCTTGAGTCTCCAAATCAAGACTGGATGCCTCTCTGGGAGATGTTTATTAGGCTCAATACGGGGTAGCTGGGTGAAATATAATGGCCTGTGATACACAGGAGGTCAGACTGGGCCTTAAATTCTGTGTATTGATGAATCTATGTTTGTAACATTTAGAGCTCATTGAGACAGAGAAAAACAATTTCATAAACATTTTTGAAATTCCAAAGTTTTTTCTATATCCCAGGGTTTGAAACAGGTGACATTTTCCACAGGTTTTTTTTTTTTTCATTAAAATTTGCACTGCAATCATTTCACAAAAAATATGTTGACAGGAATCCTGGCTTTCCAGTAAGAAAACATGTTTTTCAGTAAACAACAAAATTCATGCTAAACAATTTGGAAAATTTTCCCTCTACCCCCACCCCATGGGAAATATAGATAATGTCAACAATTTGGGGGCAAAAAGCTTTGGTTTTGACAAAAGACCATTTTCTTCTATGTAAAGAATTAACATGTGAAAAATATATACCTGCTCTTGAAAGATATATCTAGCTCACAGGGTTGCCGTGATGCATATTTATAAGGGCTTGTCTACACACAAAAGTTGTACCTCTTTAGCTACACTGCTATAGTTTGCAGATTATAAAGCCAGGAGGAACTGCTGTGGTCATCTAGTCTGGCATCCTGCATAACACGGTCCATAGGACATGGCTAAATTAAATTCTCTTTGAACAAAGGCTTATATTTTAGAAAAACTGCCAACCATCAGCTAGTTAAAGTGGTACAATCACATTAGTATAGGTGCAGTTGTACGTCACTAGGAAAGTGCTTTATACTGTAGCTGTTCCTGTATGCGAATAAGCTATGCTGGTATAAGGCGTTGCAATAGGGTGTTTGGAGGGCTAGGCTGTGTAATGGTTGGGGTGCCCGACTTCTGGCCCCTTGCTTCCCCAAAAGAGGTGCCTCAATCCTTAAGGCGATGTGGTAGGGGGACTCAGGTCCTCTCTCTCCACCAGGACCCTGTGTGAAGCAACGCTGGCGGGGTCTTCCCAGCAGAGTCCAAGTCCACCGCCCTGAATTACTTCCTATCTCTGTCTCTTCAGTCTGGAGCATGGTCCAAATAGCCTATAATGGCTCAGCTCAAATAGTGTCCCCTTGTGGGCCTTTTGCAGCCTCCAGTCCCTCTGGGCGGGACAGACATAAGATTGGAGGGGCCTAACTCCACAATGTCCCAATAGCTCAGTAACACAGGTCACTCACTGCTGGGTAGTCCCCAATTTCCTCAGCAGTCTCCCTCGGTCAGGGACTCAGTGTTTCTCCCCGGCGACTCTCCCGGCTCTCAAGCTCCTAATGACTCTCCCCACATGTAGAGAGGCAGCTAGCTCCTGCCTCTTCACCAACCATCTCTCAACTGAGCCAGGCACTCTCCTTGCCTTCTCCCTCCAGGCCTCATAGACTCATAGACTCTAGGACTGGAAGGGACCTCGAGAGGTCATCGTGTCCAGTCCCCTGCCCTCATGGCAGGACCAAATACTGTCTAGACCACCCCTAAAAGACATGTATCTAACCTATCTGGCCATGGCTGCAGGGCTAGCTGGGCCCATAGACTTGTCTTCTCTTTAACCCCTTTTCGTGCTGGTGAGAGGTTTCTCAGCTTCATCACAGCCACCTTTCTACCAGTGTAACTGTGTCAAGGCTAGGGACTGTATTGCTTCAACTATATCAGTAAAAAAATCATCCTCTTAGACAATGAAGGATAATCTCACGGCAGCAAGTCTCAGAGCCCGGGTCTACAGACTCGTTCTCATGGGACTCGTGCTACAGTACTAAAAATACCCGGGTAGACATTCCCACTCAGGCTCTGAAGCCCGGCGAGGGGTGTGGGTCTCAGATCCCAAGCAGGAATGTTTACACTGCTATTTTAAAGAGCCGTAGTCTGAGCCCTGGGAGGCTGTAGTCTATAGACCTGGGCTCTGAGTGCTGGACTACACCGGGGGGGGTAGGGAGGGTAGATATAAAATAGGCAACTTCAGCTATGAGAACAGCATAGCTGAAGTCGACGTATCTTATTTCGACTTACCTCCCGTCCTCACAGCATGGGATCAAAGGCCGCGGCTCCCCTCGTCGACTCCGCTACCACCGCTCACTCTGGTGGAGTTCCAGTGTCAACGGGAACGCGTTCGGGGATGGATATATTGCGTCTAGGCGAGACACAATATATCGATCCCCAATAAACTGATTGACTACCCAATCGGGCGAGTAGTCTGGACATACCCTAAGACTTGCTGCTGCAGGGAGGAGAGAAGTTGCAGTGTAGACGTACCCATAATTATACCAGTACAAAAACTGGGGAAAGCAGGCCTAAGAGGCACTGAGATCCTTTGATGGAAGGTGCTAGAGAAATGTAAAGTGCTATTTCATTGTCGGTATCACTAAGAAGAAAAGGGAAGCTTAAATATTCAGTTGACAAACAAGGACAGTAAGAAGCAATGCCTTCGTGATGCTTAGGATTTCCTTTGGCTCAGAGGGTAGCTCTAAAGGGAGCCCCCTATGGTAAGGAGTTAAGAAAATGTGAGTGTGTGTTCAAACGTCAGTGAAAAAAAATGGTATCGTTTGGAAAAAGTCTAGATGCATTTGATCATTTTTGTTAAAGATCGCTCTGGGAAAGTCATCCAAAAATAAAAGGAGAAGGGAACTTTGTGGGTCAATGGCATCAGGAGAGTCCAAGTTTAAAGGTCGGATAAGGAAACGTGTGGAATGGGAAGTGTGTAGTCACGTTGCTTAAGGCACTACTAGAAGGCACTATCGGTATGTCTACACTGCATACTAAACCTGGGCTCCGACTCCGGTTTGAGCCCAAACCTCTTTCTGTTCACGCACCAATCAGTCTGACTCAGGACAGCAAGCATTCAGGATCCGGGTCCTAGGACACTACTAAAGGGGCAGGAGGTCAGAGCCTGAGTCCTGCTGTGACTCGGGTCAAAGTCCTGTCATTTTGTAGTGTGGACACAGGTCAAGTCGCAGACCCAGGCACAAGATCTATGTAGTATAGTGTGGACACATCAGCATGACTTCGAGACAGGGGTCCAGCAAGTGGAAACCCCGGTCAACAATGTATTGTGGATGCTCAAGCAAGGGCTAGAAGACATGAAGTCAACAAATCGGGGTGCCGCGTGCAGGGTAGACATGCCCTAGATACTGCAGAGAGGTGCACAGCATGTGCACTCTGAAGCATGTTAAGAACATGAGCACTTGCACTGGATGCATTCAACCCGTAAGGCCTTTGCTCCATGTTGGAACCCGACGCCGATACAGTGTGGAACTGTACAGAACCCCGCACCGATACAGCATGGAACTGTATGAAACCCCATGCCGATATTGTATGGAACTGTATGGGACCCCACACCGATACAGCATGGAACTGTACGGAACCACACGCCAATACAGTGTGGAACTGTACGGAACCCCACACGAATACTATATGGACCTGTATGGAATCCCACACCTATACAGCATGGAACTGTACAGAAGCCCATGCCAATACAGCGTGGAAGTGTACGGAACCTCACACCGATACTGTATGGACCTGTATGGAACCCCATGCCGATACAGCATGGAACTGTATGGAACCCCATGCTGATACTGCATGGAACTGTACGGAACCCCACGCCAACACTGTATGGAATTGTACAGAACCCCACACCGGTCACCGGAATGCTAAAGGGAGGCCTAGCCCATGCTCGGAGGTGACCTGCGTAGGTCTGGAGAAAAAGGTCAAGGATTCCTCCCCCTTCCCCCAGACTAGGGAATGGCAAGAGAACCACTCCGCAGCTGTGAGTGCATCCTCAGGGCTGTGGGAGCCCCGCTCTACACCCCAGGTATGTAAGTGTAGATGGTTTATGTAGATTTATGTAGTCATGGATCCACCGGTCCCACCTCTATCCCTCACCACCTGGCCCTACTCTGTCCTGTTCAGGTTCTTACACTGCACTGCCCATCACTGTGGTATCTGAGCTCCTTCGAGCAGTGTAATAAGCACTAAGGCCCAGCTCCTCAAAAGGTATTTAGGCATATAACCCCCACTGAAATCAATGCCATAAAGCCAAGCATGTGCATCAGTCTTTGCAGGATTAGGGCCCCGAAGCCCATTGAAATCAATGGAAGTCTTTAAATTAGGCCCACAAAGGAGATCCTCCAAGTTAAGGCACAGGAAGCCCCCAGGATGGCACAGTTCTGCAGTCAGCAGGGGGCAGACCCACAGCTAAGCCTCGCTTTATCCTGGCCCTATGCAGCAGAACCCCTGTGTTCAGAACCTTCATTGCTTGGGCTGGAGGAATAGTTCTGATTTTGCACTGGGAGACACTGACTGTGGGCCCGATCCTGTTCCAACGGAGAGGGGATGGTTATTATTGGCTTCAAGGACAATAGGCTCAGGCCCTCTGCCTATTGGAAACACTGCGCAGAACTGCCTGTTTATCTCACACATGCCAGTAGCCACATCACAGTGCTGCATAACTCTCAGCTGTCCAAACGCAGCACACGGTGACTCAGAGCCTGGAGGATTTCCTTCTGTGACACACTTGTGTAATGTTTGTTAAGCGCTGTCATTATGCCCATAAAGTCCTTTGAAAGTCAGTCCGGCTATTTGAATCACGCATTCTAGGAACATGAAAGCAGCAGAGTCAGCCACAGAGGAAAAACAAAGAGAAGAACAGCAGCATATTGGCAAAAGTCGCTTCCCCCCATTTCCCCTCTCCCCATCCCTCTCTATGAGCAAAACTTGAGTATTTCATTTTCTTACAGGAACTTTTATAGGGGAAAAAATAATAATTCTGTAACACAGTATTTATATGTAGTTCCTTTTATATGGAATCTTTTATCAGTAGATCTCAGAGCACTTGACCGAGGAGGTCAGTATCATAATCCCTGTGTGATGGGGTTTCTCCCATCACCTGCTAGAGAACATAGAAAGAACGTAAGAACATAAGAACAGCCAGACTGGGTCAGACCAAAAGTCCATCCAGCCCAGTATCCTATCTGCCGACAGTGACCAATGCCAGGTGTCCCAGAGGGAGTGAACCTAACAGGTAATGATCAAGTGATCTCTCTCCTGCCATCCATCTCCACCCTCTGACAAACAGAGGCTAGGGACACCATTCCTTACCCATCCTGGCTAATAGCCATTAATGGACTTAACTGCCATGAATTTATCTAATTCTCTTTTAAATGCTGTTATAGTCCTAGCCTTCACAACCTCCTCAGGTAAGGAGTTCCACAGGTTGACTGTGCACTGTGTGAAGAAGAACTTCCTTTTATTTGTTTTAAACCTGCTGCCCATTAATTTCATTTGGTAGCCCCTAGTTCTTACATTATGGGAACAAGTAAATAACTTTTCCTTATTCACTTTCTCCACACCACTCATGATTTTATATACCTCTATCATATCCCCCCTTAGTCTCCTCTTTTCCAAGCTGAAGAGGCCTAGCCTCTTTAATCTTTCCTCATATGGGACCCTCTCCAAACCCCTAATCATTTTAGTTGCCCTTCTCGGTACCTTTTCTAGTGCCAGTATATCTTTGTTGAGATGAGACCACATCTGTAAGCAGTATTAAAGATGTGGGCCTACCATGGATTTATATAAGGGCAATAAGATATTCTCCATCTTATTCTCTATCCCTTTTTGAATGATTCCTAACATCCTGTTTGCTTTTTTGACTGCCACTGCACACTGCGTGGACGTCTTCAGAGAACTATCCACAATGACTCCAAGATCTCTTTCCTGATTAGTTGTAGCTAAATTAGCCCCCATCATATTGTATGTGTAGAAGGGAAAGAACCCCAGTTAGAGTCATACGTCACACCTGGAGGCTGATAGACAGATCGCTTTCCGGCCAGAGGGGTGAAGCTAGGTAAGGATCATTATACATCTGAGCCTTATTGGGAGTCAAGGGAAGGAGAAACGGTAGAGAACTGAGACAAGGCAGGACAGTCCTGCAAGGAAAGGGTCACCTGGAGCAAGGCAGGCTCTTGTGAGAGACGTCCCGAGTAGGGTGAGCATATGTCCAGTTTTGGCCAGGACAGTCCCTTTTTTAAGCCCTGTCCTGGCTGTCCTGACTTTTTTTGTTGTTGTTGGCAAAAGTGTGCCTTTGTCCCGTTTGCACTTGCCAATTTGTTCAGCAAGAGCAAACAGGATGAATGGCCACTTTTGTCAAAAAAGAGGGGTGTGGAGGGCAAGTGGTGATAATACCAGCCCCACGCAGGGGGGAGGCAGGGCTTGGAGTGGGGGGCAGGCAGGACTAGAACAAGCAGTAACACCATCCCCGGTGGGCAGGCAGGGTTCGGGTGATCAGCAACACCAGCCCCAGTCTAACATGGAAGGCAGACAGGGCTTGTGCAAACAGTGACACGAGCCCCATGCAGGGAGGGGGGTCAGGGCTCAGGTGAGTGACTCGGGCCAGCCCTGCTCTGCTAGCCTCATGCAGTGTCCCATTTTCCCTTTGGGAAATATGATCACCTTAGTCCTGAAGCAGATCTGAGAGTGGAACTGGCAATTTTGACATAGCCCTGCAGAGGGCCTTCTTGTTTACCATTGATTGGAGCAGATTGTGTTGGACTGGAGAAACACTGTGGCTTGTAGGCTAAGTCTCAGAACATGCACACAAAGATAAACCGATCAGTACAGGGGATACAGATAAAGGTGGCGGGTTTGCTAGACAGGCAGATGAGTGCAATGCTGCTTCTAAAACCAAGGGGGCAGTAGACTGTGAGGAGAGATGGTCACACCCCCTCTTAGAGATGAGGAAACTGAGTCACAGAGCAGGGAAGTGACTTGCTCGGGGTCACCCAGCAGCATCTCCTACATGCTGGTCTAATGTTCCACCCACTAGACAACACTGATTCTCAGGAATCAAAACATTCAGGACTGGATCTGCAGATCTAACACTTTAGAAGGCAGACAGGGGAGGAACTGCTTTCTAGTGGTGAGAGTAGGAGTTAGGACTCCTGGGTTCTATTCCTAGTTCTGCCATGGACTTGTCGTTTGACCCTAGGCAAGGGCTCTAACATCTTTGTCTCTGCTTCCTCATCTGTAAAATGGGAATAATGCTATTTAACCTCCTTCGCAGAGGGATTATGAATGTTAATAACATTCTTTGAGCCACTCAGAAAAGACGCATCATGTAGGCATAAATGACCATCAATGGACATGCTTTGTGGGTGAGGTTTTTTGAGGCAGATGTGCTCAAAAAAAGAAATGGTTCACTTTCGGGGAGGGGGGCAGAAAGAAAACACTACTGCTTGCCTTGACGTACTGTTCCAACTTCCACAAGGCTTTTGTTTGATTTTTGCCAATTCATCTACACACCTAAAAAGTTATCTTGAAACCAAAAAGAACAAACGTGAGTGTGCACGCAATCTACAACGAGCAAACCAAATCCTAAATGAGTACCTAATAGCTTCTTTTGAAAATGCACTTGGCAGCCTGGAAGAGTCCCGGAGCTCTTCTTGTTTGAAAAAAGGATGGTTCTGTGGATAAGACACTAACTCAGATTCTAGAAAATCTTGATTCAGTTCCTGTCCCCAGCACAAGCTTCCAGTGTGACTTTACTCATCTCACGTAATCACTCTGTGCCTCAGTTTCCCCTGTGTAAAATGAGCATAATAGTTGTGATTTCTGTTGCCCTTTGTCTGTTTACAGTGCAAGCTCTCCCGAGGCAGGGATGGCCTCTAACTGTGTATTTGTACAACATCTGGCAAAATGGTGTCCTGATCTCAGTTGGGTGCGCCGGCCATTGCTAGGATCCAACAATCATAACTTGTGAGATTTTTAATGTACAGGAATCATTTCACCCATAACTGAAGTGCATCCATCTCTGGGGTGGAACACAGTTGCTGTTCAGCAGCCCACAGCACACTAGCCAATAGTACAGGAAGTGAAGAGAGAGAACATCCCCTATGAAAAACCTCAGCTGCATCAACGGATAATTGAGCAGAGCAGGAGCGGGTGAACACAATACGCATTTCAGAGTTCTAGAGATTGCTTAGGAGCTCTTATGCCAACAGACACCGCTGATGCTGCCCCTTGGGTGACCTGCCTGTAGGTCTCCCTCCTCACTCACCGAAGAATGATCATCTCTTACTTAATATGCTCAGTTGCTGCCAAATCTCAACCCGGGTCTTCAAAGGGTTCAGTGTGCCAAGTCTTAACTTGGATCTATTGGGTTTGCATTAAAAAAAAATCCATGCTTCTTTCTAGATAAAGGCTGTGATTCTGCTCTCACCCACTCCTGTGTAAATCTGGAGTGGCTCCACTGATCTCCGTGGAATCACATCGGAGCAAGAATTGAATCAGGCCCACAGAACTGAAGCGAACACCTGGTCCTGTCATCACTGTTCTACAAGTGGTGCTGTCAGAGTAGAAACCCTGGAGCTATATTCTGCCATCAGTTAAACCACTGCAAATTTGGAGTAACGCCATTGAATTACTCTGATTTCTGCTGCCAGGACTGAGATCACAACCCAGCTCCCCGAGCTTACATTTCCTTATCTGGATCCTAGAAACAGACACCAAACGACTATTCACTCACCTGTTCCAATCCCAAGGGGCTGTTGCTGGGTTGTTTCCTACTGCATAGTTTCAAGGGCTTTGCCCAATCTAGTTTTAAATAAATGATTCAATCGATGGGGCTTTGACTGCTTTCCTTGATAACTGTTCCATAATCTAACACGGCTCCCTGCAGGGGACTCTTTCCTCATAGCCAAACCATGTTTTCCCTTGCGGAATCTCCTCCCTTTATCCTTAGTTTTGTACCCCTTTCCTATCACTCTGCCTTCAAACCTTTGTAGGTCCTCCTGCCATTTCCCCATTGATTAAAGGGCTGACCATCCATTTGCCCACACAGGACGCGGAGTGTTTCAGCAGCAGTGGCTGATATGGCAAGGAAGAGCCAAAGGAGAGAGATCTCTCCTGAGCAGCACACAGGCCAGTGTTCCCTGCTGAGGTCCTGTCTGGTTGTGGCCTGGGCCTGGGCCCTGTTAGCACTCCTGATGTCACATCAAACGTGTCTCTCCTTGGTGCTTTTACTCCAGTTCCACACAGGGGCCCTGAGCAGCACCTTAGGCAGACAAAGAGCCATCACAGGCGTGGAGCAGGCAGTCTGCATCCCACGCAAATCTCTGCACAGCTTGGACTTTCCCTTGCTGCCTGTTATGCACTCTAGGTTTACGCAATGGAGAAATTGGGGGCAGCGTGGGGATGATGATGACTTCCTTACACCTGATCCAGGCCCCTCCAAAGCGAGCGCAGCAATCCTGCAATATTCAATGGGACTACATTGGCACAGGGATCGACTCACACAGAGATCGTTGCGGAATGGGGGCCCTAACCAGTTACTCCGGTTCCATTGCAAAAGTAAATACAGAATCGCACCCCAAGGCTGACAGCAACAGCAGACAGACTGTGAAGTGGAGCAACCAGCTGCTCACATGAATAGATCTCCCTGTCATGGTTAACTACATAATCATTATGCCTTTGTTTTCTGTGTACTGTACCTTTACCAGACCAACCACTCTGCTTTCTCCAGAAAAGTGCTCAGTTTATTTAGTGCTCAGTTCAGTGCAGATTGTTGGAGACAAACACTCGAGTCTCTTGGGTGGGGTGGGGGGGACTTTACCTTTGTTCTTTCTTGTTTTGTTTTGCTGTTTTAATTTAAAATAAAGACCATTCCAACTGGAAGTGCTCATTTGCTCTTGATATTGCTCAGCAGTTCCCTACCCACAAATCTCCCCTAGCCTTGGCTGATGCAGGATTGGCCTTGTTTTCTTTCACACATAAAAGTTGACTCTATAAGATCTAAGTATTAATTAGGATTATTCGTTTTCCTTCTAAATTAATCCCTCCCGCCTCTTTAATAATCCCTGATCCCCTTTTCTATATGCAATCCTAGTAACACTTTAGATCACTGATGGAATTGTAAAAAATCTAATTTACTTTTCATCATGTATGCGGTTTGTTTACTCTGTACAATTCATACATATGGGGCAGTGAAACTGGACTCATGGTGAGTTTTGCTGATGTGTATAGTCACTCACATGGTGCTGTTGTGCATGGACCTGACAGCCAGGCAGGGGAATAGTTAAATCTAAACATGCTCTATTCATGACATGGGCTTTTATTCATATTACATTTTCTCTTCTTGTTTTATATTTAGCTTATAAGCATATTTAGATTATAAGCACCTTGGGACCGAGACCAATTTTTTACACAGTCTTTGTACAGTGCGTAGTGCAATGGAGTCCTGATCCATGACTGGGGATCTCAGGCACTACAGTAATACAAATACATAATAACGTTAGTAGAAATACTCACTGCCTCTTCCATCTCCCCACACAGCTCATTGAAAAAAGGGCGAGGAGCTTCTGCAGCACCCTGGCAAAATATTTGTTTGAAAGCTTGGCCACTACTAGAAGATAAAAGCCTCCTACTGCTAGCTAATGGAGTGGCTCTTTTAGCTAAGTGGTAGAGTTCTGTGCTGTATTGGGGAAAGTTGTTTTGCTTCAGGGAAACACAAGGGAAAGCTCCCAGGGATCTTAGCGGGAACTGGATCAGGCACTCAGTAAGGCTCAGATCTCCGTTATACCCGTGTAAATCCAGAGTAACATCACCAAAATCAATGTACACTAGGAAACTGACATATCACTAGCAACCATTGTCAGCATCTAGTCCTCTGGGGCTAAAAACAGCTGAGCTGGTAGTACAGCCAGAATGAACTGTAGTTACGTGTCTCTGTCTCATGGTCTCCAGACATCACTAATAAAAGACATCTGAGACACCCAGTGCCGTAAAGTAAAGATTACTTCATTTCTTTCTAGGATGTATTTTAGGAACTTGCCATCACGTTAAAATCTCAATATTAGCCCCAGGGGAAATGGTTGCATCTTATATATATATAATACTTCAGGGTCTAATCTTACCTCACTGTAAAAATGTTTGGGGGAAAAATCAGAAAGAAACTCACATTTACCATCATTCTTGGTCAGTTAAATGCATTCGTTAGAAATATATTTTGTCTGGTTATTTTTTTTTCAACCTAACAAAACATGCATCACTCTGCTTGAGCAGAAGTTACACGCACCTCAATTTGCATTAATATTTCATTTCCATACAGGGGTAAGCTACTATGGTGATCCGTCTAAGAGAATAGATAGATAGTGGGGGTGTATGGGGATAGATAGATAGATAGATAGAGGGGGTGTATGGGGATGGATGGATAGATAGATAGATAGAGGGGGTGTATGGGGATAGATAGATAGATAGAGGGTGTATGGGGATGGATGGATAGATAGATAGAGGGGGTGTATGGGGATGGATAGATAGATAGAGGGGGTGTATGGGGATGGATAGATAGATAGATAGAGGGGGTGTATGGGGATAGATAGATAGATAGATAAATAGATAGAGGGTGTATAGGAATGGATGGATAGATAGATAGAGTGGGTGTATGGGGATAGATAGATAGAGGGAGTGTATGGGGATGGATGGATAGATAGATAGAGTGGGTGTATGGGGATAGATAGATAGATAGAGGGGGTGTATGGGGATAGATAGATAGATAGATAAATAGATAGAGGGTGTATAGGAATGGATGGATAGATAGATAGAGTGGGTGTATGGGGATAGATAGATAGAGGGAGTGTATGGGGATGGATGGATAGATAGATAGAGTGGGTGTATCCAACAAACACACAGTATGGTGTCAGCTGGCTTACCCCACAGAGGAGACTAAGTAACCCAAGTTTATACGAGTATGTCCTTCCTGAGTCCCTGCCTGCCTTTTCTGGTTGAGAAGATTGCCTAGAAGTCCAATGCAGTGGAAATGTCCTAGAGCTAAATGCATTAGGGCCGTTTCCGTGTTAGACCGAGGCCACTGTTATGCCAGTTGTTTGATGGTGGGGGCAGAAGGGGAATGTCTATGACACGTTTCTCCTCTCGGCTGCAAGTTTCTAAGTAGCTATGGGCTGCTTTAGGGGGTGATGCACTAGTGTGTGTGTGTGTGGGGGGGGGGGGACTGAGGCAATGACCTCTGTTTGTTTCCTTCCTGCTCAGACTAAGCAAGTTTGGACCTCTCAACATAAAATGAGTGTTTGGAGTTACCAGATCACAATAAGTTTTTGGTTTTTTTGTGGGGGGGAGGGAGTTGAATAAACAACAGACTTCGAGTCTCCTTCTGACGTGCAACCTTCGTTACAGAAATCAATTCCACTGCAGATTTGCGGGTTTCTATCCCAATCCTCACCAGGCCAAGCAAAGAACGACACATCCACCCCCACCCCCACATCCCGACTCCTGTTTTTTTCTCCCCTTCCCTCTCCAATGTGACTTGGGCTTCTGCTTTCCCACGGAAAGGGCCCGTGGCACCCAGTGCCTGCGCCTGCCCCATCAGCCAAACGAGGGGCGTCTAATCTCGTCTGGGAATAAACAGGTCATTTAGGCAGCTACAACAACGACCCCCCCAATCAACATTTCTTTGCAAGTCCATGCCCCGGGGGTGTCTCGCTGGGGTTGAAAGGAAGATGCCTGCAACGTTGCTTTGTATCAGATCTCACGCCGTTTCCTGCTGCATGTTTTAAAACACACCCGCCCCGCCCCGCACCAGGGAACAACACCTGATGCCCTAACACGAGAGCGGCTCCAACCCCTTCTGCCCTAACTCCCGGGCGATAGAGCATTTCTCCTAGCCTCCTCCTCCCCCTGTATTTTCGCAAAGCGGGCAGGGGGGTCCCATCTCCTTCTCCAGCGTCTTGCATCGCATGAAAATAAACTCCACAGGGGTCTAAACTTGGCTGCAACCGAGTTGATCTTCCTGAACTTTCATGGGCGGGGGGATGTAGATCCCCCCACCCCTCCTCTTTTCCCTGGGCTAGGTGACAGGGGGAGATGTGGGCTGGTATCGCTGGAATGCATTTCCTTCTCCCATCAGGAATGTGGCAGAGAGTTTCTAATTATAAGCTCGATGGAGGCGGTGAATAAAAGATCGCTTTTTAATGCTTCCAGTCCAGGTGTTCAGTGTGCTTGTCTTATCAGGAACACATTTGCATTTTATTACCCTTCTCCCATTCCAGCGAATTCCCTGCTTCAGACATACCTGGCATAGTTGGGGGTTCTGCCTTCGACACCTCTTCCTCTCCACATATATGCGCAGAGCGAGAACAGACCCAGGTGCGCTACCAGGATCATTTCTCGCCTTCCCCCGCGCCCCAACTTCCTGCTCCTGGACCTCGAGCGAATATCAAAGCAGGCGCAGCTGGCACTCGATTGCTGCTTGCAAATTTTACGGCAGCGTGCTCAAGGGGCTGGGCAGACATCTACCCTTGCAGCAAGCGTGCATATTATATATACATTTGCTGAAACTGGTGAGCCCAGACGTCATTATACCATCGCTGGGCTGAAGTGGAGCATGTCACTGAAAATTCGCTCTGCGCGCGCGCATTCACAGGGTGTGCTATTTTCATAATAATAATAATAATAATAAAACCCCTCTGTGTAGCTCTAAACGACCTGCCTTCCCGACACACACGGGCAAACATTGACACAGCCCGGAGATTGTACCACATTCCTGCTGGGGAGCTTTACCGGAACACTTATGGGTCCAGTGAAATCAGCTAACCTCCGAGAGTCCCTACGCGCTGAGCAATGAAGGCTCCACCCGAGGCTTGCAGCCCCTTGCCTGGCTAAAGGCTCGTTTGTGGTTGTTCCCTGCGCCTTGCTCAGGAACCGTTTGCAAAGCAGGACCTTCCTCTGCGAGGGTTTCCCTCGTTCCAGTTACCTAAACTTAGTAATTACAGCAGATCTGCCGCTACACGCTTTCCTCTGCACCCCTTACTTCCATTTGCTTCTGTGGTGGGAGCGCTACAATGACCTCTTAAAAGGATAGGATGCAACATTCAACCGGCCTCTCACCACAACCCGTGTGTGTGTTTCATCATGGCCCAGAGAATCAATGTCCTGAATCGATCTGAGCATGGGGGCGGGGGGCTGGGAATAAAGAACTGAAACGAAATGTACAAGTTGCAAAAGGAAAAACCCTATCCCAGGCATCCTGCTTTTGGAGGGGGAAATCTGTCCTTCCTTTCTCACACCTGCTCTCCTGGGCTGCGGGGTGTTTTCTGTGTCGCGGCAGAGCTCTGAGAAGCAGTGAAGTTTGGGGGGGGGCATTAATGCTGTTAGATGAGACACATCACCCCCTTGAATTCCAATATACACATAGGAGACGAATGTATCTTTCGTGCATCTGGTCTATTTCGCCTCCCTCTCTACAGCAACTGAGAGCTCAGAAGCAACCGAGAGAAAAAGGGGAAATTCAGGGGAAACTAGAGCGAGAGGGGGACAGAGCTGTTCCCAACAGCTTCATGGGGAATCTAAGATTGAATCCGCCTCTTTCACCCTCCATGTTATCAATCCTATGTTTTAAGATGAAAAGGGGGATTCGATAGGTATAACCTCGCCCAAGTTTCAGAGGAAAACGTTGTGGGTCGTTTCCACCTTGCAGACTGGAAGTCACTGGTACCGGGGGAAGCTTTGCTTTTTAATAATGGGGTTTATTGGGGTTGCAAGGAGCAAGGCACCGCAACAAGCGCCTATCTGGGTGTTCTCGCCCCCCGTTTTCCGGCTGCTCTTGCCAGGCGAGGCGAGGAGCAGAGCGCTGGAAGCGATTCGGGTCTATCCCTTCGCACAGCCTGCCTGTGGAAGGGAGATACCCCTTTTCGCCTGCCAATGACCCGGTTATTTCTTTTGGACGGCGGTATGTGGCCAAGGTGGCATTCCCCAGCCTTGCTGTCCTTTCCGCCCTGGAGAGCGTATAACCCACAGGGCCCGATTCTGCTCCGGCTTCCACTGGACCCATTAAGATTTATCCCCTAAGTTCCGAATCTGGCCCATAACTTCCAAGTTTCCAGAGCGGTGGGAATAGCATTTGACCCATCCACCAACCCATCTCATAATATACAATATCATCTGTATCATAGAAAAGTCTCTATCGAGAAATCTGTCCCAGTCCTTGCGCTCACCAATTCTCTTTCTTTTCTTTACATAACTAGTCCAGGTTGTTCAATCCTGTCTTACCTACTTCTTGTTTGTTTGATTTTTTTTTAAATATTATTTAAAGCGAGAGGGAAAAATATTTTCAACCTCCAACCCGCCCCCCCTTCCCTTCCACCTGACTAGCTCAAAATCACCTTGAAATACTCATGTCAGCTTGTATCATTATCTCTTTAATTCAGTCAGTGCCTTTTGTTCTTCGCAGGAGAGGATCAAAGCACTTAAAAAAATAACTTTCGATCTCTCTCCCTCTCCTTTACAGTAGAACTGACGAGAGAGCAGGTATAACCCAGTCCTAATAAACAAAGCGAATGTTTAAATGAAAGAGGTGAAATGCGGATTCTAAAAAAAAAAACTTTCCAGGGTTGGAACAATTCCATTTCTTCAGCTAAGTGGCAACGAATGGAGAATTTCAAGTCGTCATAAAAAGCAGGAGTTGCAGAAAAGCAGAAGGGGGGGGGGAGGATGATATCCTTTTAAACAGAAAAAACAGAAGACAAACTTACCACCAGATTGGGTAACTTGACATAGCTCGACTCAACCCACAAAGAAATAGCAAATATCCAAAACAGCCCATCGCCAAAAGTTGATGAAAAGTTTGGGGTGTTGTTGTTTGTTTGTTTTTTTTTAAATTCATCCACAGTTGCCAACACTTTCCTTTCTTCTGCGTTACGAGGATTGTTTGAATAAAATAAAGTTATAATAATAATAAAAATAATAATAAACCAAATCAAATCAGCTCAGCCCAACCAGGTAAATAATCCTCTCTCTTCCTTCCCCAGCTCCTCTCGAGAAAAAAAAAATCGCAGAGGTAAAAAAACTCTTCTCTCAGCCAAGACACTGAAGGCAAATATTAAAAAAAAAGTTGGAAGTAACTCTCTTTAGAAGGACCCAATCAGCACTTATTGCCAAAGGGAAAATTCTGATGCTTCTGCTCGCTCTGTCAATCAGGAGCGGGAAGGCAGGAATGAGCTAATTGCGAGAAGATAGTGTTTTAATACTCATTAGGGGCATGTTGGCCCACAAGCCAGAGATAAAATGTAGTTTTTAAAAGGGGGAGGAAGATTTAGGGGGTTTAAATAGGCGGGGGGGGGAACCCCTGTGGATTAGGGTAGCTATAACAACCTGCCCGGATTTCACTCCCTGGGTAGAAGCTACTAAAATGCAAAAACACATAAATCTGAGAGGTTATTTTTTTTTGAGGGGGGAAGGTGTTTGCTTGTTTGTTTTCACTTGCTCGGTCTGGTCTTTTTTTTACCCTCTTGTCTTCATCATAAATCTCCTTTTCCTCGCAGCGGCCGGCTGAGACTTGGAACAAACTTTTGAGAAACTTTCTCTTTGCATTTTAAAAAAAGAGAATTTACACACACTTTCCACCATCGCAGAGCTCCAGTGCAGACCTCGGGGCTAGGAAACCAACCCCCTCATGCAACCCCTTCATATGGAACACCCTCATTATTGAAAAGATTCGCATAGTCAATGTAGCCAGCACGTGGCTTCAAACGACTTCACCCATCAGATCAACCCCAAGCGAGGATTAATAAATGATCTAGTTTGTTTAATTGTAGCTTGAAACAATGTATGTCATGGGGGGGGGGTTGCATGGAAGCTGAATTGAGCCAACTGTTTTTCCTGCGACAGGAATTACAATAATAATAAAATATTATTAATAATAATAAAATTAATAATAATAAAAAGCGGTAGCTGCCAGAAATGGGAAAGGTGGCCAGATTTCTTACGGGTTTGGAACATATTGTTTAAAAAGAACTGAATTTGAGACAACGTGTCAGACATCCGGCTCCCCCTGGCTGGTTGGGAATCTTGCCGTGAAGGGCTTGGGTAGGTGGGACCGAAGTGGAGAAGCGCAACCAGCTGTTGGTTTTAATGCGGAATAGTAACGATCACTTTGCTATTACACGGGCATTTCCTGTGTGTGAGCAAAGAGAGAGGTGGAGGTAGCATTGAAAGAGAGGCTCGGCTAGCAGAATTTCTCAGCCGCTGATGAAAGATACAACCAAGATCCGATTTTTATGCCATGATTGTGTGGGAGGAGGGGTCGGATCGTGTGTCACTTTAACCCAAACTTTATTTTTCCCTTTTATCCAGGCTTGCAGATCCATTTGCCCCGATACGGACACCCAGTCTAAGGGAAAATACGTATTTATTTATTTTAAATACACGGAATAAATCCCGATGAAGCTAAACCTGACATGTACCACGTTCTGGGGTGGTCGTAATGAGCTCGATCCCGGCCCCTGGAGCTTTGCAAGGATCGGGCTTTTAATGCTGCCTTACTGTTTGGTTGTGGGAGGGGAAGGATCTCTGTTCCCACCCTGCCAAGGAATGAGAAGAGGTGACCGGAAACCCAGGCGATCTGGCCAGTGTTGCCAGAACCCATCACGTTCCTGCAGCCCAGCTGGATTCGATGCGGTTTCCTTCCAGGAGCAGGAACGGATGCGCTGTCGGCCTGATGCCTCGGTTGTATTGTGTTGTGTTGTATCAATTGCCCCCTCCCCAATCGCGCCTCCTCGGAGGGCTCCGGAGCCAAAGAGGCTGGGGGAGCAAAGGAAGCGCATTGCCCAAGGTGGGGCTAGAAAGAAAAGGGGAGGGAGTGGAAACCCCCCCAATCTTAAGGACTTTCCCTGCGTCTTAGCGAAAATCCCATCCAATGACAGCGGTGCGGGAAAGACCCGAGCGCTGGGGCGTTCAGAGGAGGGGATTTCTCTGTCTTTGCCAGGGGGGCTGCTCACAGGGCAGCCTCGGAGGCTCACACGCCTTGCCCTTGTACCCCCAGCGCCTGGAGATCGCGCCAAGTGACAGCCTGGAAGTGGATGGCTGGGGGGGCGCTTAGCAAATCGCGCCCGAGGCCCAGTCACTTGTCCCTTGGAGGGCCCCAAAGGGAGGCCACATCACCTGGGAAATATCACCAGGGACCCACCAGAATCGACCTGAAGATACAACTGCAGCCGCTTTTTAGGGAGGATGGAGACAGCCCCAGCTTTGTCATGGGCCCAGTAAATAGGTACAATAGCCAAGAAGTGGATTTTGTTTCTTTACCAGGCAGCTGTGGCTTATTTTCCAGCCCTGCTTTTAATTCCTACCCCAGGTCTTGTTCATTGTACCCTGGGTGGGGTGGTGCTATCTGGGCCCTCAAATAATCATATCAGAACAAATCACTAAGGAGGAACAGGTAGCCCGGTGGTTTTGGCATTGGCTTGCTAAACCCAGGGTTGTGAGTTCAATCCTAGAGGAGGCCATTTAGGGATCTAGGACAAAAATCTGATCTGGCTGGGGATTGGTACAGCTTTAAGCAGTGGTTGGACTCTAGATACCTCCTGAGGTCCTTTCCAACCCTGATGCTCTGGATTTGGCCACTCTTTGAAAGGGTTCAATCCAAAAAACAAGGCTTTCCTGACAGTATTACAGGCAAATGCTTGGCCTGGTGTTAAGAGCCCCACCACAACCTGCAAAGAGGCTATGGCTTAGTTCCACCTCCAGTGATTTTCATTCCTGCAGGATGCTTATCCTAAGCCCACCAGAATGGGTATCATTTTCCAAAATGCTTTGATGATAATTTGCTATGCCTAAATCAGCTAATGGAAAATAATATCCATCCTTGGCAATAGTGGTTAGGATCATTAATTATGCTGCAGTGGATTGGTTATAGCTAATTAACACTAGCCTAGCTGTACCAGCAATCTTTCTAGGACCTGATTCTGTGGTTGATTGGAGTTAATGGCATAGTCTCCATTGGCTTCACTGACTTAGGATCATTTGTGTCATGGTAAATTGCTGTGTTTTCTGCCCATCTTTGGTCCTTTCTTAGGGTCCGATCCTGCAAAGAGTCACCTGCTAATCTTTACTCAGGTTGTGCTTAGCCCCACTGATTTTCAGGGAATTACTTTCTGCAATGGGGCTACCAAAAGGAGTAAATGTAGGTAGGATCAGGCTGCTCGTTGCTGTAATTCAGGGTAGCCTTAGACTCCTTGCTGGAAGGCATTAGTATTATTATTTTGTAAATAGTGCAGGATGTGGATGGGGGAGAATGTTGGCTGTGGTTAAAATACAGGAGACAGGAACCAGATCTCTAGCTGGTGTAAATCAGGCATCAAAGTCAATAGAACAACACCGATTTGCACCAGCTGAGGGTCTGGCCCAACAGCCTTCCTTTTGCCACCTGGAGGAAGTCATTTATGGGCCAGATCTTGCACCCCTGTAGGCACTGCTGGTTTTGCTACAGATTTCAATGGGAGCAGGAGTAAGCCCTGAATGGCTCACTGCCTCAGTTTCCCCTCTCTGTAAAATGAGAACATAAATATTTACCTGTCTTCCAGGGCAAGCTGCAAGAATGTGTTCCTTAGTGTCTGAAATCTTCTGATGAAAGGTACAATGGTCACTGGAGCCTTCATTGCTTGCCTGTCAGGAGGCAGGAGGAGGAGGTGGTGGTGGAAACAGCGGTCATGACCCAGCCCCCATAACCAAGGGATCAGATAGTCAGTGTAACTAGGTCCAATCCTGGTCATTCAAGAAAATGATCTATTGAAATCTGTGGGCACCCCTCCTATGGGTAAGGGGAGAACAGAAGTTAGAAGATGGTCCCCACTTTGAGTGACACAGGGAGTTTCTGTCAGAGCCCAGATAAACTGAGCTGTACTGTAGTTGAAAAGGCTCCATTTTCTCTGCAAGGAACTAAAGAACCCTGGGCACAGGGGGAAGAGAAGAGCTATTCGGGGCTGCCAAGAAGCTAGCCTGACAGGAAGGCAGGCAGACCAACCCACTGACCGGCCAATGAAGGCGGATGCCACACGGGTGAGAAACACCCTGCAGCATCACTTCTCTTACCCTCCTTTGCCCCCCAAACCCAGCTCGTCCCTGGAGAGGACTTGGAGTAAATCAAGGGCACTTTGCCTTTCAACAGCATCCTCCAGCCAAGAGCTCAGAGCACATCACACGCATTCACTTAATCCTCGCAACAGCAGCGAGGATCCACACTGGCGCTGGCTCCAAGAGACCTGGATTCCATTGCTGAGTCGGCCATTGCATTGCTGTGTGATGCCAGGCAAGTCCCTTCACCTTTGTTTGCCCTCCCATGTTTAGTCTGGGGAGCAAGGGCTGACTCCTATTTTGCATTTGTACAGTGCTTAGATCTCAGCCTTGGCTGGGGCCTTGGTGCTACAGTAACATAATTAATGGGTCAGTGAGTAGTATTCTCCCCATTGTAGAGATGGGAAAATGAAGGCAGGGAACGGTTAAGAGACTGGGCCTCAATGCAAACCAATGGTAGATCTGCAAATCGATGCCACATCTCTTGCTGCCCATGGCAGTGCCTCCTCCACCAGCTTGCTATGACCAGCTGGATTTACTGTATAAGTCTGTCCTGCAGTGAGGAAGTAGAGGCTGCGCAAGTTGGCATTGGTGCTGGAAAGGGGTTTTCAACACACATGTATTATAATGAGCCAGGATCTTAGAGTATCTGCTATCAAATTTAAGATGTTGCTGGTAGAACTTAATAGCCCCAGTGCACACTCAGGGCTAGATCCTCAGGGCATAAGCATGCATAGCCCTGTTGACTTCTATCGAGCTGCATGTATTGACACCAGCTGAGCATCTGGCCAGGGAGTTCTTATGTAAAAGGCTTGAATTGTGTAAGATTATTTGATGTCACTGAAAGATGGGATGTGAGAAAATTTCAATATTGCTGGTCTTCCTCCACTGTATTTACATAAACACAACTGAAAGGCCCCTTCTAGGGGCAAGCACTGCTGAGGGGAAGTTCAGTATGGTGAACTGCCCAGAGCTCCTGAGGTGATGTCCCTCTAAGGGGGAAGAGTTTGGTATCACAAAGGGCTGGTAGTGGCATGGCCTTTTCACTGCATGGAACTATGGGTCCAGAAAGCCATCATTTTGAGACATATGCTCTGTCCTATGCAAAGTGTCAGACCCTCTGCATTTTCCTGTAGATCATCTCACTCATAAGACTGAGAGAACAGTTTGTGTGGAGCTCCATAGAATGCCAAGGATGGAAGGGACCTCAGGAGGTCATTTAGTCCAACCACCTCCCTAAAGGGGGACCAATCCCCAGGCAGATTTTTGCCCCACATCCCTAAATGGCTCCCTCAAGGATTGAGCTCACAGGCCTGGATTTAGCAAGCCAATGCTCAAACCACTGAACTATCCCTCCCCTTCCACTTCTGGAGTGCTTGCCTGGAAGGGTCACTGTTATCTTGCAGGGGTGGGGGAGTGGAAGAAGAAGAATTATAAACTTCTCTCTCACATGCTTACCAGTCCCACTTGCCTGGTCCTTATGCTTGGCATGCCAAGGAGGTGCTGTGGCCCGAATTAATGAAGCAAAAAGGCAGTGGAGAAAGGCAGTGTATGCTAGTGGCTAGCACCCCAATTGTGAGTCTGGGTGTGGGGGAGGGGGAGGTTATTCCTGGCTCTGCCACTGAACTGTGGTGTGACCGTGGGCATGTCCCCTCTTTGCCAACTGGAATCAGCAGTTTGCTTGCTCTTGTGTGTAGGAGAGACAGGACTGTACCTGGTGTAACGTTGGCTCCCCTAGTGGTTCAGCGAGAAAACAAAGTGGGAAGGGAACAGATGGCACAGAAAGTGAACTGATATATAACGGGGTCCAGGTAGTCCCATGTGTGGTTCCCTCCTTTTCAGGGTCATGCAGCCGACAAGGACTAAGAAAAATCTGTGTTACCCAGAGATGGGGAAGAGCCTTCACATTCATGGCTGCGTCACAGGGGGGCCTGAGGATGTTTGCTTGCTAAGCGAATTTACAAAGCTTTGCAGGATTCCACCCCTTATTCCCCAGCACTGATCTACTGAAATACAGTTAAAGGGCCTGCCCTGGAGAAGTCACTTCTTTGCAGATTCAAAATTCTAGATTGCCAGGGCAGTCGAACCTACATAAAAGCTGAAGGATCTGACCAACAGGGGCTCAATCCTGAGCAATCTGGCTCCAGTCCAGCAAAACTCATGCTTAGGAGTCCGACACCTGGGATTACAAATGCCAACATGTTGTGTATTTGAACGTATATAGATTCTTCAGGCCTGACTCAGGCAAATTGACACCACAGGAAGTTTTGCCCAAGGAAAGAATGCAAGACCAAGCTCAAAGGTCATTGTCGAGGGCCTGATCCTGCACTTACATACACGAGTAACTGCTCCTGTGACTAGGCCAATTGATTTCAGTGGGATTTTTCACGTGGGTAGAAGTACTTATGTGCACGAGTATGCAGTCTCAGTCTCTACGGATATGCCCATACTGAGATAAAAAAAACCTTGGCACACAGTCTCAAAGCCCAGGTCAGCTGGCTAGGGCCTGCAGAGCCCAGCATCTACACTGCAGTCTTACAGCCCCGCAGCCCGAGCTCTGTGAGTCAGCTGACCCAGGCCAGCTGCAGTCATCTTTTATCACAGTCTGGACATACCCTAAAGAGTTGAACCTATATGAAATCTGTTTAAGCAGAGCAACAGTTACCCACCTATTCTCTCCCATGCAAACATTTTTTGGGCCAAGGATTTCCTCTCTAGGTCCCGATCCTGCAAACTCTTAGTGCTTATTAAAGGGAGCATTGAGCATGAAATCAATAGCACTGATGCCCATTATATATGTAGTTGCAGGATTGGGGCATTAGGCAAGATTTTACTGAAGTCAGTGAGTATTCTGTCCTAAATCCAGCCTAAGGACTACAGGCAGGATTGGCCTGGAGTCTCCAGGAATTATAACCTTTAATTAAAGATTAATCTTTTGTCCTGTGATGAAATCTCCAGAAATATATCCAATCAAAACTGGCAACCCTAAATACAAGATCTGGCTCTTAATTTATCCTTTTTTGCCCTTGTATTTTTAGTAAGCATAATTTTGGGTGACACTTTGGGAAAAAACTAAGACAAGACCAGGATGTTTTATATGAAATGGAGACTTCCTTATGAAATCAAGAAAAGCAAGAAACTCTAGAGGTTCTAAACCAGGGGTTCTCAGACTTTTGTCCTGGTGACTCCTTTCACACAGGAAGCCTCTGAGTGTGACCCCCCCCACTTATACATTAAAAACACTTTTCTATATATATTTAACACCATTATAAATGCTGGAGGCAAAGCAGGATTTGAGGTGGAGGCTGACAGCTCACGACCCCCCCCCCCATGTAGTAACATGGTGATCCGCTGAGGGGTCCCAACCCCCAGTTTGAGAACTCCTGTTCCAAACCATTTGCCCCATTTGGTCTTAAACTGGCAAAAATGGATTTAAAAAAAAACCCTTTGGTTCAGAATTTTGTCCTTTTTATGAATTCAACCAAAATATTATTTCCTTGGTACCAAAGTGACATTTTATCAAGAGATTAAAATTTGAGGCCCAATCCTGCCTTTGCAGTATGATATATTTTTAAAGCAGGAATTTTCATGCTGCTTAAAGGCTTTAGCTTGAAAGCCAGAGACTGGAGTCTCTTCTATGTATCCACAGAGCACATCCCACTGGGAGGAATTAATAAGACCAACCGGGAAAGATGGATAGAATTTGAAGGCTGGGGGCCAGATTGCCAGCTAGTGTTACCACATTGGTTAATAGTCATGGAGCAGGTGCTGAACAAACTTGGGACAAAAAGACAGTAAGTAAAGTTATACATGAGATGAACGTCTGGCCCTGGATTTCAAGACCATTTATATTTAATAGCAGACTTGCCAATTGGTCATGAAATTGACAAGCTTAGCTAAAATGAGCCCAAGACTCCACCAACTTGTAGAGAGGAGAGGAGAATCAGGCCCCAGAACTATTTGCCTGAGCATTGCCATGTGGATGATGCTAAAAATAATATTAATAATAATAATAATCAAGTGTTATTTAACGCACTCATCAAAAATTTCTCATCCTTGGCATATGATGAATAAAGTCTGAGGATGGAACAGGAGCCTGTCCAAGAGGAAGGGAAATGGAGAACAAAGCTTCCCATCTGTTTTATATCTTGTGGGGGCTTGGAGGGGGGGAGAATGCAGATTTGGAAGACAGTAAAAAAGGTGTTAAAAAATGCAAGAAGCAGGTTGTGTTGACAAGGGATCTGAGTCAATAAATAAACAGAAAGGACCTGGCGCATGAATGACAAAAAGAGAAACCAGAAGCTGGTGGAATAACTATGGTTCCCCACCCCATTTTCATCACAAAAGGGGGGAGAGTTTAACAAGGCAGCAGTCTGACTTTCTCTCGCTTTCTCTCGCTCTCTCTTTTTTTATAAACAGAGAGGACAAGAGGTCATATCCTCAGGGTTTAAAGAGACAGCTCTCCCTTTTGGGGGGAGGGAGGATGTCCTTTCAGACTGTTTGCAAATTAGTCAAAGTTATGATGTCTTAATGTAGTTGTGGGGTGGCCACCTGCCTGGCCTTTTGTTCTGGCAAGCTGACTTGGTGCAAGCAAGCGTCTCCTGCAGATTCTTTGCTGCACCACACCTCGGGCACTCACTTACTCCCAGGCAAAATGAATGTAAAATACTGCTAGATCTGAACAGTCGTGTTTTTACCACCCCTTGGCACTGGTGAGCATGATGCCACAAGGCACCGGGCAATGGTGAATCAGACTCACTGTTTGCACACACCGGCACATGCAACTCACTGACCACGGCTGCCTCTTATTTATTTGCATATTAGTGGTTAGAGGCCTCACCCAAAGGTCGGGACCCCACTGCGCAAGGCGCTGTGCAGACGCATCAGGATGGATCTGCCATAAAAGTCAGGATGTGGAGCAGAATGATGTAATGGAACAGGAACACCTGTGGCTGCATCATTTTGGGTGAGTGATATCTTCAAATTTACAGGAAAGAAGCAAATCCATTCTGGAGGATCAACCTGTTCATTGTGCTGGTTTAAAAAAACTGGCTTTTAGAGTCTTGGGAACTTAGAAGCGAAAGGAAGATCATTTAAAGCTATTTTTTTTTAAAAAAAAGGATGGAGAAATAGGCAAGTTTCTGCTTCGTGTTTCAGCGGAGTAAATCCATAGCAAAATCCATTGGCTCCCATTGTGTTCAGCCAGATGCTCTAGGATGAAGGAGAGAGGCCCTGTATAATTTTATTTTTTTGTGGGGGAAGGTGAGAAAATAAGTTGGTTAGAAGAACTCTGCCCCATTACAGCTCCATGTGGAGTTACTCGTAGGTTGGAAGCCATATTGTGCTAGATCCAGTAGCCCTCAGGCAGGCAGAACTCCCATGGACTATGGTGGGGGATGTGGTCTGCACAAGGACTGAGTAGAAATGGCAGGGCTGGATTCCACTGGCTTTGCGAGGGCGTGGGGTGCCTGTGAATGGAAAGCAAGCTTAGACCCAAAGAGGTTGCAATCCTTCCCAGCAGCCACATAAAATTCAGCAATCGCTGAGCTCTGTATTGGCGAGAGGTGGGTGATATTCAGGGGGAAGGGGTAGCATCATTCTTATAGAATCATAGACCTTAAGGTCAGAAGGGACCATTATGATCATCTAGTCTGACCCCCTGCACAACACAGGCCACAGAATCTCACCCACCCACTCCTGTATCAAACCTGTGTCTGAGCCACTGAAGCCCTCAAATCATGGTTTAAAGACTTCAAGGTGCAGAGAATTTTCCCGCAAGACATAGGACTTGCTTCACGTGCATAGGTGAAGGGTCTGGACATGAGACCCAGGGAAGGGCAGTGGTGGTGATAGTACTGTCCTCTCCGGGGATTTTCAATGAGGCGGGGCAGCTTTAATCTCTGGATAGCATCCCTGGCAGCGAGGTTCCTGACAGCTGCACCGAGTTGGCCGATCTCCTGGGTACCCAGCTGTGGAGTTGGGATTGCAAGTCACTGCTCACCTTCTCTCTGGGCACCTCAGAGAGCCCAGAAGGAATGAATGGGTCCAATGGCTGAGGAGAGAATTTACATCTAATCTTCCCCAAGCAAAAGAAGAAAGGAATTCCTAATACTACCATCTCCTCAGCACGGCATGTGACAGGTGTTTGGGAAACTGCAAGGGACTCGGTGGGATGAGCATGGGCCCCCTAGTCACAGTGTGAGTAGCTGAGCATTTAAGTCATTGGTTCAGGGCCCAGATCAGGATTTGGGGGGTGTTGAGAACTGGGGTTCCGGTTCAGACCCAGTCACCACAGGCTGGGCTGGGGTCAGCTCTTCCAGCAACTTCCCCCCCAAAGCTGGAATCAGGATAAAGACAAGGCCTGGGTGAGGTTTTGATTTGAAACCCCAGTCTGCCAGAGGTCCAAGTTCAGACTCCTCTGTTACCTGCAACAGTGCCTAGCAAAACTTATCGCCTGGATAATGGCTAAAATAAGGCCCTGCAGCTCATCTGCTAGGCAAGCTCCATTGATGGGCCAATCCTAGCTGAACTCCCATTCCAAACTCCCCCCTGCCTCTTCTGCCATGTACTGTGCCCCTTGGAGGCGGATTGTCTCATCTGCACTCCAAAGCAGTGCCATTCCAAGCCTGAAAGCATTCTGGAAATAAACCCCTTTGCATTGCTGCCAATCCACAGCATCCAGACATGGCAGGGTCATAGAATATCAGGGTTGGAAGGGACCTCAGGAGGTCATCTAGTCTAACCCCCTGCTCAGAGCAGAACCAATCCTCAGACAGATTTTTGCCCTAGATTCCTAAATGTCCCCCTCAGAGATTGAATTTACAAGCCTGGGTTTAGCAGGCCAATGCTCAAACCACTGAGCTATGACTCCCATCATAGGGCAGGTCCCAAAAGTTCCCGAAATTTTAAGAAAACACGTCAATTTGGGTGTGTGGGGAGGTTGTTTGCCTTCCGATTTTTGAACTTTTAGGATATGCTGGGAATGTTCTCTGCAACCATAAAGTCTAGAAATGTGTTTTTATAAAAAAGCAAAGACTCCAGAAGCTGAGGCTTTAAGAAAAACCTCAAACATCAAGAGGCGTGTCAATATGGCCTTCAGAAACACACAGGGATAGTGTACAGATAGGGAGAAGCAGGTGTAGTCAGCCTTGTTGGGCAAACTTGTTCAGAGGGAAAATGAGCATTGGGTGGAACCTTAGCCCAAGGCACTGAACGTTTTCATTTTAGGTCAGTGTTATATTTGCACACATCCCCTTTGTATTAGGGCCAATGCAAGCCATTCCAGTATGTTCCTGGCTCCATCTACCACTCGAGAGTCAAGGTGGGAACTGACTGTAGTCCCCTAAGCTCCTATATAGAGCTAGCTCTGCAGGGGGGAAGAAAATGGGTGAGATTGAGCCCTACTGAAACATAACTCACTCCTCAGACACACACTGGTTCTGGGTAAGGGGAAAGAGGATGAAGGAACCCGTGCTGCAGTCCTACCCCAGGGCAGTGACAAAAGAAGTCCCAAGTTCCCACCAGATGCAAGTTATCACTTATCCCAGCTAACGCAATACAGCTTGTCCTTCTCAATCTGTGGCACTGGGGCCAACTATTGTAGCAGTATTTCCACCTCTTCTCAGTGGGGTGGCATGTCCATAAGACAGGGGAATTCCCCAGGGATATGAAGTTTGGGTAGCTTTGTCTGGTCTGATTTTGCCCCACTGGCCCGCTACTATGGTCAAAATCCAGCTCTGGCACTCTCTGCCGAGTCTTCAGACTTTACAAGCTTTGAAGCCTCCTCACATTCGGAAAGGGTTGCATTCTGGGATGTCTGACCCCAGAAAGCCCCAGAGCAAGAGACTTCAACTAAGCAGCTGGAGAGTCCACTGAAGACAAGGTACCAGCCCACTCGCCATCCTGCCCACAGAATGTGAAAGGTAAGCAAGGGGCACTGCAGGGGTAGAGGGATCTGGGGAGGGCTGAAGCTCTGACCCTTACTTGTATTCAGATAAAAGAGGGGCTCGGGAGGTCTCTTGGAGATGTGTGGGAGTCAGACTGAGAGGGGGAAGGAATTAGAAGCTGTCTGGTTTGAGAGGAGTTAAGGAAGGAAGTGAAAAGCTCAGGCTGGTCTTTGCATTAGCATCCAAACATAGCAGACCTTGTCTGAACGAACCCTAATCTGAGCCTTCCAGCAGGGTCCAGTCACTGCTACTGCCAAGCAACATTTCACAGCTATGATCTCCATTGGGTCTGTGTCAGACGCCTAGAGAGTGAAGACAGCTGTACTCAGTTCCAGAGTTAATCATTTACAGGACAACTGAGCCGAAGTGACACTAGGATCTACTCCTTCTGAGAAGGTCTTTGGAACTTTTCCATTTGTGGATGGAGGAGACCACATGCCATTTCCTCGAGGGGGCTTTGTCCTCATGCCACTTACCGACCCTGAGGCCGAGGAGGAAGGACGCGTTTTCAAAGCTTGCTGGCAAATTCCTGGAGACGGGTAGGTGAGATCAGAGCTCCCCTTTTGCTGTATCTATAGCAAAGGCACCAGAGTGTATCCAGACTGATAGGGCCCAAGGGCTGCAGCTCCATGGAGTAAAGAGCACTGGATGGTCTGTTCAGAAATCAATGGATTCTTTAGAGCCCCATGAAGGCTGAGGAGGGGCCAGACAGTGCAGAAGCAGAGATTAAAGGGAAAACTGGGCAGAGATGACGGAGATACAACAGCAGCTCATTTTCTAAGAGAGTGGGGAGTAAAACAAAAGGGAATTCTAGTCTCTGCTGAGTGACCTGGCCATTCTGCAACGTGGAGGGCACAGGGAAGAAGTGAGAAGAACGTGGAGGATGGAGAAGGTTCTCCTATAGGAACCTATAGGGAGAAAAAGGGTCAATTTTCATTACAAAAGAGGGTTAAGGAGTGGGGCACACCAAGGGCAAGTGTTTAACGTTTATTAATAACCTAAAGGAGACGGCAAACAACAAAGCGGTGAAAGTCAGAGATGACAAATTTATTCAGGCTAGCCAAGACTTGAGGTGCTTCAGGAGGAGAGAGCTACGCTCGGCAGTTATCCAGTCGACAGGCAGCAGAAATTCAATGCAGGCAAGCACAAGGTGATGCACGTTGGAAGAATCTTAGCAGCTAGTATACATTGATTAACCACGCAATAAAAAAATCTGGGCATCTGTGGCCAGCTGAATGTGCAGCAGGGGACCATAAAGCAAACAAGACCACAGACTATGTTTACAAAGGAATAAAAAATAATGCTGAAAATTATCTCGATATGACCTGATGGTACATCTTAAATACTGTGTTCAATTGAGGTCATACCATCTCAAGAAAAAGGGGAGTGGGGGAAGGAAGAGATTTAAAATATTAGGGCTTCATAGCTTAGAGATGACTAAGAGGTATACAACATAATGAATGGGTTCAAAATAAGTCAGGAGCTATAATTTGCCCTGCCTTATGGTACTAGGACAAGGGGACGCCCAATGAAATTAAAAGGCAACAAGATTAAGACAGATAAAAGGAAATGCTTTTCTACACAATAAATAATTAACCTGTGGAACTCATTGCCACACGGAGTCCAAGAATTAGCAGGGGTCAAATGAAAAACATTTACATGGAAGTTTTATATACAGCACACAGGAAAGCAATGGGTCATTCTGAATACTGAGTAAAGTGGTTTAGAATCAAGGTTGGGTGGGACATTTGGAGCGAGACTCCAAGCCATGGAAAACTTTTGGGCTTTGTGGAGAGATGCACCTGAATCTGGGGCTGGCTTATGGTGAGCTGTTGGAACTTGAGATGGACCAGCGAGGTGGTGCTTGATCATGGAGACACTCAGTTTCGGTGAGGGTGAGGAGTTTGATTTCTTCTCCCAGGCTCAGCAGCTTGGTATCTGGGTGAGAATTGAAGGCTAGAGTCTGAGCCCAGACAATTATTAATTTGTATTAGAGCAGCAGTTCGAAAGCCCAGTCAAAGATCAAGACTCCATTGTGTTAGGCATTGTATAAGCACATAGCAAAGACGACTACTCTGACCCAGGGAGACTACAGTCTGTGTGGTGTAATCTGGTCTGTGTGCTAGACTGGACACAAACAGGGCAAAGGGTTAAGGGGCTGGACTAGGACTTAGATCTGGATTCAGTTCTCATTTCTGTCACAGACTCATTGTGGGACCCTGGGCAAGTCACTTATTCTCTGTTCTTTGGTTCTCAATGGTACAGCAGAGAGAATCCTTCCTCTCTCTCACCCTTAGTCTTGTCTGTTTAAGCAGGAAGCTCCATGGCAGGAACTGTATCTTACTGTTTGCATGTAAGGAGCCTAGCACCATGGGGCCCTGATCTTAGCTTGGGCTTCTAGGCACTACCACAATAAAAATGGGCAGCTGTGGGTGTCGAGGACACGCTCTAGGTCGGCATCCACCTCTGTACTGATGCTGCACTACCTCTACCAGGCTGAGAACTGAGTCAGGGTTAGGATTTTGCCCAGATTCAATGGTGCCAAAGTCTAACCAGACGGTGGCCGTGTTCAGTGCTCGTGTTTGGGCACCAGTGGATACCTAGTCTGTATAATATGATTCCAGCATTGTCCAGCTGAAGCCTAGAATGTCTGTTGAGTCTGTGATGGGATGGAAACAGCAGTGTGGCTGGGGGATCTTTTTGCTTGGAATATCACCATGTTCAATCATCACCGGGATGAGAGCGTCTGTTATCATTCAATTTTTAAATTCTCAGCCACTTTTGGCTAAAAACCAAACAAAATCCCACATGACTTTATTAAATACATCCATGGAACAGCTACTAGTCTAAATAAGGGCCTCTCTCATGGTTAGAACAAGGAGAAGGATTTTTTTCTGTCCATACAGTCATGGAATCATAGGACGGGAAGGGATCTCGAGAGGTCATCTAGTTTAGCCCCCTGCATTCATGACAGGACTAAGTATTATCTTCTACACCATCCCTGACAAGTGGACACCTTCCCCTACATGTAATATGATTTGGCCTTCGTTGTGGAGACCACTGGACTTGCTGCCTCCCATGATGGGATCACAGAATCCTCAGTTGTCCTACAAGACCCAACTCAGAGCACCATGGAGCAGCCATTAAAAGACCCAACCAAATGAAGATGGCCTTAGAAGTAGATCCTCTACCACAGAGACGCCCACCTGGGAGAAAGGCAGAAGGCAATCATTACCTCACCTGAGGGAAGGCCAGGGGATGCGGGGTGTGATGCAGTAGGGAGTGGGGTGGATTGACCTGGGAATGTCATCTAGTTTTACTGGGACTGTCTGCGTGAGGGATGGGAGAGTAAGGGGTGACTTTAGGTGAGGGACGGTACCTGAGTCTGTAACCTGAGCCAGGAAGGGGGTCATGCGAGTCGACACCTTTGCCCAGGAAACTGGACAAAGGGAGAGGGGAGAATAGGAGGAGGAGGGAGACCGCTGGAGGGGGTTTGGGTTTCAGTTTTGGGCTGGCTGGGAAGAGGCAGGGAACTCCAAGTCTGGGGTCTAAGATCCTTGCCCCCTAGAGGGACCTGGCTGAAGGGTCCTGGTTGTACCTACAGGTCCTGTTTGGGACTATGTTCCTGTCATCTAATAAACCTGCTTTACTGGTTGGCTGAGAGTCACAGTAAATTGCAGGAAGTGGGGGTGGAGGTCCCTGACTCCTCCACACTCTGGACAGGGGGGCATGATGGGGCTGCAAGTGCAGCCTCCTGACCCCCATTGATTGGTGAGGAAAGGGTGTCCTATTGTGGTCCAAGTAAAACCATTTTCATTGAGGGCCTGCTTCTCCATGTGTCTCCATTGGGCCATTCCCTAGTGAGCTGCTAGAGGGACTTCAGGCATAAATAACTCCTGGCTGGATTTCACAGGGAGGAGTTCCCCTTTCTCTGCTGCTCCCCCACCCCTCCAACAGCACAGAGATCCAGCCAGGTGATTCCACAGGGTCCCAGGAAGAGAGAGGAGGAAGCCAGGTACATGTGGGCTCACCCTTCCTGCACCCCGCCCCCCCAAGAGATCTGCAGGGACTGCACTCCATCCATACTTGCAGCTCAGCACTTGCATAAATCAGCAGTGAAACCAGCCTGAGGATCATGGCTCAGCTCCAAACCACCATCCTTGTTATTAACATTGCGGAGTGACCTGCATGCACTCGGAGTTACAGAGACAATTGGCTTCATCTAGTCCTCCGGCTTCCTTACCAAGCACTCCCCTCCCCGTGTCCAGTACTGGAATCTTCCACTGGATTCCACTCTTTCATGGTATCATGAAGCCATTCTTTTACTTTTGCCAGCCTCACTGAGTCCTCCAGAGCAGCTTTGGCTGCACGAGGGCCCTGAAAGCATCAGTGCCGGGGAGAACCCAATTGTTGCACAAGATAAGTGCAGTATATGGGAATATGTTAGATCCTGCAAGTGCCTGTGGTGAACTACTGGAAGGCTGGTTTCTGGGAAGGACTGGTCTTGTGATTAAGAGACCAGGTTGGAAGTCAGGGAATCTGGGTCCAGTTCTTGGATCTGCCAGCAGACTGGCTAAGTGGTTCGCCCTCAAGATCACAGTCTTGAAGTGGCTGAAAAACAGGGATATTGATACTTCCTCTGACTTGTCTATCTAGTCTCTCAGTTCTTTGGGGGCAGGGGCGGTCTCTTACTATGTGTCCATACAGTGCCTAGCACAAGGGGGCCTGATCTCAGCTGAGACCTCTAGGTACTCCCATAACAATGACCTCCCAGTCACATCATGCCTTGCAGGATCCGACCCAAAGAGCAGCTATTGTCTCTCTTTAGCTAACCCCCCTCTTACCGCCACAAATACTTGGTTGTCACAACTGAGGCTTCTGGAGGTAATAAAGTATAGCAGAGCTCCACTGGGCGACACGGACAAGAACTCTGGATAAGCATACAGCCCTAGAAACGGAGCAGGTTCAGATATGTCCGTGTTTACACACACAGCTTACACAAAGAGGTGAACAGAACAACAAAGCTTTGACTTCCCAAGTAAACATTGATATCCAAGGGTTTATCTACACTACAGTTTGCAACCATGTATATCACATGTTAAACATGATTGCCTGCACTACAGTCTGCATAAGAATTGCCATACTGGATTAGATCAATTATCCACCAAGCGCAGAAGCCAGCAGTAGCTACTACAGAGGAAGAAACTCTGCAGGAGGCAGTTATGGGATAACTTGTCCCCAAGGAAAGTTTCTTTCCGGCTCTTCCCCCCAAATGATTAGAAGTTGCCTTAAGGCCCCAAAACAAGAGAAGAATTAGATCCCTGCCTAACGTCTTGGTTATTGTTAATACTGTTCTGTCTCCAGATATTCTTGCAATACATAGAAAATAATATCTAATATTCTCAGATCACCATGGCAACACCATCACTCCATTCATAAAAAATGTCTAGTCCCTTTCTCAATCCAACTAAGCTATTGGCCTCAGTGATACGTTGTGGTCATGGATTCCATAGCTGGATTCCATAGCCTGTGGATTGCACACAAGAGTTTGGTTTTCCTCCTTTCAAATCTATTGAAGGAGTTAAATTGAGAAGGATCAAAGGTTTTTTGCTTGTCATGCCCAGCTGGAGGGTATATTATGGGCTAAATTCAGCCCTGGTGAAAATGGGTACAACTCCATTTTACTTTGGCTCTGGGTGCTGAATTTGCTCCTGTGTCTCTTTACTGCATTCGTGACGCTTTACATGTGTCTCCATCCCTGCAGAGACATCTCAGTAATTCCAGTGAGGGCAAGGAGGGGCTAGGAGTCTTCCTGATGGCAGGGATGTCTCTCACCTCTAGCTGTTCAGTTTGAATCCAGCTCAGAGGCGATCAGAAGTTATTAGCATGTGAGGAGTGCCTGGCAGGCCCTGAAACACGAATTGGTGACTCAGTCCAATGCCTAGTGGATAGATGCCCACGCAACAGTTAGCTCTGATTGGAAAGTCAGAATTCCCCAACCCCTAGCCAAGGTGTTCCATGTGCATCCATCTAGGCATTATCCGTGGCTCTGGCTAACCGGGCAGTCAGACCTAGTGGTGGAAGCGAGAGTTTGGCCTACCAGTTAGAGCTGGATCCAGGGCAGGCAGTGTCCAGGAAACAAGATGAGGGGCAGTACTGGAGGGACAGAGACAAATGCCAGAGCTGAGGGGTAAACCGGAATCAGGAACCAGAGGAAGAGCCGGGGATTGAAGCCAGAAATCTGAAGCCAGAGGGGAGCAGAGCTGGAACAAAGCAGGAGCAGGGACTGGAACAGGGGCAAGGGCAGCTGTGGGCTTGGTACACGTTAAGCAGCCGCTGCTCTGCTGTGGGGGTCCAGTTTATAAGCCAGGCTGCTCAACCAGCAGCCCATCAGGGGCTGCGGCCATTCTGCCAGTTCTAAGGTGGTGCAGCTGGGTTCACTGGCTGCCCAACAGCGCAGTTCGTCATGGAGAAGGTCCTAGCTGGCCTGCCCCCTGACAGCTGCCAAAGTGGGTTGCATTGTCAGTTTGCAGTATCCCACGTAAAGGCCAAAGATGTAAAAAATGTATCCATCAAGTGCCCATGTGCTAGCTGGCTAGGAGCTTGACCCTAGATCCAGACACCACAATGGAGGCTGGATTCAAGTGTATACCTTGGCCTCACTGCTGCTGTAGCAAGTATATGCATGCCTGGGATGATGGAACCAGACTATTAAAAACCCCAATAAATCCAGCACGGGGTTAGGGCTCAGGAAAACTAAATTCTGTTCCTTGCTCAGCCCTTGCTGAAACATCTTGACCAACTTGCTTTGCCTCTGCATCCCCTCCCTTGCCCACCCCTCTTTGTCTTGTCTATTTAGATCATGTGTTCTTTGAGGTAGAGACTCTTACTATGGATATGTTCAGTGCCTAGAATGCTACAGTCATACAACTAATTACCAACAAGGAGACTAATTAGCACCAATTGTGATGTGGGAGACCACCCACCCATTTCAAAGAGGGGTGAGATAGGAATGAGCTTTGTTAACTCTCAAGCTGCATTTGAACCCGTGGCCTACTGGCAAAACACACAGGAGTCAATGACAAACCCGCCAAACCAGCCCCTCCTGTGGTGGTTAGCTTGAAGTGGCCTGAAGCCTGGTCTTATTTTGGATCTTGATTGAATTGTGCTGTGTTGTCTGCTTCCCTTGTTTGATTATTCTCACCCTTGGTTCCAGCTTTGGGGGAGGAGAGGAAGAAAAGGTGGATCAGAGATCATCCTACTTTCTTTGGACCCAGAATTAACTGAGGACTAGAGTCAAGTAGATGATTGACCAGGGAAGTGACTCAGCCTGTGTCCTGTTCTACTTCTGTGGTCAAGCAGAGCTGGCACAGAAAAAATGAGTGAACTCAGAAGTCCAAATTCCAAAGGTATCAACCCATGTTAGAGACAACCCTTCCTGCAGACATTGTCAAATGTGAACTTGTACTGCCACCTAGCGTTGATGTAGCTGTTAACAGTATTTTGAAAGAACCTTGGTTTCTCCTAACTTGCTTGGCCTTTTCTGAAATTGCTGCAGAACTAGAATTCTCAGGAGGTGAAACCCACTGGAGCACAGAGCGCTCATGCAAGGCCTCCCATGTAGCTTGAGATACATGTTAGCCATCCAGCGAGAGCTCACTCATACCTCAAAAGAGAGATTAATTTGGAGTGCAGTGTTGCCCTACGATGTGCTCTGGGTGTCCCTAGCCTCTGACTGCCAGAAGCTGGAAGTAGATGACAGGGGATGGATCTCCTGATGGTTGCCTGTTCGTTCCCTCTGAAGACCCTGGCATTGGCCACTGTTGGAAGACAGGATACTGGGCTAGATGGACCATTGGTCTGACCCAGTCTGGCCATTCTTATGTGCAAATTCATACTGGAGTCACTACAGCTCAAGTTATCAGCAAGTGACAGTCATTGCTATTAGTTGTCTTAACAGGTCTCAGTATACTCTTCCTTTTCCCACCACATAAGCCATTGGCACTGCTGGTGCCAGTCTCAGTAGAAAGGAGAAGGAGTGAATGGGTATGTAGACAGAGGCCAGGTCTACACTAAAAAGTTAGGTCGATCCAGCTGCATCGCTCAGGGGTTTGAGAAATCCATGTTGCTCCCAGCATGTACAGCAGTAGGTCAACAGGAGAATTTTTCCATCGGCCTAGCTGTTGCCTCTCATGGAAGCGGATTTACTACAGTGACTGGAGATCCCCACCAGCCACTGTAGTGAGTGTCTATGTTGAAGGGCTACAGTGGTGCAGATGCAGCGCTGTAGCTATACTGCTGTCATGGTTTAAGGGTAGACGTAGCCTCATCTACATTCAGAAGCAGCATCTGCGGGTCAGGTTAGATCTTGTCAGCAGGATAGCAACAGGGACTCTCCTATTGCTATGGACCACCTGCAGATAGCCAGAGATTCACATTCCAGGGCTGCTAATGTGGCAACTTTCACCCACGCTAGATTTGTTTTTAAAAACGGATTTTTTTAAAGCCACCTATAGAGCAAAGGGATTCATAAATTCCAGGGCCAGAAGGGACCACTGTGATCATCCAGTCTAACCTCCTGTACTCACAGGCCAGAGAACTTCTCACAATAATTCCTAGTGCAGCTCTTTGAGAAAAACATCCAATCCTGATTGAAAAAGATGGCCAGAGATGGAGAATCCACCATGAAACTTAGTAAACTGTTCCAATGGTTAATTAGCCTCATTGTTAAAAATGTATACCTTATTTCCAGTCTGAATTCATCTAGCTTCAACCTCCGGCCATTGGATCCTGTTAGACCTCCCTTTGCTAGACCAAGGAGCCCATTATTAAATATTTGTTCCTCATGTATGTACTTATAGACTGATTAAGTCATCCCTTCATCCTGCTCTTTATTAAGCTATACAGATGGAGCTCCTTGAGTCTATCACTATAAGGCAGGTTTTCTAATCCTTTAATCATTCTCACAGGTCTTCACAGAATATCAGGGTTGGAAGGGACATTAGGAGGTCATCTAGTCCAAGCTCCTGCTCAAAGCAGGACCAATTCCCAACTAAATCATCCCAGCCAGGGCTTTGTCAAGCCTGACCTTAAAAACCTCTAAGGAAGGAGATTCACCACCTCCCTAGGTAACCCATTCCAGTGCTTCACCACCCTCCTAGTGAAAAAGTTTTTCCTAATATCCAACCTAAACTTCCCCCACTGCAACTTGAGACCATTACTACTTGTTCTGTCATCTGCTACCACTGAGAACAGTCTAGATCCATCCTCTTTGGAACCCTCTTTCAGGTAGTTGAAAGCAGCTATCAAATCTCCCCTCATTCTTCTCTTCTGCAGACTAAACAATCCCAGTTCCTGCAGCTTCTCCTCATAAGTCCTGTGCTCCAGCCCCCTAATCATTTTTGTTGCCCTCCGCTCGACTCTTCCCAATTTTTCCACATCCTTCTTCTAGTGTGGGGCCCAAAACTGGACACAGTACTCCAGATGAGGCCTCACCAATGTCGAATAGAGGGGAATGATCACGTGCCTCGGATCTGCTGGCAATGCCTCTACTTATACAGCCCAAAATTCCGTTAGCCTTCTTGGCAACAAGGGAACACTGTAGACTCATATCCAGCTTCTCATCCACTGTAACCTCTAGGTCCTTTTCTGCAGAACTGCTGCCTAGCTATTCGGTCCCTAGTCTGTAGCTGTCTGAACCCTCAGTAGCAGTCTGTAGCAGTCTTCTCCAATTCATCAGCCTCCTTCTTGAACTCTGGACACCAGAACTGGACACAGCATTCCAGCCTCAGGCACACCAGTGCCAAATACAGAGGTAAAATAACCTCTCTGCGTCTACTTGAGAGTCCTGTTTATACCGAGAAGGATTGTATTAGCCTCTTTGGCCACAGTGCCAGCTCATGTTCAGCTGGTTCTCCATAACCACCCCCAAATCTTTTCCAGAATTACTGCTTCCCAGGATAGAGTACCCCACCCTGTAAATAGGGCCTGCATTCTTTGTTCCTAGATATATACATCTACTCTTAGCAGTATTAAAACACATTAGTGCTTGTGTCTAGTTTATTAAGCAATCCAGATTGCTTGCAGTCTGTGGCCTTTCACCACTCCCTCAGTGTTTGGGTTGTGAGAAGAAGTGATTTAAACTGGAGACCTTGGCAATACAGCAGCATTTTCATCCTTAGGATGGAGTGATCCTGGAGGTGCTGCGCTGCTTTTGGAAGGGCTGAGTGCCCTGAACCCCAGGAGCTATTTAGCACCCTGAATTCCAACTTCATCACTGCACTTGAAGCAGGGAAGGAGGTTAGGGAGGAGCAAAAGTGGATTTAAATTACCTTCTCATGTCTTTCCTTCAGGCGTAAATCAGAGCAGCCTCAGGGCTTCTTTAACTTACTCTTCTGCTTTGTCTAGGCCCTGGGAAACAGAGAATACCCACAGTGTAATGCCATATGACCACACCCCTGCCCCACCCCTTATGCCAAGGGCTAAAACCAGAGTTGGCATCAAGCCCTTGAACACCTTCCCCCACAGGGCACTGGTATAGAACTGATGTATCCTCAGCGTAAGGCCTCCTTACGATGCTAGAGTGGCATAAAGTGGCTGTAGTGTAACAAATCAAGGAGCGCCCAGAGCATGCGTGGCCTGCGGTGGGTTATCGCTATGTTCTCTCTCCCCCAAATGGACTTCAGAAAACAGAGCTCCAGGCCCCATACCATGCAAGTAGGCAAGATCTAGGGGAAATGAATTTCCTGCCACTAGGTGGCATTGACTCTCCATGACAGCCCCATCCAGCAACAGGTGCATTGGCTCAGATCTAGTGGAGTTTCTCAACAGAGCTGGTAGCACGGGCCCCTGAGCCTAGGGAAAGCTATTCCTGGAGAACCTCTGAGGGACTGGCAAGTTGCTGGATTATTCAGATTATGCAGGGCTGGCCTGTGACCAGGGCTTTGGAAGGTCACACTGGATCCTACATAAGAAACGAGCCTGCACCTGGATCTTCCCCCTTGGAGACATCGCTTTTAAGGCTGACTTGAGGCATGCTTTATGGTGGTGAAAGGGGATGGTTCGACAGCTCTGCCCTGGAGCCACCAGCTGGAGAGGTGGGTGAGACAGTCCTTTTCCAGTCCAATCCTTGGCCTGTCTGCTGAGGTTACCAACACGGAAGTCAGCACATGCCAGGTAAGATGGAGGCTTGCCGGAGTCATGACGCAGAATGGAGCAGCCATTCTGCACCATTTGTGCTGCCACTCAGCTCTTGGGCCTCCGCTGGGTGCCACTAATGGAGTTCAGTGGAGCTGCATGAGCTCAGCGGTCTCAGAAGCCGTCTCTCGGCTGCTTGGGTTTTCCCATCTGGTTGTGCCAAAAATCATTCCAGAGCCAGTGTCCAGCCTGATGGGCAATGGGCTACCCTCACTTGGGGCAGTGCCACTCATTTCAGTTGCACGAGGAATGGATTTGGCCCCAGGCCCTTACACTCACTTCTCCTCAGCTCATGGCATCTGTAGAACAATTTTAAGACACAACCACAGAGTCTATAACGCCACTGATTGCTTTTCCAGCTCCGCTGGCCAGCGCTGCCCCCCACCTCCTCCTTTCCAATAGCCCAGCTTTCTTAAAGGGGGAAGAACATGAAAACACAATTCATTACAAGCTTGTGTCACTTGGCATGGATAAGACCTGCTGCAAAAGTGGCTCTCTTTGCAGCCTGCTGCTGCTATCACCACCTGTGTCTGTATTTGAACAGCCACCAAATGAAGGAGTCAGATATGGACACGCTTACGCTGATGGACTTTTCCGAGCACGTCTCGCCCTCAAGATAAGGGAGGGGACTGTTTAATAGTCACCTTCCCCTGCTTCAATGGGCTCTAAAGGCAAACACGCTTAGAACAAATATTGAGCACGCTATACAGTGTATGAGTTTTTTGACCAGTTATTTAACCAGTAGGTGGAGCCGTTTATTTCTGTGTTAACTCAGCACCTCTGCTAATGGCCTGGCCACAGAAATTGGTCCCTTTCAGCTCAGGTGCCTACAGACAGGGCCGGCTTCAGGCACCAGCGCAGGAAGCAGGTGCTTGGGGCGGCCAATGGAAAGGGGCAGCAGGTCCGGGTCGGCGGCGGGAATTCGGCAACAGGTCCCTCAGTCCTTCTCTTCCTCTTTGAGCTTCCGCCAAAGTGCTGCTGAAGAGGAAGAGAGGGATTGAAGGACAAGCCACTGAATCACCGCAGAAGAATGGAGTAGCGTGATTGAGCTGCCGCCGATGCAGCTCCCCCTCCTGCTCACCACTTGGAGCAGCAAAAAAGCTGGAGCCAGCCCTGCCTGCAGAGCCCTGGTGTTTCTCTTCAGTGGGTGGGTGACCCATTCCTAAGTATCCATGGTACACAGCTGGATCAAGGTCAGAGATCTCTCCTCGTGGGACTGACAGAGAAACAGGACCAAATCTGAACTTCCCTTCCACCTCCTGTCCCATCAAAGAGCTCAACTATTTATTTTTTCATAGGCATCTGGAAGGTCTTCCCCATGAAACAGTCCAGGAAAGCAGCACTGTTCCTTCAGGGGAGGAAGCGGGACTTTCCTTGACTGCCTCAGCACAAATGCAGACAGCCGCCGGGGAGGAGAGCTCTGTCATGCTGAAGGATGCCAGGGCCGTTTTCCAAGCACCTCCCCATCCAATAGCACCAAAGCATCCAACCAGCTGCCTTATTTGACTGTCAAACTCATCTTCTGCATCCATGCTTGGGTGGGGAGAGCAGTACCTCCAAGGCAGTGGTGTCAAACAAACGGCTTGTGGCCAGATCTCACTTGCTTGCGGCATGCGTTCAGCTTCTGCAGAATGCAAGCGTTGTTTTGTGGTTAGTAGTAAGCATCTAATCCATATAACCAATGAGACCTTCTGAACGTGAAGTGAGTGCTGACTGAGACAGTCTCATCTGAGTCTGCAAGCAGCCTGGAAGAGCTCTAAGATAGAGGTAAACTGCCCCCACTTCCATTCATCTGAATGGCAGTTAATCCCCAAGCGTAATTATGACACTTCTGAGCCAGAAGCTAAATTTGTAAGACCAAGTAGTGATTTTGAGGTGAAAGCAAAAGAAGTTGCTTTCGAATGGGGCATTCAGGGTCAGCAGTGAATCCAGAGGACACCACTTTGAAATATTGACCTGTAATAGCCAGAGATCAAATGAAGCAGAAGGAAAGGCAAACAACCCTACCAATGGTATCACTAACCAAGTGACACCATACACCAGCAGGAGTGGGGAGAGCAGAGCCTCCAATGGTTCAAACGCTGGCTTCAGTCACAGTTGTGAGAGAGTCTGTGACATAACCTTAGTCCCAGATTTGGACCTTAGCGTCCAAAATATGGGGGTTAGCATGAAAACCTCCAAGCTTAGTTACCAGCTTGGACCTGGTACTTGCTGCCACCACCCAAAAAATTAGAGTGTTTTGGGGCACTCTGGTCCCCCTGAAAAACCTTCCCTGGGGACCCCAAGACCCAAATCCCTTGAGTCTCACAACAAAGGGAGATAATCCTTTTTCCCTTCCCCCCTCCAGGTGCTCCTGGAGAGATACACAGACACAAGCTCTGTGAATCCAAACAGAGTGAATCTCCCTCTCTGTTCCCAATCCTGGAAACAAAAGTACTTTCCTATTCCCCCAGAGGGAATGCAAAATCAGGCTAGCAATCCAACACACAGATCTCCCCTGATTTCTTCCTCCCACCACTTCCCTGGTGAGTACAGACTCAATTTCCCTGAAGTAAAGAAAAACTTCAACAGGTCTTAAAAGAAAGCTTTATATAAAAAGAAAGAAAAATAAGTACAAATGTCTCTCTCTGTATTAAGATGATACAATACAGGGTCAATTGCTTAAAAGAATATTGAATAAACAGCCTTATTCAAAAAGAATACAAATCAAAGCACTCCAGCACTTATATTCATGCAAATACCAAAGAAAAGAAACCATAGAACTTACTATCTGATCTCTTTGTCCTTACACTTAGAAACAGAAGACTAGAAAGTAGAACTACTTCTCCAAAGCTCAGAGAAAGCAGGCAGACAGACACAAAGACTTAGACACAAACTTCCCTCCACCCAAAGTTGAAAAAATCCGGTTTCCTGATTGGTCCTCTGGTCAGGTGCTTCAGGTGAAAGAGACATTAACCCTTAGCTATCTGTTTATGACACGCCCCCCAAATTGCAGACAGTGGGGAAGCTCACTGGCGGCGATTTCCTTCTAGAACTTGAAAATAAACAGATTAATACAACACATACACCTTTACATATACCACTAAGTATATAACTAACAGACTTCTACATTTTAAGAACACTTTTTAACTACTGAATTCTGGGAAACTCTCACGGGAGAGTGCATCAGCTACTTTGTTAGAAGCTCCTGTGATGTGTTGAATTTCAAAATCAAAATCTTGGAGAGCTAAACTCCAACGAAGAAGTTTCTTGTTGTTCCCCTTGGCAGTATGAAGCCACTTTAGTGCAGCATGGTCAGTTTGTAGTTGGAACCGCCGTCCCCAAACATATGGGCGTAGCTTTTCCAGGGCGTACACAATGGCATAGCATTCCTTTTCACTGACTGACCAGTGACTTTCCCTCTCAGACAGTTTCTTGCTGAGAAACACGACAGGATGGAAGTTGTGATCTGTTGCTTCCTGCATGAGCACCGCTCCTATACCACGCTCAGATGCATCTGTGGTTACTAGGAATGGCTTGTCAAAATCTGGGGCCCTGAGCACAGGGTCAGACATGAGCATCGCCTTAAGCTGGGTAAAGGCCTTTTGACACTCATCAGTCCACTTAACGGCATTTGGCTGGGTCTTTTTGGTCAGGTCGGTCAATGGGGCAGCGATTTGGCTGTAGTGTGGTACAAATCGCCTGTAGTATCCGGCCAAGCCTAAGAAGGATTGGACCTGCTTCTTTGACTTTGGGACAGGCAACTTTTGGATAGCATCCACCTTGGCCTGTAGGGGGTTTATGGTTCCTCGACCCACCTGGTGCCCCAGGTAAGTCACTCTGTTTTGGCCTATTTGACACTTTTTGGCCTTAACAGTTAGTCCGGCCTGCCTGATGCGCTCAAAGACCTTTTCCAGGTGTAGTAGGTGTTCGGGCCAGGAGTCTGAAAAAATGGCCACATCATCGAGGTAGACAACTGCAAATTCTCCCAGTCCAGCTAGTAGACCATCTACCAGCCTCTGGAAGGTGGCGGGTGCATTTCGAAGGCCGAAAGGAAGGACATTGAATTCATACACCCCCGCATGGGTGACGAATGCTGACCTCTCCTTGGCAGGTTCATCTAGCGGTACTTGCCAGTACCCCTTGGTTAAGTCTATTGTAGAGATGAACTGGGCACGTCCCAACTTTTCCAATAGCTCATCGGTACGTGGCATTGGATAGTTGTCCGGACGAGTTACAGCATTTAGCTTACGGTAGTCCACGCAAAAGCGTATTTCCCCATCGGGTTTGGGTACCAGAACCACTGGAGATGCCCATGCACTGGTAGATGAGCGGATTATACCCATCTGTAGCATGTTCTGGATCTCCCGTTCTATAGCAGCTTGGGCATGAGGAGACACTCGGTAGGGTGGGGTTCTGATTGGGTGAGCATTACCTGTATCAATGGAGTGGTATGCCCGTTCAGTCCGTCCTGGGGTGGCTGAGAACAATGGGGCGAAGCTAGTGCACAGCTCCTTGATTTGTTGCCGCTGCACACGTTCTAGGGTGGTTGAGAGGTTCACCTCTTCCACGCCACCGTCTTTTTTCCCGTCGTAGTAGACACCGTCAGGCCACTCAGCATCATCTCCCTGGACTGTAAACTGACAAACCTGTAAGTCTCTGGAATAGAAAGGCTTGAGAGAATTAACATGGTACACTTTAGGCTTTAGTGAGGAATTGGGAAATGCTATGAGGTAGTTTACAGCTCCCAGGCGCTCTTGGACCATGAATGGCCCTTCCCATGATGCTTCCATCTTATGGGCCTGTTGCGCCTTCAAGACCATAACCTGGTCTCCTACCTTGAAGGACCGATCTCTGGCATGTCTGTCATACCAGGCCTTTTGCTCTTCTTGAGCATCCTTTAGGTTCTCTCTAGCAAGGGCTAAAGAGTGTCGGAGGGTGCTTTGTAGGTTGCTTACGAAGTCCAGAATGTTAGTTCCTGGAGAAGGCGTAAACCCCTCCCATTGCTGCTTCACCAACTGTAATGGCCCCTTAACCTGGTGACCATACACAAGTTCAAACGGTGAAAACCCTAAACTGGGATGTGGTACAGCCCTGTAGGCAAACAGCAACTGCTGCAACACTAGGTCCCAATTATTGGAGAATTCGTTGATGAATTTTCGTATCATGGCCCCCAAAGTTCCATTGAACCTTTCCACCAGGCCATTGGTTTGATGGTGGTACGGGGTGGCAACCAAGTGATTCACCCCATGAGTTTCCCACAGTTTTTCCACGGTCCCTGCCAGGAAATTAGACCCTGAATCTGTAAGGATGTCAGAGGGCCAACCTACCCTGGCAAAGATGTCTGTTAGGGCCAGGCACACAGTGTTAGCCCTGGTGTTGCCTAGAGCTACTGCTTCTGGCCATCGGGTAGCAAAGTCCACTAAAGTCCGTACGTACTGCTTTCCTCTGGGCGTCTTTTTTGGGAAAGGGCCCAGAATATCCACAGCTACTCGCTGAAATGGGACCTCAATTATGGGGAGTGGCTGGAGAGGGGCCTTGACCTGGTCTTGAGGCTTTCCCACTCTTTGGCATACCTCACAAGACCGGACATACTTGGCAACGTCCTTGCCCATCCCCTCCCAGTGGAAGGACTTCCCCAACCGGTCCTTGGTTCTGTTCACCCCAGCATGGCCACTGGGATGATCATGGGCTAAGCTTAAGAGCTTCTCCCGGTACTTAGTTGGAACCACCAACTGTTTTTGTGGCTGCCATTCTTCCCGGTGTCCACCAGAAAGAATTTCCTTGTATAAAAGTCCTTGGTTTATAACAAACCGGGATCGATTAGAAGAGCTGAGAGGCGGTGGGGTGCTCCGTGCCGCCGCCCAAGCTTTCTGAAGGCTGTCATCTGCTTCCTGCTCAGTCTGGAACTGTTCCCTTGAGGCTGGGGTCACCAGTTCTTCCTCAGACTGTGGACTTGGGCTTGGTCCCTCTGGAAGCGATGTAGGTGATGGGGTTGTTTCCGTTGCTGGTGAACCGCTCTCCGCTGGTGCACCTGAGGGTATTTCAGGCTCTGGCTGAGCCTTTTGGGTATTGCTGTCTGTTGCTTCTGCCAGTTTTGGCTCGCTGGCGCCCTCTGGCGTTGAGTTTGAAGATGGGGTTGCAATGGCTGGTGCTGGTTGCTGTTCCAGTTCCGGGCCTGGGACTGGAGGTGCTGTGGCTGTTTCAGTGGTTGGCATGGAATCCGGGTCCACTACCGCTGTCTGGGTCTCTGGTAACACAGACGGGGCCTCTGTGGACGGCTCAGGAACAGGAATGGGTCTGGAAGCTTGCCTGGTTTGGCTACGTGTAACCATTCCCACTCTCTTGGCCCGCCTCACCTGGTTGGCCAAGTCTTCCCCCAGTAGCATGGGGATAGGATAATTGTCATAGACTGCAAAAGTCCACATTCCTGACCAGCCTTTGTACTGGACAGGCAGTTGAGCTGTAGGCAAGTCTACAGCTTGTGACATGAAGGGGTAAATTGTAACTTTGGCCTTTGGGTTGATGAATTTGGGGTCAACGAAGGATTGGTGGATAGCTGACACTTGTGCCCCCGTGTCTCTCCACGCAGTAACCTTCTTTCCGCCCACTCTCAAATTTTCCCTTCGCTCCAAGGGTATTTGAGAGGCATCCGGGCCTGGGGATCTTTGGTGTGATGGTGGTGTAATGAATTGCACTCGCATGGTGTTCTTTGGACAGTTGGCCTTGATATGTCCCAGTTCATTACACTTAAAGCATCTTCCATCTGATGGGTCACTGGGCCGAGGTGAGTTACTGGAGACTGGTGAGGTTGAAGGGTAGGGTATCTGTGGCTTTACTTGGGTGGTATGTGGGGTCTTTGGCTGTCCTCGGTTGTAGGGTTTATGGTCTGTGTGCCCCCTGGGGTAATCGTTCCCCTTGACAGTAGCTTTCTTGCTTTCTGCCAGTTCCATCCATTTGGCTCCAATCTCCCCCGCCTCAGCGATATCTTTGGGATTTCCATCTTGTATGTACCGTGTGATGTCTTCAGGAACACCATCCAAGAACTGCTCCATTTGTATGAGGAGGTTTAGTTCTTCCAAGGTTTGAATGTTGTTTCCTGTTATCCAGGCCTCATAGTTTTTTGCAATGTAGTAGGCGTGTTTGGGAAATGACACCTCGGGTTTCCACTTTTGGGTTCTGAAGCGCCGACGGGCATGATCTGGGGTTATCCCCATTCGGTATCTGGCCTTGGTTTGAAAAAGTTTATAGTCATTCATTTGCAGCTTAGGCATTTCAGCTGCCACCTCTGCTAAAGGTCCACTGAGCTGTGACCTCAATTCTACCATGTACTGGTCTTCGGGGATGTTGTACCCAAGACAGGCTCTTTCAAAATTTTCCAAGAAGGCCTCGGTGTCATCACCTGCCTTGTAGGTGGGAAATTTCCTGTGCTGTGGAGCAATAATTGGCGCCGGGTTGTTAGGGTTGGCTGGCACATGCAGCCCAGCTTTTGCCAACTCCAGTTCATGTTTTCTCTGTTTTTCCTTCTCTTCATTCTCTTTTTGGTGCTTTTCCATGTCTCGGCGGTGGGCCAACTCTTCTGCTTGTTTCCTTCGGTAGGCCACCTCTTCTTCTTCTAGTTTTCTTTTGTGTGCTGCCTCTTGGGCTGCCTGTTCTCTTTGGAAGGCTGCCTGTTCTCTTTGGTAGGCTGCCTCTTTGATCTGTTCTTCTCTTTCTTTCATCTCCATCTCTTTTTGTTTTATTTCCAGTTGTCGCCTGTGTTCAGCTTCTTTGATTTGTGCTTCGGCCTCAATTTTTGCCTTAGAAGTCATGGTTCCTGTTTTCTTGTGTTGGGGTGCCCTCCGGTGTTTATCTTCTGAACTGCAGGTTCTGTTGCCTCCTGAAGTCTGCCTAGCAACAGTGCCTTTTTTCCCTTTCTCTCTCTAGCTAATGTTCAATGAAGGGAAACCAGAAAAAGCACTTTATTTGCATGCATATAAGTGCTGGTACTTGCCTCCTAATGGGAGGGCTATTGCATGACAAAAGACCCTTAACAGTCCGGTAATGGCTTCTCGCTTAACATGCAAGCCACAAACTGCCAGAGAGAGCAGAAAAAAAAATTCTCTCTGGTTCCCTTTTAAAACCAACTGTTTCTCTCTGCTAAAAAGCCCTTAGCAGAGAAAAGAAAAATATAATATTCCTACTGGCTTCTGGATTCTGTCTAGATCCTCCCACCACTGCCACTCATGACATAACCTTAGTCCCAGATTTGGACCTTAGCGTCCAAAATATGGGGGTTAGCATGAAAACCTCCAAGCTTAGTTACCAGCTTGGACCTGGTACTTGCTGCCACCACCCAAAAAATTAGAGTGTTTTGGGGCACTCTGGTCCCCCTGAAAAACCTTCCCTGGGGACCCCAAGACCCAAATCCCTTGAGTCTCACAACAAAGGGAGATAATCCTTTTTCCCTTCCCCCCTCCAGGTGCTCCTGGAGAGATACACAGACACAAGCTCTGTGAATCCAAACAGAGTGAATCTCCCTCTCTGTTCCCAATCCTGGAAACAAAAGTACTTTCCTATTCCCCCAGAGGGAATGCAAAATCAGGCTAGCAATCCAACACACAGATCTCCCCTGATTTCTTCCTCCCACCAATTCCCTGGTGAGTACAGACTCAATTTCCCTGAAGTAAAGAAAAACTTCAACAGGTCTTAAAAGAAAGCTTTATATAAAAAGAAAGAAAAATAAGTACAAATGTCTCTCTCTGTATTAAGATGATACAATACAGGGTCAATTGCTTAAAAGAATATTGAATAAACAGCCTTATTCAAAAAGAATACAAATCAAAGCACTCCAGCACTTATATTCATGCAAATACCAAAGAAAAGAAACCATAGAACTTACTATCTGATCTCTTTGTCCTTACACTTAGAAACAGAAGACTAGAAAGTAGAACTACTTCTCCAAAGCTCAGAGAAAGCAGGCAGACAGACACAAAGACTTAGACACAAACTTCCCTCCACCCAAAGTTGAAAAAATCCGGTTTCCTGATTGGTCCTCTGGTCAGGTGCTTCAGGTGAAAGAGACATTAACCCTTAGCTATCTGTTTATGACAGTCTGGATAGCATCTGAATTCATGGATAGTTACCCACATCACACAAACCCACTACAGTCCAGGATTCCCCTCCACAGAAGGTCAGAACTTGCAGAAAGGGGCTGGCGCAGGGCAGCATCAGGAGATCTTGTTCATAGGCACTGTATCAATCAGACAGTCATAGGACTGAGATAGGATGAGACAACACACCAGGTCTCTCCGTTTCCCGGGGATCAATGCACCATTGCTCTGATGATGGGGCTTCCCTTGGGAGGCTATGCCACAAGCCAACAGACCTCACTGGCAGAATGTGTGTGGTCCAGTCAATTCAAATTGTTCCTCTGGAACTTTTGCCATCAATGCATGTATGATGGCAGCTCCCAAAGGCTCCAGCTGGGATCAGGCCCTCCACAAACACATACCGAGACTCAGTTCCTGCCCTGAAGGGTTTGAGATGACTGACATACAAAGAAGTGGGCAGGGGAAGAGGGAAATGGGAAGATGTGTACAGATTTTATATTATGAGTGTAACAGTACATCTTATGTCCTGGCATCAGGCAGATCACACAGCCATGTCTACTCAGCCACATAGCACACTCAATATTTGTTCTAAGCGTGTTTGCCTTTAGAGCTCATTGCAACCAGTCTCCTCTCACTCTTTCTGGGTCTCAGGAACTTGGTGACTTGGCCCGCCAACCAACTGAAGAGTCTTTCTCTTCCGGAAGGAACAAGAAGCCCAACCACAAAAGCTTCCATCAGATAATCCTTCTGTCTTTCCCAGACAAGATCCTTCTTGGTTGCAGGGGAGGAAGAGTGTCCTTCCTCCCACCCTCTCTGGAAATCCAAGTCCAGGGCCCTTAAACAAGAACGGAGACAAGCTCCAGGCCTTTTCTTTCACACCTCCCCAGGGTCATTCTCCATCCTGTTTCCAGGCCTCACAAGCTTCTTCAACCCATCCCCTCCCGGGCTCTGCTCCCATCAGGAAGATACCTACCATTGACCTAGGTCTTGAACGCTGCAGGGTTTCAGCCTCAAGCCATCACTACAGCTTTTTCATCAAGACTTTCCTACCCCTAACTAAAACTCTCCTACACCTTCCATTGCTCTTCTGCTGCTTGCGTTTTATGGCAAAGCAGACCCACTTGCTGAGTCTATGGCTGCCAAGCACTGAACGCCATATATAATTCAGCAATGAAAGTCTTTCCCAATGTTCTTAATTAATTGAAAAATTGCTTTTTTAAAAAAATAGAGCCCCATTTTTCTGATGCTCTTACTAGGTGTTAAAGCAAAAAAATTGATAATTTATGGCCTCAAAGTCTTTCTTATAAATACCCCTTTTCAATGGTAAATGCTTTACACTCCCACAGGAGATGACCAGTTGTTTCCTGTACCTTTCATGTCCCACATAATCCACCTTTAAGTTTATTGGAAATACATTACTATTCAGTCCACAATGGCCAGTTAAAATTCTAAATAGAGCCATTTCAGTCTTCTCGAAGGGCCTTGGAGTATATCAGCACTTTCAACTCTTGGGCGTATTTAAGGGATCCTTTCCCCCCTTTGTTTCTTTTGCCCATATTTCCTGCCATTCCTCTCTTAACTCATTTTTAAATTAGATTTTTTAAACTCCAGTTTACTGAAAGGGATTTCTAAATAAACTTGCTCATGTCTGTGAGAATTTTTTTTTGCCATTTTATCTGCCAACTCATTGACCACTATCCTCCATTGTTCTAAACAATAGGAAACTCTTCTATAACCCGGCCCCCTTTCCCATCAGGCTTTGCTGTAGTTTACAATCATGTGATTCCTCCAGGGAACTACAAGTCCCAGAATACCTGTTCTTAAAGGGCCAGAATTTAGAGCAGGGGTAAGTTCAGCGGAGGGTTAGTTCAGCCTGTGACAATGCATATACACATTTGCAGGTTTTAAAAGCATATCACACATAGATAAAGTAAGATAAAACTGTTTTTATCTGCCCCAAGACCAGGGCTGCTTGAAATATATTTTCTATGGAAGATGGGCTTTTCAACAAAATTAAAATTTTCATGGAAAGTCTCTTCTTTGCTTGAAATTTTTTGATTTTTTTGGAAAACTGAAAATTTCCAACTGCAAAAAAAGGAATGGGTTTAGTCTGAAAACAAAACACACACAAAAAAATCAGTTTTTGTACATAAACAGAAGTTGATTTTCCTTGGCAGATAAAAAGTATTCAACCATCTCAGTCCAGAGCATGGGGTCTGTTAATTAGCTATGCCAAGGGGACGATTTGTCCCAATTGATGATGGATGCTTTCCCTTCGTATGCAGACCCAACCTTTACCCCATTAAATTGTCCCTTTACTGCAAGTGATACCTCTTTGGACTGTTCTAAATAAGGGTTAGAGCCTGTAAACTCTTATGCAGGTAATTCCACTGAAGTCAACAGGATGCACTAGAATAAAATTTTTTCTCTCTTCTTGCACTGATAAATTTTGCAAACTTCATATTTCATGAAGAATGTGAATTGTTTTAGCTAATGTAGAAGGGTTGTTACCCATCAATTAAAACTATTTCCTGTTGCTAATTAATCCTGGGATAACACTGGAGCACCACGTCTACAATTAACCCTTCCTTCCTTATACTCTTTAGGCTGGAGTCTCCTTTAAAGCAAAGAATTGGGAGGACAATCAAGTAACTAAACCATTTAAAACACCTGGTGTCAGGAAAACAAACTTTCTGCTTGTTCAGAAAAGAACTGGAAGGTGCAGGTCCCACTGTCCCTTCCAAATTGCCAAGGCTTGGATGGGGTGGGGTGCAAGGTGTGGCAACCACCCAAAACTGGGGACACACAAAAGTTACTCATGCAGGAAGTTTAAAATGCTGTGTGATTCCATTCTTTAATGCAAGTGTCCCTTTCTCTCACCGCAGTTTCCTATAATCCTAGTAGCTCTGCACCTCACGATCTCTAAGGGATTTATCCTCACAACATCCCTAATAAGTAGGAAAATACCCTTCTCTCCATTTTACAGATAGGAAACTGAGGTACACAGATAAATTAGTTGCCTAACGTCATACACAAAGTTTGTAGTAAAGCAAGGTACTGAACCTATGCCCCCAACACATAAGACTGAGCAGGACCAGAATGTGGGACCATGGGGGTTCCGGGCTACTGATCTGTTTTCTGCATTACCAATAAGGTGGCCAGAGATCCTGATTTTATAGGGACAGTCTTGATTTTTGGGTCTTTTTCTTATATAGGCTTCTATTACCCCCCACTCCGTCTCCATTTTTCACATTTGCTGTCTGGTCACCCTAACTGCCAGGGGAAGCTTAGGTTAGGTTTCTGCACGGGAGTACCCTCTGAAGTTAGACACTGCAGAACGTACCGCCCAGCAGTGCCTGAGTGGCAGATTTTATTTAGGGGACTCTGAGGATTGTTTGAACAGTTTCTGTTATTAAACCAGCCCCTGGGTGAGGGTATGGTTAGCCCCAAGCGAGTCTCTATTGCATGTTTAAGGGGCTTGCAAATGGGAGCTCACAGGGGCAGGATACCTGAAAAGCACCTCCTGGCCACAAAGGGTTGCTCAATAAGCAGCCACCCTGGTCCACCCCCTTTTCCTTACTGCTGCCCAAATCAACAGCACAGAAAGGTTCACATTTAAAATTAACAAGCCCAGTCCTCAGACATGCTCCGCAACTTATCTTGTAGCATGAGGGTAGTTGTGTGGGGTAAATGTACGGTGACCAGAGGGCAAGTGTTAAAAATCAGGATGGGGTAGGGGAGGGGGAATAGGTGCCTCTATTAGAAAAAGTCATCCAAATTGGGACAGTCCCTAAAAAATCGGGACATCTGGTCACCCTAGGCAAATGTACAGCTTGCCAGGAAATGGAATTTCCATTGCACCAGAAATTCTGACACTTGACATTTCTGTTTGTTCCAACCTGGGACCAAAACCACCGAACACAACCCCCAAAAGAACAACTTCCTATAGACTTGTAATTAAAAAAAAAATCAGTTTCATTTCGAGAAGGTAAGGGCATTCTAATCATAAAATATTTATTTGAGTGCAATATTACACCCCCTAAAAGTCAACATGAAATGAATCAAAAGGATAAAGTTGAAATAAAACATTTGTACTGTACTTTTTTTGAAATTAAACAGGTTGGTGTTCTTGAAAGGAGAAGGTCAGAACCATTTGTTTTGAATTGCTCCAAACGGTCACCCAAATCGCCACATTCCCGCACCAGGGCTCAGTTTTGATGAAATGACATTTTCTGACGGCAGCCGGTTCCGCTGGACGTTTTCTGACCAGCTCTAGTCAAATGCATTTTGGATCCTATGACTTCAGAACTAGGCAAACAGCAGGGATCTCCTTTGGATTGTTCTGCAGAGGCAGTGGAGGGCCCCCAGGGTATAAATCAGGGCTGTGACGCCATGTTTCAGAGGGGATGCTTCATTAGTTAGTCCCTGAACTATGGCCTAATATGTGTGTGCATTGACAATGATTTACAGGCTATGGGTGGTTGGCATGCGCACACACACACACACACACACACACACACACAAAATGGGAACCCAGCGACAGAGGGAACCCGGGCTTTGGTTCTATGCGGCCTTGCCCCTAGCACAGTCACTTAGGGATGTGCAACATGGCCAGATCACTTTACATTCACTTGTCACTGGTGTAAAAGACAACACAAGCGGGAGGCTGGTGGAGAATCAGGCCCAGGATGGTTTTGGGGTGAAAGTCATCCCAGTGCAGAGGATTTGTGAAAGACCCTTTGTATCCCATGAAGCCCCTTTTTAACCCTAGAATGTGGGGTCTAGGAGATATAGAACACCCTGAGCAGGGGTAAATTCCACCCTTGGTTTAAAAATGTTGAGCCTGATGCTGATCTCACACTTGTTCTGCACCCTTTTATTTATTTTACCATAGTGATTAGGAGTCCCAGCCATGGACCGGTACCCCATTGCGCTAGGTGTGATACAAACACAGAACAGGAAGATGGCCCCTGCTCCAAAGATCTAACTAGTGCCTTCAGTGAAGCTGCTCCTGATTTCTGCCAGCATCAGGCTCAAAAGGACCTGGCAATCCCCACTGTTTGGAAAGCAGTGAGTGCAATTTGCAAGCTACTGAAATCGAAATAACAAACTCTGATCAGAATCAACTCAACCCTGTTGAGGATTTCAGGCAGTTCCACAGACGTAACTATTTATTTAGCAAAGGCCCAAATCTTCTTTTTCAATACATTGGGGGAGCAGATAGAGAGGTGGTTCTCAGCCATCCTTGTGCTCCCTGAGCCAATTTGGACCCCAGCACAACTCAATGTACCTCCAGGGCTGCTCTAATTGGCATCAGGTGCGTTGGCCCTCGGGGGCTGTCCCTGCAGGCTGGGATCACTGAAACGGAAGGGTGCTCCTCTCCCCAGCTCTGTACTGAGGGCTGTGAGCGGGAGGTGATGTGGAACCAGCCATGCCAGCTCTCTCCCAACTGGGAACTCCAATGCCAGGCATATCATCCGTGGCTGGTTATTCTGGCTTCATGGGACCATTATTTTGGTAGGGAACTGCCCAGTTCCAGGCGGCACCCACTGTTTACACTGGGGAGCGTCACGCGTATCTGCAGGAAGAAGTCGGCCCATTATCATTGGGAAAGGATTTCAGTTCACCATTGAGAATGCAGACACAGCAATCCTTTCAATGTTAGTACTTCAGATGAAGAGACAGAGGATCAAGGCTTGTTCCATTTATACTGCTTCTAATCGGAATAACTCCATGGACTTCTCTGAAGAGAAATTCAGACTGTTGTGAGGAATAGCCCCAGTGAAGTGGTGCCTAATGGCTAGAGCACTGGTTGGGGACTTGAGACTCTGGCTTCTATTCCTGGCTCTGCCACTGGCCTGTCAGTGACCGTGGACAAATCGCTTCCTGCCCGTGCCTCAGTTTCCCCATCTGTAAAGTGGGGCTCACAATACTGATCTTTGTAAAGCTCTTTGTGATCTACTAATGAAAAACATCATATAAGAACTTGGTTGTGACCTGGCAAAGATTTGTGCTTATTCCCCCCCCCATCTGGGATAATGTCATTTTCCTTTGAGTGGTGGGCAGGGGGCGGAAAATGAGAGTCCCACCGGGGGAAAAATTGTCCAGTGTGAAAGTCAGAATGCTGGACAAACATTTCCCCCACCGAACCAACAGCCCTGTGAGACTATACACACAGCTAGTGTTGTGGTGTGACCCTGTTACCGGGCAACCTGTTGGACTAGGGCACCGTTGCTCATTGTCTGCGGTGTATGCATCAGACAGTGTTCCTAATTCCATGCCTACAGGCAGCCAGACATTGAACTGAAAAGGCAAATATAGGGAGGACAGAACTGAAAGTCAACTGTGAGCTACATACCAACTCTCCCCTCCCCCTTGGAGAGAAAAAATATTAAGTGGAAGACTGGGATTCTGTGAGTTGTGACACAGGCTAAGGGACAAGACAGAGTTATCAGAGCTGGCTGCAGCATGGCAATTCTGTCTGGCAGCAACATGTGAGCGTTCAACATTAGCTTCATGCCACCTTGGAAGGAAAACTGAACCTTTCCCTAGCTAATAGAATAGTCACGATATATAGGTTGGATCAAAATCTGAACTTTGCAATGCAGGAAGTTTCTCAGGGACCAGGGTTCTTTGGCCACTTCTGATGTGTGTGTGTGAAGATTCTCACACTCTGGTGAGTCAAAGCATTGTCTGGGCACACCCAGCTCTACTCAATTCAGAGCAAAGTGTTCCACCTCCCCCTTGAAACAGGCAAAGCAGAGACTTGAACATAGGTCTCCCATGACAGTACCCTCCCTCAGATGGGCCCATAGAGCCCTAGACCCAGGAAACCTTCCCAAAGAAAACTTCATCAAAACTGCACACCAGCAGGGTGCACACAGGCCGGTCGACGTGCAGTAGAACGTACACCCCTGCTGGTTCGGAAGCACCACACAGACTGGGTGACTTGCCCAAGGTCACACAAAGTTTGACACAGAGCTTCAACTCCCAGCGATGCCCCTTAATCACAAGACCATTGGCCCCTCTTTAAGCACCATTGACCGGTGTTTTATAAGGAGATTTTGCTTTGTAAAATGTAAGAGTGTCAGCATCTGATCCATCAGATGTGAATGGACAGGGGCCAGATTACGGACTAATTTTTACCACTCCAGCAATGAGAGAAGTAGCTGGACTTTATTCATTTTTGTGCATCGTCAACAGCATTGGGGATTGGTCCTGCTTTGAGCAGGGGGTTGGACTAGATGACCTCCTGAGGTCCCTTCCAACCCTCAAGTATCAGAGGGGTAGCCGTGTTAGTCTGGATCTGTAAAAGCAGCAAAGAATCCTGTGGCACCTTATAGACTAACAGACGTTTTGGAACATGAGCTTTCGTGGGTGAATACCCACTTCATCAGATGCATGTAGTGGAAATTCCAACCCTGACATTCTATGATTCTATGATTGTTTCATGTTAAAGACAATGTGGTTGCAATAAGGTTTACTTGGGGGTGGGGGAGAGAGGGGGGTGACTGGAGACAATGGGTTGTAACAGGGTTTATTTTGGTCTGCACTGCCTTTACTGGTGATGGTGAATGAGAAAGAAGGAACCATGCTTGACACAAAGCCCAGCTGAATTTGCCAAGCTGGAAGTTTTGTTTCTTAACTAACAAGACATGGTTTTATTTGTAAAAAGAGCATAGTTGATGGGTGGAGGAGAGAGGAGGGGATCACTGAAACAGGTACAGAGGAATTCCCAAATACGACTTTTAAAAAGTCACAATTCCAAATAAAACCCACATTTTAAAGGAACATTGTCAACTCCAACCTTTGTCTGAAACTTCTGCCTATAATTGTTCTGAATAACACCTACAATCAGTAGCAGTAGGCTTGGAAGAATTTGATTTTCTTATAATTTCAGTAGATAACATTGCCATTTATTTTTAAAATTATTTCAGTTTTCACAGTTGTGCAAAGTTATGGGTTTTAAGCAATTTTTCCCCAATTTTAATTCACTTGAAATTTTCAGTTATGGGGGTGACTGACAATTACTTAGTGACCATAGATGTTGGGATTCAAAAAGTTAAAGCTTTCTAATGGTTAAAGCACAAATTGTCATCATACGTTCAGATATATCAAGTAAATAACCTTAAAAATCACATTAATGAATTCAAGGATTTTTCTTACTTTGTTTATTTGTAAATTTCTATCATCACTGGAAATCTTTTCTCATAGTTTGTGCATACAGTGAAATCAATGTTTACTGATAAAAGTCTTATCTTTCCAAGCCTAAGTATAATGGAGAGACCATGGTTTAGTGGGTGCATTGGACAGCTTGTGTCTTCCCAGTTTCCCCCGTCTTTGCACCAGGGGAGAGAAAAATGGGATTGTAATACAATTTTCTTAATTTTTTTAAAAAACCCCAAAATGTCAGAAGATTCAGAGTCAGGCACAGTACCTAAATCTACATTAACTCATTATTTACAACAGCCTCCATTTCATCTTAGTATCCCCCTTGTAAGGGTGCATCTTCATTAGGATGCAGTTAAGTTCTTATCTCTATTTAACTAACAGGAGTTAAACATCCTAATAAACAGTAGGCAGTTTGCAGTTTTCACTTGAATTAAACGCTAAGAGAGTAAAGGGTTTAAACCTTATCTACTAATTCATATTAAGATTACAACCTGCCTTATCATCACTGGGATTTGAACTCAAACTAATAGCACCTCTTCCCCCGCTCTGCACCAGCCCCTCCCCCCAGTGAAGACAAAGGCTAAAAAATGTCTCCAGCTTTGTTGCTTCCACCCTTGATCCTTTGCTGTCAGCTCAAAACCATGTTCTTTTCCCGTCCTCTTGCAGGGAGAGTACTCGCTGCTTGACAACAGAGAAAGCTGGGGAGGCCAAGTTGTTAGCTTCCCTCTCCAACCCTGAGGACACATTCACTTCAAAGTTTGCCACCCGCCTTCTAAAATGCTAGAAGCACTTCCCAGCTAACAGAGTACTTGCAGCACAGGAACAAACACTACGTCTTCACAGAACGCTCTGAAGTGCCAATGCTAACTTTGTGTGTGCTGACATTCAGCCAAAGGGATCAGTGAACCATTGTGCCAGAGTGGACTTGAAGTGTGACTGTATGGAGACCCAAGTGTTTCAAGATTTCCTCTGAACATTTGTCATCCGGACTATTGTCCAAGACACGTTGTCAACCTTTCACTCGGTGGCAACGTCTGATGCCGCGGTGTTTCCTGGGTGTAGTTTGAGACGATGACCACTGGGCTGATAGGAGAGTCATTGAATATACCAAGTGGAGAGAAGTAAGAGGAAAGGGTTAAATTTAATTTTCCTGGCATAAGAGCTTCCCCAAATGGGATAATCGTCAGGTAAAAATCTTCAACCACACCTGGTGTGGGTTAAGAGTCCAAGTCCCATTTTCAGAAATGAACTTGGATGCAGAACTTCAGAAGGGATTAAGGCACCGAACTCTCACCGAGTCAGACACCTAAATACCTTTGAGAAACTGAGCCCTGGGCACTTAGAAGCCTTAATGGAATTTAAGTTTCTTTATGCCTATGTCACTTTTAAAAATAGGGCGTTGGTGCCAAAGTCACTTAGGTACAATTTTAACTATCTGATATCTCTTAGTTATAGAGCAAAGAAAGATCAAAATGAACAGAGACAAGTTTGGCTCACAACCATGGTGTCACCCTGGCTTTACTTCATTAGTGTCACTGGCTGTACTGATTGAGAGAACATCTTTTAGGAAGTCATCCAATCTTTATTTAAAGTAATGGAGCTGTTAAAATGGCTAATTAAGTGACTTCCCCAAGGTCACACTAAAAGTAAGTGGCATTTAGGATTAGCACTCAGGTCCCCTGACTCCCAGTCCCATATCCCACTGCTGGATCAAACTGCAGCACACTACTCAAAAGTTAAGGGACCTGTGTTTTGAGTCCTACCCCTTCTGACAACCGTAGACTCCAAACAGCAGCAACAAGAGGTACCGACTGACATATATGGCAATTTACTGCAGTATCTTTAGGGGATCTTATTTAATAGAATTTATTTTTGGAGTCCATTGTGTTAAATGCAAAGATTATGTAGTATTGGGGACCTACATGATCAAAGGCATAAACTGAACATTGTGGTAGATTAGAATGAACTCTTGGGACAACACCTGCAAAGTGAATTTCTTGGGAAAACCCAGCTCTTTGAAGCTATAGTCTGAGGGGACAATAACTGTCTGCTAATGGTCTGTTCTCAGGGTCCCAACACCAAAGATCCAAATGGCATAAAGAAATGACACTCAGATTCATGGGAGTGCTTGTTCTGAACGTAACAAGTGTTAGGAGCTTTTAATCTTCAAACCCTGCACAGTGAGTTTTCTGTGGACTGATCGCCTGCTGAAGCCCTGCCTGGAGTTGGGGTGATCTCTGGTAAGATCACTCGTATGCAGGTTCTGTTATTGTTTAATACATTTTCTCTGTAATGCTTTCACCTTAAAAATAAATGAACTTAGAAAAGGCAGTGTGATGACTTCCAATTGGGGGCAATTACACGGTTTATGGCTGCTGAGGAGAAAGCAAAGCAGGCCTGCTTAGGCAGTCTGACTTGCTGGGGAATTCACAGTATAGTCAGGGAACTGTGCACTCTAGAAAGACCCTGGTCAGAAGAGAGAGAGAGGCAGACACAGGTTTCAGCACAAGAGAGGTGATGGCTGAGGAGTTGGGAGCCTGGAGAGCCCTCCCTTGCCGGACCACAAAGGGGAAATACAAGTGTAGTTGCCCTGAACTGTTACACTGACAAAGACCTTGAATTCCTGAACCACTATGAAATCATGACCCTCTCCACAGCTAGTCAGGTACAAGTTGTTGGAATGAAGGTTCCAAGCCAACATGCAGACATTCATTTGGGTGGCATTAGATGGGCCCGTGGAGATAGAGCAGCTTGATCTTAGTTTGCATTTAGGAAAATGGTTTGCCATAGTCTGCGTGTAAATACATAAATAAGTTCTCCAGATGTTTCCACCATTTCAAAAAAAGTCTGATTTTTATCCTCTTCTTCTTACTGTCTCAATCACTTTCCCTGATCCCAGCTGTGAATTCAGTCTCACATGCTTTGCAGGCACAGAACATTATCTTAGTGGGTTTACTTGTTTAACAATGCAGGTAAATGATTAACCATTAAAGCAACACAGTTTGCTGACCCATTAACCAAATAGGAAGGACTTCTAGTTTGCTAGACAATGGGTTCAATACAAAAAAGGCACCCCAAGTTTTCCATCTGATGTCACTATATGTCCCAACCCATGCAATTGTTACATAAGAATCACACTGGTTGACCCGACTGTTAGCCAGTCAGATGCTGGTATGCATGGTTCCACACATTTTCCTAAATACTCCAGAGGATCAAAATCAGGCTGTGATTTAAAAAGTGGTGGAAACATCTGGAACATTTATATATAAATTGACTTTGTCACTGAAGTGGCTTTTGCTGGATTTATGTCCAATTTTCCTCTAGCTTATTAACAGCTGTCACCCAGTATACACCCCACGTTTACAGTCAGTCAATGACTGTGCAGTGTCATGGATATGAGGAAATGTTGCATTATTTGTTTAGTTATTGAGGCTGTACATGTACCATGTCAGAACTAAGCAATCTCAAAAGAGAGTCTACCCCTGCTCTTTTAAAGTCACTGGGAAAACTGCCACTGGGCCTTGTGTGGCCAAGTTAATCACTCCACTCCAAGGTAGGTCAATATTACTGAGCCAAATAGAAATTTATCAAAGCAGTTTTAGATGAAAAATACATTTTTGTAAAAACTGAAGTGTTTCCAAAGTGAGATGGACAATTTTGTCCAAACAAAAAAAAAGTGTTTTGGTGATGTCAAAGTGTCCTGGTTCAACAGTTTGATTTTTTGAAGATGGCTATGCACAGTGAAACTCACTGAGATGTTCATTTTTACGAAGGTCAGAGTCAAAACTGAAGATTTAAATTTTACTGAAGAGTCGTGTTTCGATTGACCCAACACGAATTTTTGGAATTTTGTTTAGTGAGAATTTTGAAGTGCTTTTCATTCTGCTTCAGGGTTAACACATTTTCAAAATCATAAATTTCTCACAAAACAGAATAGCCAATTCTTGCCCAATTCTGGTACCTAGCCAAGCTCTCCTGATCTAGGCCCTTTAAGATTTCTTCCTTTGCCATCCCTGTCAAACTTACTCCCAGTCAACCAACTGGTCTTGTCCCCTTGCTCTGTGCATACTCAATTATCTTGTGCTCATTACTATGACCTGCCATCTACCTCTGAGCCTCACATTGGAAACCATCGGTAACTAGAGTTGTCACCTCTGAAGATCGATTTATGACACCACCACATTGAAGTGTCTGACTCAAGGACCTTCCTTGAGTTCATCAAGTTCTCTAATGAAAGTCTGTGCCACGCTGGTCATTGTAATCATTGCAAGATGTATGTACAGAAAACACATGAAGAGTTGTGTGTATATCCACACACACACACTAAAGATTACGTGCTCTAGGTCTGTGAGTTAAGACAGATCCCCAAAAGATAATCTGCATACCTCTTGGCAGGCAGAGGGGAAGAGATGCTTATCTCATTCCAGCTGGTCATATGCCAATTGAACATTGTATGGTTTACAATGGACACCCATTTACTGTCTGAACCAAAGACTAATCAATAGATGAAAGGAGCTAGAGAAAAACAAACAAACAAAAAACAAAAAAAACCAGCAGGAGTTAATCCTATTTAGTGGTAAGAATGAACTTTTGAACTATACTTTGGGTACAGATCAACCCCTCATTATTCCTGAAGTCTGGGATGACAGGCTGCCAAAGGGCTTGATCTTATGAGACGGGGTCTCAATCAAACCAGTTCAAAATGCTGGGGAAAGTTTTCTCCCTAAGCCTGGGGCAGACAGGCGAATGCCGTGTTAGTTAAGTTTAGGGTCTAGAAAGCATGTTGTGATTTTGTTTTACATGTCATCTTTTGTTTCCATTGTCCTTACTCGCTAACTTGAATCTCTGTTCTTTGCTAAACTTATACCCATATCTTGGAAAGAATAATAAGGGCTGTGGGTTAAGCAAAGTGATGCTCCAGAGTTGAATCTTACAAACTGGGGTGTACTATTCCTTTGGCAGTAGCGGATCAAAGAGTTCTGAGAGCGTCCAGTGGAACAGGTGCTGGACCCTGCAGAGGGTTGCTTGGAGGTCTCAGGGGTTGGAGTGTGCCTATCGCTAACCTGTACAGAGAGACCAAAGCCTGCAGGGGCCTGGCAGGCAGCACTTGTGTTGCCAGAGTCCGGTGGCTTCAGGGAGCAGATCCACAGCAGGCATAGACAAGACTCCCTAATGCTAAGGGCAGGTGGTAGTGAGGTGCCTCACAATCCTGGGTACCCCTAGGACGTGTCACACTAGGTTGGTTCAACATGTCATGGCACCGTGCAATGACCAGCCAACATGACAGCAAGGCAACCCAACTGTGTTTCACGAGCCCCCCTGAAATTATGTTCGGCTGTGACTGTCCTGCACATGGGATGTGGGATCTTGAGAACATCTTGGTGGCCCTGATAATATTGGACCAGTGAGTAACCCTAGGTGGAACAATCAGACCCATCATTACAGTGTGCGATACTCAAAAGGTCTTACAGCCAGAGTGTCCAAAGTATTTAGGCACCTAGAGATGCAGATAAGCACTTTTGAAAATCTCACTAGGTGCCTACCTCTCATGGACTTAAAAAAAATCCCATCACCCACTGAAATCAGTAGGCATGAGGTGCTTTTGAAAATCTCACTTAAGCACCTAGAGACCTGTGAACACTTGGCCTTTAGAACATAATGTCTACTTTGGATGGATTGCTCAGCGCTGAGCAAGACCGAGCTACAAACTACCACACCTAGGAGCGTCTAAGCCTAATCTTTAGAACCCATGGAATAGTCCTCTCTACTATGACCTAATTTTTGGAGCTGGGAGTTTCAATGGCTCTGCATTGGCTTAACTGTTCTCCTGTTTTAGTCAATGGTAAGATTCCCTTTGACTTCAATAGAATCAGAGTTGGTCTCAAACTCTTAAGAGGTATTTAAAGACCAGACGCCCATTGAGATAGTGGATCTAACCGAAATCAGCTATAAGCTAGTGCTTCTCCACTGAGATTGGTAGTATTATTCCTGCTTACCATATACCAAGTTTTAGCTTAGCCTGGCATTATTATAATTTTGATTTATTACAACAGCACCTAGAGGCCTACACAGAGAATAGGGGCCTATTGGGCCACGTACTGTACAGATACATAGCAAGAGACAATCCTTCTCCTGAAGGACTTGCAATCTAAATAGGCAAGGCAGAAACAACATCTCATTTTACAGCCAGGAAACCAAGGCATAGGTGTGGCCAAGGTTAGAAGAACTTTGTAGCAGAACTGGGAATTGAAGCCAGGTCTCCCAAGCTGAAGACTTAACCCACAAGATCATGCCCCCTCCTCCCTCAAACTTGTTTACTGGCCCTTCCTCTGGGTTTGTATTTATTAGTATTCCAACCAGACAACTCCTTCCAAACATCTACAAATACACACAAACAGCCTCCGCAGATGGTTTTAGTGTTTTTGCTTTCAATGGGCTATCCTTTCCCTTCCCTCAAAGGATCATCTCTCTTTATTTTAGTAAGCCTTTTGACATGGTCCCACACGATAATCTCCTAAGCAAGCTAGGGAAGTGGAGTATACATGAAGTTACTATAAGGTGGATGTACAACTGGTTGAAAGATCATACTCAAGGAGTGGTTATCAACGGTTCACTAACAAAATGGGATGGTACCACGGGGGTCAATCCTGGATCCAGTACTCGTCAATGTTTTCATTAACGACTTAGATAATGGAGTGGAGAGCATGCTTATAATATTTAAGGATGACACCAAGCTGGGATGGGCTGGAAACATTTTGGAGGACAGCATTAGAATTCAAAACAACCTGGACAAATTGGAAAGTGGGTCTGAAATAAAAAAGATGAAATTTAATACAGACAAGTGCAAAGTATTTCACTTGAGAAGGAGAAAATGATCAACTGCCCAACTACAAAATGGGGACCAACTGTCTAGGTGATAGCACTGCTGAAGAGTTATAGTGGGAGTTATAGTGGATCACAAATTGATTATGAGTCAATGTGATGCAATTGCTGAAGAGGCTAATATTCTGGGGTGCATTAACAGGACTGTTGAATGCAAGACATGGGAGGCAACCATTGGAAATATTCAGCACAGGTGAAGCCTCAGTGCAGAACCGTGTCCAATGCTGGGTGCCACACTGTAGGAAAGGTGTGGACAGTCTGGAGGAGAGGAACAAAATTGGAGACAGTCCAGAGGAGAGTAACACAATTGGAGACAGTCCAGAGGACAGTAACAAAAATTATCACAGGTTTAGAAAACCTGACATCTGAGGAAAGACTAAAATAATTGACTATATTTAGTCTTGAGAAAAGAAGATTGAAGGGGGACTTGATAATAGCCTTCAGATATGTAAAGGGCTGTTATAGAAGATGGTGATCTGTTGTTTTCTACGTCCACTGAAGGTAGGACAAATAATGGGCTTGGTCTCCAGCAAGAAAGATTTCAGTTAGATATCAGGAAAATCTTAACTATAAAGGGTAATTAAGCTATGGAACAGGTTACCAAGAGAGGTTGCGGAATTCTCATCACTGGAGGTTTTTAAGAACAGGCTGGACAAACACCTGTCAGAGACGATCTAGGTTTACTTGGTCCTACCTCAGCACAGGGGCTGGACTAGATGACCTCTCAAGGTCCCTTCCAGCCCTACATTTCTGATTCTAAGCCTGCTGGCCTTTTTCCTAGGTTCATTTCATTGGCTGTTATTCCTTTGAGTCATCTCATTGCCACTGAATGTTTTCTTAATTTGTTTAATTTCAAAACTAGAGGAAGGCTGGAGACAGTCACTGAAATGGTAGCCCTGGAGTGAAGAGAAAAGGTCTCAGTCCCCTCCCTATGGCAGATACAGCACCCCCAGTGGCAGTGCCAGTTTCCTCCAGACTAGAGTTGGGGCTAAGAAAAATAAAGCCATGAAATATCTGGTATTTCATTGTCTCCATTCTGCTGGAATCAAAGTGCAACGCTCCCTCCTGCTCCAGCAACGCGTATTGAATTTTCAGAATTAAATGTTCCCCCTTTTTGCTATTGCATAAAGTGACCACCGCTCAGGGCCCTCTCTCCTGCTCCTTCCCATTCTGTAACTTCTCAAAGGTTCTTTAACTTTGTGACTGTGCTGCTTTGCCACTTTTCCAGAGTTAGGGAAGCTTTGAAGAATTACAGAGTGGGAAAAAAAGGGATATAAACAACACTTTTAGGCAGTATCTACTCCACAGCATTCAGCATCAGGAAAGGCAAAGAGGGAGGGGGAAAAAAGGTTTCCCAGTTCTCAAAAAGCTGAATAGTTTCAATTCAAACCAAAACAAAAGTTCTTATTTTGTTTCATTTCAAGATTTCCCTTTAACAGGGCCAGCTACCCCATCTGGCTAAAGGCTAACCACGGCTTTAAGTTTCTCCTCCGTCAGCCCAGACCCGCTGCTGGCCTCCTATTCTGGTTTGGGTGGAGAAATAACTAGGCCCTCTGGCTAAGTCATCAAAAGAAAACCTCAAAATAGACATGGAACACAAAAGTCTTCCACCCCAATCTCAAACTGGCCCCAGCCCCCAAGGGTATGTGTTCTCATGTCAGTCCTGCTTGGGCTTCGCTGAGGTGCTTCTTACATGCAGTCAAGCTGTGATGCTCAAGGCTTTTAACCTGGAGTCATTCTTGACTCTCCGAGTTCACCACATGATTCTCCTACACTTCAAAGGCCCAATTTAATGGCATGATCTGCCCGTCATGTGACATTGCTCATTTTCTCCTGGGGAGGTGAGCTAAGTGTGTCACAGGTACGGCTGGTCCCATTTCTCTTTCAAGGGCCAACCACTCTGTCAGGTTCTCATTGAGAATTACAACTTCCTTTCTCCAATTTTTGGTTGAAAAATTTCAACCAACTCCACACTCCAGACTGATCCACACATGCCTCAAACCTCATCTGAAAAGCCCATCTGTAGGGATGAGAGGTTAACGTGGCTTTGTGCTCAATCATTCTTTGGCCTCTCTATTTAGACTGCCAGTAGTAGAGGGGGTTTGTGGTATGGATGCCTGCCCCATGAGCAGGGCTGGCTCTACTGTTTTTGCCGCCCCAAACAGCGAGCCAAATTGCTGCCGCGGACGGTGGGGGCAGTCCGTGTGCCATTAGGGCAGCTGAACATAGAAGCTGGAGCCGAATTGCCGCAGCGGCAATTTGGCTCACTGCTTGGGGGCAAAAACACACGGACTGCCGCCCCTTGCAGATTGCTGCCCCAAGCACCGGCTTGGAATGCTGGTGCCTGGAGCCAGCCCTGCCCATGAGAGCTAGTCTCAGACCAAGACATTTAATGTAAGATACCTAAAACACCCCAAACTGTCAGTCAGTTTTGGTCTCTACCAATTTGAGCCGATCTATTCATATCCCCTTAACACAGCCAATGTCTGAGTTGCCTCCAATTTGCTAGCCTGTTTTTACACACTTACAGTGGATTTCCAAGATCAGAATCTGGCCCCTAGTCTTCTCTGCTTGTTGCAAGTTTCTTCATTGACTTTGATCCATCAGGTTCAAGAATACAGGGTTCTTTTTAAATGCATCTTGCTCATTTAGGATAAAACCTTATCTCATTGAAATCAGCAGAACCCAACCATGGACTGCAGTGAGACCTTGATTGGACTGTTAGTGCCAAATTCCTGGTATGCCCGTTTGCTACGACTCCTATGCCCATGAGAGGTGCTAGGTTACTAGCCCTAGAGACTGAAGTATTTTTCTTACCTATCAAACAGAAGCAGCACAAGCTTCCTGCATGCTGGGGCATCTCTCAACCCGTTGTAATGAGACCCCCATGCTGGGTGATAGAGTGGATCAGATTTTGTGCAGAGGCTGCTGTCTGCATTAGGGCACTGGACTGAAACCAGCCATTTATTTCACACAGGAGCCAGCGAATGATAGTAACTGCCAGACCCTGCTGATTTAGGCTAGATTTGAATTACGGACCTAGAGGCAAATTGGCTCTGCCAATCCCCCGAGCCACCCATCCTGGGTATAGTCCAATATGTCCATGTGGGTAGGCTGCCTTTACTTCCCTCCAAGAGGCACTCATCCCTAGCCCCCTGAGCAGTTCTCTGGGGCTCTCTTCCACTCTGATTTACCTTTTGATCTGGCACAGCTGTGCATAGACAGTGAAGCTAGTGAGCCCCTGGACTTATTCACCAGGGAATTCCCCAACAAGCTGAGACTTGCAGGTATCCAAGAAGCCAGAGATTCAAGCCAGCTGTAGCGGCAATGCACTTTCACTTTGTGCCACCTATTGCAAAGCTGCTGAAAGTGCATGGTCCATATTGTCAGACATACCTAGGGAGATGGTGGAATCTCCTTCCTTAGAGGTTTTTAAGGCCCGGCTTGCCAAAGCCCTGGCTGAGATGATTTAGTTGAGGATAGGTCCTGCTTTGAGCAGGGGGTTGGACTAGATACCTCCTGAGGTCCCTTCCAACCTTGATATTCTATGATCCGATGGAAGCAATTCATGCCTTGAGACTTGAGAGTGTCATTCGATGCTTGAAGTCATACTGCATCAATTTCAGGTCGCTCAGCTGCCTACACAACACTCATAGTCTGTCACAGAGTGACTGGCCCCTTTAAGGGGAGATGGGACCCGCAGCACCTGGGCCATAATTAGCTACTTCCCAGCCTGAGGGGTGAGACTAAGGAGGGTCAGGAGACGGATGAATGGACATCTAGGCCTTATAAAAGGCCTGAGTGTGAGCTCAGTTTGCAGTTGGAAGAATAGGCAGATAAATGAAGCAGCCTGGGGTTCTAGGTGCTATACTGAAGCTAGGATGGAGACAAGGCATGGAGGCTAGAAAGGGGTTGGGAATAGGGCCCTGAGGATAGGCTAAGGAGAAGCCCTGAAGGGCAGCAGGAACTTGTTCTTTGGTGGGGACTTTTTAGTTGAGTTTTAAGGTACTCTGGAAGAGGTTGTGTTTGGTGAGAGTTGGTTGGAGAGCTAGGCCAGATCTTCAGCACGTACTGGAGGGTGGAGAGTTGAGGAGACCTACCTTAGGGAGGGAAAGTGAGGTAGATAGCACTAGCAGTCCTGTGCTTGGCTATCAGGGGGTGCTATGAAGCACCTATGACATCTACCTAATGAAGTAATCAGGCAGCTGAGGTCATGTAGGCTGTATATTTCTATGAATTTAATTACTTTGCTGTATCCTGTAGTTAGAATGCAACATAGGGAATAAAAAGACATCTCGGTTTCATTCCAGCTCTGCAATATTGGGCAAGTCGCTTTTCTTAGTGCTTTAGTTTCCCAATCTATAAAAAGACATACAGATACATCTCAGATGTGAGGATTAAAAAGGGCCAGAAGCTGCCCTTTTCTCCCTTGACCCACAGAGCCATGCTGTGTGGTGTATGGAAAAGTTAAAATTACAAGCTCCCTCTTCAAGAGTGTAAGGGGTTTCCTAGTCCTGTTTGAAGGCTAGGAGGCTTTGCAGAGAAATGTGGAATCTGGGGCTTCAGCAGTGTGAGCTGAGTTGGGTCTCTCTGTTTTGGGGGAGCAGCCTGCTTTGTCTGGTTTGAGGTTCTTGATTCTAAAATCCCAAGTGTTATGTTGCTACTTCTTTTTGATTTCATCTAACTTCTGTTATGCTGTGAATATGACATGACTCACTGAGTTCTTTCCTATGGGGGGTCATTGCACCCAGCACATGATGGGGATGGAGAAGACCAGGAACGAAACAAGAGGGTCTTTGCTTTAATGGACCTCTGCTCAAGGAGCCATTCATTTTGGCTCACAAAGAGGTTGCTGCATCCCTAAGGCAGCAATAATGGCTATGGAGCAACTCGGCCACCATCCCATAGGGGTGAGGACAGGAATCTTTTCCCCATAACCTCTGTGGAAGCACCAAGATTATGCCCGGAGCCTGTAAATTACAGGCTGAGGTCAGGGATGAGGCCCTTGAATGAAGGGTTTCTATATAAAGTGATGTCATTGGCCCATCTTACCATCTAGAAAGCTGGGCAGACATCCCTAGAGACTTGCAATGGGGATTTGTTATGCAATGAAATGTGCTTAACAATGCAAGGGGAAAAACAGTGCCCAGTAATACTCAATGCATGTGAAAGTCAGAGCTTGCGTTGTACATCTTGCTGTAGATCACCAATCCCCTTGCAAATGGCTGCTGCCTCCTGACATGACTGTCTGGTTTTTAAAGCAGAAGACAGAGTCCATAGGTAATACAAGGGCCCATTAATCTGGACGGAATTGCTAATAAGCCAAAGGTAACTCTCTGCTTAGTGAGCCATGTGGTATTCTCGGTGGATCAGGCACAGAATGACCATTACAGCTGCCAGCAAGCAAAAGGAAATCTTTAGCTCAAGATATAGATGCTTCTGCTCTTCGTTCATGAAGGCCTGAGCTCAGCCCTCACCGCCAATGGAAAACTAGGTGCACGACAACACCCCACTGTTCGCTTGAAGTGTTGCTGTTTCAACCTCCAGTCAAGCGTCCTCTGTCCAGTGCACGTAGGTAACCCCACTGCTATTGATGTTCAGTGCACCCCTTTGTGCCTGAGGCACAGGCAATGCAGCTGTTGCATGTGGTAGCTAGAAACTTGACCCTTTACGCTAAGCGGTGGCAGCTTGTGTTGTCCCTCTGGAGATGCTGAGCTCAATCCCCAGAGAGGATGGTTGCTGTAGGTAGGGTGACCAGATCACGACAGTAAATATCGGGACACATTGGGGTGCCATCAGCCCTGCCCACAGTCAACCCTCGCTCCTCCCAGGCTCCGCCTCCACTCTGCCCCAGGTCCTGTCCCCTCCCCTCCCGCTCCTTGCCACCGCGCCCTTCCTCATCCCCCGGCCTGCTGCTGGCTTGCTGCATCCCTCCTCAGTCCCCCACCCACCGCTCACCTCTTCACCCCCCCACCCGCCACTCACCCCTACAGCGCTGCTGGGTGGGTGCTCGCCCACCCCCTTCCTCTGCATTGCCCTCGCCCCGTCCCCATTCCACCCCATTTCCCCAAGTCCCCGCACCTGTCCTGCCTCTTCTCCGCGTCTTCCCCTGAGCCACATCCCCGCTCCTCCCCCTCCTTCCTGGAAAGCGCTAAGCACCACCAAACAGCTGTTAGGTGGTGGAAAGCGCTGGAGAGGGGGAGGATTGGGGACGCTGCGCGTCGGGGGGAGAGGGGAGAGGAGGCGGCGAGGAGGAGGGAACTTGGCTGCAATTTTTCCCCATGGATGATCCAGCACCAGAGCATCCACGGGATCAGCGCCTCCCTCCTGTTCGCCTCCTTACCTGAATATCGGGACAAATGGCATCCAGATCGTACATTGATTGGGACGTGGGACAAAGGGTTAAATATCGGGACGGTCCCGATTCTATCGGGACATCTGGTCATCCTAGCCGTAGGCACCACCTACACTAAGCCCCAAGGTGCTGGATGTCTAATTATTCCTTAAAGTTGCCATTGTGACACCTGCCCTCTTGGCTGACTCACTGGGGACATCCAGACCTAGAAGCGTGAGCTGCTTGAGCGTGAGAGCCCTGTCTGGGGCTGTAAGAGACTCATCCTCCATGGATTAGCACAGGAGGAGACGTGTAACACACAGCAGTGGTTTACAGCAGGTCCTAGAAGTGCAGGTTAGTGTTAATACAAACATGAATTACTGCCTGTCTAGTTCCTATTAGAACTCTTTTCACCCTGGTCACCAAACACACAGCTGGCGGAAGCTTCCAGTCACCAGCAACCATAGGCTGGGATAGAACTGGGGATTTCCCTAAATATTCTCTTCCCTATTTTCCCTTTGCTTTGACTGGATTAAAAAACCCACCTGGGAAGCAGGGAGACTAAAAAAGATTTGGGGGCCATGGTAGATAATCAGCTGAACGTGAGATCCCAGTGTGATGCTGTGTCCAAAAGAGCTAATGTGATTCTTGGATGCATCACCAGGGGAACCTTGAGAGGTTGTGTTACTTCTGTATTTGGCACTGGTGTGATCTCAGCTGGCATACTGTGTCCAGTTCTGGTGCCCACAATTCAAGAAAAAGGTTGATACATTGGAAAGAGTTCAGAGAAGAGCCACAAGAATGATTAAAGGACTAGAAAATGCCTTAAAGTGACAGACTCCAGGAGCTCAAGCCTTTTAATTTAACAAAAGAAAAAGTTATTGGGTGATGTAATTCATCTGTTCAATATTTGTTCCCTATGTGGGGATGCTTATAATGGTGCCTTCAATCTAGAAGTAAAAACTAGACAAGTTCAGACTGGAAATACTCACTCAAAAATGTATGCCTAACCATTGGAACAATTTACCAAGGGCTGTGGTGGATTCTCAAGGACTGGCAACTTTTCAGTCAAGATCCAATAACTTGCTAAGACATATTGTCTAGTTCAAACACATTAATTCAGGGAAGTCCTGTGGCCTGTGTTATGCAGACTAGATGGTCACAGTCGTCCCTTTTGGATTGATAAGAAATGAATATTCAGATCTGGTGTTCTGGACTTAAATGCTACAAATCAAAAGCCCAGAATAGCAGATCTGGCTTGATAATAAATTAATATTCAGAAGCGATCACTGTAACCATCTAGTCTGACCTCTGGTATAACACAGGCCACCGCCACCACCCAGCACCAGCAGGCTGAACCCTCACATCAAAATTAGACCAAACTATTACAGCCAAAAGGGTACTAGACTGTTAGGTACCACAGTCAGAGATCAGAAGGGACTGAGGTGCCTCAGTGCCTGAGGAATTGATTAAGTGAGATTCTCCTTGTGACAGAGGAACTGGTGGCAGAGATTGGATCCAGAACAGAGCTTCCACAAAGCTCAGGTGAACTGGGATAAGGGTTTGTTCTGGGCCCATTTCTCCCTCTGGGCCTCATGGTGGCTGCAGCCAGAGGACAGATGAAGATCGAGGTGCACGAGAAGCTCAGGGAGTTATTAGAACCTCTGGAGCGCCCTGGCATGCCTCGGGGCTGTGGTATGCATGAATGGCTCTCCCTTGGCAGCACCTAAGCCCAAGAGAGCATTAGTGGGGCATCATCATTGTACCCAAAGGGAAGGGGTGGTGCAGAGGCTGGTTTGTAGAAGAATGGGAGGGGACCAGTTCTTGCATATCCATGGAGCGGGCAGGTATGATCTGTCCCTCTGATATCATAATCGTGATTGGCACACAGTCAATGGACTACAGTGACTAGGACCCACGCAATTCACACACCCAGAGCTAGATTCTCAGGCACCAGCACAGGACTGGTGCATCCGAGACATTTGTATGTTTCACGCCCATTTAAAACAAGCCTACTGAAGAGCAGCTCGATTAGCCCGGAAGGGATGAAGAGAAACACATGACCGAAATTGCCCTCTCTCTGAGAGCGAAGAGTTTTCAGTAGCCTTGGAAAATACTCGACACGTATTCAGTGGGTGGGCTTGATAGTGTGACAGCAAAAATATTTTCCCTCAGTTTGTTTCTGGCTCTTTTGCAGCCAACCAGAAGCCAGATCTCTTGGCTGGATCCGGTACACCTTAGTATGTGTAGGACAGGGCTGCCAGCTAAGCCAGATGACTTGAGTAGAAGCAGTGGATTTGGGAAGGTAGTTTGCTACAAGCATTTCACCTTAATTTGGTTGCTTTTAAACAGTGTCAGAGGAAGAGCTGCCCAGAGCTCCTTGAAAGACATCCCAAGGCTCCTTCTTCCAGCTTTGAAGTTTGAAGCAGGGTGTGTGTGGGGGGAAGTGAACTAGGGAGGGGCAGTTTCCCCCTTGTTCAAATAAATGCACCTGTTTAACATGCAGAGCATGGAAGGAAGGGGAGATCCTGCAATGAAGTGGTTGCCACCCCAAGCCCTGACTGAGAGTGCTTTCTAAAAAAGGTGCATAATAATGAATAATAACAGATACACAAAATCCGCTCTCGCTTCTCAGGGCAGATGTACACATGTACAATCTATACAATCCCAGCATGACACACATTCCATTCTCCCTCACTCCCCCACATACATATATAAATCACGCCTGGTCTATAGACGGTAAATCAAGTACTGCTACCTGCCCTCTCTCACGACACAAGTACAAGAGGACGTCCGGTGAAAGTGCGGTAAGAAAATAAGAACTGATTAAAAAAAAAAGTGTGTTTCTTTGTTTTACATGGTGCATAATTAACCAGGGGAACTCACCACACTGTGAAATTACTGTGGCAGAGACCTCAGAAGAATTCAATGAAGGACTAGATGTTTCTAGGACAAATGAAAGCTTCCACAACTCTACTAGATTGGATCAAAAATCATGGCATAATGCAGCTAACTTACCAGCAATATGAAGGAACTTCTCCTGTGGGTGGAGGTGGCAAAGTTGCTACTCTGACTGGCTGTGGAACGTTGCCTCGGTTTCCCCCACCTTCTTTTGACCTACTCCAACCGTAAGAGTGTCCTGGCCATCCAACCAGACCACTTTACAGTGTCCAGCCCCTTCTAGGGTCATAGAGTCCTTTGTCAAAGTCCAGCAGAAACATACACAAACCAAACCTTCGGTCTGGCTGAGCTCAGAAGCCAGTCAGCTCAGGGCAGGTTTGCGTAGATTGCTGCTACTGCATTTCCTCCTCTGTGGTTTGATCGATCCCAGGAGCTGCACACTCCTCCTCTTACTCAAGCTTTCCAGCTGGCTCTAACTTATCAGACAGGCTTCCAGATCACCCCTGGAGGAGCATCTCTGGCCTTTCCCCCCCCTTCTCCCTGACAGTTTCCTTTCAGGTTGCTTTCTAGAAAGAGGGCACTTCTCCCTTCTCCTTCCCAGGTCCTTTCCTCACTGGGCCTCACGCAGCTGGGCTTTATTTCTAATTCGCCCCCACCCTCTGCTCACTCTATCCCCCCTCCCTCCGTCGCTCACTATCCCCTACTCTCACTTGCTCATTTTCACTAGGTTGGGGTGGGGGTTGGAAGCAGGAGGGGTTGAAGGCTCTGGGTGGAGGTGAGGGCTCTGGGGTGGGGCTGAGCATGAGGGGTTTGGAGTGCAGGAGGGGGCTCAGGCCAAGGGGTTCAGAGTGCAGGAGGGGGCTCAGGGCTGGGGCAGGGTTGGGTGTGGAAGGGGGTGTGGGGTCTGGACTGGGGGGGTGGTCCGAGGGATTCAGAGTGTGGGGGTGTGAGGGCTCCGGCTCAGGGTGCAGGCTCTGGTGTGTGGTCAGGGATGAGGGGCTTGGAGTGCAGGAGGGGACTCCAGACTGGAGGGGTTTGGAGTGTGGGAGGGGGTGAGGGCTCTGGCTGGGGGCATGAGCTCTGGGGTGGGGCTGTGGTGAGGGCTTTGGAGTGCAGGAGGGCGCTTTGAGCTGGGATGAGGTTGGAGTGTGGCACTTACCTCAGGCAGCTCTCAGGAAGCAGCTGGCATGTCCCTCCAGCTCCGTGTGCTACCCTGCCCACAGGCACTGCCCCGCAGCTCCCATTGGCATGGTTCCCAGCCAATGGGAGCTGCAGAGCTGGCGCTAGGGCCGGGGACAGCACATGGAGCCCCTGTGGCCACCCCTCTGCCGAGGAGTTGAATGTGCTGGATGCTTCTGGGAGCTGGGTAGGGAGCCTGCACCCCACTGCGCTGCCAACTGGACTTTTCATGGCCTGGTCAGCAGTACTGACCGGAGTCACCAGGGTTCCTTTTCGACCAGGTATTCCAGTCGAAAACCAGACACCTGGCAACCCTATTTCCAGTTAGGCCTGGCCCACCTTCCAGGTGCACCCAGACTGGTGAATTGGCCTCTCAGGCCCATATTAACCACATCACTGCAGGTTATTCCATTATGGGGTTCCTTGCTCCTCAGTCTGAAGTATCTGGTGCTGCCCACTGTTCGAGATGGGATAACGGACTAGCTGGACCATGTATCTCACCCTGTCTGGCAATTTAATTTCTTTTGGCTTTTTGTTTTTAAATTTATTTATTGCTCTACCTCCTCGCTTCCCACCCCCCCGCCTTGCACTCATTTTTCCACTTCTCTTTTCGTTTCCTTTGTGGGGCCCTGCCATGTCCTTCACTTAGCTTGTTTCATACGTTTTCAAGGTCAATGACCCCTGCCTTGGCCATGCTATCAATAACAGATATACAGGTAAGGTGGGTGACCTTAAGATAGAGGTACAGGTTGCCGGGGCAACTGTCACTCTTGTGGGTGAGTTAAGCAATGGGCATCCTTAGAGACTTTCCTGTAAATATGTGTTTTATTTTTATTGGGCTGGAACAGAAAACACATTAAGGCCCCAGCCCAACACAATGTTTAGCTACCTGCTTCACCCCATTGAAATCAGTAGCATTTCTTACTTGCTTAAATACTTGGCTGGATTGGAACCTCCAAGGCCCCCGGAGGCTTTCTAGAATGAACAAAACATTATTTCCTCAAGTCACCGAACATGACAAAGCTAATCAGGACCCAATCTTGCTATGAGGCTAATCACAGTTGTAAGCATTCTGGGCTAGATTTTGAAAGGTATTAAGGTGCCTAACTCCCATGGGAGTTAACTCCTTATGTCTAATAAGGGTTGTTTGAAGGTTTGGGCCCATAGAAAGTGCTAATTAAGATCCCCGTCCCGGAATGACTTGTGCACCTATTTAACTTTAAAGACAGGAGCTGTCTCGCTGACTTCACTGGGATTACCCAGGTACTTAAACATAAGAACATAAGAATGACCCTACTGGGTCAGACCAAAGGTCCATCTAGCCCAGTATCCTGTCTTCTGACAGTGGCCAATGCCAAGTGCCCCAGAGAGAATGAACAGAACAGGTCATCACCAAGTGAGCCATCCCCTGTCGCCCAGGAACGGATCACTTGGTGATGACCTGTTCTGTTCATTTCCTCTGGAGCATGAGTTAAGCATGAGCATAAGTTTCCGGAAGATCAGGGCCCAAACCAATAAAAGACCTGATCTGAGCTCATCCAAGGGAATAGGGGTCTCGGCAACGGGCTTTGGATCAGCTCACTGTTGTCCATCACAGTCAAAGGACTAGGGTAACCAGACAGCAAGTGTGAAAAATCGAGACGGGGGTAATAGGAGCCTATATAAGAAAAAGACCCAAAAATTGGGACCATCCCTATAAAATCAGGACATCTGGTCACCCTACAAAGGACAGACTCCTGTTGACTTCTGTGAAGGGCTGGTTCCAGATTTCTCCCGCTCCAAATGGCGAATTAAAAAAAAAAAAAACTGATTGAGCTGCCGCCGAAGTGCTGCCGAAGGAGAAGAGGGGGAGTGAAGGGCCTACAGCCGAAGTGCTGCCGAAGAAGAAGAGGGGGAATGAAGGGCCTGCCGCCGAAGTGCTGCCGAAGAAGAGGGGGAGTGAAGGGCCCGTCGCCGAAGTGCTGCCAAGGAAGAAGAGGGAGACTGAAGGGCCTGCCACCAAAGTGCTGCCGAAGAAGAGGGGGAATGAAGAGCCCGTCGCCGAAGTGCTGCCGAAGAAGAGGGGGAGTGAAGGGCCCATCGCCGAAGTGCTGCCGAAGAAGAAGAGGGGGAGTGAAGGGCCTGCAGCCAAAGTGCTGCCGAAGAAGAAGAGGGGGAGTGAAGGGCCTGCCCCCGAAGTGCTGCTGAAGAAGAGGGGGAGTGAAATGCCCGTCGCTGAAGTGCTGCCGAAGAAGAAGAGAGGGAGTGAAGGGCCCGCCCCCGAAGTGCTGCAGAAGAAGAAGAGGGGGAGTGAAAGGCCTGCAGCCGAAGTGCTGCCGAAGAAGAGGGGGAGTGAAGGGCCTGCAGCCGAAGTGCTGCCGAAGAAGAAGAGGGGGAGTGAAGGGCCCGCCCCCGCAGTGCTGCAGAAGAAGAAGAGGGGGAGTGAAGGGCCTACAGCCGAAGTGCTGCCGAAGAAGAAGAGGGGGAATGAAGGGTCTGCCGCCGAAGTGCTGCCGAAGAAGAGGGGGAGTGAAGGACCTGTCGCCGAAGTGCTGCTGAAGAAGAAGAGGGGGAGTGAAGGGCCCGCCCCCGAAGTGCTGCAGAAGAAGAAGAGGGGGAGTGAAGGGCCCGTCGCCGAAGTGCTGCAGAAGAAGAAGAGGGGGAGTGAAGGGCCTGCCCCCGAAGTGCTGCCGAAGAAGAAGAGGGGGAGTGAAGGGCCTGCCCCTGAAGTGCTGCTGAAGAAGAGGGGGAGTGAAGGGCCCGTCGCCGAAGTGCTGCCGAAGAAGAAGAGGGGGAGTGAAGGGCCCGTCGCCGAAGTGCTGCTGAAGAAGAAGAGGGGGAGTGAAGGGCCCGTCGCCGAAGTGCTGCTGAAGAAGAAGGGGAGTGAAGGACACGCTGCCGAATTGCCACCAAAGAGCCGGATGTGCCGCCCCAATCACGGATGGACTGCTGCCCCTTTCTATTGGCCACCCCAGGCACTTGTTTTCTTCGCTGGTGCCTGGAGCCGGCCCTGCTTCTGTGGGACGTAGATCTGAGCCGAAGAGCCGAGGTCCAGCTTTCGTTATGCACTAGCAGGAAGCGTTGCTTTTCCAAGGGGTGTCAGGTAGCTTAGGGCTTGAGTTTAGGTTTTTGTGATTTATTAAAGAAAAACTGAAAGCAGCTTGTATAAACCAAACCAAAAGCCCTCCTGCAGTGGCTGACCCCAAAGGCCAGGGTTCAGTAAGGTGTTTTAGGCAGGTGCTTACCTCTGAGCATGTGCTGCAATGCTGTGTGACATGGGGCTGCCTCTTGAGGAGCCTGGGGCCAGCCCGCCCTGTTCAGAGGTAGAAAGCCCTGTTAAGAATAGGTTGGGGACTGGTGGTTTGCAAGGGGTCGAGTGCTAAGCGCCGGATTCCTATAAAGGCTGAAAGCTCAAGGGAGGGGAAGAGCTGTTAAGATCCACGGAAGCTCTGGCAAGGAAGCCCCGGGGCAGGAGAATTGTTTAGCTGTTGGATTGACGTTGAACTGTTTTATTTTGGAGTTTGGCTGAAAACTGTTGGGGTATTAAAGAAGTGGCCTGGACAGACTGGTTCTTTGCTGGGCTGAGAGGACAGCACGGCAGGGGACCAAACACGACAGCTTGTGGCAGGTCACAAGGATCAGAAGTGAAACTGGCTAGAGATCATCACAGACTAAACAAGTTAAGGTTTGTAATTCACTTTGATCTATATAGGGGTAAAGTACTGTTAGGCTTATTACTGCAGATCAGCCTGCACCCTGAATGCATACGTACTGTAAACCAGAGTAATGGTGAAAAGTAACTAGGGCTTTAAAATCTATTTGCTTTTAGTAAACTAAGGTTCGTAGTAATACACTGTAATAACAGTTAACAGGAGACACTAAAATCAGACTTCTGTGTCAAAATATCTTGCCTTCCGCTGTTACCAGTCCTGCAAAAGGCCCTGATCCTGTAGCTGGGCTTGATAGAATAAACTCCTGTAGAAGTGTGAAGTTCAAGTGACTGAATTGTGGCTCTGCATGAGCACAGGGGCCCATGCTAGTGGATCTCATGGAGGATAAAGGCTTATAATAATTGATAAATATTAGAGAAAAAAAATCTATCCTTCCTTTTTTTAACTATTTACTTTGCGCATGTGACAGGCCATCAATGTTTGTCTGGTTCCCGGCCCTTTCAGCAGGCGTAGACCTTTCTGGGAAGCATTAAGTGTATACTGCTGGCTCACAATTGCAGATAGCTCAATTTCCCCACTTGGTTATAAAGGAGATGGGGAATAGCTCTTTAGAAGGAGAGGATCTAGGATGTGAGCTGAGTGGTCCTTGAGGAGGACCCCTGGAAGCAGCTAAACCTTGGGATGGATTTTGTGTTCCTTCCTTTGGAGCCTGTGTACACCCAGGGAAAGGTGCAGGATTACCCTGAACTCATTAAAAAAGCCAAAAACCCAACTGATAAATTTTCAAGCCGATGGTCTCATCTTAAGACACGTGATGCACATGACTGGCCTTAAGGGACAGAACTGCCCTTTCTGAGATATAGCTGATATGAAAGGTTAGAAACCAGGATGGAGAAGCTGAGAGTTCTCAAAGGTCATACTCCCCTCACCTCAGACTCCATGAATGCAAAGGTGTGAGCCATTCCAGAGCATCTTTGGGGAACCCAGTAACATCCCCCTCTCAGTCCCTCTCTGTGGTGCATCAGGAAAACAACACTGTAAACAGCTGTTCACAAATCATGAGTTGGACCATTGCCCTCCACCCCTCTAAAATGAGATTGGCTTAAAAATCATGAGCCTAAAAACTTTTGAGTTCTCTCTATTTGCCTCCTGGTTCACATTTCCAAGCCTTTCTCTGTAATCATGAGAGGGAGACATTTCAGACTCTAAAAGAAACCCCAGAAACCTCAGCTCACTGTCCGACTCCAGGAACTGGGGCTTTAAGAAAAACCCTAATTGTGGGAGATTTGGGATAGACTGAAAAGAGCTTGCAATACTGGGAAGGGATCTGAGATAATCCATTACGGTGGGCTAGGAATAGTGATTGCTTGTCAGCAACATTTAATGAGGTTTAACAACTGTGGAACAGACACTCATTTAGGAGCACCACCCAGTTGTTAAGCCTCTTTGGATGAGGCCTAATATTCACCCAGTAACAACTGCTGTAAAGGCTGGTAAGGAGAGAGAAAGCGGTTCCATGGTGCACATTAGGGATGGTCAAACCTCTTGTGCTTTGAGGTTGTGGGAATGAGGCGCTTGCAAAATGACTTAGACTCCATGTTGCTTTGTCCATGTTATGTACACCAGATAGGCCTGATCCCACTTACCCCGGTGCAGGTGAGATCAGCTCAGGCTCTGTGCATTGTTACTGGCGGCAGAAGAACAAGCCAAAAAGCTGGGCTGACACAACTGGAGGATCAGATTGTGCCCTCTGGATCGGCCTTGGCAGGGTTCCCTGTGGTCCCCTTCCCAGGCGTAAAGAGTGTGGGGGATCCTGGAATTTGCATAGAAGGTGACATTTGCTCCTGCACGGAGGGCTTGCATAAAACCCAATGCACCACTCAAAGTCCTTAAAATAGGAGGTTTTAAGTGCTTCATGATGGTGAATTTCAATGGGCGCTGGGGTGGGCAGATGGGAGGAGTGAGAGCTGGGATTGAAGAGGTTGGAGCATCTGAGGAAGGTGATGCAAGGTAGTCACTTACAGCTCCCTGATTCTCAGGGCAGACATGCACCATCTTCAGCCCGGGCATAGGCTAGAAAAGCCTGGCTACTACTCTAACTTACCCCAATTGGCAGTGGTCCCTTAGGGACTGTACACCAGGTGGGTATAACTGGAGCACAGCACATTCTCACTGGGTCTCTCCTCAGACCTCCCTACCCTTGGCACTGAGTGCGTATACAGGGAGGTGTAGCCCAGAAGTATGATATGCTGGCTTTGCGCCAGCTCAGAGCTCTCTGCACTGGGGGAATTCTTAGCTATGCAGATCTGGCTGATTGCTGCTGGAAAAGAACAGAGAACCTTTCCCCCATCAATACCTGTCTATGAATATTTGAATAGTGGAAACACCCTGGAGGGAGCAATTGTTCACGGGTGTGAGCAGGCGTCACGGGGTGAAAATAAGCAAACAGACATAGGATGAAGATCAGGGAGAAAATTCCTAACAGTGAACATAAGAGCTGCCGTACTGGGTCAGACCAAAGGTCCATTCCACCCAGTATCCTGTCTGCTGACAGTGGCCAATACCAGGTGCCCCAGAGGGAGTGAACTTAACAGGTAATGATCAAGTGATCTCTCTCCTGCCCTCCACCACCACCCTCTGACAAACAGAGAGTAGGGACACCATTCCTTACCCATCCTGGCTAATAGCCATTAAGCTCCATTAGATTGTGAAATAAAGACTAATAACTTTAAAATAATTCCTCATTTGGCACGTATGGGCTCATTGACACCTCAAACACAGCATGAGGTAGATAACTAATCTCTATTTTCCAGCTAGGGAAACTGAGGAAGGGAAGTGTGAGTGATATGCCTCAGAGGGAATCTGTGTCAGGGCAGGAGCTGGCAGCTCAGGGCTTCTTGGGGTAACTAGCCCTCTCCACCCCTCACTAGATTGCACCGCTAAAGTCATTGCAAACTGGAACTTAATACTAAATATACTGTAGGAAATCATACCGGATTGGCAACAGGGGATGAACGACGTGACCTCATAGGTATTTCCCTTTGCTCTGACTTTTATGACTCAACCCCCCCGCTACATTGAGCTTTAGTCATTGAATCAGTGAGGTTTGGTTCAGGCTGTCAGAGCTCTGGCTGAGTGGCCACTGGTAAGAGCTGAGTGGTTGGCACTTTGGTTTCTGCCAGGAAATGCCTTCAGAAAGAGAAAATGTTTTGGGGGAGCTCGATGAAAAATAAACCAAGGGGAAAGGAACGAAACAGGAAGAGAAAATAACAGGATGGCAGTTCAAGATAATGTTTAAAAATGGTAGATCAGCTCAAGTTTCATGCAGTAAAATGGAGCAAGTCAAGGGTTCATTTAGTAAAAGAGGCAAGATGGAAATCAAAAATCGCTTCGATCCTGCAACTGGCTCTGCACTGGCTGAGTCAGGAGCCTAAGAACTGACTCACGAGTCACAGAGAGGGAAAACTTGAAGTCACCCTGGTCATTCCCTGTGATCTAATGGGGTTCCTATAGGCTGTGAAGCAGCTGCTGTTGTTGTGTAAGGATCTGGTGGCAGAGATCAAATATCACCCCGCATTTTGGAAGGCGAAGTCTGGCCTTCAAGGGGCTGGTGGGACAATGGCTTATCCTCTTCGGGGCAGACCTCTAAACAGAGATCACAAATAATTGAAAAGAGCTGCTGTTCCATCCAGTGGAGGGCTGGAGGCTATGTGCTCTGTGAAGTAGGAAGTGAGACCAAAGGGGTGGGTGGGGAAGATTCTAGGCAGAAGCTTGAAGTAGACTGGGAACAGGGTCGCTTCCCAGATAGGACTGTTTCCTTTTTTCTAATAAAGTTCCTTGTTCAGTGTTAGAAGAAAGTGACTGTGATTCTTCACCCTTGTCATATGACAGGCGGAAGTATGTATATACACACACACACACACTAGCTAGCACATTACAAATAATTGAATTCACCACTGGTGAGTCGACCAAGTTCCATGCCGTTGTCTCAGTCATTCTCCACAGAGCCTTCTAGCTCCAGTCCATTATTCCAGTGATAAAGTATTGGCTACTTATTCTTTTAATTCCTTAGCAGAACTATTCACGGGTTTAGATGTGGTTGTAAGGGTGTACGTTTTTTTCTTAAAATGCTCTTTCTTGAAATGTGGAGTGGTTGTTTGCTCCGTCTATTTGTTTCAGGCAGACTGTTGCACGCCCACTGAAATTCTGCAAAACACTATCAATTAAAAGGCTTTAAAAAATGACTGTTGGTTGTTTTAACTGCTGGTGACACCTCTATTAACGCCCTGTCATAGGTCTATGCAGCGGTGCCCTCTGCTGGGTGGAATGTCAGACCTGCTCAGATGAGTGTCTGATAGATGCTGAGCCAGGAACAGGAAGACCTGCATTTCACTTTGGACTGTGACTTCCTAGGGCAGTGATACTTAGAAAAACCTGGCTAGCCACAGGTCTGTTTCAGAATAGCACCATTCATGCTCTCTGTATGTGTGGTGCATACAATGCACCCTAACTGTATTCATCAGTGGTTAGACTCACCAAATATAATGTTGTGATACTGTTATGTGCTATATTGAAATCATTATATACTTCCTTTTTTAATACAGGAAAGGGATCCAATATATGGCTTAGATCAGCAAGTGATCATGAGAACAATGCAAATCCACCACCTAAGCATTCAGCAGAGTGTTCAGTCAGGAAAGACATTAGTTTGGGCAAAGTTGTAGACACCTTCCTTGCATGTGCTTTTCATCTGCCTCCCGAAAGAAGGAATCTTGTTGTCAGCCCCTGTTTTGCAACTCCTGAAAATGCCCTGTGTTGTCTCATTCATAAAAGAATCACATGCACTCTGGACTTCAAAGTGAATCAGCTTCATTTCCTTACTCAGCTTCAAGAGCGAGATCTTAAGGCCACTCCACCTTTCCAAGCGTTCTTGCTATTTGCACTGACTGGCCCTGTAGATTATCGTTCCTCTCCACTATTGGAATCTCTCTCAAACACACAAGCCTGTTGCCTTATTCTTGCTCCTATTTGGGATGAAGATGGAGGATGATTTTTAAAGCATCTTGCCCATCGGTTGAAGGATTTGTGCCAACCCCTCCAAAGACACATTTGCAACCCCACTTGAAGTTTTTTAAAATGTCAGCTATTTTGTGCAGATCTCACTCATTTAAATGGTGAGAGGTCAGCAGCACTGTGGAAGCAGAGGCTCATGCAGTACAGCGGTTTGAGTATTGGCCTGCTAAACCCAGGGTTATAAGTGCAATCCTTGAGGGGGCCATTTAGGGATCTGGGGATTGGTCCTGCTTTAAGTAGGAGGTTGGACTAGATGAGGTCCCTTTCAATCTGGATATTCTATTCTATGGGTGCCACCAGCACTGGCTTTCCTTAAGAAATGGCTCTCTGCTGGGGCCCAGGAGATGAAACCGCTGCCTGGTTCTCAGGGCTGGCGCAACCCATTAGGTGACCTAGGGAACTAACATTTGGGGGGCGGTGGCTGGATCTTCAGCTGCTCTTCACCACAGAGAGCAAAAAATATTTCCAAAGTGTTCCATGACACTTTGGAAATATTTTTTGCTCTCTGTGGTGTCTCCAGCTAGGTGAAATGCCATCTGAACTAGATCTTCTCTGAAATACACTGGAAAACCAGCCGAGATCTGCAAAGCAGGGCTGGTGTTAGGAAAAGCTCAAAACCTGGAAGGTGTGTGTGTATAGATTCCCAGGTGGAAATGACAAATGGGTGCATAATCAATAGGAAGGGAGAGTGAGCCCAACTAGCTCCTGAATGTGCCAGGGGGACTGGCTCGGGCTTGAAGTGCCCCTGAAGACTTTCCCCACTTCTACCTCTGAGTGGATGAGGTTCTGACCTAGCCTGTCCACAAAGTATCCAGGGGCATGGAGGTTGCACAAACACAGCCATCCCAGAACTCATGAATTAGATGCAAGCTTTGTGATTTTGGACGTTTTGTCATGTATGAGTGTAATCTACTGGTCAGAGTCAGAGTGTTAGTGTCTGGCTCTGTGCTCAATCCCAAGAGATAGGTCTGTTTCAGCTCTTAGCTTGACAGCTTGGGTCTTTTACTCAAGTTGTAGACACCCATGCCTTCAACTCTGGAGGTCTGTGTGGGTCAATCACAGTTAAGATGGCAGCATGTCACATGGGGATTTGTCCAGGGTTTGAACTGCTGGGGACAAGCTTCCTTCATCCAGAGGAGGTATGTAATCTTGGCCAGTATATTACATGTCCTCATCTGTGTCTGATCCACAGACGATATGGGTCATATGCAGCTGATATGGCATACTGGTATCTTTTCCATATTGCCTTTTTATTCTCCAGTATTTAACCTTTCATTGTACTAAAAAGTATCTAGCTGCTGAAAGAGCCTTGAAAACACGAGCTGAGTGTAACTGACACAGAGACATCTGCCGGTGTTTCAAGAACCTGAAACAATAACTGAGAAGCGTGACCTGCACCCTTCATCTCAGTTCCAACTCGGATATGTGATGCTGACCCTTAAGAGATTAACTATTTCACTGCTCATCCAAGCATGTAAAGAAGGAGAATTGAGGATTATAGTCTGAAAATCTATACAAGAGCATGCATAATCATAGCCTGAACATCTGCATTATCTACTGGAGGTCATATATTGTGGGTAGAGCTTATTTTGTGGGTAGAGCTTGGATATGCCCCCCCCCCCCGGTCTTTAGCTCAAGCTATAGAGATGTGTGTTTTCAGCTCTGGAGGTCCCTGGTTCAGTCCTTGGTATGTTATCCAAAGTGGTGGCCATCATGTGATCCCTCCAAAAAGCTGTAAATGGAGGCAAGGCTTGGTTGCTGTGGTCAATGCTATGCCGATGCTGCTTGCTCCTTAAGAGTCCTCTTCTTGAGCCCCTGTGGAGGCAGGATTTGGCAGGCCGTTAGTATGTGCTGTTTGCATGGAAATGCTTCCCTCTAGGCTCACGCTCCGCCAGCTCCCTTTTCAAAGCACCTGTCTTCATGGTAACATCCCCGAGGGACACTTCAGAGAAGAACTAAAGTCAAGGGTAAACAGTGCAGGCTTGGGGGTCCGGATTTGCCCAGGGAGAGTGGCTGAGGCATGACAGGCACAGGAAAAGGACAGAGTGGAATCCCCTTGCTAGTAGCTGTGCATGGAGCCCCTCACTCAGCTGTGAATCAACCAACTGAAACATACATGCTCCCCGGGCATGGGAGAAGAAGCAAAACTTTTCTTATGGGAGTTCAATTCAGAAATCTCATGACAAATAAATCTCAGGGTTTGGAAGTTTTGTCTGTCTTCTGTTTTTCAGGTTAACTGCAAACCACAGTCTGGACATGAAGGGGCTGGTTAAACGGCTCAGCACTACTGGATATGAGGTGGGCATTAGCTGGCACAGCAAGTATTTAATGTAGATCTATACAATTTCCTAGAACGTTTCCCACTCCTTTACTATATAGCAGTTTGTGCACATACACAGATCCTTGTGTGCATTCTCTCTCATATACACTCATAAACATAAATTCATCAGTGGTAAAGTTTTCAGATGACACAAAAATTGGGGAAGCAGTAAATAATGAAGAGGCTAGGTCTGATCTGTATCACTTGATAAACTGGGCGAAAGGAAACAACATGTCTTTTAAACCAGCTAAATGTAAAGGCATACCTCTAGGCACAAGGAATGCAGGCCACACTTACAGGGTTGGGGGACTCTATCCTGGGAAACAGTGGCTCTGAAAAAGATTTGGGGGTCAAGGTGGATAATCAGTGGAACATGAGTTCCCAGTGTAACTCTGTAGCCAAAAGAGCTAATGCGATCCTGGGATGCACATACAGGAGACTCTCGAGTAGGAGTAGAGAGGTTACTTTACCTCTGTATTTGGCACTGGAGTGACGGCTGCTGGAATATTGTGTCCAGTGCTGGTGCTCACAATTCAAGAAGGAGGTTGATATATTGGAGAGGGTTCAGAGAAGACCTGCAGAATGATTAAAGGTTTAGAAAACATGCTTTACAGTGATAGACTCCAAGAGCTCAATCTAGTTAGCATAACAAAGAGAAGATTAAGAGGTGACTTGATTATAGTCTAATAGTATCTACAAGGGGAACAAATATTTAACAATGGGCTCTTCAATCTAGCAGAGAAAGATATAACACGATGACATGCATCTGACAAAGTGGGTATTCACCCACGAAAGCTCATGCTCCAAAACGTCTGTTAGTCTATAAGGTGCCACAGGACTCTTTGCTGCTTTTACAGATCCAGACTAACACGGCTACCCCTCTGATACTTAACACGATCCAGTAGCTGAAAGCTGAAGACAGACCAATTCACACTGGAAATAATGTGTACATTTTAAACAATGAAAGTAATGAACCATTGGCACAATTGACCTCGGGTTGTGATAGATTCTTAAATCAAGCTTGGATGTTTTTCTAAATGATCTACTCTAGGAATTATTTTGGGGAAGTTCTCTGGCCTGTGTAATACAAGAAGACAGACTAGATGATCACAATGGTCCCTTTTGGCTTTGTACTCTGTGAATCTATATAGGATCAAGATTCTAGTCTGGTTAAATGGGTCTAGTTGCCCGAAAAAGTTGGGAATGACAGAAAGATTTTTCTATTTAGGTCTCAAGGAATTTCTTTTTAATTGACATGTTGACAATTTTATGATTATTTTATTTTGATAGTTTTTATATCATATGCACCTGGAGGTTGCAAGAGGTGCATTTTACACATGGAAAAATAAACCCACTGAAGTATAACCTCCATGTCCCTGGACCTTATACTTCTTACTACACCAAAACATTCATTCACATACACGTGTTCATTCTTTGCCTCTCATTCACACTCATCCACTACACACTCCTAGTCATTCATGTTTATTCACATATGCACGTTTCCTCTGACTCTCACTTATTCACACACACTCTATACACTCGCATGTCCACAAACTCACATACCGCATTCATTCAGGCACGACAGACACACAAGCACAGTGCAGCTCCTGCACAAGTTCCACATGCTCAGTCATGCATGCATTCAAGCCCCGTCACACTTTCACACGTCTCGCTCCTGCAGTCACAATCAAGCATACATGCACACTCCACACTCTCCTGCGCACAATCACGCTCATGCAGCTGATTCTCATGCTCATGCACACAATCGCAGCCATGAGCTTCATTCTCACGCTCGTGTGCACAATCACGCTCACACAGCTGATTCTCACACTCATGCACAGGCTCTCTCTTCTTACACACACACGCACTCCGTGCCTCGATCGCTAGAGCTGCCTGCCTCTTTCCCCGTGAGTTCCAGCCTGCCCTGTTGCAGCTGCTCCTGCCCCCCCCGCTTCCCATGTGCCGGCCTCTGCTGAGGGCGGAGCCTGAGTTCCTAACCACGCCCCCTCCTCAGTCGTCCCCGCCCCTCCCCGCAGAGCCCTCACGGCGTGTGGGCGTGGCCTGTGGGAGCGGCCCCGCCCCGCTCCCGGCTGGGCGCTCGCTGCCTCCCGGGCTATAAGAAGGCGGCTCGGCAGCCGGAGTCTCATCGGGCTCTGCGGGGAAACGAGATGATCAGCCCTAGTGCTGCAGCAAAATGCTGGATGGACACCTCCTTCTGGGATGGCTCTCCTCCTGCGCGCTCCTAGTGCTGCTGGGCGGCGCCCCCGGACCCTCCGCCGCCTACTTCGGGTAGGTCCACCGGGCGCCCCGGTCCCGAAGCGGCGCCCCTTCGTCCCCCAAGGCGGCCCCCAGCACCCCACCTCAGTGTGTCCTGCACCCCCCTTCCCCAAGGCAGCTCCCCCTGCAGCTTCCCCCTTCCCCTAAGGCAGTTTCATCCGGCACCCACCTCAGTGCGCCCTGCACCCCCCTTCCCGCAAGGCAGCTCCCCTTTCCCCCAAGGCAGCTTCATCTGGCACCCCACCTCAGCGCGCGCCCTGCACCCCCCTTCCCGCAAGACAGCTCCCCCTACCCCCCCATGTAGCTCCCCTTTCCCCCAAGGCAGCTTCATCCAGCACCCACCTCAGTGCGCCCTGCACCCCCCTTACCCCCAAGGCAGCTCCCCCTGCAGCTTCCCCCCTTCTCCCAAGGCAGCTTCATCCGACACCCCACCTCAGCGCGCCCTGCACCCCCCTTCCCCCAAGGCAGCTCCCCCTGCAGCTTCCCCCCTTCTCCCAAGGCAGCTTCATCCAGCACCCCACCTCAGCGCGCCCTGCACCCCCCTTCCCTCCAAGGCAGCTTCATCCAGCACCCCACCTCAGCGCGCCCTGCACCCCCCTTACCCCCAAGGCAGCTCCCCCTGCAGCTTCCCCCCTTCTCCCAAGGCAGCTTCATCCGGCACCCCACCTCAGCGCGCCCTGCACCCCCCTTACCCCCAAGGCAGCTCCCCCTGCAGCTTCCCCCCTTCTCCCAAGGCAGCTTCATCCGGCACCCCACCTCAGCGCGCCCTGCACCTCCTTCTCCCAACGCAGCTTCATCCGGCACCGCACCTCAGTGCGCCCTGCACCCCCCTTCCCTCCAAGGCAGCTCCCTCTGCAGCTTCCCCCCCTTGCCCCAAGGCAGCTTCATCCAGCACCCCACCTCAGCGCGCGCCCTGCACCCCCCTTCCCTCCAAGGCAGCTTCATCCAGCACCCCACCTCAGCGCGCCCTGCACCCCCACTTCCCCCAAGGTAGCTCCCCTGCACCCCTATGTAGTTTCCCCCACTTCACCCAAGGCAGCTTCATCCGGCACCCCCATATAGCTTCCCCCAGGCAGCTCCCCCTGCACCCCCGCTTCTCCCCAGGCAGCTTCACCTGGTACCCCAAGGCAGCTTCCCCTGCACCCTCATGTCCCCCATCGCAGTCCGCTCCCAAAGCATCTCCCCCTGCACCTTCACCTCAGAGAGCCCAGCACCCCCGCGCCCTTCCCCCCCAGGCTGCACCCAGTCACCCCTCCCCGCACCTCTCGGTGCCCCTGGCGCTCGCAGCCCTGCGCGTCTCGCACATAGCCCGAGTGCGCCGTGAACTCCCCTCGCTGCACCTTCCCCCCTCCCGCTCAGCGGCGCCCCGGGACCCTCCCGTCTCCTCCTTCGGGCCGGTGAGCTGGGGCACCTCCCTCCGTGGTTGAGTCCCCCACACCCTCTGCGCCCTGCAGCTGGCCCCTGTACCAGGCTGGGGGCGCGCTGCCCCGGGCGTGCTGGGGCTGTCTGCGAAGTGCTTGGCTTGTGCTGCGCACACGGGGGTAGCCCCCATCTCTGTCCCTCAATGGCGAGGATGCTCCTTCTCTGGCCCGATGCAAGGACGGTGTCAGTGCCCCCCCCCTCTTCCTGACTGCCTGGGGTGGGTCGAGGCTAGCGATCTAGCCCACATCTGGGCTCCCCCCGCCGAGATGCTGAGGCCCTTGGGAGCCAGTTCTCCTAACACTTTACTGTGGTTGACCCACTCTGTGAGTTCTTGGAACTGAGCTCAGCTGGCGGGTGCGAGCCAGGGGCCAGCCCTGGGAGCCGGCGGAGTGTGGCTGCGTGATCAGTCCGCACAGAGCAGCGGAGAGAGAAATAGGGGTGCGTGGAAGGGGCCCACATCAGACCTCGTCTCCTCCCCCCCCCGCAATGTAGTGTTGGCTGCTTCCAAACTCAGTTGCTGGTGGAGTCACTCGGCCCCAGTAGCCTTGCTTGTTGTCAAGCCTCTGGAAACCGGGCGCAGGACGTTGCTTCTCCTCTTGAATTCCACGTTGTCATTAATCACTGGGAGCCTAGAAGCTGCAGGTTGTTGCTTGGGAGCTGTTTGTTTGTGTTCTAAGTGGGATTTCACCCCCCCTCCCCACATAAACACTCCCTGTTTCTTATAGTAATTGCACCTCTGTATTCATGGCTCTCGTATTTGGCGTCTGCTTTGAATCTCTCCCTGCAGCCTGGGCAGGCTGACTGAGATCATTTTAACTGGGGTTTATTTAAAAAAAAAATTGTGCTGATTCTGGAGTCTTATTTTGTCTTTCCTGTAATGTTTAGCGGTGGGGAACAGTGTAGCCTCCAAGCTGATATTTTTCTTATGTTTGTGGTCCACCCTCCCCCACCCTCTCTTTCTGCATACAGTGCAACTTAAGGGCACATTATACAATGGCAAAAGGCACGTTTGTATGTCTGTCCTAGGGATCCTGCTGTTCCTGTCTCCATAGCTATTCTGTGTAGGGGCCATGTATCTTTGAAATCAGGTTATTCTATTTTCACAAACAAAACGTGACTTAAGAAAATTGGCAGTAGTCGGGGAAAACCGAATGTCTGTCTGTGTGAGAGGGAGAGATTGCTTTGGAATCTGGAGGATGGTAAAGGGATTTGCACACTCTGCTAGGTGTGGTTTTGTAGGTCAGTTGTCTAAACTTGCAGTACATCATGGGAAGCCTCCTTAAGGGATAAATTCTCTTCTGTTCTCCCCTCGCCCCCAAGAAACCATAGCTCTCCCCCACCAGATTAATGACCATAAAACACACTTGCAAAATCCAGATGTTGACAAACTGTTTTATAGAAAAATAACTCAAATCCTCGATTTGCTCCCCCCCTTCCCCCCCGGGCTCACTCTTCTATTGAAAGTGTCAGATCATTCCTATTATGCACGTCCTATAACTGTCCTGTTTGGACAGGAAATCAAAACACCAAGAACAAGTATTCTCTCCCCCCCTCCCAATCTCAGGGCTCTCTAGTCTCACAGTGTGCATGTGGGCTTTTAATGTAGCTTTTGAATTGGTATAGTGTTCTGGTTTAAACACACCACAGTTGCCTGGTTCAATTCTGGCTCTAGTTTCTTAGCTTTCTCTCTTAAAGGAAATGTATTGACAACTCTTCTCTCTTTAGCACATAAGGATCAGTAAGCTTTGCAGTGCTAGCAAGACCCGTTCTAGTCTGCAGGTAAAGGGAAAATGAGACAAGAATCATGGGGTTTTGGTTTGATGTTCATAGAATATCAGGGTTGGAAGGGACCTTAAGAGATCATCTAGTCCAACCCCCTACTCAAAGCAGGACCAATCCCCAATTAAATCATCCAACAGATTTTTGCCCCATATCCACCCCTGAAGGATTGAACTCACAACCCTGGGTTTAGCAGGCCAGTGTTCAAACCACTGAGCTACCCCTCCCCAGTTTACAATTTCTTGCATGCAACTTAGTTTGCTTAATGCTTACAAGGCACAAGACTGGTTCCTGTTTGGCAGCCAGCGCATGGCTCTTCTGGCTGTGCTTTCTTCACTGCTCTCCCGGAATACACCTTTTCCTTGGCTACATTGCGCCCCTTGGACCAAGACTCTTGGTCCTCTCTCTTGCAGTGTGGATTTGGTGTGCTGCTAGCCTGGGTCCACTCACGACTTGCCTGCATCTTGTCACCTGTTACGTCTTCCCCAAGTCTGAAGACGGTGCTTTACCTACAGTTTCACAGTTGCACCAGCAGAGGGTTCCGTCAACCCATTAATGAAGCCTGTGGAGTGGCTGGAGGGGACGTGCAGGTGTATCCTGTTCTCAAAGAAAATATTCTATTTTCATGGGAAAGTTTGCTTTTTTTGTGTGGGAGTTCTTTTTTGTCCTTCTCTGGGAGGATCCATTCTCTCAATATTCTGAATTGGAGTCTAAAGCTAAACATATGAAAGGAGGAAAGTGCATTTTTCCCCTCGTCTAACTTGGTTTCTTCTCCTGCTTTACCTCTGCATCCTACTGAAGACCTGGCTTTCCCTTTTATCAATGGACCTATCTATAATTGCTGCTGGCTTTGCTTCCCGTATCAGTCACTGGGCTAAAACCTCATAGTGGCAAGATCAGCTGATCTTGGTATATTTGAGTTCAGACACTGAAGCAGTCTGGGCAGTTTGTTTTCCATGCTCTGTTAATCGTGGTGTAGTTCCACTCCCAGTGGCTGGGGGGAGCATTGTGGGGTTATTTCTTGTCTTTTTCAAAGAAGCTGTTTGAAATGAGATCAGCTTGTAATGGATAGAGGGAACAGGGTGGAGTGGGATCGGGAGAGCCAGTCCAGTAAACGAACTTGAAATCTAATAGCGAATCTAGGTTCAGTCTCTGAGATTTGTATACTCCAGCACCTTGAGCCACACAATCCATTAGTAAACCGCTCACTGGGGAGCTGAGGTGTCTTCTTCCAGTAAGACATGTCTATTGTCTTGCTCTGTGGTCTGGCAAACTTCTCAAAACACTGCAGCTTGCATGCTCCCTTCCCAAACCCATGCTGTTTAGCTCTTCTCTCCTGGGCTAGCTTCGTGAGAGAAGACCTCTCGTTTTGTGAGGGTTTTGTGGTAAGGTTCCTGCAGTCCTGTGAGCGCACAGAAGTTTGTGCCTTCTGCAAACTACTTTGTGCATCATCTAAAATAGCAGACGACACTAAGCATTTGCATTCTGGCTCTACTCTCTGTTGGATGGGGATTGTTCTGAGATCTGTTTAAACCACGCAGTGCCAATGCTGTAGTGGAACAAGTAGTCTATTGCAGCTGTCGAGAGTAGCCTTTCCTAAAGCCAGCTACCAATGGTCAGTTTAGATTATAGGCACTTCAAAACTAATAACCTGGGTCAAGAGAGAGGTGTGGTGTCCACTGTGTCCGACTTAATTCCAGATTCCCTTCTTGGTCTCAGGAAATTCTTGCATTGCTGAGCAGAGGGGCTGTTTGTGTTGCTACTTGAATTCTCCAGACTTGGGCTTGATTATGCTTAAGCATCTTGGGAGGCTGGGGGAGAATGCCAGCTCTTCCATCATGCTAGGTGAGCATCCGAGGTCCTGGGGATTTTGCTGTGCAAAATGAAGTTTGCTTACGTAAATTAAGCATCTTTTCTGTTTTTTGATTAGAGCCCTGCAAATGATTAGCATCTGCTGCTAATCTCTTCATTGTTCTTTAAGAGGTCTAAAGCAGAGATCATGCTCACTGAGGCATCTTACACACAGAAGAATATTCAATAACTGGGTTCATGGTCCTTGTTATCCACAACAATGCCTGTTTTACAGAGTGTGCGTGGAAGGTGTACTTGGGTGCACTGCGCTCTTTTTTGTGGGCACCCCTGCTGTTGAGAAAGAAAGCACTTCCTGGTTTACAAGCCAGAGCCTGGGTGAAAAGACACCCAGCAGGGCTATAGGTGGGTCTTACAAACATCCATGTGATTTTTTTTTTTCTTTTCCTTTTCCCCTGCTAGGCAGCATGGGCTGTGCTGATTCCCCTTGGCCCAAGTCAGAAAGTTGATCAGCTCCCTTGCAAAGGTCTCCTGTGAGACTCTTCACTTGGGTATGAGACTAAAGTGAAAACTGCACTAAGGCCCTAATCTCCAGGGGAACTTCTGTAGGTCAAATACTGCTCCTAGATCTAGATCTGTACTGGATTAACCAATGTATACCCTCTTTCAGCGTACCTGGGATTTACACCAGTGTAGCAGAGCAGAATCTGCCTCATCCTGTCAACAGCAGCTGCTTTTAAAGCACCAAGGAGTCTAGTGCGAATCTAGCTTGGCCTTCAGCACCCACCCCTAAGTGGCAATACTCCTCTTTTGGCTGTTAAAACAGACTTCGCTTCTCTGTGGAGCCTTTCCTAGGAGCCTTGAACATCTCCATAGTGACTCTTTTAAGTCTCCATGCAAAGAGGGCTGAACTGCAGGCGGCCGTGTTAAACAGATGTCACGCTGGAGCTCCAAACTTGGCTACTCTGTTCTGCAGTCCGAAAAGGAATTGAGACAGCTGTGGATGGTGCCTTCTCTCCCCCCCTCCCCCAAATTCCACCCAAACAATTAATTAATTCAGGGAAAGAATTCAGTGTTTCCAAATGGGTGGCCTTCCCAGTAATTAGCACCACTGGGACAGGAATTGTTCATGGTTACATGTTAATGAGATTGTGTCAGCATTCAGTAACACTGGTGTCTGCCCACCTGCAAAGGAGAGACTGCAGAAGTAGCAGGCTGGTCTACCGAGGATGAGTGTCCCTCTAGAATGCAGTAGATTGATGGTGGGAACACAATACAGGGAGCTCCCTAATTTTCTTCTCTGGATCCATGAGACCAATCCATTGAATGTAGAGTAGTTGAACAGTGATGGCATGGGGGGAGGGGAAGAAAGGAGAGAAGAAAAATATAGCCTGTCTTTTCCTTATCTTAGTTCATCGCAGTTTCTTGCTTTGTGTACATGCTGTAGAAGAATCCTAATGGCTAGAATTGCCACAACAGTGTTTGTAGTCCTCTTGTTAGACAGTGCTCTGTCCATGAAACTCAAAGCGCTTTACAAAGACAGGTCAACATTATCATGTAACAGAAGAAAAAGGCATAAGCTGTTGATTTGCCTGAAATCAGACAGATCTTTAGAAGATTGGAACTTGGATCTTGTGACTCTTGTCCCTTTAATCCCAAATCTCTTCCACTTGTGGGAGGAAAAGCAGGTGTTTGTCAACTGCTGTGCTCAGTGTGAGATTAGATTGGAAGTGACAGATCACAAACCTTGTTTGGGCACCACACCACCACCACTCCGAGAACAAGTCTGAACTGAGACACTAGAGATGGAAAGAATATATGGTGGTGGCCCAAGGAAGCCTAACATTTATTCCAAGCGTACAAAACTGTCTTTAAACAGAATACTCTACTCTATGCTGATAAGGACTTGGCTGGAGTGTTGTGTCCAGTTCTGGGTGCCACATTTCAGGAAAGATGTGGACAAACTGGAGGAAATCCGGAGGAGGAGAACAAAAATGGTTAAAGGTCTAGAAAAACATGACCTAGAAAGATCTCAGTCTTTCAAGATTGGAAACAATGGGTTTTTAGCTTAGAGCAGAGAAGACTGAGGGGGGACATGCTAGTGCTTTTCAAGTACATAAAAGGCTGCTCCAAGGAGGTGGGTGAAAAATTGTTCTTAACTTCTGAGGATAGAACAAGAAGCAATGAGCTTAAATTGCAGCAAGGGAGATTTTGGTTGGACATTAGAAAAAATTCCCAGCTGTCAGGGTGATTAAGCACTGGAACAAATTGCTTAGGGAGGTTGTGGAATCTGTCACTGGAGGTTTCTAAGAGCAGGTTAGACAAACACCTGTCAGGGGTGGTCTAGATAGTACTTAGTCCTGCCATGAGAGCAGGGGACTGGACTTCATGACCTCTCAGGTCCCTTCCACACCTGTGGTTCTATGAACACTGAGTAGGGGAGAAAGACCTGTGATGACAGAAGAGGAGTCTGCCAAGGGGAGGGAGAAGAAGTCTTCCTCCCTTGTTGTTTGTATGACAGGGCCGGCTCCAGGCACCACTGCAGCAAGCAGGTGCTGGGGCGGCCAATGAAGAGGGACGGCAAGTTCGGCTCTTTGGAGGCAGGGTCCCTCAGTCCCTCTCGGAGGGAAGGACCTGCTGCCAAATAATGAAGCAGCACAGTGGATCTGCCACCGATCGCAATTGCAGCTTTTTTTTTTTTTTTTTTTCCCCTGCTGCTTGGCTTGGCAAAAAAAACGGCTCTGATGCCTGACTTCATAAAGTCTAGAGCAGTGGCTCTCACCCAGTGGTCTTGGGACTCCTGGGTACCTGCAAGCGGGTTTCAGGGGATCTGCCAAGCAGGGCCAATGTTAAACTTGCTTGGGCCCAGGGCAGAAAGCTGAAGTCCCACCACATTGGTCTGAAGCTGGGGCCCTGAGCCCTTTCTTTTGGGACTGAAGCCAATGCCTGAGAAACTTAGCTTCCTGGGGCCCCCTGTGGTATGGGGTCTCAGGCAGTTGCACTGTTTGCTACCGCTTAATGCTGGTCCTGGCTTTTATATGTTGTGGCATAGGTGGGCTGTAAAGTTTTTATGGCCTGTTGAGTGGGTCAGAAAGAAAGGTTGTGAGAACTCCTGGTCTAGGGAACATGCTATAGGAAACAATCCTATACTAGCCCCTTAAGGTAAACTAGGTGACTAGATCAATCTAGGCCAGGGATAGGCAACCTATGGCACGTGTACTAAAGGCGGCACGTGAGCTGATTTTTCAGTGGCACTCACACTGCCTGGGTGCTGGCCACCAGTCTGGGGGGCTCTGCATTTTATGTTAATTTTTAAATTAAACTACTTAAACATTTAAACCTTATTTGCTTTACATACAGCCATAGTTTAGTTCTATATTAGACTTATAGAAAGAGACCTTCTAAAAACATTAACATGTATTACTGGCACGCACAACCTTAAATCAGAGTGAATAAACGAAGACTTGGCACATCACTTCTGAAAGGTTGCTGAACCCTGATCTAGGCTCTTAATTGGCCTGAATCACTGTAGTACCAGAGTCTCCCAAACTGATTTAACAGGCATTCGCTGCTAGTGTGAGACAGGCATTGTTCTCTTATTAAGGACCTAAATTTTTCAGTGATTTGGGACACACCTTGAGGAAAGGACAACACAACTGCTAGGGTGAAGGGCATTGTAAGGCAAAACACAACTACAGACAGTGATACATGCCATATGAAGGCATCTCCTACCAGGGCCACCCAGAGGATTCCTGGGGCCATCAGCGGCAGGCAGCTCAGGTGGACCTCCAACAGGTGTGCCTGCGGAGGGTCCGCTGGTCCCGCGGCTCCAGTGGAGCATCCGCAGGCACGCCTGTGGGAGGTCCACCGGAGCCACGGGACCAGTGGACCCTCCGCAGCCATGCCTGCGGGAGGTCCACTGGAGCTGTGGGACTGGCAAGCGGCAGGGGGCCCCCCGCGCGGCGAAATGTCTAGAGCCGGCCCTGTTTGGCACCGGGGGACCCTTCCGTTCTGGGACGTGCCGCTGAAGTGCCCCGAAGACCCGCGGCAGGGCCCCCCCTGCCGGCGAATTACCGCAGAAGCAGGACCCGCCACCGGAGTGCAGCCCGCTCTTCGGTGGTAATTCAGTGGCAAGGGGGCCCCCGCCGCAGGTGTTCGGGGACTTCGGCAGCGGGTCCCTGAACGGAAGGGCCCCCCGCCGCCAAATTACCGCCGAAGACCGGGTTGCACTTCGGCGGCAGGTCCCGCTTCGGTGGTAATGCGATGGCGGGGGGTCCATCCGCCCCAGAGCTGAAGGACTCCCCCGCCAGCGAAGACCGGGAGCGGAAGAAGTTCCGGGGCCTGGCCCCGCAAGAGTTTTCTGGGGCCCCCAAGTGAGTGAAGGACCCCGCTCCAGGGGCCCCAAAAAACTCTCGTGGGGGCCCCTGCGAAGCCCGGGGCCTGGTGCAAATTGCCCCTCTTGCCCCCCCCCAGGTTGCCCTGTCTCCTACAAGTTGGCTTCTTTTCCATGAGTGATAGATATTTGGTTCCTGAATACAAAGAGCAATTAGACGAGCTGTATAGGATGTGCCAAACTTTTCTCAAACCTTTTTTGATAGTGGGGGGGGGGGCATAGCTTGGAGCAGCCCAAAACTAAAAGGAAAATCCCCAAGAAGACATTGCACTTCATTTTCCCACTCCATTTTTCTTGTAGCTTAAAAGCTCTGGGTTATTTTGCTCCTCCACTTTTCTTTGTAGGGCAGATGTTAGGATAAGATTCAGGGAATTCCTGGGGACTTTGCTTGATTGGCCTCCAAAGTAACAGATAATGAGATTAGCAGTGTCCTGTTTGGGTGACAGATCATTAAGGCCAGTCATGTGTGCCATGCTACTGTAGGTGAGTAGGTGTATGTGTGCCCCATTGCAAACACTCAATAAGACAAGGTAATAACATTATGTAACAACCGTTAGTGGTGGGCCGTCTTGACAGACTCCCAATGTTCTTCATAAACCTTGCCGTTCTGTACTCTACACATGGATTATAGCTACCTCTGGAGTCAGGGCAGGACAGCTGGGTCACAAGCCAGTGCAACAAGTACTTTCCACTCACGAATGCCTTCTCTTGTCCCAGATGCAGGCTGACTCTCCTTCCACATCTCAGGGATGTCCTAAGCTCATCTTTGGTGTTTCTCCTGCAAGCTGCAATGTGGAGTGACTTTTCCCCTCAGGGTCCACTCCAGTGTTCAGAACCACTTTTGTCCTGGCTGGCCATGAAGCACGTGCCATTTTGTTTTGGGTATTGCCTGATACTGGTACTCATAACTTCTGTGGGACCACTTGATAAGAGACTGTCTGGATCAGGGGTCAGCCACCTTTCAGAAGTGCTGTGCTGAGTCTTCATTTACTCACTCTAATTTAAGGTTTTGCATGCCAGTAATACATTAACATTTTTAGAAGGTCTTTCTATAAGTCTCTATAATAACTATTGTTTGCAAAGTAAATGAGGTTTTTGAAAATGTTTAAGAAGCTTAATTTAACATTAAATTAAAATGTAGAGCTCCCCAGACCAGTGGCCAGGACCCAGGCAGTGTGAGTGCCACTGAAAATCCACTCACCTGCCGCCTTCGGCATGTGTGGCATAGATTGCCTGCCCCTGGTCTGGATACTTGCATAATTCTCTTCATTATTACCCAAGGTGCTATAAAGAAATGGAATCCTTAGTTTTGTTTGACTTTGGCAACTGGAGACACAATGGAAACATACTTTAAATACTATCCTAATATTGCCTTTCCATGTAAGGAATTTCTGCAGCTGACATTGGATACTAGTGTGATATAGGGGAAAGTGGTGCATAGACTCAAGGTGTTGTCTATGCTGCAGGTTCTTCAACTGTGGTATAGGCTATGGACTAGTCAAAAGTACAGGCCTGACTGTGCTATAGACTATAGTACTTGTTGTTGTTTCACCTTTCTCCAGAGTGAAATGCAGCAGCTGTATAGAAAAATTAACTGAAGAATACCGTATCCAGTAGAATCTACAGCTGGAATTTACATAGGTAGAATGTAATTCCTGAAATTGAAATCTGGCCAGGAGTGTGGGTCTAACACCCCACTATGCTGTTTAACACTCCCATGGTCCCTTTAATGGTCCCCGTGGTCCATAGAGGTCTCAGTCCTCCAGACCCAAATGTGTGGTCTTGGAATCCAAACAATGACTACAATCAAAAGTAGCAGAAGAGGGAACTGGGAAAGGGTGAGAGTCTCTAGTCCCTTTTCTACATGGGACATCAGTTCAAGACTGCTTTTCTTCTCTCATTTCATGGGAGTAAATGAGGAAGCTTTTGGTTTGGTCCTGAGCTGGAATAGTAGTTAACCCCTTTAAAGTGAGTAGGGTGCACGTGTGTGGGCTTTTTTAATGGATATGATCAACAAACCATGATCTCCAGTTCCCAAATTGTTGGCCTTGACCTGGGTGAATTCAAGAAGCAGCTTTTAACTATTCCCCCTCTATGGCAGGGTCAAAGTCTTAGTTTGACTTACCTGGCCATCCTCATGGTGGCAAGTCGACTGCTGCAGCTCCCCTGTCAACTCCACTTGCTTCTCCTGCTGAGGTGGAGTATAGGCATCGCTTAGTGGATCGATTATCGTCTCGTCTGGATGCAATAAATCGATCCCCAATACATCGAACACTACCCACCGGTCTGGTGGGTAGTATAGAGGTACCCTAAGTTGGGCAGCTGGGTTAGGCACAGTAGGAAAATACAATATCTAGAAGCTTGTGGTCTAAAGCTACATCTTAGACCACATGGTGGCAGAGACCTTGTGATGTGCTCTGACTGTACCCCTGCCAAATAAAGAGCATTTAGTAGCCCTGGTTACAACCAGCCAATACACACACGTCCATTTACTCATCCTGATCTGTCAGATCCCACTGCTGGACAACTAGTCCAATTCAAAGAGAACCCAAGCCAGTGGAGTGTGGGGGAGAAGCTAAAGATCTTAAATGCAACTGTCGTGCTTTAAAACCTTCATTTGGGAGGCTGGGGAGTAGGAGGATAAAAGCTTCAAGGCTGACTTTTGATCTTCAATGGAAGGGGTAAAGTGTTAGCCTACATATTTCTTTTAGACCAGGATTTTCAAGGGAGTCTATAGGAACTAGATTGGCTTGGAAATCCTGACAAAGTCCTCATAAGTTTCCATCTCTTCAGATAGCTTTGTGGTTTTTTTTTTTTGTTTAATATAGATCACAAGAAAGTGATAAAAGCCAAGTGCTAATGAACTATTCCAGGATCTATTTTAGATCAAGATACCCTAGTCAGAAATCCATTTAGGTCTGCATCTCTCATCCTTTTTTAATGTCAAAGATGCTGCAAAATGAGCTATCACGTCTCTACAAAATGTAGTTCTGTTACAGAACTCCATTTTACTTCTAAAATTGAGACTGCAAAATAAAAACTACTTGACTTCATACTCATGCAGTCCAAGTGCAATCTAGATCCAGAATCTGACCCCTGCTGGATGAAAAGCTGATCTTGGTTAAAATCTCAAACTTTTTAAATCTACCACAGTAAGCTCTACTCCTTATGGTAGCAGCACAGTGCAAAGTAGTAACTAGAACAGGGAGTATTTCATGACTTTACATAGATAAACATATTGGCTAAACTCGAGGGACTTGCTCTGCCAGATGGAAAAATCAGAGTAGCTTTTTATATAGCTGTTGCAAACAACTTCATATTTGAAATGATCAAAACAACTTTCTGACTTGTGGTTCTTTGCTTTTGCTTCTAATATTAAATCGTTCTTCCAGAAGAGTCAAGGGTGGGGAGCTATCTTTACAAAAACTTGACAGGTGAGGGGAATGTTTTAAATATACTTCAGCTTTCCCATAGGTTGCAAATGGGCAACACTGTACTGTATAAAATACGTAATAGCTCTTGTATGAGCATTGGCCTGATAAACCCGGGGCTGTGAGTTCAATCCTTGAGGGGGACACTTAGGGAAGTGGGGATTGGCCCTGCTTTGATCAGGGGGTTGGACTAGATCTCCTGAAATCCCTTCCAACCCTAATAATCTGTGATTCTGTGAAACTGGAATAGATCTGGTGTTAAAACTCAGTTTGTACTGACTTGGAATGCACCTACTGCATCACCTTCCATGATGGGACAGATCCATACTAGTAAACCTTACAGTATTACTACACAGATCCCAAGTCAACCTTCTTTATATTAAGTGTAGCAAGTCTTCATTAGAAGTCTAGATTGCTCATTCATCAGCACTTACAGGAAGAGACTGGAAGAAAGGCATGTTGGTCTGTTTTCATTGACTTAACAATGATCTTGTAGCTGTGCTGAATGCCTAAGTATCTAGGGAAGACTGGAATTAAAAATTCCTTTTGATAAATGAGTAGCTGCTGCAGAAATGCTTCCTTAAATTGGGGGAAAAAAGGCTGTACCAGAAGACCCCAAAAACTGAAGTTACACTAGACCTATTGGGTGGTTATGTACTGACTGTCCCACCACTCCGTGGAAGGATATGAGGAACTATGTGCATTGCTCCATCCTTGGAGGTTCTGCCTCAAGGTCATTCAGGAGCTTAGCAGGACTAAATTGTCTCCTATGTCCCTCAAAGAACTGTGGAGGTAGACCTAAGCCATGGGGTTCTGGCATTCTGGACTAGAAAAATCTGAGCACACTCGCACTAGTAGAAGCAGGTGAATTAAATGACTTCCCTCCTCTGATTCCACCCACATAATCCTTGGCCGTTCCATGAAGTCCCAATGAGGTTACCAGTTGGGTACCTTAGTCCACTTGAGTTACTAATTCTCATCTATTGACTATCTCACTGCTTGGGGAAGGCTTTGTTCATCTTTTTTCTTTTTGGGGGGGCAGGGGGGAAGAGACTTTCTAAAGTGCCTCAGTGATTTAGCCACAAGTCCTCTTGTGAATGGTTGGAATTTGTGTTCCTGTATCTTAGACATTCCTGAAATATCTGCCCCCAACTCAGTATCCCCCACCTCAATCTGTTGGTCATTCTAACCTGGCAGAAGTAGAGGCTCCCACTGATTTTAGCTGTTAACTTTGTGTCTGGGTTGAGTTGACTCAACTCAAACCTTTCATAGGGACACCTGTTAGGCTAAGCACCGGTCAACAGTTCCAGTTCCATCTTCATGAGGTGCCTTATTTATGGCTCTTTCTATTGCTGATCAGGTGTATAAAAGATTCCTGAGTTTAATATTTACCCCCGTCCCCAGCTCTGTCTGAGACCATGTGAGGAGAACATAATAAGGCTGGGACTTCATCTTGGAAAAGAGACAACTAAGAGGATATGATGGTCTATAAAATCATGACTGGTGTGGAGAAAGTAAATGAAGTATTTGTTACTCCTTATCACATAAGAACTAGAGATCACCCAATAAAACTAATAGGCAGCAAGCTTAAAACAAAAGTAAGTATTTAATCATACAAAGCACAGTCAACCTGTGGAACTCATTGCTATAGGGCATTGTGAAGGCCAAGATTATAACTGAGTGCAAAAAGGAACTAGATAAGTTCATGGAGGATAGGTCCATCAATGGCTATTAGTCAGGATGGGCAAGGATGGTGTCCCTAGCCTCTGTTTGCCAGAAGCTGGGAATGGGTGATGGGGATGGATCACTTGATTACCTGTTCTGTTCATTTCCTACAAAGCCACTATCAAAGACTGGATATTGGGCTAGATGGACCTTTGGTCTGACCCAGTATAGCCATTCTTATGGTGCATTTGTTGAAATGAATGAGTGGTAGCTGATGCCTGAGCAGGAACTAGAGTAGGAAAATATACAAGACTATTCCCCAGAAGAGTGCTTAGTTGTCTACCTCTCCTGGACTTGGGCACACTTAGTCCAACAAGTTGTACTGAGTTGTTTTACAGCCTGATATTTGCAAGATGCTGAACTTAGTGTGAGCTGCTGCAAGTCTCTCTTGTCTCCACTGCTTTTACTATCTTCAATCTACTTCCATGTGCCATTCAAGGTGTTGATTCTGCCCTGTGAACCCCTCTAGTTCAGTTTCTGATTACTCAGCCATGCCTTGAAGGGTGGGTGCTCCATGCAAACAAGTGTTGCATTTTAAAAAAAAGCTGCCTTTAAAAACTCACTGGTTGTGCCTCTACTTCAGGCACATCTATCCTAATGCTCAAAAGGCCAGGTCTCTAAAGACACAGCAAACTCACCAGCTTGATTCTATTCCCGCTGTCTTCTGCACACCCCTACAATCAAAGGCTTTCTAGCCACTGTCAGTGGGGAAATCTCCTCTGGGACACAAGCTCTGTGGCAAAACTGCTGGGAGCTACCTGGAGAGTCTTCTTCCCCCCCCCCCCCCCACAGTGCGTGCCTTGCATAATTGCAGGCAGATCCCAGACAGCCCACAGGCAACATAACCCCTCCCAATACACCACCCTAGCTTGGCCCAACGAGATCTCTTCTATAAGAAACAGCTGTTGCATTTGACTGCATGCTACCTTTGAGCCCAAGTTAGCAAGTTCTTCCCTGGCTTTGCTTGAATAGGTACTACCAGCTCCAATCCATCTTGTATATTGGCCCTAGGGATCCAAAATCTCATTAGACTGGGTCTGTGTGGGCCAGGACAGAGGTGAAAACCCTTCTAGGGGGAGCATAAGATAGACCAAACCAGGGCTCTGGAGCAGAGCTAGAGCAGTGAAGCTGCAGGATTTTGCCTGGAGCAGAGCCAGAGCACAGCTCCAAAACCCTGGACCAAACAAAGGTTTGAGTGGGTTGGTCTGGCAGTGCAGCATAACTGCATCTTTTTCATTTCTCCCCAAATAGTCCTCACAGTCCAGTGCACTATGAATTGCCCAGGGTGAAGAATCCAATGAGAGTGAGCATGTGCCCTTGAGAAATGTCTCCTGACTGGTTATGTACTAGCCCACAGGCTTAGGCGGAAGAGAGGTTCTCAGAGCTAGGGAAGAGGAGCAGGCTGCAACTTGCATTCTTGCACAGACTGGTCTCAAAACTCAGGCACATAGCAAGTGTGTGTGTGTCTAAAGGAATCTGACACTGATCTTGTAGGCACTTACTTTGACTAAATGCCTGTATTAGTGACTGCTTCTTGTTGTACACATCAACTCTACTGGTACCTGAAGCTTTAGGGTCTTGGTATTCTGAGGGGATATCTCTGAGGGGTAAATTCTGCCCTTATCTACCATATGCCCATGCAGCTCCCACCTATGTCAATGGGAGTTGTAGGTGTAGCCAAGGTTAGAACTTTGTCTTTAAACATGTGTGTAATTGCAAGAACAGCATGGTGTCACCAAGTGTATGAAACCAGCCTCTTCTCAGCAATGAGTGCAGAAATCCCCAGCCATTGTCTACATTCCTGGCCAGGTGCTGCTCCTGTGGCCTGGACCTTCAATGAAGCACCTCATGACATCGTGGCTGTAGAATGAGGAGCAGGCAAATGCCTAACTCACCTAGAGGTCTAGGATGGGAGCAGGGATAGACTTCACTTTGAAGTTTCCCCCAGAATCAGTAAAGAATTCAAAGACCTATACCCATTGGAAGCCTGATCTATGGTTCTATGCGCTACTTGGCATGAAAGCACTGCAGGCTAGGGCAAAAACCACCTCCTGCAGCAAGAACAAATCTGGCACTTGTTCTGTAGGACCGCATTGTCGCAGCCTGTTACTGCTTTGCACCAGCTGTCCTTTTTTGTTCTCAGCAAAGGCAGGATCTAGCAATCAGACTGCTTGAGCCATCCTACTGTCTTGCCAGGTGACGCTCTCTAAGACCCCAGAGGATATGTGTATGCATGCCCTGTTGGCCTTTTTAAGAGACTGTTGCTGATGGGTTGTACTTGGTCAATAGCTAACTGAGAAGTCTCGTCTCACTTTCCTTCAGGGAAGGCAAGTTTAGATCAATCAGATTATCCTTCCTCACTTAAGACCCTGCAATGGGACTCTGGAGATCTGGGTTTAGTTCCTGGCTGTGCCACAATCTGTGTGACCTCCGGCAAGTTACTTAATCTCTTGTAAAAGGAGAATTCTCTTGTGTACTGAAGTATTTAAGCTCTCTGGATCAGGGACTTGTATTATGCATATCTAATGTAGCTTGCATAGGTCTCTGATCTTTGAGACCTAAGTGATACTAGAATATAAATGTCTTGAGGGTGGTAGTACCCTCTTTATACCCTGCAAAACAGAAACATTCTGCGTGCAGACTGGAGCTACTGTTCCCATTCCAGCACCTAAAGGAATGCCAAGAAAAATACCAAAAGAATGATCTATTGATCATGTGGCCTAAGCTAACAAAGCTGGAATCTTCCCCTGCTAGGCTTGTCCCAAGGTATTTGGCTTTGCATCAAGCCTTATGCTTAGAGCTTCATCTGCTGGGGTGTAGCAGTGTACCTACTTACAGTGCCACATATGGCTGCAATGATGGAGATGAATGTCCAATGTGCCTGGTGTTAAAGCAAGCCTTGGCGTATGCAAGAGCTACTGTCCACTGCCTGAGATCCTTTATTTAGATATCTTAAATGTGAAGGATGAAGAAGGAAGAAATCTGACCGATGCAATGGAAACCTTCAATTCAATTCTCTTCAGTCCCACGAGGAGAGTAATAGTTTCAGACTGTAGCTAGGAATGAACTTCAGTTGTACACTGCCTAGCCTAGCCAGGAATTCCAGCCAGGAAAAATATCAACAGTTCCATTAAAAAGTCTGCTGGTTTGCTAAAGTAGTGAAATAAACATACCTGTAGGCACAACTGGCTGAACCACACAGGAAACTTTAACTAGCATGAACACACACAGATGTACTCCTCCTTTCCTTTTATATCTACCAGATAAAACCACTGGGCTTGCATGGCAATACGTAGATCAAACAGCAGCCATGTGGATTATTAGTAGTGGAAGAACCAGTTCTGATCAAAATGAGAGGCTTGAAAGCACACTCTAGAAGCAAAATCAAAACTCAGTCTAGTTTTGTTACCTTCCAGCTTCATGCTACTGTACTTGGCAAATTCCATCTAGAACCAGAAGGGCCATAATCAGGGGCAGCTCTAGGTATTTTGCTACCCCAAGCATGGCAGGCAGGCTGCCTTCGGTGGCTTGCCTGCAGGAGGTCCCCAGTCCCACAGATTCAGCAGCATCCATGCTGGAGGTCCGCCAAAGCCACAGGACCAGCAGACCCTCCGCAGGCATACTGCCGAAGGCAACCTGCCTGCTGCCCTTGCGGCGACCAGCAGAGCGTCCCCCGTGGCCTGCCGACCCTGGCGCATGCTGGTGCCTGGAGCCACCCCAGACCATAATGACCAGCAAGAGGCTTTATGTAACAGGTTTTCTGGCACCAAGTTTTTCTAACTTGGTGCTGGTCTAAATTGGATTTTGCAGTTTAGGTCCATCTGGACAGTATTTTCAGCCCAGCATTGTAGCACTGGGACTTTAAAAGCACTTTTGGTGGTCAAAAAGATGAAGCATACTGTGTTATCTTGCCTCCATGCTCCTCCACTGCCAGGCAGTAATGCCCAGTAAATAGGGAATGCTCTAGAAACACATTGGGTATGTGCAGGGCTGAATCTTTCCAGTTCCATTACAAACAGTTTTGAGTTGGGTTTTGTCAGAAGGCTTGATCCTTGCTTCATTTTAAAGACTGTAGGTGGAAACTGCAATCATACAAAAGCAGCTGGCATTATCTGAAACTTGGACAAATCCTCAATTTGTCACAAATTTGATTGGTAGAGGAGTCAGGCATGAGAGATTAAAGAGATGGGAATTTCTCTGAAAGAAAACCAGTTGGTACAAATCTAGGGTCAAAATGACTGGCCTGTAGTGTGGAGAATAATACATGTACTCTGCAAGTGCTGAGTGTTTTCCATCTACTGGAGTCTGTGTAACACATTAAGTTTTGTGTGGTGTGTGTTTTGGTTGTTTGTGTTTATTTTGTGGAAAGGGGGTTATCATATATAACTACCGCTACCCTTGCAGAGGGAGATGACCTACCTAAGGCTGTATAGCAAGCACAGAGAGGCTAAAGCAGTAGTGAAATAAGCTCCCATGCAGTTCCTAACCCCCACGCAGACTTGTGTAAAACATTTATAGGCAGTAATCTGCCTATTGCAAGTTCAGAAGATTTTCCAGCCCCCCTCCACCCCAGCTGTTCATGCACATCTAGGTGTGGACAATGTAGTCACACAGGTACATTTGTAGAAATTTCCGAGCCCCCATACTGAAGCAGTGCCTAACATTTAACTGGGGGTGTGTTGTGGGTTTTTGGGGGGAGGTGCTCAGTCTCTCTCCTCCTGCATTCCCATGCTATTTTTGTCTGTCTCTTCCCCCCATCCCACCAATCCTGCATGCATCCTTTTGACCATGCTACTTGCTTTGTCACGTAGTCTTAAATCAGGGACAGTTTCACTTTTCTCTGCTGCTTTAACTCACTGGAGTAAAGTAAGAGTGCTCCAATAACCGCACTGGGCCCCTTGTGAGCCAGGTATCCCAAATAAACTGCAAGTGGAGATGCCATGAAAAGGGACCGTCCTCACTTGTTTAGTGGTTAGCCCTTGTTGTGATTTACACATTCAAAGTACTGGTGACACCAACTCTGGCTCTTTGCTTCAGATGGCTGGAGTGAAAGAATGGGACTTCATTCCTCTTCAGTCTTTCAGTAAGATGTTTTATTAAGGGGAGTGGGGAGAATCCTGTCAGGTATGGGGTCTAACTTAAACTTCAGCTGTCTCTCACAAAATCAGCCTCCAGCATACTTCCCCCAGCCCCCCAAAAGCTAAACCATTCTCATGGAACAATGCCTGTGGAAACCTCAACTCTAAACCTGGGAGAGGGGTTGGCATGTGATACTGTGGGAGATGTTTCTCTTCCTAATCTAGACAGAGGTTTAAATTCAGAAGCATCTTCTGAGATGCAGGTCTGAATTCTCACTAGAGACATACCATGTCCTCTAAGACAATGGCTGCAATGTGAGGGGACAAGAATGAAAAGACTGAGGTTTTCAGAGCAGCCCTCTCCCTGATGTCTCAGTGCAGCAGATGGGATCTTACTGAAGAATCCAGCCACCCACCTCCCCTGTGCTCTAGATACAGCTGCCTGGGTAGAACAGCCTGCTTGTTAACAACATGCAAAATTCCTTGCAGGTGGGCTGTCACCAGAACAGACAGTGAGGTTATTCAGTAGCACTTGGCCTTGTTTCGATGTTCAAAGGGTAGGTGGCAGCAAAGCCGTTGAGAAACAGTGTTAAAACCTGTGACTGAAATGCCTGCAATCCTCCTTGCTACTGCTGCTGCTTCAGCCTGCCAGAACTAGAATGGCCAGATGTTCTGTTTTTTAAAGGGACAGTCCTGTATTTAAGCCCTCCTTGAGGTGTCCTGACTTTCTTTTATAAAGGGGGAATTGTCCTTTTTTTTTTTTTTTTTTTTTTTTTTTTTTGTCCCCTCTGACATCAGTACTGGCAGATCCTGCTGTTGGCTGGATCCCTGCTCACCAGTGGCTCACCTATCACTGGTGAGTGGCGGGGGTCAGGTGACCGAGGATGGGGGTGGATGTGCAAGGCAGGTGGAGAGGCAAAGCTGCAATGCGCTCCATGTGCTGGTCCGTCAGCACAGTCCCTGCTGCATGCTGGCTCTTGGTCAGCAGGACCCCATCCTGTTTCCAGCCGGCACTGGCTGCGAGTTGCGGTGGCTGGTAAGTGCAAGCAGGTGCCAGGCAACAGCAGCTTATGTGTCACCTCTGCTGCCCCCACGCTGGCCCTTTACAAGCAGCCCCTTCATCTCACCCACCCCACAGGGTGCATCCTGCTCCCAGCACTGTGTGGCGAACCAACCGCTGGGCAGAGTGCTCAGCTCACCACAGCCTGGCCAGCAGGCTCCTTCCTTCCCCCACTGCCTCTGGCTGGGCTGGCACCCTGGAAAATCCCAAGACCCTCCAGCCTGGGGGCCGACTAGAGGGAGCCAAGCCCTGTATGTGCCAAAGCCTCACAGGAAGTCTCTCTGCCTCTTGGCTATGCTCTGGAGTGGTGGTGGGGGGGTAGCTATTTCCAGCCTGTTTGTGCTCCTTCACCCACCTCTCCCCCACCCTGGGTCCTGCCCCCAAGAAGCATGGGACTTCTGTCCCCTAGGCACCCTCCCCTGCTGAGCCACCTCTCTGGCTGGTTCTCTGAAGCCCCTGCAGTCAGGTTCTCTGGGCCCTGGTGCACAATGCATCCTTAGGGCTTAACCCCTTCCTGTCCACACCATAGCCAGGGGACAGGAAGTGGCTGGGTTATGTCTGTGGCCGCCTGCAGCCTGGAGTTGTTGGCTGCCGTTCAACATTGTGCAGGCAGGAAGGGACAAGCTGCTTCCAGCCACAGGGGAGTGGTGGGGGCGGGGAAGAGGAAGAGGAGCTCTGCAGAGAGACTGGCCAGGTCATCCCTCCTCTGAAGCTGGAAGCAGCTCCTGTCCCTTCCCTCCTGCACTGTGCTGAAAGGCAGCTGCTGGTCACACTCTGGTGTGAACCCTGGCAGAAATCGGAGGATGGAGGGGGGAGCAATTTGCCCCCTCACATTTTGCCTTGGGAAGATGTGGTACCAGGACAGGTGAGTCTGTCCCAGGGGCCCAGCCAGGCATGGAGGGTGGAGAGCACCAGGCAGGCAGGGTCAGGTCAGTTGGTCACCTCTGTTGTGTGTGTCTCGCCTATCCCTGTGTGAACCCTAAAGCCTTAAAGATAAGAAGGTAAATAAAATGAATCAACTACATTAGTTCCTTTTTAACACCAGCTCAGTGAACTTAATATTTATTTGAAATGTTTGTACTGCGTAGTTCTGATTGCTGTCGAACTTGCTTGAATGGGAGTAATTTTGCCAGGTGTTCTGTATTCGGCATGGGGAAATACGGTCACCCTCACCAGAACTGAGGTTTCTTTGGCCAGTAGTTCTCTTTCCAATCTCCCTTCTCTGCTCTCACGATATCTCAATTCCTGTACTTAATTCAGCACTATTTAAGAAATACGTGGACCGTTTGGGTGGTCATAAGAGCAGCTGGCAGTTCACAGGCTTTTTCTGGGAACAAACCTACAGTTTGCTTCGCTCAAACTTTTCGCGTTTCTAAAGAGCCCGCTGTGGGCACAACATGCCAGAGAGACGGTAACAGACCTTGGGAACAAGTAAATCAACAACATTCCATTGTTGCCCTCTCCTGGAGCCTTGAATCGCCTCTACATGGTGATTGTTGCAAAGTATTACCTAATCTTTTGAGGCATCTGCTACATGACCACCATTGAGGTGTTGCGTATTCATGGATGGGAGCAGAGGGGTGGATGAGGTTACATTTTGTGGGCTCTCTTTATTCAGGCTTCAAGAATTGTTCTGACTCTTGCCAACCTCTTGCTATTGAAGTTCTTGTAACTTTGTCAACTCTTTCTTGACCATGTGTATAGCGTGATTTAAGAAGCTTTTGGCTTCAGGGGTTGAAATTCCTTGGTGGGACTAGGCAGTACAGAAATGGGTGGGTAAATATGATCATGTTAACACACAGTTGCCAGGGTGACTATTTTTGTTTATGCTCAAAGCTTCTGAAGCTCTTCAGTTACTATAAACAATAGTGCCATAAATGTTCATTTTGCAGCATTGTTGTAACTGTCTTTCATATGCTGGGACCAGGTGGGTGAAGTAATCTCTTACTGGACCAACTTCAGTCAGACAAACTTCTGAGCACCACAGCACTCAGTGCCTCTAGTCTGTCCCATGTGGGTACATTTACATGGATCTCCTACCTATAGGCAGCCACAATAGGTGGAAACCCAGGGGCAAAGATTAGCACCCCTTGCCAGCAACAGACTGCTGCTTGGCCTTTCATTCCCAGCTCCCAAGTTGTCTGGTCTTAGCAACCAGCTCCCAGGTTGGTACCTCCAGCCTGCTGCTCCTATGCAGTCAGCCTCCAGTTCCCTCCTGAGCCAAGTCCTCTATACGATACTTGAGAGCATATGAAGGGAGATGCAGCCATTTTAATTGCTACTCATTGCATAGCAGGGAGAAAACTGAATCACTTATGTCTGGAGGTGGCCCTTCCAGAGCTGAAATGGAGCAGTATGGGGACATCTGAAGCACCAGTATCTACTGTGCAGGACAGTGATAGAGTACAGAGCCCTGCAGCTGACTCCTGCATTGATGGCATGGGGTTGAGTTGAGTGGATCAGAATATATTGTAGGAGGGCATGCTAATTCACTGCTTAAGCACACAAAAGCTGGTATCTGCTGCTCCCACTAGAGGTGGTAAAAGGCTGTTATCTGCAGGCTGAGACACTCTAGGAGCTGCTCACTAGCGTGCTGTGTTCTGGTTGCATTAACATGCAACAGCATGTGTTACGTGGGGGGGTCTGAACACTGTGCTAAAGGAAATGAGGTGGTAAAACTGAAGTGGGCACATGAATGCTGAGAGATGAGTTGCTTCCTGGGCTCCAGTCACCTCACCTGGATCATGGTTACAAAGGATCAAAACATCTGCTGCTTGGTAGTTCCACTGCTGTTCTTCACTCCACAGCCTGGGCTGTAGTCTGAGACTTGGTGTGGTAGGTTTTCTATTGCGATGTAATATACCCTCAGTGTCTTGGGATCCTTCCTTACGAAAGGGTGAAATCTGGTTAGAGCAGGGACTTTCTTGGTTCTTTGCACAGGTCTGTTCTGTTAAGTAATCAGGACTGGCTGCTAGTAATACATTTGAGCAAACACAAATTCCTAGCTGCAACTGGTCAACACTTGGCGGGGGGGGGGGGGTGAATCAATCTAAGATACGTCGGCTTCAGCTATGCTATTCTTGTAGCTGAAGTTGCATATCTTAGATCAACTTAGGACACGAAGAAAGTGATTCTCACGGCACAGGATCAACAGCCACCGCTCCCCGTCAACTTTTGCATCCGCCTCTTGCTCTGAGCTGGAGTTCAGCAGTCGATGGGAGAGCGATCGGGGATCGATTTATCATGTCTACGCTTGATGTGATAAATCAATTCTGATTGCTACCCGCCAGAAGATGTACCCTAAGCTAACAACATCTTTTAAGAACTCTATTTACTGTCTTCCTGATGTTACCTCTGTAGGCAGCGGCTGATTCCTATGACCCCTTGGGATGTGCGTGCACAGAAGTGGTCTATGTGATCTTGAGGTTCCCTCCTGACTGTAGCTGAAATAAGACTTTATTTCTCTCCAGCCCACTCTCCCTAACTCCAGAGGAACCTAGTGGGTAACAAAGTGGCAATCACTCCTCCTGACTTCCCCCCCCAATCCCCTCCTTGTCACCTTAACACCTGTCACCAACCCAGCTCCATAGGGACTACTGTGAAATAGCCTTGACTATGGCGGGTGGGGTGGGGGAAACAAAGGGGATCCTCCATTGGGTTGGAGTGTTAAGATTACAAGCACTGAACTAATTGAGTGATTCACCTAGCGTCTATGTAGGTAGCAATCTGCAAGTATGGTGTCCAAAAAGGAATCCAATGAGAGTGAAGGGAGAGAGATCCACTTGTCCTTGGAGATGAAGCTGCAATCTGACTGGGAACACTAAACTGTGGCTCCCCTTACTTCATGAGGTATGTCCTGTTGTCCCACTACCGACCTCAATTCCAGCTGCATAATTACCTGATTTTTGTAAGAAAGGAGCCGGCTGGAATCCATAGAGTTGAGGTGGGGACTCTGTAATGGCTTAGTGAGCGAGAGGAAAGCCTGACCCCATTCAGAGCCTTTCATCCCAGGATCTAGACCTGTCCCCACCTTGGGAGATGTGGTGAGGGGGAACACCCTGTAAATGATTTGGTTTGCTCTCTGGAGGATGTGACCCTCACCCTTGTTGTTCTTCAGTGTCGTCTTATTCCAGTGCATGACAAGGTGGTAATCTCTACCACTAGTGAGCTTTCTGAAGACCAAGCTTATGGCAACAACAGTCTTCTTTCAGAAGGGCTTCTGGAGTGGGACTTTCAGATTCTGCAATTTAAATGGGTAATAGCAAGACCAGTGGTGAACATTAAACCTTTTACCTTTTTAGGGCTTGTCTACACTTGAAATGCTGCAGCTGTGCCAATGTAGTACTTCAGTGTAGACATTCACTATGCCAATGGGAGGGGTTCTTCCACTGCTGTAGAGAATCCACCTCCCTGAGAGGTGGTGGCTAGGTTGACAGAGGGATCTTTCCATCTGCTTAGCTCTGTTTACACCAGGGGTTCAGTCTGCTTAACTGCACCTCAAGGGTGTAGATTTTTTCACACCCCTGAGCGATGCAGATTGGTCAACCTGACTCTTGAGTGAAGACCAGGACTTAGTGTCAACCTACCTTCAGTTTCAATAATGCAACTTATTTTCTACTATTTACATCTTTCTGAAGATTGACTTCTGGAGGCTTACTTAGGACAAGGTCCTGTAACAGTTCCTTGATGTCAATTTAGAACAGTGGAATTAATTGGCAACCACTGTGTAAATCCTACTAATTTTTTTGGCTTAGCAACATGCAGGCTGCAGACTAGTGTATTTCCTAGTTGTACAGGGCCCTTTCATAGCTGTTTTGAATTCTCAGTGGGACATACCAAGCTAGACTGACATCAAGAATTATAGGAATTTGTCCTCAATAGATTCCACCTTTCTCCCACCCACTTTTTTTTTTAAAGTTACTAATTCTATATATCTCAATCTGAGGAACTGTCCCAGATTGAGGTGTCATTAGAGGTGGTTTTGGAATAAAATTGATAAACTAAACAGTAATAAGTTACCAGGGCCAAATTGTATTCAACCAAGAGTTCTGAAGAAACTGAAATATGAAATTGCAGGATTGCTAACTGTCTGTAACCTATCACTTAAATCTGCTTCTGTACCAAATGGCTGGAGGATAGCTAATACATGCCAATTTTTAAAAGGGCTCCAGAGGTGACCCAGCAATTACAGGCCAGTAAGCCTGACTTCAGTAGCAGGCGAAAAGAACAGGAGTATTTGTGGCACCTTAGACTAACATTTATTTGAGCATAAGCTTTTGTGGGCTAAAACCCATTTCATTGGATGCATGCAGTGGAAGATACAGTAGGAAAAAATATAGAGAGAAAAAACATGAAAAAATGAGTGTTGCCATACCAATTAATCACCCTCGTTACAGTTGGTATGGCAACACCCATTTTTTTATGTGTATTCCTACTGTATCTTCCACTGCATAGGTTTTAGTCCAAGAAAGCTTATGCTCAAATTCCTTTATCTCTAAGGTGCCACAGGTACTCCTGTTCTTTCTAGAAATGTAGACACTTTCAGCTAAATAAAAAACCAAAAGTTCTTTTAACTTGGAAAGTTCTCCAGTTTGGCTATGTTCTTGCTTAACTCAGACACTAGAATAGATGGCTCCTTTCACCTCTAGAGTTAGGTGGCCCGATTCTCCTCTACTAAACCCACATTAGTTCAGTGAAGTTACTCCCACTTCTCATCAGGGCAGGTGAAAAGAGAATCACAGGTTCATGGTTGAAGGTGTAAACACTAAATAAACTTGGATATCCTTCACCAGAAACTGTAGTGGGCTGGGAAATTACAAGTCTAAGGGGCTATTTTTGTTTTGTGCTTGAATTGACTGGAGGAATAGATGTGTGTAGACTTGCTATGGATTCAGCAGATGCATGGATGGTGATCTAATATCAGTAAGCTGCTGCTCTGATGGGTCCCTTTTTCCACCTGGAAAACCAACATCACTCTGGCAGATAGAAAATTGGCAAAGTGGTTGGTTGAGGAGCTGCTGTGCTTGATCTGTGATTGCAAGGGTGGGGTACATGTCCAGTGCTTTGAGGTGGTCAGACTTGCAACTTAACTCTCTCTAGCTTGGAGCAGGGTAAAGAATGTTGGAGGACTTCTTACACTGAGGCTAAGAGGCACCCAATGAGTTATGGTCCTTGGAAGACCTGAGCAATTCCAAGAACTACAGGAAGGAGAAACAAAGATGGGGCAGACTCACTGAACACCAGTTGGACTGCAACGCATAAGACAGAAGGTGACTAGTGATGGATATAGCCAGAGAAGAGGGCCTTGGAGCTAATGGAGCATTGTAATGGAACTCTGGAGCATCAACTTCTTGAATTAAATAGGTGCACTACTTTCTAGCACTCTGTCATAAAACAATGAAGTTTCCACCACTTGTGGCCTTTTTATAAACTCACAGGATCCTCCGCCTGGTTTTTGTTTAGCTAAAATTTTGTTCAATTTCTAATTTTCTCCCTCAATCTGTATTTACACCCTTGCTCTATTATGCATCAACACTGTCTCTCCTAACTCATCAGTTAGCCAGCTATACATATAGTTCAGCCTTCCCTGCATATCTCCAGCCTCCTGACCTCTTTCCTCTGAATACTCTAGCTTTTTTTTCTGGTGTTGAACTGAATGCTATGTTCCAGGTCTTGTCATCCTAGTCCATGCAAGAGGATAGATTTCGCGGATTTGTTTTTAGGAGGTGGATTGTTTCACTGCTTTCAATTTGTTAGGGCTTCTGACTTATTCCTTTTTGGCATTACGGCTTTCCAGGTTTTGCCCTCTTTTGAATTTGTACCTAGATGCATGATAGAATCTAATCTGAATTCCTGCCACTGTCTCTCCAGCCTGCCTAGATTCCTTGTCATTTGTCCCTTACTAGCTAGGGGGAGGGGTGGGAGAATTCTACCTTCCACACCACTGAAAGAAGGGGGAATGTTGGTAGCTGTCCAACAGCACATCAGTGACAAGTTCAGAAGGCAAGTGAAATGCCATATCAGATTGCAGTAGCTGACTGGACTACTCTAGCTGTACATAATATCTGTTGTAGAGATGGGTATTGGAGAAATGGCATCATTGGATTTTATGTGGATTAGTTTTTAGTTCCTTGTCTCCCTCTAGCAGCTGAGCCACAAACTTATGTTTGCTACATCTCTTGAGCTGTATAACCGTTTGCTGAAGCAGTAGAAGCTCATGCTTTTATATCACGGTCCTCGGTTAGTCTCTACAAATGTCTTATGGGCAATGATGCGGTGGTCAAGTTCAGGAAGGAGGAGTTCTCATTTTATGCAGAAAATTGGATTAACTAGCTCAGGAGGTCTCCTCCTGTCAACAATGGGCCAAATTCTAACCTTTTGTAAGAGTGTACAACTCCAGTGACTTCACTGGGAGTTGCACACCTGTACTGAGCTTCAGAATCTGACTCCAGGTGTATAGATCCCCTCTTCCTTTGACATGGCCACTCCTTGAAATCCTACTATAGCTTTTTGGCTCACCTTCTAAATGGGTGGAGGGGGGGAGGATTCTAAAGGTGTACTAGTTTAAGAATGTTCTAGATTTGTTTCCCCAGGGCATATAACTAAAACAGAAGCCCTGCATGGGACTGAGGACACTTGTCAAGAAAGCTGTGGTACTGGACATGTTTTTTTTAAAGTCTGTAGAAATGTCATTGGGTGGTTTCATGTTCACGGAATCTCATTGTGCATGGAGAATTTTGATTTAGAAATCCATGTGCAAGTAGTGGTTTGGTTTTTGTTTTTTAAATCTAATCGTTCAATGATAATCGTGTGACCTGTGAGCCCAAGATATGTCTGCACAGGTGTCCTGGAAGGCATGACTTGAAGGCAATGAGGTAACATGGGTGTAGCCAGAGGCCTGGTTTGGCCTGCCAAGCACCTCTAGATGGAGGTGTGATGGAAGGGACACAACTTGGTGCATTTATGGGGCTGGCAACTGCAGGGGCAGATTCTTGCAAAGTGAGTGAGCAAAACATGGACTCCCACAATACATGTTGCTGGCTTTTTTTTTTTCTCCAGGGGGGTTCTGTAGGGTAGAACCTCACTGTAAGAAGTGGCATGTGGACCATACTGTAAATAGTTTCAGACAACTATAAGGAACAGTCCTGTGCTGGGGTGGATCATGGGTAACATTGTGATAGGGACTTCTCATCTGCAGTCTCACCCCTTCCAATTGACACACAGCCCTTTCAACTGATAATCTTGATGTAACAAAACCACCTTGTGGTCTCTGTATTTGGGTTGATCTAATTTGGGATGGCAACAGTTCCTGAATCAACAGCTTTGGGCTATTTTAAGTGGTGAAAATCTGCCATTGGCACCAATGAAGGAATTTACAAGTAGCAAGCTAATTATGTAATTGTCCACTGTCCACTTGTTAAGATCTTAAAGTTTTCCCTAATCTGATTGGAACTTGCTATGTTTAACACTCGGTTGATTCTTTCTTTCTTTTTTTGTGAGGTGGAGGTTAACTTAATACACTGGATATATAATCAATACAGGAAGGAAATGTTTGTCTTAATACACTGGTCTGCATGATTTTGGATAATAGATCTTTTTATTTTGACTAATCTGTGTAAAGTGCTGTGAGCCTGTAAAGTACTGAGCAACTGCTAAGCACTGAGACACTCATCAGCCTCAATTCATTCATTCCACTCACAGGGCCCCAACTGAAACTGGGGCTCTTTGTACAAACCTGCCAAGTAAGTGACAGTCCCTGCCCCCCAAAGAGATCCCTGTTTAGATCTTTGAGAGGCAAAAGGGAGTGTTATCCCTATTTTATAGATGAGTGTGGGGGAAATGATGCACAGATCAACCTGATGTATTTTTCTCCCCTCCAACATGCTGAGCCCAGCAGCTCCATAGACCAGTCCAGCTGGAACACTCACCCTCTCTTGAAAGTCCTACCATCAGTAACATGCCTAAGGTTGCACAGGGAATATCTTAACATGTCAACCACATTCCTTACTTTCACTGGCCTCCTCGGGTAAGAAGGGCAGGAGTGGCTTCGTGTGGTGACAGCCAGGATCCAGGGGTCAGGAGGACTCCCCTCTTCAGTACCAAGCTTTACCATGGACTTGATGGAGGGGCTTTGGCAAACTTTCACCTCCCTTTGCCTTCCAGGCATGGAATTCGGTCCAGTCAGTGGAGCTACTGGCATGCTTAAAGCAGGGCACATGCTCAAGCACTTTGGCTAAATCGGGGTCTTGATGTTGCCTTGCATCCATCTGTTTGGCTGCACAGGACTCAACATAAACTTAGATCTGGCTCTGATTTGGTCTCACTCTAGTTGCCATGATCCCGTGAATGAGTACATGTACACACTCTCTCTCTCTCTCTCCCTCCCACGGGTACACTCAACCCCACAGCAATCCATGTTTCTTTAGCTCCATCAGTGTACATCTATTCAAATATCACTGCCCCTTTACACAGGTGACTATCCCTGTTAAAGCTGCACATGTGGTTCTTGTAAGTGTTCAGTTCCATCACACTCATGGCAGGGTGGGCAGGTCATGGGCTGGGATGTCCTCCTACATTTTGCTGCTACTTAGGGCTTGTTTATACTGTCCGCCGCATCGGCAGGCAGCAATCAATCCAGCAAGGGTCAGTTTATCACATCCAGTCTAGACGCAATAAATCGAGTGCTCTCCCGTTGACTCTGGTACTCCACTGGAGTGAGAGGCAGAGTCGACGGGGGAGCGTCAGCTGTCTACTCACCGCAGTGAGTAGATCTAAGATACGTTGACTTCAGCTATGTTATTCACATAGCTGAAATTGTGTAACTTATGTTCCCCCTGCCCCGTGTAGACCAGGCCGTAGGATTGGGAGCCCTAGCTAAGACTCCCTGCTGAACTCCACATCCTTCATTTGGAAGGAAGACTGCACGCAACACAAAGCACTTGCTTTCCTCCTTCAACCCAAGAGGTGTCAACACCAAAAGTTGAGCCACTTATCCATTGCTCTCCTCCCTGGCTCAGATTAACTCCCCTGCTACTTCTCCAGAAGGCTGCGAATGGATTCGTATATAGGTTTACACCACCCTCATGACCAAAGTTGGTGAGCACCTTCCAGTAGTAGATTAAGAACTGTGGTGAATATCTTGTCACGTTGTTTGCAGTGTGGCTGTAGCTGTGTCAGTCCCAGGATACTTGCTAGACGTGGTGGGTGAGAATTTTTTTTACTGGACCAACTTCTGTTGGCGAAAGACATGCTTTTGATGGAGCCCTTAGCTCTATATAGCTCAAAAGCTTGTCTTTCACCAACAGAAGCTGGTCCCATAAGAGATCACCTTGCCCACCTTCTCTCTCTAGTCTCAGAGTTCATACTTTCTTTCCTTATCTTTCTATGCGGAGGATTGTGTGTACACTGAAGTGGTGTCTTGATAGGGTTTTTTTAGTGTAATGCTGCTCTTTGTTAGAGAAGTCAGGTTGAAATGCATCTTACACTTGAAGCCAAAAGTTGAGGGCTCCAGTGGTCCTTAGTTCTTTAATGAGTTCATTCCACAATCCAGGACTGGCCCCTAAGAAAACTCCTGAAGCTACTTAACCTAATGAGGGAATCTTAGGGTATGGTTACACTTGCAGCTGTACAGCGCTGCCATGGGAGCACTCCCATGGCAGCGCTTTGAAGTGCAAGTGTGGTCACAGCGCCAGCACTGGGAGAGAGCTCTCCCAGCGCTGCAGGTACTCCACCTCCCCATGGGGCGCTGTTTACACTGGCGCTTTGCAGCACTGTAACTTACTGCACTCGGGGGGGGGGGGGGGTGGGAGTTTTTTCACACCCCGAGCGAGAAAGTTGCAGCGCTGTAAAGTGCCAGTGTAGCCAAGGCCCTAGAGCAGTGGGCCAGGTCTTCAGTTGTTAATTTGTAGCTCCATTGACTAAATCAGCTTTGCTTATGCAGCGCTTGCCCAGAAACAGTAAGGTGCATATCACCTGTTATATACAATTGTTAGTAATGCTTTCACTGATTAGCTTCAAAAGCATGTAAATATCCCTTCAAGGGAGACTGGTATATCAGAGCCTCTTAATTTCCTCATCTCCCAACTAAGGACAGAACCAGCCACTGCATTTGTAACTCATTCCCTTCTCCGGTTCAGTAAGAAAAGCCTATGCCATCTCAGAGGCATAATCCCCGTTCATGCTTCCTGATTTCTCCAGTGCCAGATAAGTTTGTTTTTTCACCTGTTCAGTTTTTAAACCTGCCTCCAGGATAATATGACACTAAAGCCAGTGGCTGAGTGAGTGAAATAGCTATCGCTGCTGTGCAGCAGAGGAATTGCAGAGCTGTAAACTGCTCCCAAAATAGAGCAGATGTGTCAAGCTGCCCAGCCACCAGAATAATCTACGATGTGATAGCTGTGGACTGTAAAATGGGGATGGGTGAACTGTTTGGAGGAGCTGGGGTGGGATGGGAACTAACGCACCTTCTGCTCAGCTGTGCACACAAAAGCTAAAACCTTTTCTGACAGTTATGAAATATTTGGACAAACACTATTCAGTCTCATCTCTCATCTCTGCTTGTGAAACGCAAATGCCAAATAAAGAAGAGAGGCTGTTCTCGAAGTATTTCTTGCCCCACCAAAACCAGGGGTACTAGCTTAGAAAGCTCCTGTGTCTAACTTTGCTTTTGTGGAAGATTCAAATAAGCAACAAGAGCCAAAGCTTGAGACTTCCATATTACCATAAACCCTTATCTTGTGCTTTAAACACGCTACTTAATATCTCTGGGCGATTAAGGAAACTGCCTTTTTGCCACAAGGAGTCTTCCCTCTGCAAATCTTTGGCTTATTCAGGGCTACATAACTCTCTGCATCTGAATGAAAGCAGGATTTATTGGATGTGCAGGACTGGAAGGGTGGGGGGGGGGAGAGGCCAGTGCTTTGCATAACATCCATCACAGAGCTGTTAGATTTGGGAGGCAAGGCTTAACAAAAGGCTGGCTGAGGTGTTGGGGAGACAAATGAGTGATTCATTACAAAGTCAGATGTGTTCTTTGGCACCGGAGTGGACAGACAAGACTGACATTAACACATGGCATGCTGCGTGGATTATTGGCACTGTGCCACAGGTGCCCATGTCCTGAAGAATTGAGGGCTAGCTTGATTCGTAGAGAAATATTTTGGAAATTTAGAGCAGAACTGCCACCATTATAGTGCCTAAATCCAGTGTATTCTGTAATCGAAGTGGAAGTCACTCCCCTATAAACTAGTGTCTCGGTAGCAGCCGGGTCCTAATAACCAAAAACCCTTTGGTTGTGTCCTTAATATTGCTTATTAACAGGAGGGCCATGTAAAAATAACCATAGGCAAGACCTAGCACCTCAACAGGTGACTAAAGTGGGGGCAACTCATTTACAGATGAGGTGGCTTATCTGAGGTCACCCAGTGAATAGGTAGCAAAGGTTAGAAACAGAATCTAGGTCTTCTGACTCCCAGTCCTCTCATCACACAGAGCAAGAAGGAAATCGTAAAGCATCTGTGGGTAAGTCACTCACTCAGCAGGGCTAAAGGGGGTGGAGACTCTTTCATAACAGTAAAGTCCACACAGCTCTGGGCAAGCTTGTGGCATTCCACTGTGCCTTGTGTATCCACACTGCCTTGTGAAGTAGAGGGTGGGCCAGAGATGCCAGGTACAGACCTGGATAGGGTGTGGGTTGGATTTTAGCCTGTCTTTAAAGGACCCTTGCTCATCTCCTTTGTACTTGCTGTGTCCTGCATAGCCACTTCTGGAGAAAAATTGAAATTTCGAGTGCCTTTACTTTATACATGAAACTACTAAGCATGGAAAGCTCTTGAGCTAAAATCTCAAGTGGACTATATTGATGTAATTCTATCCTCAATGGAGAGGCACTGGCATACACCAACAGATAACCTAGGCCATGGCTGTACACTGTTGCTGCTGCTGTGATTACTTATTCTTTTGCATAAGATTTCTGGCCACAACCCTCACATCAGCCTTGCCTTCTCTTGCTGATTCAAAGGGGGAGAGAAGGGGATGTCCATTACTTGAACTGTCAGAACTTGTAGCAGTCTCTTAGCTGCAGCAGAAGCTAGGACATCTCCCACCCCTTCGTAGTCTGCTGAAAATAGCAGCTAATTCTGGAGCCTCTGTCTCCAACAGTGGGGCGCTGAAGGGGTTAAACTCTCCCAGCTTTTTTCTTTCCTTCCACTGTTTTCTTCTCATGCCTCCCTGTACCAACACTCCACAGCTACGCTTTGCCTACGATCTAGTGGGACCCATGCCAGAAGGAATGACATGAAGCCAAAAAAAGTAGTCAGTAGAATAATTAACAGTCCTGGGTTGCTAAGAATTCTCTGGGAGGGTGGAGAGGGGGTTATCCACAAAGCTGTGCAGCCAATGCGGGTGAGAGAGGAAAGGCTGAGGCGAGAAGAACTCCTGGCACTAACTGTGGAGGGCGAAGCTAATGCTGTCTTAAATTTGTGAGTGAAAGCTCCCTGGCCCACGCATTCCACTGGCACCAGAGTTCACCAGCAGGTTTTAAGTTAAGTAAAAATCCTCCATAAATCTAGCTGATGGTTTGTCTCATTCCTGAGAGGATGAAGGGGCGGGCGGGCAGGGGGGGCAAAACCCAGCTCACTTACAAACAAAATGGGCTGTTCCAGGGGAATTAGGTCACTGGGAGCTCGGGGTGCCAAGCTACCCAGAAGCTCCCAAAAGAGGGAGTGAATGTCATCATCGCAAAACAGAAGAATGGTTCCAAAGCCGACATGTGGCAAGGAACTGGTCAACCTCTGGTATGGGCCACACTAGAGGCAAGAGAATGTTGAAAAGACCAGCACCTGTCAGTTTCCAGATAGGTGCTTTAGAGGTCTGAACCAAACACCATATACTCTAAGTGGCTTAGGATCTCTCTACCTGCAATGCCCCCTTCTGTGGTAGTGTGGCACAAGGAGAAATCAGCAGGGAATTTCCACCTAGCTCTCCCTTAGTCTATAACTGAGGGAGATGTTGATAGGATGCTCATTAAGCATGGTGCTTGGCTTGCACTGACACCCAGAAGGCCAACAAATTTGGGCTGGGGTTTGGCGGGAATCTTACTGTAGCATGGGGGTAAGTGGTAGGTGGGCTTTTTGTGGTAGCCAAAGGAGGGGTGGGGACTTCAGTCTTCTGCTGAAGTTCAGAGAATGGTGGAAGCTTGACTTGCTTTTTGTGGTGATGGATTTCTTGGTGGCTTTTTGGTCCCAGTTGGACTGAGCATCGATAGTCTGGTATCCGCATCTCCTGTTCAGTAAGTTGGAATCTATTGAACACACTAGTTGCATGGATACTTCTGGAAATCTGAAATAACTTAGTAGGAGGTTCCCTATGACTTGTATTGGTAAAATGAAAAACCTTCAGTGGACTTTTGAGGTCTACTACAGAGCTATATATTGGATTCCTCTTTATGGATTCTAAATAGCCAACTGGTTACAATTCACTGTCATATTTTCTGTAAGCACTGGACCAGTGAAAGTGTGGTGACTGCTTCATAAATTACTGGCCTTCAAAGACTAGACCAGGCATCAAACCGATGCCCAGATTAATCTCCATTGAAGTCTGTGGAATTGTCCCAGAGAGGAATTTGACCCATTATACTCCACACGGTGTTTCTACTTTGTAGAAGGGGGCATGATGTGGGCCCAAGTTAGGAAAGTTATGGGGAAAATCCCAGTTTGGAATTGCCAGAAATCTGAAAGGAAAAGGACATCAGCTATGATGGTCAGACTGGACTCTGGAACTATTATCTGGTTTCCTTCACTTGAGTCATTGGGCTATGCCTTGGGCCATGACATACACTCATACTGGATACAGTAGATTCGCACCTCAAAGCATTTTTGGAAGAAAGGAGAAGGTCAGAAGGAAAAGAGGGGCTGGTGTAGGCAGTAGAACTGCAGGCAAAGTAGCCATGTAAAAAAGGAAGATATCAATTGGAGTGTTGTACAGATTTACCATCAAGAAATCCTTTGGAAGAGGAGAGCAGCATGCTGGATTTCACCAGGCCTGGCATTCCAGGTAGATGTAGTGCAGCAATTTTCTTGCAGTGATGTGGCTCTGCTTGGTTCTGGCAAGGCTTAGGCAACTCCTGGTTTTTTGTCAAACTGGGAGTGCACGTGCTGGCTTCTGCAGAGACCCTGCCCCTCTAGTCCTGCTCAGACTGATCACCAAAAAAAACACCTGCCCCAAAAAACTTGCTAGGTAGGGAACTAAAGGTTTGGCTTGACTAAAACCAGGGCTCATAGAGGGGTAGCATGTGTCTAGAGGATAAGGCAAATCCATATTGTCACAAACACAGAGCTGCCTAGAGACATTGGTGCTGTCCATGTGGGGCACACTAAACTAAGGTGGAAGATTGAGTGAGAGCAGGGCAGGATCTTGACTATTAAAGCATGGATCACTGCAATTTGATCTTGGAGGGAAACTTTTTTGCCTCATAGGGCTGGGCACAAGTGAGCATCCAGGGTAGTATCGCTTGCCAACAGTTTTATTGCAATATTTAAAGTAGGTATAATGCCGGCATCCCTCTCAAAAGGGAAGAGACTAGTTTTAATGGCTCCCAACTAAGAGCTCCATTTTGCAGTCAGATGCGGACTGAATGGTGAAACATGACTAATAAGTCCACCTTCAGTGTTAGAAACCATTCCCGCCAACAATACCCACCTCGTGGGAGGAGAGGGCTTGCTCTGGGAATGCCTCCACCATCAAATGCACCTTAGATTGCTTGCTGGAATTATCTCTATTGTTCAGAGGCCCCAACCAAAATGGGGGGGGGGGCATTGTGCCAGGTGCTCTGAGAAGGGCACAGTAAAGATCATGTCTAAAAAGACACAATTGGCAAAGGAGGGGATGGGGCATAGTAGAGTGAAGTTACTTGCCCAATGTCGCAGCAGGCAGTGGGGAATAGAACCCAGGTCTGTGACTCCATTCCAGTGCCTGATCCACTTAGGTGGCTCTAAGAAAATTACTACTTGTCCCTGATCAATAAACAAGCAGTGGGGCTCAATGCAGGCCTCAGTGGATGGGCATCTTCCCCTCTCAGTCCCCTCAAGCCAAAAGAACACAATCACATGTAACCTCCTAGGTGGCAGTTTCATCACCAAAGCCAAGGATTTGCAGGGTGGGATAACTGCACTTCCCTCACCCCTACAGAGCCATGGACTCCTTGGCAGGAACAGCTCAGCCTCTGTGTGCAGAGCTGAGAGGGCATCGGACTCTGATACCATGGCCTCACAAGACCTCACTCAGCCTAGGTTGCATAAAAGGGTTTGATGGATTATAAAGGTTTCATGCTGACAGCTCTAAGCCAGCGTTTCAGGCACGGACTCTCCCTAGTGGGGGTGTGTCTTTTGAAAATGCCACCTCGGCCCTTTGAATTGTCACAGTAAAGTCCTGATACCATTAGGTTGGTGCCCCTTCTGGAATGGGCATAGATCTTGTGCCACAGATGCATACGACTCTGCATCACTTGCTCCACAGGAATTCTTCATCTGGAAGAAGGGTTCTGTTTAACAGATAGGAGAGACACACTTCATTTTACCTGTTTTCTCCCCTCCCACCTTTTTTTTGCCTGAATGGGAGAGGCCTTTGTTAGCCAAGAAGCTGCAACTGCTACTGACCCTGTAAATGTGCTTTGGTTTTATAACCTGTTCTCTTGCTTTGGCCTCAAGCAGACCTGAACCAAAAAAGCCATGAAGCTGGGTTGAGTGACATATGTCCATTACTTGCTTATCATGCTTGTTGGATGAGTCTTTGCTTGCTGAACTGAGCATAATAGGGTGGGGGGGGGGGGGAGAATTTTTTTTCTGAAGCCTAGGCCTGGTTGCCACATACATTTTAAGTTGGCATAGCTCAAGGATGAGGAGAAATTTATACCCCAAAACCCCATGGCTCTGCCCACTTAACCCCAGGTGTAGACCTAGCTTCCCTTGGTCTAGCTACCATTCCTTAAGGAGGTGGAGTTACTCCAGTGCTGGGGAAAAAAGCATGCCTGCTGCAGGGTTATAGCTATGGTGCTGCTGTAGCCTCTGTAGTGTAGACAAGCCCTTAAGGTCAGAAGTTACTTCTGAAGGGTATGGCAGGAAGTGATGCCAAAGCCTGAGCTACTGAGCAAAGAGAAGGGCCAGCAAGCAGGCTGAAATCGAAGTGGACTCGAATATTTTTTTTCCTACTCCTCACTAGAGCTGGTCTTTCCATGGTCAGGACTCTGAGCTAATGAGCTGTTATACTTTCATGGTGGACAGTTTCCATCTTCTGAGGGGTCAATCTGGCACCTTTCTGTGAAATATTAAGGGAGTGAGCAGGAACCAGTGGCAATGGTGAAAACCTGTGAACGAGAGTTGTCCTATCACCTTGGCTATCAACTGCAAGCCCCCATAGTCAATTCCAACAGCCTCCTGCATAGCCTCTTTGCACAGAGCAGTTAAAACAGTCGGGTTACAACTGATCCACTTAATGCTTTGATATTTTACCATTTCTCTGGCTTTCCAGACACTAATCCCAAGCTACTGCTAAAGGCCTGAACTGACTCTGAGGGTTTGGAGTGTTGCTATCTCAGTACTTTAAAGTCTGAGCTTTTTGAAAAGTGACTGATTTCAGGAGCCTGGATCTTTATTTTTTCTCAACTAGTCACCTTGAATGGACCTCATTTTCAGAAGATGCTGAGCACCAGCCCTCAGAAAATCTATTTTCATTAAGGTGTCAAGTTGGGCACTGGAAAACTGAGGCACCATAAATCACCAGTCACTTTACAAAATCTTAGCTGTAGAATCTATGTATATGTATGTCCCCCCTCATCACTGTAGTATCCAACTGCTGCACAATCCTTGCAATGTACATCTTCTGGAATATTGCACTGATTCCAGATCAAGTATATGAGGAAATGGAGACTGACTATGGATTTAGAAAATACTCCCTCACTTCCGTATTTTTCTTTTCTTAGATTTGTGCATGCCTCCAAAATAGTTAACTGTAGAAATGTCAAGGAACAAACCGTTCGGGCAAGTGTGCTGATGAGTACACGTGGTGAATGGCCCATAGAATTTGTTGCAGCGCTTAAATATTGCATGTTCAAGTGTTCATGTAAACTAGCCCTGCCTCAGTTAGGTCAGATGCCCCTTTTCCTTGGTAAGTAAAGGGCCCTGAGCATGTGTTATCAGCATCCAAATTAATGAGCTGTGGCAGTAGAGCTGATGTCAACTTTCCAAACAAAGTGGTTTTAAAAAAAAAACACCTTTGTTTTCAAAAAAGTGTCTTTGTGGAAAAACTGCTTTTCTTTTTTTAATACTTTCACACACAACTGAAAAATATCAGTGATTAAAAACAATTATCAGTGCCACCTTATTTCTTTTTGTCCCCTTTTTCCTTTAGCCATTAAAAAAAATCCCAACTCTTCAAAAGTGCCCCAGAGTTTGGGGAGAGAACCATAAAAAATCATCAAAACAGTTAAAAGGGGTCCACTTTTGAATTCCACGGAAAAACATTGACTTCTATGAAGTGGCATTTAATGTTTCAGTCCACTCTGCTGGGTGTGGGGGCTCAGATCAGGACTTGGAATACAAATCTATTTGTAAAAAAATCATAGAATATCAAGGTTGGAAGGGACCTCAGGAGGTCATCTAGTCCAACCTCCTGCTCAAAGCAGGACCAATTCCCAACTAAATCAGCCCAGCTAGGGCTTTGTCAAGCCTGATCTTAAACCTCTAAGGAAGGAGATTCCACCACCTCCCTAGGTAACCCATTCCAGTGCTTCACCACCCTCAGAGTGAAAAAGTTTTTCCTAATATCCAACCTAAACCTCCCCCACTGCAACTTGAGACCATTACTCCTTGTTCTGTCATCTGCTACCACTGAGAACAGTCTAGATCCATCCTCTTTGGAACCCCATTTCAGGTACTTAAATGCAGCTATCAAATCCCCCCTCATTCTTCTCTTCTGCAGACTAAACAATCCCAGTTTCCTCAGCCTCTCCTCATAAGTCGTGCTCCAGCCCCCTAATCATTTTTGTTGCTCTCCGCTGGACTCTTTCCAATTTTTCCACATCCTTCTTGTGTTCAGATGGGTTCCCCCTACTACAATATTCCAGGTGAGGCCTCACCAATATTGAATAGAGGGGAATGATCACATCCCTCGATCTGCTGGCAATGCCCCTACTTATACAGCTCAAAATGCCGTTAGATTTCTTGGCAACAAGGGCACACTGACTCATATCCAGCTTCTCATCCACTGTAACCTCTAGGTCCTTTTCTGCAGAACTGCTTCCTAGCCATTCGGTCCCTAGTCTGTAGCAGTGCATGGGACTCTTCCGTCCTAAGTGAAGGACTCTGTACTTGTCCTTGTTAAACCTCCATCAGGTTTCCTTTGGCCCAGTCCTCTAGTTTGTCTAGGTCCCTCTGTATCCTATCCCTACCCTCCAGCATATCTACCACTCCTCCCAGTTTAGTGTCATCTGCAAACTTGCTGAGGGTGCAGTCCACACCATCCTCCAGATTATTAATGAAGATATTGAACAAAACTGGCCCCAAGACTAACCCTTGGGGCACTCCACTTGAAATCAACTGCCAGCTAGACATGGAGCTATTGATCACTACCCATTGAGCCCGACAGTCTAGCCAGCTTTCTATCCACCTTATAGTCCATTCATCCAGCCCATACTTTAACCTTTGGACAAGAATACTGTGGGAGACCGTATCAAAAGCTTTGCTAAAGTCAAGGAATAACATCCACTCATTTCCCCTCATCCACAGACCCAGTTATCTCAGCATAGAAGGCAATTAGGTTAGTCAGGCATGATTTGCCCTTGGTGAATCCATGCTGACTGTTCCTGATCACCTTCCTCTTCTCTAAGTGCTTCATGGACCTGCTCCATGATTTTTCCAGGGACTGAGATGATGCTGACTGGTCAATGGCTCTGCAATCACATCCGCCAACTCCTTTAGCACCCTCAGATGCAGCGCATCCAGCCCCATGGACTTGTGCTCGTCCAGCTTTTCTAAATAGTCCCGAACCACTTCTTTCTCCACAGAGGACTGGTCACCTCCTCCCCATGCTGTGCTGCCCAGGGCAGCAGTCTGGGATCTGACCTTGTTTGTGAAGACAGGCAAAAATCATTGAGTACATTAGCTTTTTCCACATGCTGTCACTAGGTTGCCTCCTTCATTCAGTAAGGGGCCCACACTTTTTTTCCTTGAGTTCCAGCATTCCAGCTATTGGCTGGGGGTTGATTGTCTGCTTGGTAGGGAGAATCCCTGTGCATAATATGGAATTCCTCCTAAAATTAAAAGTAACTTTAAGGTTCTACAACCTTATTTTTAATTCTGGAAGTGATCAATTTTTTTTCTTCTGGCCCTGTCTTTGCTGCCCTTCCCCCCATTTTTGGCCCTGTTAAATGTCTGTGCAAGTTCTGAAACCAACAGAGTAAAAACGTCCAGCCCTGCACTCTGTCTGTGCAAGACTGAAACATTCCAGTATCTTTTTTTCATTCTGGCTTTAGCAATTCGTCCTTCTTGGCTGGGGGAAATGCATCTTCAGGTCCCTTAAAACCCCATATAGTGATTCCCATTGACTGGCTGCACTGGCAACTGGCCGGAAAATGGCAGAGCCAGGAAAGCTGGCTGGCTGGCTTTTCTACCAGTAAACGGTTCATGCTTCCAGCAGATGTTCCTGCAGCTTCTTTACTCCCTAGGGCTGGTGCCAGCCTGGTCAGCAGCCAGTCACTCGACTCCGGGAACGGTATGCTGGCTTCTTTTGTTGCACATTGTATGAGTCAAGGACCTTATCTTGAAGGGGATAGGACACCTAGTCTTCCCCCACCCCTCCTTTTTAAAGCTCTCAAATCTTTTAATTTAGAGGAACTTTCGGGGGGGCAAGGGGAGGGATAGCTCATGGTTTGAGCATTGGCCTGCTAAAACCAGGGTTGTAAGCTCAATCCTTGAGGGGGCCATTTAGGGATCTGAGGCAAAATCAGTAATTGGTCCTGCTAGTGAAGGCAGGTAGGGAACTGAACTCAATGACTTGAAGGTCCCTTCCAGTTCTGAGATGGTATATCTCCATATTTTATTGTAACAAACCTGAAAACTAAAGCCTACTGGCTGCAACACCTGAACCTAGGCCTAAAGGTAGGTGAGTTAAGAGAGGGGGTGGTTCATTGCATAGAACCCAATGATTGCAGAGCCATAATGTAGTCCAAGGGGTGGGTGGGTGGGGGTGTGTGTATGTATATGTGTGTGTATGTGTGTGTGTATGTATATGTATATATGTATGTATATATATATATATATATATATATATATATATATATATATATATATATATATATAGTGTGTGTGTATAAAAAAATTAGTCTCTGTCTCTCCTGACTCTGTGAGGCAGGGCGTCTCCAGCCAGTGGCTGGCACTGGCCAGAGATGCTAGAATGTAGTTTGTGAGCACGGTAGCTGTTTTCTGACTAGTCCTTCTTTCTTTTTTCTCCCCCTACATCCCCAACCTTGTGCCCCGGTCTCTTCACAGGCTGACTGGGAATGAACCTCTGACCATCCTCCCTCTGACTTCAGAAATGGAGGAAGCTGCCGTCAAGGCCCATTACAAAGTGTGCGACCGCCTGAAGCTGGAGAAGAAGCAGCGCAGGATGTGCAGGCGGGATCCAGGGGTGGCCGAGACCCTCGTGGAGGCCATCAGCATGAGTGCCCTGGAGTGCCAGTACCAGTTCCGCTTTGAACGGTGGAACTGCACCCTCGAGGGGCGCTACAGAGCCAGTCTGCTGAAGAGAGGTACGCGAGGGGGACCAGTGCAGGATTTGCTCGGCTTTTTAGAGCAATAGTTTTCAGTCAGGGGTGCATGTACCCATAGAAGACCTCTGCAAGCCCCCAGTGGTACATCAGCTCCTCTAGATATATAGCCTATTGTAAAACTAGGTCAACAAAAAGCATTAGCAAAGTCAGTACAAATAAATTTCATATGGACAATGACTTGTTTTTACTGCTCTATATGCCATACTCTGAAATGTAAGTACAATATTTACATTCTAACTGATTGATTGATTGATTATTTTATAATTGTATGGTAAAAATGAGTCAGCAATTTTTCAGTAGTGTACAGGAACACATCTGTAGTTCTTATGCCTGATTTTGTGAGCAAGTCATTTTTGAAGTGAGGTGACACTTGGGGGTACACAAGAAAAATCAGACTCCTGAAAGAGGTACAGCAATCTGGTGACCAACCATGTTCTGTTTCTAAACCCATGAGTTTTAGCAGAGGATAGAATTTGCCCCAAACTGCCCCTAGACTTCTCCTTAAGGGAAGAAACACTCTTAATAAGTCGTGAAACCTGGAGCAGTGCCTAAAGAGTACTCAACTTTCAGACAAAAATGCTTTGAATCTTCTCCTTAAAATGAAGGCGTAAGAGCAGGATGTGCCAAACTGCTTTATTTTGTGAAAGGGGAAACAAAGCACTAATGAAGGGACAGAGGATATGCAGAGTCTCAGCTTTTGCCAGGTCCTAGTGCAAAGTAAGATGAAAAAGCTTCATTTCAATGAGCCCTAATTGCCCTGGCCTGGAATGGTTCTAGGTCGAGGACAATATGGATGGTTACTTTACGCTGTCTCTGAGCTGCTCTGTAAAGCAGAAGAAGGGAGTGAATATTGGTGATGAGTCTTGTAACTCACCTAACACTGTGTGAAGGGCGGGAACCAAGTCTGACTGTAATACTCCATACAAGTGAAGCTAGTTGGAAGAGGCAAAAACCCTCTTCCTGTTTCCCTAATGGAAAATAAGATGGTGTTTTGGCAGAGTGCTTAGAGATCCCTGGGTGAAAAGTTGGGCTCTGGAAAGGCAAAAACTAACTTTAGACTCACAGCATTGCCTTTGAGGTGGCTGAGTAATGCTATACCCATCTTCTGGATTGAGACCCAAGAGACATTAAGAGAAAGTCATCCTGTCAATGAGAGAGCTAGAAATGGAACCCAGGCATCCTGACTCAACACTGGCTCAGTGCCATGCTTGGGGCAGCTCTAGACATTTTTGCCACCCCAAGCACAGAGGGTCTGCTGGTCCCATGGCCTCAGCCAAAGCCGCGGGACCAGTGGACCCTCCGCAGGCAAGCTGCCGAAGGCACCCTGCCTGCCACCCTAGCAGTGACTGGCAGAGTGCCCTCCCGCGGCTTGCTGCCCCAAGCACGTGCTTGGAGCGCTGGTGCCTGGAGCCGCCCCTGGGCATGCTGTGACATTTTGAGTACACTTGCTTGCAAAATGACATCCTCCATGCAGCACGGCCTTGCACATACAGGGCATGTGAGGTCACTCTGTGCAGAGGATGTCGCCATGTTCAGGGACTAGATGGAATCATTCTGCGGGTCTGGCCAACTGTGGGGCATACAACGTGCCATGCATACACAAACAAACAGCACAGCATTGCCTCTGTTCTAACCATGAGACACTCCTTTCTCTCTGCACCATCTTCAGGTAGTATAAAATGTAATCACCTGAAGCATTGGGTCTAAACTTATGGTCTGTCCTTGCCTTTGTGGAATGAGGAAAGTCCTATGAAACCCTAGACGCTGAACATGAGCTATAAGATGTTTAAAAACATCTCCACTTGCCAGAACTACCCCTGGTTAATGGAGCTTACAGAACACAAGCTCTTTCTTATACTGACACCTGGAGGCCACAGCCTGTTCCTTCTAGCTGAGAGCTGGCTTGTTGGACAGCCATTACCACATTAAAGGTGCTTCAATTTTACCTGCCTAAAAATATGGCTTGGCATAACAAATGACAACCCAGCAGGATCCAGTAGCCTGCCTGCTGCCTCGTTGTTCCATGTTTTATTTCTTTGGAGTTCTCTGCCCTCCACAGAGGCTATAAATCCTGCAGATGTTGTGCCTGTAGCATAACATACTGCCCTCTGAATCTTTCACTTCTCCACAAGGGGAGTTCTTGGTTCCTCTCTCCGCGTTGCAAGAGCCATTACCCTGGGGCAAAGGGGAAGGTGTGTTATCCAGTGATCTGCAGTTACTCAAATGTGCAAGCATGGGGATTTTTTTTGCGTGTGCGCTTCTTTGGAACTACTTCACCTTTGAAGGAGAAGAGAAACTTACCTGTCTTCTCTGTATCTTGCATTCAGTCACCAAAAATGCCTGATCACTGAGTTGTAACTTCCAAATAAGTGCTCCTTTTTTTAACAATTAAAGGGATTTTTTTACTGTGTACTTGTTATCCTCTTTGGATGCCCTTTTTGGAGACTTGCAAGTGATCTGGAAATGGCTGAAACTGGATCGCCATGGATGGCAGGCTCTCCAGACACTTGAGGTTAGAATGCCTGCATTGATTTAGAGTCTATTATCTTGTTACAAAATATCTTGGTGCAATCAAATAGTGCACTGCCGAGATGGCTCTAATTCTGGCCAGAGCCAAATGTCACATGAACTTGACTGAACTGGCTGAGCTGCTGGAGAGTGAGATGATACGCAGGCCAGTGGGCATTGGGAATCTGAGTCTCTAAGGATGGAGGAGGGAGAAGTGGAGAATGAGCTATTATACCTAATGGCTGGTTGTGAAATCAACCTAAGAGGAGCAAGCTTACGCTGAAGTTTTGCCACTAAGCACTGTCGTGGCAGCATGCCAGACAAACTCTCTTCTCACAAATTTCATTTTCAGGCAGCATTTTGATACACCCCATGCAGTGCACAGAGCCTGGGCTATTTTATCTGGGGCCTGTTGCACTCGCTGTGTATCCAGGGTAGCATTGTATTGACAAGGCCAAGAACTCAGATGCAAAAATGCCTGTTGCCTTTCTAGCACATCTGTTGCTGGCTGTTTCACACTGATGGTTGATGGTGTTTCCTTCAGGACCTCTAGCCACAGAATGTATTTTTATCTCCTGTTCCAATAAGGGCTTCACACCTTCTTGCAGGGTCTGAATGAATGCTTCCCCGATAGCTAACTGGGAGGGGAAGAGACTGTGGGTGTGTTATGTAAATAGTTTGCTCCTGCTCTGTTTACATATTATCATTTACAGCTGTCATAGGATCAACTTTGGCTGGTGTTGGGTACAAATGACCTTAGTACTGAATGCAGGGGTGCTGAAATATGGTTATCTATGTTATAATTTATTATAGGAATACAGGAAAGCAGGACTGCTTAACCTGTCCCAAATGAGGGGGTGCACCCTCAGTTCAAAGAATCTCATTAAGCAGGGGCTCGAATCTCAGAGCCCAGGGGAAGTAAAAGGGGTGAAGACAGGAATTCCGGTGATCTGGTCAGGAAACTGCACAACCCTCCTAGGGTTTAGTGCATTTTTTCCCTTAAAAGAATACAGCTAAATAGGCTTCTTTTAAATTGGGAGTTCTGTTTTAATTGTTGAATCAGAACTGAAGTCACTTGAAATGGGGCAGTGTTTCTGCCCAGCCTGCAGAAGATTTGAAAATCACCCGAGAGACTGATGTGCAGAGGTCATAGCAGAATGGCAGAAGGTTAATGAGCAACTGGCTGGTGGAGGGGCATGACAAAAGTGACCAGTGACTAGCCTGACCAGCAGAGCAAGTCAGATGTCTCTTTACCCTCCATGCCTGGGGGTGGGGCAGGGTGGGAGGTGAACTCTGCAGATGCATTTCTGAATTCTGGGTCTGCACTGGCCAAGGACAGCAACTGTGAGTGGGGTGCAGAGAAGGGTCAAGCATGTGAAAGGGACTTCTGGGTTGATGGAGTTAAGAACCTGAGGGGAAAAGGACACTGCCCAACTTACTTGGTGGGGTGGGTCTCTGACTCATGGCTTGTGTTTATGAACCCTGTTTGTGGTGGTTCCCCCAATTAATGGTGAGTTACTTCCCTCTTTGTATTAAGTTTCTTTTCTACACTCAGTCTGTTTGTGAGTGGGGCAGGATTGCCTCTCAGAGGCATCCAGGGGTGGTGTGTAATTTTTCGCAGGTTACTGGGTGGGGGCTCAAGTCATTTCTGTGTTATATCAATGGAAAGGAGCCCCTAGATATTGAATCCAGCCCTGGTTGCTGCTGGCATCACTTGGCAGAAGAGTTACAATACTGTTGCAAATTCTCGCTACTTTACTTTAGAGTGTAACACCGACAGACCTCTGGATCGAACCTGGGACCTCTGGAGCTAAATGTATGAGTCTCTACTGCATGAGCATAAAAGCCACATGGTCCTTAGCGAAGGCTGTCACAAACTCATTAATCTCTAAGTGATCTCAGTGCCACTAGGTGGGACAGAGCACCACACCCAGACAATGTGTGGGTTACAATAGAACTCTCTGCAGAGAGACCACAATGTCCTACTCCAAAAGCCCTCACCTCGCCTCTATTTCTATATCTAAAGAGAACCACTTCTAGCTATATAGAGCCTATGACATGCACCTGAGCAGTCTGGAATCCCTCCGGTGGAGCACCCTGCTTCACCCTATAAACCTAGTAATCTCTCTGCCAAATCCAGATTATCCTCTGACCTGGTCCCATCTGAAAGTGAGCAGGGCAAAGCTGCCACAAACCCATAATGGAGTGTTGAATGCTCCCACTGATCTATTTTTTTACATTTGTCAGTGGCAGTTCGGTAATACGCAATCTTTCCTGTGTGAAGGGGAGTCACTTTATGGCAACTGAGCACCCCTGGCATGATTTAAGCCAGTCTGTGCCTCGAATACAGGTTAGCCTGCTTGACATGGGGGAAATCATGGGGTTGTGTGGTGATTGTGGCATGAGTGATGGCCACCACCCTTTTGAACGTTGGGTATTGTAACACATCTAGAGTCTAGCCTGCCTGGTCCCGGTGAATTTTGCAGTGTGTGGAACTGGGGGTTTCAGTAGGTGCCATAACCCTCCCCCATTCATATGGGATGGGGATGGCCCTGTGTCAAGATGTCTAGCTCTGTGTGGGCTGCAATAAATGAGGGCGGGGGTGATGAGGTTCACCCACCATAAGAGCATCTCTTGGCTAGGCATGACACAGCAGCTTTCATGCTGTGTGGTGCCTCCTGCTGATGGCCACTCTACTGTGCTGGTCTCAGCCCCATAATTCAGTGATCTCTTCACAGCCCAGCCCTCTGGCTAGGTCATACATGGTCTCAGTGACGAGCTGCCAAGATATTAACAACCGGTTCCCTCCTCCTTCTCACCCCACAAGGGGGTCATGCCCCCCCCTTGGGACTCCTGCCCCATCCAACCCCCCACGTTCCTTGACCGCCCCCCGAGACCCGTGTACCATCCACCCCCTTCCTTGTCCCCTGACTGCCCCCTGCCACCCCATCCAACCACCCCTTCTCTCATTCCTGATGTCCCCCCCGGGACCCTGCCCCCATTCAATTCCCCTGTTCCCTGCCCTCTGACTGCCCCGACACTAATCTGCTCCCCTGCCTTCTATCTAACACCCACTCCCTGCCCCCTTACCGTGCCTCCTGGGGGCCGGGCCCGAGCTGCTCAGCCAGGGCTGGGCTGGACTGGACCGCTTGGCCAGGATCAGAGCCACTCGGGCAGAGCCGGGGCATTCGGCCTGCCGGGGCCAGAGCTGCGCCACCAGCCGGGGCTGGAGCCAGGCCCAGGGTGTTCAGCTGGCCGGGGCCCAGGATTGGGGTCAGGGCCCAGGCCGGAGCCACGTGGCGCCTGGAGTCCTCCTCGCGCCCCTGCCCCAGCTCACCTGCGGGAAGCCGCTGCTTCCTTCTCATCCCTACTAGGCTTCTCACACGAACAGCTGATTCACGGGAAGCCAGGGAAGGGGAGGAGAAGCCGGGGAAGCATTCAGGGGAGGAGGCAGAGGCGGAGTGAGGTGAGCTGGGGCTGGTGGAAGGGCAGGGGGCTGCTGGAGTTTTTGTTAAATTTAAAAGCCCTTTTCGAACCAGTTGTTCCTCACGGGACAACCAGTTCTAAAATGGCTTCTAAGTTTAACAGCCAGTTCCTGCGAACTGATGAAAACCGACTTCAGCTCACCGCTGCATGGTCCCCACTTCCAGAATATCAGTTTCTCAGGACCAACCATATGGAGGGCACCTCCAACAGTCCTGTGTAACTTCCCAGTGGCTGGTAGGGGAATCACAGGCCCGCCCTCTACACTGGGTGCCAGCCCAGGGACCCTATAACCAGCAGCCAACCCCTACAGTCTCCTTCCTCACTGCTGTTTCCCTGGGCTTCTGCCTTCTCAGGCGTTCTTTCCTCACAATTCCTCTGGGGTTGACCCTCCTTCCAGGGCTCATTCTTCTCCCCTCCCCCCTCCCCGAGTTTCCTCCTTCCCACGTGGTCTCTCTGACAGCAGACTGGTCTCCCTGAAGCCTTCTCCTGCTACTACAGCTTCAGGGAGACTAGTAACTTTATCTTGATAGCAGGGGACCTAGGAACCATTTCTGTCTTCACCAGCTTGTGTAATTTCAAGCCAGGTCACTTAACCTGTCTGTGCCTCAGTTTAACTGTAAAATGGATAGTGTCTACATGGTGGGTGGCGGAGGGGAGGGCGTGCATGCATACAAGACTTAGGAGAGACTTCTTTTCAAATGTGGCAGTGCCTTTGGTAATGGGCTGGCTACTGTGTAAGTCGCTCTCCTCCCTGCTCAACTATGTCTTGGATATTTATAACGAATAATAACCCACAAAAACTCATGCTCCAATACTACTTAGTCTAGAAGGTGCAACAGGACTCTGTCACTTTTCACATATACCTAGTTCGTTGTTTTCTTGAGCTCATGTGCTTCTGGAGCAGAAAGTCTTGTTCCTATTCCCCACTGTAACCATTTAACTGCAAGTGGTTCTGCTGTGCAACACAGTCATGACCATGAAGCTCTTGCTGACCTCAGATTTGTTGTATGTAGATTACTTAATGATGATGGCTTTGACTTGTTCCTCTGCTGGTTTTGGAGGCTGAGGACCTTCACAGATGCTCCCCCACAAACTTTCTTTCCCTCCTCCTTCCTCTGACTCAGTCATAGGCCTGGTCTAAACTTAGAAATTTCTAACCATTATACCTCTGCTGGTATGAGTGGTTTTTTTGTTTATTTTTAACTAACATACTTATGCCAGTATAAGCCCTACTGTAGATAGTTTATACCGTATAAAAGTGTCTTTGTCAGCATAGTGTGTTTCTTAGGGAACTGGAGTGAGCTATACCAGCAGAAGCGGCCCCCCCCCCTTTTTTTTTAATGCCTGTATTAAACTGCATCTGCACTTGGAGGGTTTGCTGGAATGGCTACACCCAGCAAAAGTTTTCACGTGTAGACAAAGTCCTAGCCCCACACAGGATGAGAGCTGCAGGTTGAGTTCTGATCTGTCCTGTGTCGTCTCATTTCTCTGCCATGGAAAGAGATTGTTCTGTTCTGTTCTGTTCTATTCTCCAGTATTTCTCCTCATGTTGTATAAATGGAGTAATGCTTTTGACATGACTTAATCCCTTCAGTCCAGTCCCTTGGAGATACTTTGTGGCAGGACTGCTTTGCTGGACACAGTTAACACCATCCTCTTTCTCTTCCTTCTTAGGTTTTAAGGAGACAGCCTTCCTTTATGCCATTTCCTCGGCCGGGCTCACCCACGCCATGGCCAAGGCCTGCAGTGCTGGGCGCATGGAGCGTTGCACCTGCGACGAGGCCCCCGATCTAGAAAACAGAGAGGCCTGGCAGTGGGGAGGCTGTGGTGACAACCTCAAGTACAGCAACAAGTTTGTCAAGGAGTTCCTAGGGAAGAAATCCAACAAAGACCTGCGAGCCAGGGTGGACTTTCACAATAACCTTGTGGGCATGAAGGTGAGAGAGTGCTCCTTCCAGCTGCCCGATCTGGGTCATGTGGAAATCGGCTCTTGGGGGAATGAAGGGGTGGTCTGGATTAATTCACTTTGCCTTTCACCTCCCTAGAGTTGGGTCTGAACTGGAATCGGAGGAAGTCTCCCTCCCCATCTTCTGGACTTGATAACATCTGGCTATCTCTTGATGTTAATACCATGGCCACTGCCAGTGTGCATGAGCGCCTCCCCTCAGGGGGAACAGAATTGCACGGTGGTGTTATTAGGACTAAGATACCCCCTGCAGGGCTCTTGTGAGAAGCTTCCCACCTTCTGCAACAAGGGAGATTTTAGCTTAGCTATTAGGCTAAGCTCTCTATAAACTCTGGAATAGGCTTCCAAGGGAAGGTGTGGAATCACCGTCAATGGAGGGTTTTTAACAACAGTTTGGACAAACCTGTCGGGGATTGTCTAGGTTTACTTGGTCCTGCCTCATAGAAGGGGCTGGACTCGGCTCCTTGAGGTCCCTTCCAGCCCTACATTTCTATAATTAAGCATGTAGCTTAACGTGGCCAGGATAGTTTGCCCCACCATCATTCAGGGATAACTGAAGATGTAGACAAGAGGCTGTTGTGTTTGACCTGGTGTTGTTCACTCTGGCTGGCGAAGCAATGCTACCTGTGTTTTGGCCACAATAAGAGCCAAATTGTGCTAAAACCTGGTGGCTGAACCGATTGGTGTGGTGGCTGTAGATGTTTTCAGGTAGAATAAGGAGCGTTCTCTGTAACCTGTTTTTTTCCGTGCATCCATCTTGTCACTTGTATGCAGAGCTGAGCATTAATTCCCAGGGATAACAAGGAGTGCTAGATGTGCATGTTGAGGGAAGTATGGGAACCCTCTGCTTTGGCAGCCTCTCTATTGACATTCCCCTCTGTGAAGGTAGCAGGATGAAGGGTTAATCAATCCAGTTCAAGGTCACATTTCTTGGCAACCTCCTTTTTATCTCTTCCTAAAGAAACTGGAAGTGGCTTTTTGTGCTCCTGATTCTCCAACCACTGACTAGCACTGAAAGCTAAATAGATAGCTGTGAGGGGAAGGTGGCTTGAAAAGCAGTTGACATCTTGACTTTCAACTAAACCAGTTTAAACGGGATAGTCCTCCTATGTATTTCAAAATAGGGAACTCTTCATCTGAATTAGCGCAAACCAACCTGAGACACTGCAATAAAGCTTCCTTTTAATATCTAAGGTACATGTAGGATCTGTTACTGTAGTATCTGAGCATCTCCCAGTCTTTAATGTAGCTATCACCTCACAACACTTGTATGAGGTGTTATGCCCATTTTACAGATTGGAAAGCCGGTGACTTGCCCAGGGTCACGTAGGAAGTCTATGGCTGAGCAGGAATTCAACTTCAGTCTCCAAGTCCCAGGCTAGGGCCCTAAACACTGGGCCACAACTGTTCACACTAGGGGTTGCCCTGGCTTAAAGGCATCAGTTTAGTTAAACCAGTGTAGACCAGATGGATCAGTGCTGTGCACCATAACGCCTGCTTTGGGTTGGCTTGGGGTGGGCAAGAAGACTTCTTCCTCCAATAGCTTGCCTTAGGAGGTAGACCACCAAAAATTGTGCTGCACCTTTAACAGATTGTTTCAGTGCTAGTCCATGCTGGGGAGTGGGGGTGGAGAGCTTCTGGGTAGGGCTTTCTCCACTTCTCAGCAGCATGGATTGCCCCCTCCCACCCCGCACGTTACTCCCCAGTCCTGGCAGAATGTATAATGAGTGCCCCGAGATACAGCAGAAGGGAACTGGGCTGGCAACAAACTCTAGCCTCTTTCCAGTCAACAGAGCAACTTCTCCATGGACAGAAGCTATCAAACGCACCATGTAGCTCTAGGTGGCATTATTCTGTCACTCCATTTAAAAAAACAAAAATCCTAGTTTGTCTCTTGGTAGAAGTTCTGACTTCACTTTTTGACACCCTCGATGAGTCGACTAAGTTCCCGCAAATGCTGAACTCATCACTGAGCCGGTTTTGCCCGTTCGGCCTCGCAAAGTGCTTCCCATATGACCTCAATTGCTAATGAAAAGGCAAGCTTGTCTGGCATGAGGATGAGGTAATTAGACTTCAGACCTCTCCAGCATCCTCTTTTATTGTGAAGTATGAGCTCTGAATAGCCCACTTATTAAAAAAGCAATTTCCCTTCCTCTGCCAAATCTACTCAAGCTCACTCAGCTGTTCTCCCCACCCACCACCCCCCACCGAAAGAAGTCAACTCAGTAAAGCTCTATGGCTGGCAGCGAAGTGGAAGCTGCTCAGTTCTATTACAAAGTGAGGCTGGACGCTCTTCCACCACCCTCTTCACTCCCTCTTTTGCAACCCATTAATGAAAAGTCAGAATGTTAGAGCACTCAATTAGTTCCTCTGAGCTTGAGTAAGTGATGTTTTAATTAAATTTTGTCCATGTTTCTCAGCAAAGTATCATTAAACATGACTTTGCAACTCTCTCTCTGGAGCACTGCTAAATTCCTGTAATCCCACAAAGGCCTGACCTTTTTCCTGAGGCATGTTTGGTCAAGCATGCCTTACCAGTCTGAGGGGCACTACTAGAGGGGATGCAGCTAGCCGAGGAGGACCATTGTTCCCAGCCTCCTCTCCCTGCCTCCCAATGAGCTGAAGGGTGCAGGACTGTGTGTGATGATCAGCTGCCTGTGCTTTGAATGTGGTGCATTCGAAGGCCTGTTCCACCAGGGAGGATGAGGGTGTAGAGAGCAAAGGAGGCAGAAGAAATAGCAAAGCAGTGAATTCTCCCTGACCAGTCTCTTTAGACAATAAATCTATAAGAACTTGTTCCCCCTCATGCAGTAATTTTAAGTTTTCCTCAATTTATTTTGGAGTAAACTGAAAGGCCAGTTGAGGGGTTTTGGCCTGGTGAGATTATATATGACTAGTAAAGGCTTGTTTCCCAAGCCAGCCACTGTAAGGCTATAAAATGGATCCAGCTTATTTCAGGTCTCTGCATCACTTCCCCCCCCCACCCCAGCTCATGTTTGTAAGGGCAGGAATGGGTGGGAGAATCCTACTAGAGCAGTGGCTCTCAAACTGTGGGGCATATCCCCTAGGGGTCATGGAAGGAACTGGAGTGGGGGGGGGCAGGTGGGCGGCAAGAGATCAGGGCAGGAGTACCACCCTGGCCTCAGCCCCTAGCCACGGTTCAGTTCCTGGCCCCAGCCCAGCCAAGCCCACTTGTGGCCCCAGCCTTGGCCCAGTTACCCGTGTCCATGCAGACCCACCCCAAAGAGCTGTGGCCCTGTTCCTGGGGGGTGCACAATCAGTGTAAGGGTGGGGGTGCATGACCATGAGAAGTTTGGGGGACTGTTGTACTAGAGGAAGCAGTTTTAGCAGCAGGTCACCATTTCTCCTTGAGGCCCACAGGGTTCATCAGACCCCAGTTGGTAACAACTAAGGATAGCTGTGCTTTGGCTTTCAGCATGAGGGGTGTGGGTGGGCCCCATTGTAACTGCCAAAAAAGAGGAATTGGGTCAGTATCAGAAGGGAGCTCTAGGACTGAATGGTTGGGCTAGTCAGCTCTCCTGCGCCTGGAGGTGCCCTCTCCATATCAGGCATGCGGTGAAAGTCTAGCCTGTCCCTCTATGGGGTACTGTCCCCGGCCCCAATCACTGGAGCATCTATCTGATCAGACTGCATTTTGAGGGGGCAAAGTGCTAATGTCCCCATCTGTAAGATAACTGAGGCGGAGAGACTAAATGACCTATCGAAGGTCACATAGGACATCTGATAGAACCAGGGCTCCCACAACCCAGATCGCTGCATAATCCTTTTTTTCTACCTGTCTGTATTCCCTGCAGACAAGGAGATTTCATCTCCAGAGCTCTCAGGCAGGGCTTCTAATGCTAAACACACACAAGGATATGTAATGCCTTGACTTGTTGAAAGCAGGGATCATGAGACACGAGCATGTTGCATATCCAAATCTTTAGGGGTACATATGGCTGCAAATTGTACCTGCATTTTTCCATCCACAACAAATCGCTCATGCAAAATACTGGCAGCTGGAGGGCTAATTACCTGACCTATATCTACAAATCAAACTGCTAGCAAGGCAACTGCAGGCAGAAAGATACAAGCACACATTTTCTTTTTTCCAGGTTCAGATTTGCCTTGCAAAAAACATTCTGAAAAGGAAGGCCTGAAAATGAACTTGCCACTGGAATTCTTTCCAAGTTATCCCATCAGGAAAAGTACTTAGCTCTTACATAGCGCTTTTCCTCTTCAGAAGTGCTTACAAAAGTTAACCAAACCAGGAAGAATCTTGAAGCTAAACTTTCCCTGCAAAACACAGCTTTAAAGCTGGGTTGCGTTCTTCTAAGTCTCAAATTGAATGTGTTTGGATTTTTGTTTTTTAAAAAAGGGGGGGGGGACGGATGCAGTTATTATTTCTAGAATGACCATCTAAAGGGAGTTCTGTACTGTTAGCTTGTACTGCTTGGATTTTCCTTTCCCTGCTCTGAACACAAGTCTGAATCTGCACCTGGAAAAAAGTGAGGAGCAGGTTATTGATCTGAGTTAAGGGAGCTGCAGGATGGGCTCGAAGAATAAAACTGTCTATGAATTCCCATGACTGTGTGTCTAGCTCCTGAGTTTAGACAATTCCAGGAACTGGCTTAAAAGCACTGAACGGTTGATTGCCCAGTGGGGGGTGAATGGGGATCTGTGCTCACTGTTTCAGCTAAAACTGAGTGTGTTTGCAGAGTGTCCCAAACTGATTTATTTAATTTTTTTAGACTGGGCTTTAGCTGGCTACCAAGCACAGGCTACAGTTGCTGCTGTTGTGGGGAAGGATTATGGTGCTGCACTGCATAGTGATGCTCTGCTGTGATCCCTCTCCCCGAGTATGTTGGAAGTGGGGGTCCTCCAGTGCTGGCTAATCAGTTTGGCTTTGCTCTGTTCACAGAGCAACAGAGATGCTCCAAAGTCTTGAAATGTTGTACCCTAATCAACTTCTCGTGCATCCTTGAAGGAGATTAAGTGAGACACCGAGTTGATACTGGCAAGTGACCCGCAACCACACACTGCAGAGGAAGGCAAAAGTCCCAGGGCCACTCCAGTCTGAGCTGGGAGAAAATTCCTCCCTGATCCCACATAGGGTGATCAGTTAGACCCTGAGCATGTGGGCAAGAACCAGCCAGCCAAGCACTGGAGAGAGAGAATGCTCTGCCACCTCTGCCCTGCCCAGTGTCCCATTTCCAGCTGTGACTATCTCTGATTTAGAGGAAGGAGATAAAGCTCTATTAAACTTCTTTTTGTCTCTTCTCCCCACCCCACCAAACAAGTAAATCCAGTGGTGTTGAAGGCAGCATGGTCAAGTGGGTGAAGCAAAGGCCTTGGCCTAGAGCGGCTGGGCTTCTGTTCCTGGTTTTGCTCTGACCTGCTGTGTGAACTTGCATCACCATAGTGTCACAGCTGAAATATTTCTGATGTAAAAGGACCCCAGTGATAGATGCAAGATCAGAGTAAGTCTGTGTGCGGGATGGGGGCAAAGTGGATGACTCAGGGCTCCCCAGGGTTTCCGCTTGACTAGCTAGTATGTATGAAGCATTCTCCAGCACCACACAGACCTGTCCACCAGCAGATGCTCTCTCCTGGCCACCTCTCACAGTGTGGCGAGACCTCTAACCAATGGTTTTCCATAGAAGGCTTCCATGAGCAGCTGAATTGTGACTGATGGCAGTGAGGGAGGGTGGCTGCAGGAGGAAGCTCACTAGGATTTTCACTGTAGCCACCTTCTAAGATTCTTGAGTCTTCACAAACCCCAGAAGAGGAGTTTTTATGGAGAGCTCAGTATGTGTCCCTGTTATGCGCCGGCAGTGTAAATGCACCGTTCTGGAACAGAGGAACTGGTGTGCTCGTTAAAAGCAGGGGAGTGGAAACTTGATGCTCACTTCCACCCTGCGCCAGGGCTGAGTAGTTCTGGCTGTGGGTAACCGTGGGGCTGGCAGGGAGATCAGGACAGTGTTGCCAGGTTTGTCTGGTGGTTTTAAGACTTATGGCTCATAAACTGCCATGTTCCTTCTCCAACAGCCCCCACCCCCATCAAACAAAAAACCTCACCCAGACATCATAAATCTCCTCCCACCTTTGGGCACTGCAGTGAAGGCTTGCAGCCTGTGTACAGTACTTTGCACTTGCCTGTTCTCTAGGGGGCACCCTGGAGTCTTGCATTTCCTCAAGTGCCACTGGCAGAGAGATGAGCCAAGGTGGTCAAATTTGCAGTATCAGACAGGCTGGACAGAGTGTCATAACAAGCATTTTTGAAATGGCTCTAAATACAGCTGGCATGGCCACCTTCTTATACAGGATCCTAGGCAGCAGCCGAGTCAACAGTGAGATGCTGCCGGAGGTCGATCGTTTCACACACTGGGTAGCTTGCCGGAGCACTAGGGAGTGGGTTGTAGGAGCGAGGAGGAGAACCAGCAGCCTCAGGAGTTTGATCCAGGAGCACGAAGTGACTGCAGTGCGGACCTTATGAAGTCTCTCTTGTTGGCTTTGCCTGGCACTCTGGTGGTCTGGGCATGAAGTCAGGCATAAGGACGTGTTTCAGTTTTCACTGGGGGAGTGGGATGCAGGGGGAGAACCAGTTTGTGACTGCAGTAGAGCAAGCATAGGGTCTCTTACTGTTTTGAAATGTGTTCTGTGCGCTCTTGTCTAACATTGTGGGATTTCTTGCAGAGTTGGCTAGACAGTTTGGCACATAGCGTGTAACAGCTTCTAACCAAGCTGGCCCAGCTGAGCACTGTAAGCAGTAACACATCGCTCTCTGTAACCCGTCACTTGTTTGAATGCTACTGTGTATTATTGGATTGCATTTGAGAAGGTCTTGGCTGTCACAGGAATGAAGTGTGACTGTTAGCTGGGGTTTACTTAAGGCCGTATGATGCAGAGCATCTTTCTAAAAATGACTGTGTAATATCGGGATTGGGCTGGGCCCCAGCTCCCAAGTCCATGACCTATTGCAAATTTGCAAGTGGTGCTTGGGATTCATGCTGCCAAATAACTAAGAACCCATTGGTGGGGGAAATGGATTTGAGCCAGTCATCTGCTGTTGTGGGACTGGAACGTAGGCTGACACCATAATGGGCGGGAGGGGAGCGTGAAGATGGATTTCAAGATACTGAATAAAGCCAGATGGCCCAAAGGAAGAGTGCTCCACAGTGGTACCTTTACGAGAGGGAGCTTATAAAACACTGTTCTGCTTTGCTATTTTAAGGGATGGTTATAGCTTGTCCGTTTAGAGAGACTGTTTTTACCCTAACGGAAAATGTGGCATTGGCGTTATTGCCCTCTGGGTGTGGGGAAGAACTAGAACTATATAAAAACATAATATTACAATCCAGGAAAAGTACAGGCTGCCCACGACTGTCCAATTAAGGTGCCCACTTGGTTTTCCCAGCAGCCACAAAGAAGTTGCAGGGCTCAACCCCTCTGTGGAGAAGGGTGGGTGAAGGAGCAGGTTTAGTGAGCCCTTTCTAAGGTGGATGGGCTCCAATAATAGGAAGCCTCTCTGGGACAGTTTGGTAAATAATGCCTTCAAATTGGCCCAAATCCTCCGCTTGTGTAAATCAGTCAGTGGAGCAATGGCACTTTGTTCCAGCTGAGAACTTGGCCCTTATTCTTCTCTCCTTGCGTTCACCTAGCACCCAGCCGCCTCCTGGCATCCTCCGTTAAACCAGGCCACTCATGCAGCAGCACCTGCATCTTGCCATCTTCCCCCCCACCCCCATCTCCTATGAAAACACATTCCTTCCATTGCCCAACCCCTACTCCTTCTGAGCTCTGAATTATTTTGACGTGCAGGAAGTAAGAAGAACCCATGTACAAATTAAAGCTGTAACAGGAACACCCTAGTTTGACAGGTGTGCATACACCTTGGAAATAGTGTCAAGTATCAGAGGGGTAGCCGTGTTAGTCTGGATCTGTAAAAGCAGCAAAGAATCCTGTGGCACCTTATAGACTAACAGACATTTTGGAGCATGAGCATGCATCTGAGGAAATGGGTATTCACCCACGAAAGCTCATGCTCCAAAATGTCTGATAGTCTATAAGGTGCCACAGGATTCTTTGCTACCTTGGAAATAGATCCTTTCTGTCTTTCCCCTCCCTCCCAGCCCTGCTTAGAAATCATATTCTGCATCTGATATCTCCGTTCTCTGACCTCTGCCTTTCTGTTGCAACGGAATGTGATGGTGGAAGATTGGGACACTAGAGTAAAGAAATAAAATAAAACTTTCCTCCAGGCCAAACGCTACCCTTGCTCCCCTACAGGAGTCAGTAGGCTTAAACAAGGGAAGAATCTGACACGAAACCCCCTATGCAAAAGTGTCCATTTTGGTTTCAATTTGCAGGGCTTCTAGAATCACAGACTATCAGGGCTGGAAGGGACCTCAGGAAGTCATCTAGTCCAACCCCCTGCTCAAAGCAGGACCAATTCCCAACTAAATCTAAGCCTCCTTCTCCTTCCCACCCCCAACTTTAAGTTTGAAGGACTCAGGTGGAACTGCCCCTCCCTTGTGGGGATTGAAATCATGCAATTGTGGCCTCTTTCGAAAGCAGTTGGTTTCCCCTTCTCCCCTAGGGTTGTGACCCACTGGGTGGAGCAGTGGACTCCAACTGAGGAGACCTGGGTTGTTCCTGGCTCTGCCAATGGCCTGCTGAGCGACTTGGATAAGTAATTTCACGTCTCTGCCCCAGTTTCTCCATCTCTACAGTGGGGATGATGATGATGATGATCCTGACCTTTTGGTCACGATTGTATAGACTCGCGCTCTAACTTACTGTGTGGGACAAGGTGCCAAGATTTGCCCAACTAGCATGCCCTGGAGGGGAGTGGGAGATGAAAGGGAGACCAAAAAGGACAAAAGAGGCAAGGCAAGTCACTGGTGCACTGAAGTCTTCAGCAGACCTGCATGGCAAGCTCATGGCCCTGCCACTCAGTCATAGACCCTTTGCAAACTAGTGGCCTTTGATTCTTGGCCTCACTGGCCGTCGCGCTCTGGGTCAGATCCTACTCCTGGAAGGGCCAGAAGAGCTTAAACTGTGGTTTTACTCTGGAGTGGAGGCCAAACACCGTATAGGCCAGTGTTTCTCTAATGCGGCCACCAGGGGCTTTTCTTCTGGCCACAGCTGAGGCTGTGATTGGGAGGGCTAGGGAGGGCAAAGTGGTTTCCTCTTTCTCCCTCCCCCTGCTTTCCTGCCTTAGTGTTGGTTTCTGGGGCTGCCAGGAGGGGTTGCCCCTGCTCCCCCGGAGTCACCTGAGGCACAGCGCTGGTGGAGCAGGCAGCTAGTGAGTCCCCCACTTTTCCAGGGGCAGTGGGGTTCAGGCTTTGGGTTTCTGCTCAGGAGCGGCAGGACAGTGGGCTCTGGCTTTGGGCTCTGGCTGCAGAATTTGGGCTCTGGCCTCAGGGCTTCAGGCTCCAGCTCTCGCTCATTCCCCCACCCCATCTCCCCTGGCCCTCCCCCAGGGCTTAATTTGTCCCCAGGCTTGCCAGGGCTGAATAAGTCTGCTTTGAGAAGTGATACTTGTATGTTTGCTAATATCACTTCTCAAAGCAGACTTACTGGTGAGCAATAAATAAAATACAATGATTTTGATGTGTGTACTTGATTTTTTTTTTCCCTAAAGCTAATTTAATGTTTTTAGGAGAGAAAGGGAGGGAGTGACCACCAGGCAGAGTTGGTGGCCACACTCTGAGCCAAAAAAATTGTCCTGAGAACCCCTGGTATAGGCCGTGTGTATCCTGCATCCCACTGAGATCTATAGTGGGCCTCTCTGTGCTATGGGATAGGAATGGAGGTTCTCATCACGATGGCTCTTTCCACATGACCACAATGTGCATAGAGAACAAGTAGCTGACTCCATTAATATGTCTCTTATATGAAGCCACCGGCTTCTGGATTAAAGGCAAGGCCTTTGTTCCTACCCTACTCAACTTCCTCATAGTTCCCGCTATTTGGGATCACTCAGACTGAGGCTTGGACCCATTGGCCTCTTACACCAAGTGGATTTTGAGAACACCATTGAGGTCTGTGGAGTACCATATGCTGTGTAATTGGGAGGGACTCTGACCTGCACAGGTAACGACATAGCCCGGTGACACATGCAGAATTGCTTCTGAAGGTTCTAGGTTTTTCACGACATGGTTCTTGCCTGTAGCATTGGCTATGGGAATTAACAACCCCATGTGCTGACTAGGGCTGGGTGGAACCTTTTTTGCACTGCAAATTGCTGATTTGGGTTGACCGAAACATTTTGCCAATTGGTGTCTCTTTTGGAAAATCCCTTCGGGAAAGGGGGCAGGTTCAGAAATCTTGAAATGGTTCATTTAGTCCTTTCTACAACCCAGCCCAGTGGTTAACAGTTTCGAATTCTGACTACAGAGTGGGGATTCAAATTGGGTCTTGCATCCCACGTGAATGCCTTACCCAAGAACCCAGTGGTTATGGGGATGGGGGACATCCCCTGTGAATCTAGCCCTTTGCTTCCTTCCCCCCAGTTTTTGGTTTCAGCTTGACTTGAAGCAAACTTTAACTGTCAGTGAACCAAAAAATCAGTTATTCCCCCAACTCTGTGGCTGACAGCGAGATCATTGTGTTCACATAAACGAATGTATTCCATCCTTTCCCATCTGAACCTCTCCTTTTCAAGAGGCAAGAACAAAGGGACGTCCTGCAGTTTCATAGCAAATTACGGCATGGTTCATTAAGCCTGCACTTGGCCTGTAAGCAGTGATACTTTGTTGAGAACATATGCGCTCATGACCTCTTGCTGTAAGTTTTGGCACCTCTTTGGATGAGCTGTCGACCTCTAAAATAGGATCACGAACTGAAAGGAACCCTCTGACGTTAGTTGTATGCAAAGGTGTTCTGTTGACGCACTCACCTGACTGTTGTCTTTATGCTATCGGCATCTGCTCGCTCAAGTCTGAACTGCTCAGCTGTGTTTCCATAGGTGCTGCCTGCTAATGCAGGTTTCTGTGCACTCAAGTGATGAGGACCCTATCCTTCTGGAGTAGGAAGGTTGTGGCAGAGGCAGAATTCCAGTCGTGAAGTTTTGAGTGGCCTCAGCATGGAGCATAATGAGAAGGCTACAGATTTTACATCTCATGCTTCAAAACACAGTAACTCGTTCTCCGTATGCTCGTCCTGAGAACAGGACACTGCACTAGGTCTTAAATCCCTCCAGAACCTCGTGCCTACCAGTAGGACAGAGTGTGTAGTATGGTCTGAAACCTAATGAGCCGCTTCTCTGGTGTTCCCAGATGCTGCCAATCTGGGCTGTCTGTCTCAAAGTGGGCATTGTCGCACTAAAATTACTGTAAATGACGCATCTGAAATTGGCACTGTAGGCTCAAACTCTTTTTTGAAGTGTAGCCCTCAACTCCTGTAGGTGCTCCCCCTCTATTCACGATTGCTTATCTGCCTGTGATTAGATGGTAGAAAGTGATTTAGCTGTCTCTAATGCAATGTAGTTACTGGAAATGGAGGAAAGCCTGCACAATGTGACCATCAAGTGATGTGCAAACCACTGGTGATCTGTGGACCACCACTGTAGAAAAACTGAACTCTGACCCAACAGAGGGCTACTAGAGGTACGAATCTAAGACTTGTAACAAAGGATTACATTTAACTCACCCGAATGAAGAGTCTTAGAAATACTTTTTTTGCTTAGCCATTGGTAGCTTCTGGTAACTTACCTCGGAAGGGTGAATGGTAACAATAAGCAAGGTGAACATTATATTAACCATAAACACAGGAATGATTCCACTGCAATATACAACTCCTGATTCATCCCAGCTTCAAAAATCTACTTGTGCAAATATAACACAATAATATAACAATAAACTCCAGGTTAGTACCGCAGGATCGCTAACCACTTCAGATATTCATTGCAACTCCCCTGGGAGACCAGGGAAACAGAGATACAGAAGTTAAATGACTTGGCTAAAATCAGTGAGAGAGAGCCAGGAAAAGAACTGTTCCTGCTCTAGCCAGGAGATCAGTTTTTGCATTGCCTTGATTTCCTGATTTCACAGGGTAGACTGTCTGTTTGTTTGCTCTGTGGTTAAATTTCTCCTGCTCCCATAAGTGCCTCTCTTAGGCTTTGTTCTTCTAATTGCAGGTCATCAAAGCTGGTGTGGAGACTACTTGTAAGTGCCATGGTGTGTCCGGATCCTGCACTGTCCGAACTTGTTGGCGGCAGCTCTCTCCGTTCCATGAGATCGGCAAGCAGCTGAAGCAGAAATATGAGACGTCACTCAAAGTGGGCAGCACCACGAATGAGGCCACGGGGGAAGGGGACATCTCGCCACCCAAGAAATCCACCTCTGGCCACAGCGATCAAATCCCAAGGACTACAGATCTTGTCTATATTGACGATTCCCCTAGTTTCTGCCTGGTGAGCAGGTATTCGCCTGGGACTTCAGGAAGGAAATGTTACAAGGACAAGAACTGCGAGAGCATTTGCTGTGGCAGAGGTCACAACACACAGAGCAGGGTGGTCACACGGCCGTGCCAGTGCCAGGTTCGCTGGTGCTGCTACGTAGAGTGCAAGCAGTGTACTCAAAGAGAAGAAGTTTATACCTGCAAAGACTAATGCATGCTCTATCTAATGGAGATCCTTGGTGGTGGGAGATTGATCTATGAGAACTACACATGGAGACAAACAGGGTTTGACTGACATTCTAGGATCTGAAAGCTATGTTGAGACATAAGCACTTTGTAGGGTACAGGTGACCCAGCTGTGTTGCTTTTTTTTGTTTTTGTTTTGGTTTTTTTTCTGTAGACTGAATTTTAACCATGAGGTCCAATCGTGTGGAAATAAGTGCCTGTCACATTAGGGTTAGGTACCAGTAGACCCTCACCAAAGCCGTCCATGAACCCGTCAGCTTGATAGATCACTCACTTCTCTTGAGGTTTTGATTATTTCACTCATCCTGACTGTCCAGACAGCCAAGCAAACGAATGAGATAAACTGACTTAGGATCTTTTTTGCCTTGAAACGTTGTGGCTCCCTAAAGATAGGGGGTGGGTTAAGCGTAGAGCACCAATTGTTCCTCTAGTGGAATTTCTGCAGATCTAGCCTAAAAAGCTCTGACAAAGGGCTACCCTCAAATGAGTCTGTTTTGGTTTTTTTTTGGTTTTTTTTTTGTTGTTTTTTTGGATCCATGAACGTAGCTTCAGCAATGTTGGGGTCCCTCCAGCTTGCCATGTTGCAGACAACAAAAAGATTTGGAAGAGTTCAAAGACACCCCTGCCCCCCTTCAGCCTGATTGGACACTCATCTTCACATGTTCGTCAGATGCAGGTTTTTTTTTAGCACGATCACTGTCTTAATTTAAAAAATAAAACCACTAGAAGACCTTTCACTTTTCGTTTTGTATAGGGTTAATTTCTTTCATCTCTTGGTGATTAGAATCACCCTGTGGCAGCTGCTTCAAAAACCCAAATGAGGACTCTTTAGCTTTATCTAGGCTGAATTCAAATATGTATTTTTTTTTTTTGATAGTTGGCATATGACCATATCAATTCCGTTGCCTCTTGGAAGGCAAGGCTGACTTGATGCTCACGTTGAATAGCAGCCATTCTGGACTGGATCGGACCTTTTCAGAGGAAAAGATTTTATTTTACTAGTCAGCATTCCATTTATTCTAGAACATGGCACAAGCTAAATGTAGACCCTAAGACCTTAAGCTTTTTTTAACCACTAGATTGAGAACCATATTTTTAAAGGTAACAAACCATGGGATTCCAAATGCCTAATCAACATATGGTTCTACCCAAGAGTGGACAGAGAAAGAAAAGCCAAATGCAATGGCAGAGAGCTCCAATGCTGTGAACTAATGACAACCGCCATTTTTTTTAAAGAGGATATGTACAATGTAGTACTTGATGTGGCAATGTTCTTTGGTCATATAACACTGCTGGGATCAGAAGCGGCTGGTAAATGCCTTAACAAAGCTTTCTAAGGAAACACTGGAGAGTGGAGGGCTTTTGAGGGCGGGGGGAGGGGAGGGAGCAGTCTTTGTCCAGTAGTAGTAGTGATTGTCGCTAGTTTATAACCCATATCTGGCTTTCAAGGGAGGAAGGCTGACTGGCAAAAAAAAATTTCTTTTCAAGGAAAAGTAGATGGTTGGTTGCATAACGAGCCATATGACCTTCCAAGAGGGACTATCATTGGAGCATCTTCTCAAATAGTAGCCACTAATATTTAAGCTGTTCAGGTGCATCTACTGGGAGAGGATCTCTTTTTTTTTTTTTTTTTTTTTTTTTTTTTTTTTTTCCTAATGAACAGATAACTGCAGTCCAGCCTGGCCTGTTGGCATACTTTCTTCTGGGTGGGTGAGTGGTGGGGTGGGGAAGAGTGTGGGAGGGAAGGTGTTTTTCCCTTTTAAAAAAAATAGCTTTACAATCCTGCAAGGCAAAACACAGTAGTGCTTTTTTTGTACACTTCTGGAGATTGGGTGCACTGGGGAGGGTGATGGGGGCGGGGGGGGAGACAGTTCTGGGGCACCACCTGTCATTTCTGGTGACTCTGCATAGCAAATGCACATCGACGCATTGAATGCAAGGTATAAGGAGGATTCTGCGGCTTCTGCCAGATGCACCAGTTTGAAAGTCGCACACAAGCAGTTTACCTGGTGGTTTGTGTTTTTAAATAGACTGAACAGAAACATATTAGTCAGTGTGGATCTATATGCATAACTATATATAAATATTGAATGAACATTTATTTATTGTAAAGCCTTTCAGAAGGACCTGTGGTTTCAATGTGGTATTATGTCCAATCTCTCTCTCTCTCTCAGATGCAAACTCATTGCAGTAATTTTTTCATATCCTTTTTTTTTCCCAAAGGGGCTTAAACCCGTATCCAAATATACCCTAAACTTGAGAAATTTTAGATCTGAGCTGCTGGGTTCAGACCCCTGTCTACAATCCTAAAAAGCGGGAAAGTTACATGCTGGATTTAATTTATTTTTTTTGTAACTGAGACCTGACTTTTTCCCTCCTTTTTAACCTGTGTATCCATCTGCATTGACCTGTTGGGGGTAACACCATGCTTTCATCAATGCCAGAGGACAATGAGGCCCTATATATGTATGGAGAGGGTGTGGAATTGACACCGAGTTTGGGGGTTGTAGATAGGACGCATCAAATAGGGTAGCTTGCACATGGCGTAGATTTCCAAGCAATGTGTTTGACAATGGCGAGAGAGAGGCTGGGGCAATAAGGCAAACTAAACGATCACAGAGAGGTAAAAGGCAAAGAGTGAATGAACTACTGAGTGAAAGAGCTCTTCTGTGTATTCTAATTCACGCACTGAAGCCTGGATGCTTTCTGTAAGTATTTAAAAACAAATTGTATTTATGTTAATTTGGGTATATTACTTTCCTGTTATATATTGTAAATAGTAAGGTTTATTCTCCTGTGGTTAAGCAAAACTATAAATAATTAAAATAGTAGCGAGGCACATGCATTAAATGTATAGGCAGTGTATAAAATATACTAACACCCTGAAATCAGGAGAACTTGCCTTTTTGACCTAAGGAGGTATAACATACACACTTGTGGTGGTTTTTTTTAAATTCCAGGGTTTTCCAATCTTTGCCTTATTTTTGGAAAACAAATGGATTCGGGGTTATGTAGGGGGGAAATTAGGTCTCTCTCTTGTGGGAAAGTCCTATAGAACTTAATTAGGATGGATCCAGTAGTGTCTTTACAGAAATTCTTCTGAACTCTAAAGAGAATTTAATAGTTCCTAACCCTTCTCTGTAGGTTTTTTTTTTAAATGATCTTATGGAACTTGTCAGAGAATTATATCCCTGCTGCTCTATAGGGTAGCTCAAAAAAAACCTGTATAGGACATAAAGATAAGGTTTTTAGAGTAACCTCTAGAGAATCTATTGGCTTCATCCATACTAAGTTTTACTCTTCCATAAGGGCTGGTTTGCTGTCACTTATGCTAATGCCAGTGTAACTCCATTGCAATGACTCATTGCAATAACTCATTCTATAAAACTGGTATGAGAGCAGAATTGGACCCTGTCTCTGCCATGGTGCCATTTTAAAAGGAAAGCAAAGTTTTTTTTTTAAGCTTTTTTCTTGCTAAAATGGACCCTTGCAGCAGATATAACTGGAGAGGGACGGCAAGGTGTGTGTATGGGCAGCTTTCTGCTTTCCCCTTCCCTTCCCCCTTCCAGTGTTTAAGGGCTGGTTCTCCTTATCTGATCCAGCAAGACGTGGAAGGTAATGGAAGGGTGCAACCATTATTTATATAACGTTATTTTAATTTTTTATCATAGAAGTTAGCCGATGGAAAAATATTTTTTTGAGCTGTGCATTTAGCTGTCAGAAAGATAAAAATATTTTTGTAAACCAGGCAAACTGAAAACGTTTGCTGTTTTATCTTAGATTTTTCTACTAAAAATAAAAAATCCCACACAAATAATTGTTGCACCCATCATCTCTTTACCAAGCTTCTGAACTCTGCGACGGACTTCCATATATTGGATGTGAAGTACAAAACAAATCCTAAATGTTAAAATAGTGTTCTCTTCCGACTTCAGAGGCCTTACCTTGGCAAACCGAGTAGTATTTACCTTAAGGTGATGACGTGTTTGTTCATCTGTTCCTTCCCTCAAACTGAAATGAGAATTTCTGATTGGAGGTGGAGGGAAACAGAAGTTTACAGATGCCCACACCTAAAATTTGTGAACTGAACTTCTAAGATCTGTGCTGTAGTGGGTGGAGTATAATTTCAGGGCCAATACCACTGTCCCTGAAATGAATGAGGCTTTTGCCTACAATTTTTTTTTTTAGTTGGAGCAGCAGTGGTGACTATTTATGAAAGCAGTTGGGGCGGGGAGGGAGAATGAAGCCATGGAAGGGTTTAAACATGCAGGACCCAATTCTGGCCTCCAACATACACACCTCTCACTAATTTCAGTTCAGTAGTTGCTGCATGCATGTGAGGCTGGAATTGTCCATTGCAGCTAAGGCTGCTTGGCAGGCCTCCTTGGAGGCAAAGGATAGCGTCGGGGACCTGTTGTCAAAAGCCATGACTTACCATAGTCAGCTTCTTTGGAAAGGAACATGGATGAGGGAGACTTAACACCTAATATGTCCTCAGCCAGCCATCTACACTCCTTCCTGTAAGAAAATACTGGGAGGGTGATGGCCTGCAAACTTATTTTCATTTGCTCCACTTTTGCCATGGGCATTAGCCATTTCTCCACCTTTTTGCCAAGTATCAGAGTACAAGCTTGATGAGAGAAAAGATGTCTAAAGGGCCATCGCTTGGAAGGGAGCATTTAGAGGTTATTGGTCACTTGCAAACACTACTTTGTAATGCTTGTGAAGTGTTCCCAGGAGAGTTGAGGCTTTTCAGTAGCCCACAGAACAGCTGCAGCCCGAGCAATGCCATTGCTAGCGTCTTTCCCTGCTTGTTCATCTCCAGCAGCTACATAGCTAATGCAGAAAGTCTCATCTCCGTCACCCATTCAGTCCTTGGCTTATGTATGGTGGGTGGCTTTGTAAAATGGGCTTCACCTGTGAGGTGCTGAGTGCCTTCCTCTCTTCTTGATGTCATTGTGAGGTGGAGGATGCTCGGCACCTTGCAGGATTGAGCCTGTAGAGGTCTGTCTGTGAGGACCTAGGCTGAGACAGTAATTTACTTCCATGTAGGTTACCAGATCGCTGAATTGGTGACTGGGTTTAGAGTACAACGTGGGGCTAGATTTGGACCACCTCCCTAGAGGGAAAAGGGTCCATAATACATAACACTTGGACCTCCAGTCACTTCTCAGCGTAACACTAAAGGTTAAAGCTGAAAGAGTATCTTGGATGGGAAGTTGTACAGCTCCAAAGCTTGTAGAGAAGAGTAGAATAGAAATGTAGACAGCACCTTAACTTGAGTGCCATTTTATGCTAGCTCTTATTTTAAAGGGATCATTCTTTCTCTAGAGTTTAAGTGGAAAACCTAAGTTAATGCAATACAGGGAAATACAGTTCAAATGCATTCCCCCACCCTCTGTCTTCAAATGCACACAGCTCAATGTTTCCTGAGAGCCAAGCCTTGAAAAGCCACTTTCTTACCATGACCTGCTCTCCTGTTGTGCATCCTGTATTCATAGGGTTATGCTGGGCTGGCCTCCATTCAGTAATGAGTGTAGAAGCACTTAGTCTCAAGGAGTTGGAGAAATGCACTTAACAGAATTTGCGAAGAGGTATGAACAGGAAGCTGGGTTGCCTGTTGGGTTTATCCCATCCTTGCCAGCTCTCCTGTCTTTTTTTTAATGTAAATGAACCCAACCCGAACTAGCCTTTTCATACTCTGCACATGACCCTCCCTCCTCCACTTCCCATTTTGCTACGGTTCCCTGTGAAGTCTGAATGTGGAGTCTAGGATTTGTTTTGTGCACTTGAGAATGGCATTTCCTTTTGCAAGGGAGATGGGGGACTGAACACTAACATATGAAGGATTAGTATTTTCTTTGAGTTTTTTTAATGTCTTATGGGAGCCTAAGTTATTTTTCTCTACCTCATATGTACAGCTTGTAGGTATAAAATCTGATTCTGAGTGACTGTTGAGAATGTATTTAAGTTATTTAACATCTTTGTATAACAAAAGCCAGAACAAATGAAACAATAAATGTATTTTAAATTATACATGACATCTGTTCCCCTTTCTTTCCTGGGCTGGCTGGTGGCTGATATCATCTCTGCTGGTGCAGTGATGACCTCTTTTGAAAGGATCTGACAAGTGGCCACAACCCATCCTTTGGGGGCAGATTCTGTCCTGTTTCAGGCTGCCCTTGCCATGCAATGGGTGGCCATCAGGGGGAGCTGTTGAAAAGCCATATCAAGGAAGGGGCAGTAGTTACATGGTGCTCCCAGCTCATGTCCGAGCTGCTCTTGGGGCTGGAGGGGTGGGATGGAGTTTATAAGGCCCTACTCCCTTTCTGGAATGATGGGGCTGAGCCAAACATTTTAGTTTAAAAATCAGAGCATGGCTCAGGAAGCACTCTTTTAATCTGGTAGCCCTCAAAGGTATCAATTTATAACGTCAAGGACCACAGGCTGGATGCCCCTCCCCTAGGACATCGGAAGACATAAGGGTCCATTACGGTTTAATTGTGTCCTCCTATCCATTTGAGCTAACCCCAGAGAGTTACGGTTGTGCAGGATTGGACCCTTGGATGACATTAGCTCTGCACATCTGCTTGGACTTCTGTTTATCTCCTGTGCATCTTACCGAAAGTTAAAATACAGCAAAGACTCACACAGGCACATAATCCATACAGTCCCAACCAAGCCCTCACCTGAGATGGTTCCCTCTCATATTTGCTTTTGTCTTGCTCTAAATCCTTCAGCCAAGTGAAGAATGCACAACAATCCCTCACTTTTATTTAGAGAGATGGAGGTGCATAATTGAAACAAATGGCATAAGTCAGCAGAAATAAGAGTATATGTGATCTATGGATTCAATGATAACTTGCAGGAAGACCATGAGAGTAAGTCTGGAGGGCTGGCCACTACCAAAGGTACAGACGTTACAGTAGCTTGGTTCAATAGTACAGGGCAAACTGGAGCTCAAGCAAGAACTTGCAAGCAGAACATAAAAGTTGTGGATTAAATGGAGAGAAGCAAGCAGAGTGATCTGTTGTAGGAGAATGCCTGTCCAGCTGAAAAGTAAGATCTACAAGACTGTAGATAGAATCATACAAGAGTACAGGCCTGAATGCAGGGCACTGAGGAAGAGATGAGAGCAACTTTTGGATCGAGTGGAAATGAAAATGTTTGCAATGAAGGAAATGTTGACAGAGGTACCAATTGCAGAACCTGAGGGAATTTGGGTTTAGATGGTTTGGGCATGTGAAAAGGAGTTTGGAAGAGTATTTTGGAAATGGGTTGTTACCCTCCACTTTTAAATTTGAGAAGGGTTGGAAGATTCAAAACTAGCTGGATAGATGGCATACAAAAGGATTTGATTAGCTGCAGAACTTCCAGGGAATTGCTTCAAGACCGACCGAATGGCGAAGGACTTGAAAAGCTGATCCCATTAAGGCGAGGAAAAGAACTTGTAACTCATCCTGCTGCTGTGTTTGCAGATTATCTGATGGCTGACCACTTTCCCCTTAACATATTTGTCTGTTCGTGGGGTTCCTCAACCAGACTTCTAAAGCTAGCCTGGCACTAAATGCCAACTTCTGAATTTTCCACCCCAATGGGATTTAGGCCTTCAAGAGGAAGATCTCAACCTTTAATGGCTCTGAGACTCATAGGTGCATGAAAGATGACTGTATTCATGGTATTTTCCAGCACAATGCCACCTGGTGAACTGGTTGCTATGAGGTGTTAAAATGGAGATATTAGTTTTGGTGGTATGAACCACAGTCATAAATTGTAGAATATCAAGGTTGGAAGGGACTTGGGAGATCATCTAGTCCAACCCCCTGCTCAAAGCAGGACCAATCCCCAGACAGATTTTTGCCCCAGATCCCTAAACTGCCCCCTCCAAAGACTGAACTCGCAACCCTGGGTTTAGCAGGCCAATGCTCAAACCACTGAGCTATCCCTCCCTCATGGGGACCTAGAGCTTCATCTCCGGTTTGAACCTGCACCCCAATTTTATAGTCTTGTAGCCCAAGCCTGCATCAGCTGACATGGGCTGCCTGCGTGTGTCTAACTGCAGTGTAGATGTGACATGCCCTCAGAAGGCATGTGGACACTATACATTTTGAAAAGCACTTTTAAAAAGAAGTCAGGTTCTCGCCCAGAATTTTCCTCCAAATGCTGTTTTCCTTTCAGACCTGCGGTGTGCAGGGCTTCGTTTGTGGTGATAGAGGTGCTGGCGCTTTAAGCCACTCTTTTAAACTTTCATAACTAATGCCTAAGGCTATGTTTTAGTCACGGGTATTTTTAATAAAAGTCATGGGCAGGTCATGGGGAAAAACATAAATTCATGGCCTGTGACCTGTCCATGGCTTGTACTATATACCCCTGACTAAAACTTGGGAATGGTGCAGGTGCTCTTGGGGGGGAGGGGACTGCAGGTGCTGGGGGGGTGCAGATGTTGAGGGCAGCAGTCTGGGGGGTACTGTGAGTGCTGGGGGCAGGGCCACCTGTGGAGGGGGGGAGTGCTGCAGGTGCTCAGCTGGGATCCTGCTTCTTCCAGCCTGAAAAACCTCACTGGATTCTGTAGAAGCCATCACTCCAGGATTGTTTTTTTTAATTAGCAGATACAAAACTGGACAGCACACACATTTCTAAAGGGAGGGGAGAGGTTTCATCCTCATTTTGGGCTAGATGTCTTTTTTTTTTTTTTCCTCCCAGAAGAGCTCGGCTCTCAGGTGGGCACCTGCATAAAGGGCAGATAATCAAAAGGTATCAGGTAGGCAGTTGATGAGCTGTGATTGCGGCTCCTGCTTGGCTAAGAATTGCAGCACATCCTATTGTTTGTGTTAGCTCGTCTCTTCCACCCCAGCCTGCCTGTGCCCCATCTACCAGTTGTATCTAGTCTCTTAGCAGGTGAAGTTCCCTGAGGCAGGAGCTGTTGTTTATTCTGTACAACACCCAGCACAGGGGAGGGGTCCAATCTGGTTGTCCCCTAGGTGCTACTTCAATATAAATGTTAGGTGACCACAAAACGACTCCAGCACCCAGCAGTTCCCATGGGGGGACAAAATCCTAGAAATGTAGGGCTGGGAGGGACCTCAAGAAGTCATCAAATCCAGCCCCCTATGCAAAGGCAGGATCGGGTAAACCTAGACCAGCCTGTTCTTAAAAACCTCCAATGATGGGGATTCCTCAACCTCCCTTGGAAGCCTGTTCCAGAGCTTTACTATCCTGATAGAAAGTTTTTCTTAATATCTGTCCTACATCTCCCTTGCTGCAGATTAAGCCCATCACTTCTTACAGACTCATAGACTTTAAGGTCAGAAGGGACCATTATGATCATCTAGTCTGACCACCTGCACAATGCAGGCCACAGAATCTCACCCACCCACTCCTGCAACAAACCCCTAATCTATGTCTGAGTTATTGAAGTCCTCAAATTGTGGTTTGAAGATCCCAAGCTACAGAGAATCCTCGTGTTCTACCTTCAGTGGACATGGAGAACAGTTGATTGCAGTCCTCTTTATAAAAGTCCTTAACATTTTTGAAGACCATTATCAGGTCTCCCCATAGTCTTCTTTTCTCAAGACTAAATAGGCCCATTTTTTAACCTTTCCTCAGGTCAGGTTTTCAAAATCTTTTATCAGATTTGTTGCTGTCCTCTGGCTTGTCTCCAATTTGTCCACCTCTTTCCTGAAGTGTTGGTGTCCAATTCTGGAATCTTACTCCAGATGAGACCTTACCAGGACTGAGTAGAGTTGGATAGCTACCTCTTATGTCTAACATGCAACACTCCTATTAATACACCCCAGACTCATATTAGCCTTTTTTTCAACTACATCACATTGTTGGCTCATATTCAATTTGTGATCCTCCCTATTTATAACCCCCAGATCCTTATAAGTGGAATTATCACCAAGCCACTTATTCCCAGTTTTGCCGTTGAGCACTTGATTTTTTTTTTCCATCCTAAGTGAAGTACTTTTCACTTGCCTTTACTGAATTTCATCTTGTTGATTTCAGACAAATTCTCCAATTTATCAAGGTCATTTCTGAATTCTAATGCACCCACAAAGAGATTGAAGGATGCAGTTGACCCTAATGACATTTGACCCTACGATGCCATGGGGTCTCCTACACTAATGATTAGAGCATCATGATGCTATGTAGTATTGTTCAACAACAACTACATGAGGAATTGGACTATGTAAACCCTACGCCTATTTGTGCTCCATCTGGCAAGGCTGATAACTTTTTTTTATGTTACCAGCAAAAGACGCTGTAGGACTGATAGTGACCAGACCGATTCATCCTGGTAAATTACAAGTCTGCATCTGCGGTGCATGTGCCATCTCAGAAAACAGGTTAGATCAGAGCTTCTTAAACTGTGTTCCCTGAGTCACTACTGGTCCATGGAGATGCTTCCAGCATATTAGTGAAGCTTCTCTGTCTTCAAACACCAATTTGTTCTGTTCTATTCTGAAGAGGTTCTTATCCTGCACTTATCACAGTAGTATCTGAATGCCTTCCAGTAATGCCTTAAGTGATGTGACTAGCATCTGTTACATGTTTGTTTTATCCTTTCTCCGAAGGAAGAATTGTGTGTGCAGTGGATTGGTTTGTTTTGCTAGGTTTTTTCTTTAAAAACAAATAAAGAAACAACAAACTTGCACACAGCTCTGTGTTTATATTGGAGAAGACAGGTTGCTGAAATGTGCCTTGCATTTGAAATGGAAGATAGTGAGGTGTGTGATGGCCCTTCATTCCTGGGGAAATTTGTTCCAACCCCCGAGAAAGCTCGGTCTCCTGCACAGACAAGATTTTACCGTTATTGTAGATGATTCCATTTTACCTTAAGAATAAAGTTGTTGACCATGTTCTTCATCCCAGAGCATTAGGCTATCCTGGGTCCAGGCCAATCAGTGCCTTGAAGATAAAGACTGACACCTTGACCTTGACTCAGTTCCTACTCATGGTTGCTGTGAGTTGGGCCAGCACACCTTCAGTGAGTTCCTAATCCAGGCCAGAGCTTAGAGAGACCCTGTGCTGTGACTCTAGGCAGCGCTGGTAGTGTTCATCTAGGAGCTGGAGAGAACTGTAGGGCCTGAGGGTATGTTTACACTGCACACTAAGTCCAGGCCTGATTCAGGTTTGAGCCCTTGCTCCCCTTCTGTCCACACACATTGATCTCACTCAGGACTCAGGTCCTAACACTCTACTGGGAGAGGAGAAGAGTCAGAGCCCTCAAGTCCAAGCCCGGTCATTTTGCAGTGTGGATGCAGGGCAAGCCACAGATCTGAGTCAGAAGGTCTGTGTAATACAGTATGGATGTGTTAACATGGCTGCGAGATCTGGGTCCAGCAACTGTAAACCCAGGTTACCAATGCAGTGTGGACGCTCTAGTATGGAGTTGGCAAGCCTGAACACTGAACTGGGTTTACAATGTAGTGTAGGCATACCCTGTGTATCTAGCAGGCTCAAGAAAGGATCCCCTTTTGTCTTTATAAACTAAGCTCCATCTCTTCTCTAATGGGAGGGATGTTGCAAGGGTGCTGGTGGGGTGAGGAGGTGTCTTGGTGTTTTGTTTTGTTTTTTTTCCCTTTTCTCCAGACCTGTTCAGCTCCCATTGTTCACTATGGCAAATCTCAGAAGTACTTTCATGCCACCTCTCCTGCCATTCTTAGTAGAAAGTAACTTGGAGGATGGAGGAAAATCTTAGTGTTTTCCCTCGGTAACTGCCCCATATGCATCTTGCGCTCTCTTTCCTGATAATGGTTTCCTAGTTTAAGCAGAGGGGATGAAATCCACCCTGAGCACCAGTTCACCCTGGAGGGTTGAAGGAGCGATGGTTGGGCCTCTGGCTGCCCTAACCCACTGATGAGTGTGGGATACAGGCCCCCCCTCTGCGCCAAACCACCAAGGGGATGAGCTGTTCCAGCCACCAGGCATGGAGCCTCGGTCTTTATCTCCAGCTGTAGCAGCTTGAGCCTTTGCTCTAGACGTCCCTGGTGTGTTGGGTCTCATGACCAATGTGACAGCTGTTCTCTGCACAGGAGTGAATTTCACCTTTGGTGCTATTCCAAAACTGACTCTGGTCCACCTTTAGCATTGGTGGTGCCTTTCTCTGAGCCTTGTTACAGTGAGTTGCAATATCACAGGAGGTTCTACGGTGAAAGATGGTCAACATTCCATTAGCCCACAAGCCACAAGGAGCCACATTTTCCATTTCTTTCAAACCAGGCTGGCAATGCGATCCATTGGATTGTTAGTGAAGGCCAGCTCTGCTCAGTAATTGGTCAATAACAAGTTAGTAATTAACAGGCTGGGGCCCAGCCGTCTTTCCCTGCACCTCCTTCATGAACAGAAACAGCAACAGCATTGAGATAAGACTTCCTAACTTCTAAGCTCTGGCTGGTTCTGTGTAACGGAGTCCTGAACAATTTAGTCTTTTTGTTTTTTCCCTCCATCTCTGTAGAATCTGTGCACCTGGCTGCTAGAGACATAGTAGGATTAGCTTGGATGTTTCTAGTTTGTGTGGGAGAGGGTGTGTTTGTGTGTCTGAGTGCATGAGGACTCTTTTTATTGAGGAAAAGCCATGCTGAAATGAGGTTCTTGCCTTTCCTTCTGAAGGTGGTTTAGGCCCACAGTCATTCTTGTTTCATGTGCTAGGGAGCCCTGTTGTCTAGCTCAGGCTCTGGTGAAAGATCTGTGTCCTGTACTCCCTTGCTAATTGACCATTTCATGGTTTTGGTGGCATGTAGCTATTGTCAGAGGCCAGGGTTGCAGAGCAAGAGGCTATTACTCAAATGGTTCCAGTTAGTTTCATGGAGGGTTTTGAATACCAGGGCTGAGACCTCAAACTGGACTCTGTAGTTCGAGGAGAACAGAGCGGAGACCAGAGCCCTTAGTGGATGGGCTCATGGTGACCTTTCTTGCTCAGCAGAAGGACTTGCTGTGCGATGCACCAGCTGCATTGTTTTCCAGGGCACATGGATGATGATGAGTGGCAGTAGAGCAGCCTGGAGTTCACGTGAATGGATCATAGTAACCAGGTTGGAGTCCGACAGCTGGAGGGGATACCCATCTGGCTAGTCAAAGATGAAAATGGGTTGTTGTTGTTTGTTTGTTTTTTTTTGCCACCATGGCTATGTGGGCATCCAGTAGGATTTGGGATAGCAAGGAAGACCCTCAAAACTGTGGACTGAGTTAGCAATCTGAGGGCAGATGTCTCCAAGGGCAAGATGGCAAATCCTTGGAAATGCTTCCCTCTTCTTGCCAGCATCAGTCCTGCCTGGATTCAGCTGCAGCCAGCTGCCTTCCATCCGGATGTTGGTCTCAGCTAGGCATTCAGAGAGCTGGGAGATGGCTCTGTTTTATGTCTGATGTAGAGTGGGGTGTTGTCTTTGCTGGCTCTTCAACCTGACCAGCTCTTCCAGTGGCTTCATATAGATATGAATACCATGCAAGAGATGAGGAGCTCTGGAGGTAAAACACAGTGGCACATAATGACCTGTGGATTCTGGAAGCTCTTGGATGAGCAATGGTTTCTCTGGTATTGGTGGACCTGGTGCATGTTTTTAGGAAGAGTGGTAGATTCCTCTCATCAAAGGAGGTGTGGACAGTCCTGGTTAGTGGAGGGCCCCAGATGTCTCCCCTTTACTGTGCAGGAATGGCCAGGGACAGGGGCACAGATGTCAGAGGCCTTGAGAGCAACCAGAGACCACATCACATGCCAATGGGCTGTGTCCCTGGAAGGAGGGTGTTGCATTTATGACCCCAGTCCCTCTTCCCCCTTCCCTACCTGCTGCCAGGCTCCATGCAGGGATCTGAGGAAGGAAAAAGGAAGCTCCCTGCTTCCTCCATTGGCTCCCGGTGCTTGGTGGCCCTGGAGAGCAGACACTGATGCAGTTACATTGGGGCTTTTCCATTGTCTGCACCAGCCCCAAGTTAGACTTGGCACAGTGAAGGTGGATGTCAGTGCGGTTTGGATTCCATGGGAGGGTCCTGAGCTTCACTGCTCATTATGCATGCATCTCGTTAGACCCTCTTGGGTTCTGGTTTTTTCAGGAGCTAGGCACTGGAGTTAGGGACTGTGGGACACGCCAGGGTGTGTGTGTGGCAGGAGGTTGGCACTGGAAGGAGGCTGACTGGAAGCAGTGATTGTTGAGGGCAAGGTGGCATGCCACACAGAGCAAGGATACTAATTTGGGCACAGGCATGGCATCAGAGGGAGCACAGAGACAGAAATGAACAAAGCATTGTGGTGCAGTGGGCTGACCAAGCAAGAGGACAAAGTGAAGGCAAGGGGTGAGCTGTGATAGGGCCCTGAGGACCTGGAGCACAAGCTGTGGCTGGAGGGTGTTTGGCCAGCCTTCCGAAGGGAAGGGTGTAGGTGATGCGATCCGAGCTACGGACCCCATGGGGCTAGCTCTGGGCTGCCTCCTGCCAGACCTGCCACATACCTTCGGTGCTTCCCTTCTGACCTTACATTACACTTCCTGCCAGTTGGGTAATGAGAAATTGCAGGCTGAAACCTCACAGTCAGTCTCTGCCAGACCCTTAAAGAGCTGCTAATGTGAGTCGTAAAGCCGCAGTAGCCTCGGATCCAGCCGCGTTTTGACAGCTGTTCCAGCAACGGAAGGAGTCGAAGCTAGAACACATATTGTAAAAATTTGGGATTTAAAAAAAAATACAGAATCAGTCAGTCAGTCTCTCTCTCTCTCTCTCTCTCTCTCTCTCTCCTCTCTCTCTCTCCTCTCTCTCTCTCTCAAAATAAAATAATTAAAATCCAAGGCCCAGCCCACCTCCCTTAGGCTTCACTGAGCCCTAATGTGGGGGGTGGCAGATCTTCTGAGAACAAAGTGGAGCCCTGTATAACTTGGAAGTGACACTTAAAATGCAGTGACTTGGTATTGGTGCATCACACGCTCTTACCCATGCAGCCTTCTAGGAGGACATGATCATTCCCCTCTATTCAACATTGGTGAGGCCTCATCTGGAGTACTGTGTCCAGTTTTGGGCCCCACACTACAAGAAGGATGTGGAAAAATTGAAAAGAATCCAGCGGAGGGCAACAAAAATGATTGGGGGCTGGAGCACATGACTTATGAGGAGAGGCTGAGGGAACTGGGATTGTTTAGTCTGCAGAAGAGAAGAATGAGGGGGGATTGGATAGCTGCTTTCAACTACCTGAAAGGGGGTTCCAAAGAGAATGGATCTAGGCTGCTCTCAGTGGTAGCAGATGACAGAACAAGGAGCAATGGTCTCAAGTGGGGTAGGTTTAGGTTAGATATTAGGAAAAACTTTTTCACTAGGAGTGTTGTGAAGCACTGGAATGGGTTACCGAGGGAGGTGGTGGAATCTCCTTCCTTAGAGGTTTTTAAGGCCCGGCTTGAAGATGCCCTGGCTGGAATGATTTAGTTGGGGATTGGTCTGGCTTTGAGCAGGGTGTTGGACTAGGTACCTCCTGAAGTCCCTTCCAACCCTGAGATTCTATGATTCTACGACTGTGGTTCTCAAACTGATTTGATCTCTCCCTACTTCTGTGTCTGTAGTAGTTTACGCCCTTCCCTCCACCACACAGGTACATATACCAATTACCAAAAAATCAACATGCAACTCTCACTAAATATTAAAAACAGAAAGGCCTTTATTCCAACCAAGCCAACAATCCATTAGAATAAGAACAAGAGCAAAACTGCGGTTGTGGTCCCTCCTTACAATGAAACATGCTCACTGCGTCGGCGCAAACAGATTAACAGAACTCCGTCAGAAGGCACAGTGCCATCGGAGGACCTGATATGTCTGGAGGAATCTGCTTTGCTAATTATCCATTGCTAGGGCCCTACCAAATTCACGGCCATGAAAAGCGCATCATGGACTGTGGAAATCTGGTATCCCCTCGTGAAATCTAGTCTTTTGTTTGCTTTTACCCTATACTATACAGATTTTTACAGGGGGACCAGCATTTCTCTGACTGAGGGTCCTGACCCAAGAGGAAGTTGCAAGGGGGTCCTGAGGTAATTTGGGGGGTAGGGGGGTCATGGTATTGCCACCCTCACTTCTGTGCTGCCTTCAGAGATTGACAACTGGAGAGAGGCGGCTGTTGGAAGAGTACAGAACAGGGTGGTATTGTCTTATCCTGGCTACAGGATTTCATTCTCTAGTCTACAGCAGCCTTCTCCCCAGCCCATGTACACCAGATCTCAACAGCCTCAGGCTTAAGGGGGTTTGTGGAACCCATATCAGGATCCAATCTGACTTTTGTGGATGACAACTTTCACTGCAAGAATCTAAAGCCCAGGTCATGATTTAACGGTCATTGAAGTCAACAAAGACCTCCATGGGCTTTGGATGGTGAGTGAGTGCAGTTCCAGGTCTAGATCTCTGGGCTCAGGCAAGTCTCTAATTATTTCTATACAGTAGCACCTAGAGGCTCCAAACTTGATCAGGGCCCCATTGTACTGGGAGCTAGGAGCAAAAGTCCCTCTTCTGCCAAGCCTGCAACCTAAATAGAGAAGACAAAGGCACAGACTTGCCCAAGGTCACATAACAGGGCAGGAGCAGAGACAGAATTGGAGCCCAGGTCTGCTGAGGCCTTGTCCATAAACCATCTTCTTCCAGTCTTTAATCATCTCCCAAACTTCTGTTCACTCCCTGAGGATTTTTGCCAAAGCAGGAGAATGATGTTTCTGCTCTGGCAACATTTTAGGTTGTTGTCTTGTCCGCTTCCCTGGTCAGTGTGATCTTCTGAGGTGTAAATTACAGAAACACGTGTTGTGAACTGTCCCTCACCACTCCCACTACTTAAGAGAAGCACCTGAGGATTAATCTCATCAAAACAGGACCCTTTTCTTCCAAGCCATGTCACTGCCAGCAGAATTGCAGAGCTGTGCTGGGAGGTCTGAAAGATGAAGCGCAGAAGGAAAATGGAGGGTGTGGTGGGGAGAGGTCAGCCCTGGAGCCCTTCTGAACACCTCTGGGTCTTCAAAGTTGATTTAGAAGCCTTGTGATTTCTCTCTCCTTTGATTTCAAAGCTTTATTATTATCATTATTTACTGTGTCATTGGGGAAGTGGGGATGGTTTACAGGCTTAGAAGAAAAGTCCTTCCATGCAACATAAATAGCATAATATCTACAGGGAAGAAATGTCCACATTGTTTGACTTTGGGGTGACATTGCACAGCCTCTTTATAGCATCTGGTTTGATCTGGAAGATGAGGGTGGATTGACTGGAATTGGGTGGCCCAGGAAGGAGTGCTGATGTGGCCATTGGGCTAAATGGGAATGCTGGATGTAGAGAATATGTGAAAGGAAAGAGTGAACGGTTTTTTGGTACTGATCTTAGAGAGAGAGAGAGAAGGTGGGTGAGGTAATATCTTTTATTGGGCCAACTCTGTTGGTGAGAGAGACCAGCTTTCAAGTTTATACAGAGCTCTTCAACAGAAGTTGGTGCAATAAAAGATATTACCTCACCCACCTTGTCTCTCTAATATCCCGGGACTGGGTAAGCACTTAGTGTGGGGGAGAGCTGAGTTTTTAGTCATGTGAAGGAAGAAACTTTTTTAATTCCACTTCCAGTTATGGCTTCAGGCTGCAAGAATGGAAACTAAATAACATTTTATTTCTGAAGTTTTGGAATTTCCTAGACCTTTGTAAAGATTTGGTTGGAGAAAAGGCTTGGGGATGGGTGATCTTATCAGAATGGATCGGATGGTCATGCTAGCTCCCAGAGCTGATTGGAAAATGGGGTTTTTCTTCTATCGATAATTTAACTTTTTTTTATGAAAAATTTTAAACCAAACTCTTTCAATTTGGATATGAGCTGTGGTGCCTCATGGGAATTGTAGTTTGTATGCCTAATGCTCCTATTCTCTGCAGACTGGGCTCCTTGCATCTCCGATGACTACATCTCCCATAATGCACCACACTGTCCATCTTGGTGCATCAGGGGAGTCCCTTCATCGTCATGAGAGATAAAGTTTGGCTGGAAAGCCCAGCCCATACAGGAGAACGGGGACATGAGACACTCAAACTACAGCTTCCTTGAGGCACCATGGTGACATATCTAAATTAAAATAGTTTGGCTTTCCAGGTGTTCATAATTTTTCTGAAAAATCAAAATTTACTGCAAAAACAGACTCCGTTCTTGAAAAATGCCATTTAGGTGAAAACCAAACTTCCCACTGATGGAAAATGTTTGACTAACTCATGATGGCTCCATTTTGGTATGTGCAATGTCCTGGAAAGATTCCCTGTGTAATAGCATGGACTCCTGTTTTCAGTGCCTTTCCTTCCACCGCCTGGAACTGCCCCCTGCCCTCCAGATCCTTAATGACTACCTGCCTCAGTTTTCTATCTCTTCCCTAAAAGATAGCACTGTGCTGAGGAACTGACGTAGAGCAAAGTGTATTTCCTGTTGAATCTCCATCACTCCCTGAAGGGCCGTGTGTTTTATTAGTGTCACCACAAAACAAGTACTACTAAGAGGCCCCTGTGAGAGGTTGAGGCCCCATTGTCCTAGGTACTGTTCATAGTACCTGCCCCAAAGAGCTTACAATCTAAATATCAGAGGAAAGATAATAGGCTGTTCCTGGCAAGGCTCCCCTCCTAGCAGACATCAAGCCAAAGGCTGCTTAGCTAGTAAGAAGTGACAGAACCACAGCTTATGGTACCTGAGGGTCTATTGGTTAGTGCTGGCTCCACATTGCTTCTTTCCAAGCATTTCAGCTAGTTCTGGAGTTGGGGGACGACAACTCCCTTTTGGTTGGAAATGCCCTTTGTGTGATTGCCCCCCGCCCTCCATAGCAAGAAGGGCAAATGTTGAGTAAACCACAGTGTTCACATTCTCATCTCTGGATTCCCCAAGTGACCAGCCCCAGTGGGTGGAGGACAGTCAGCAGCAAACTGGCACTACATTACTAGTGGGTGGAGGTTAGATTAGGACAATATCTGCATTTCTGACCTGTTTGCCAACAGATTCCAGGCACGCATGATCTGGCTATTTTGTTAATATGTGCTTGGGGCATTTATGGAAGTCTGATGCCTCAGGTTTGCTGTGCATGGAGCTTCCACCAAAGATTTCCCTCCTCCAGACTCGAAGCTTCTCCTATAGGTACCCTCTACTCCAGTGTGTACCGGTTTCAAATGCTTGGAATCAGATCTACGCTGGTGTTTGGAAGGTGAGGCAAGTGCCCTTAATAGAGTTGAACGTGCCCTCATGAGAGAATCTTTGGCAACCACGAATGTCAGTGCTGGTGTTTGTAAGTAGCTTTATGTAAAAATCCATGGCATTTGAAGTTTAGGTTTGACCCCATCTTAATTATCTAGCTAGCTACCAACCAGAGCTGGTCAAGTTTTTTGCTCATATTTTGATATCCAGAAAAAAAATTGAGAGAATTTTTCATAACATTTTCTTCTTGTGTTTTTTAAGCAGGTGTAAATCTAGTCTAATTTTTTTTTAAGTTTTAAAATTGTAGATCCTCATCTGTATAATGAGATGATAACATGTCCTTGGTCTGTCTTGTCTGTTTGGATTATGAGGCCCTACTTGGAGTACTGTGTCCAATTCTGGGTGCCACAATTTAGGAAGGAAGTAGACAGATTGGAAAGAATCCAGAGGAGAGCAACAAAAATGATAAAAGGTTTGGAAAACCTGATCTTTGAGAAAAGGTTGAAAAAAGTGGGCATGTTTAGTCTCAAGAAAAGAAGACGGGGGCGGGGGGGCAACCAACAGTCTTCCAATATTGTAAGGCCTGTTATAAAGAAGACTGTGATCTGTTGTTTTCTATGTCCA